>NC_085843.1:65401700-66084200 GCF_035594765.1 Anolis carolinensis | reverse complement strand
TGTGAGAGAATTGGCAGTCTGTGAGGACGTTGCCCAGGGGACGCCTGGATGTTTTGATGTTTTTACCATCCTTGTGGGAGGCTTCTCTCATGTCCCCGCATGGAGCTGGAGCTGATAGAGGGAGCTCATCCACGCTCTGCACAGGTGGGATTCGAACCTGGCAGCCTTCAGGTCAGCAACCCAACCTTCAAGTTACAAGGCTTTAATCCACTCTGCCACCGGGGCTCCTGGTGGTGAAATGATACTTATATATTACTGTCGATGTTTACTAAATGCAGGTGTGCAGACTTCTGTCTCCACTTTAAACACCCAGGATTTTCTTTTACAAATCAGTCAAAGGTATTTGAAGTAGATAACCTGCCTGTTAGCCTATTTTCTTCACAGAACATTCGTACACAATATATCCATTTCTTTAGGTGTAAGTAGGCACCAAGGAGTATAGCATGAGTATAGTGAAAACCAATTTCACATAAAAAGTTTTGACAATAGAATTAACATCTGGGAAATGAACTACCATTTGAATTAGCATCTGAACTTCATTTGACTTGAATCACAAATTCCATTTTGTGCATGTAATAATACACAATGGAGTAGCACTGAAGTGGATTGTCTTTTGGTGTGCACTTTTTATACAAAAATAAACTGTTTGAGAATTATTGCAGGAGTCAGAATTTAAAATTACACTTGGAATTCATTGTACTCCTAACTTATTTTGGTAAAGAAATAAAAATTTCTAATGTTATTTAATTCCTTTCAATGTCACTTAGGCTTTTGGGCAAATCGGTTTTGCCTTCCTTTGTTTTATTTTTTAAGATCTCCTAGTAAGGTAATGGGGAACTTCAGTTGACTCTTCACAGTCTAATATATCTAAATGCTTTTGCATTAGATTATGTTTTTGAAAAGCTCTAGCAACAGAATCTATCAAATTAATTTAAAAGGCATATGCTGGTCAATGGGGGGGGGGGGTTTCAATATACAAAGATAAATATTTATTTCACAAACTGCGAACTCTTGGCCCTGCTGGCTGTTAACCCCCATCATCCTTGACCACTGGCCATAGAGGCTGAAGCAGAGAATTGAAGCCCAATAACATCCTATGGGGCAACATACAGCTCATTTCTACCCCATTAGAACAAAACTGTTTGCCCATATAGATTCTTAGTCAAATGTTTCCAGATACAGCAATCTGAAGATTTCAAATACTCGCCCACCACTTATACATATTGGATTGATCCTGATAGTCCTGATCTTACTGTTGGGTTTATATTTTTCTAAAAGCTAAAGTGGAGAAAATAGTAAATTCAATTCAAGCTATAATTTTATAAAGGTGCATTGGTTCTCAGAAACAGAATTATGAAATCTGTCAAAAATGATGTGCCAAGGGTATTTTAATTTCTGCATGTGGATGATTTCAATTCACTTTAGTTCCACACCATGCATATGCCATTAGGAAAGATAAGCAACAATGACCAATTTATCATTTTGCGAATTGCAGTAAGTCAGTCCAGACTGAAGTAGGCGTTTAGAAAGACAGAGGATAGTTAACTGTCACCATGTGCAAGCATGCCAAAGATCTCTAATCAGGCAGTGCATGAATGGTACAGAAATCTGTGACTATGGTGGTACCTCATCATCATAACCTCCCTGCTCTGACTGAATCACATAAGTCCCTACATCAGGAATCGGCACCTCTACAACTTTCTGGTTAGGAGCAGTTGGAACTTGAGTGCTATCAGATTTCTGTAGGGGGAAAAATCAGGTAAGGGAAACATGAAAGAAAAAAGGATGGCAAACTTATCCAACTAATAGGCTAAATTACTTCGATTATCAATCTTACTCTTAACATTCTATTCACGACATTTTATAAAAGAAAGCAATGGTTTAAAATTAAAAATTAAGGCACACTCAAAATAGCAGCCCACATACAGAGAGGAGCACAATGTCCAATCTTTACTAGAAGACATTTAGTTAACAACAGTTATCATCAATTTCTTGTGTTTTACTCTCTTTCTTATGCTTTTAGAGGAATACTAACAACTTTGACATTACAACAAAACCACACTTTGTTACAGTGAGGGGAATGCACTAATGCAAAGGTAAAGCTCTTGTAGTCCTTTCTTCCTTCAAATTCAAGAAGGAAACAAAACCTTCTGTTTGAAGTTTGTAAAAGTTTGATATTTAAAGAAGAACTGTGTTTGTGCATACAACTTAATTAACAAAGCAAGTAGCGGTCACTAAAATTACAACATAACAAACCTTAAATGGAAACTTTAAGCATAAAAATCCATGTTTACACAAGAGGAAGGAGTGATATCAGAACACTGATTAATTTTTCCCATCTATGGACTTCTTCATATAGGCTTCTTTTCAGTGGCAACTACGGGGTTTTTCAAGTTTGACTACGGAGCCCAATGGTTCTCATCACACCAATTACAAGTACTTCTGGGGCGGCTCTGGGGCTGAACTAGAAAAAAAAACAACAACCCTGCCACTGCAAAAAGAAGCTAGCGATGTATAATGGGAGGCTCTCTGTCTTTCCATAAGGAAAAACTGATTGAGGCAACTTATTGAGGCTTTTTCCTGTATGATGGGGCAGGGGGAAATTGAGACAGCTTGGGATGACAGGTCCCCACGCTACCTGGGTGGGATTATGGGGCTGTAATTTTAGAGTGGAAGCAACAGTAGCATGTGAAGAGAGATAGGAGGAAGCCCTGTGTACCAGGAGTCTGATGTTGCAGCTCTCCATTGCTCCTAACACACAAGGCATCTTCCTGTCTCCTCATCCCCTCACTACAGACACCTTCAAAGAGAGAAAGGGAGGGGTTCCCACTCTTTTCAAAGGCCATTCTCTCTCCCCCCCCCCCCCCCGATCCTCTCACTTCAAAACAGGATGAAGGCAGGAAGCGGCCCAACGGCAGTGGTGAGCGGTCTCCGTTCGTGCAGGGCCCCCAAGTCCAGAGATAAGAGGGCCATCTATATGCCACCATCCCCTCCAAGGAGACCGGGATTGGCCTCTGGGAACCTTGGAGACATGCCCTTCTCACACTGGCCATGGTTGCTAGGCAATGCCAAGGGGAGGCTTGGCTGGCAAATGAAGCTAGCAGGACTCTCCTCCTCCAGGGAATGGTGCATGAAGCAGAGGTGGAGGGACAAGCTGATGCTGTGAGAAAGGAGGAGACACAGGAGGGTCAGCGCCATGGAGGAAGGAAGAAGTGAGCCTCAGCGTGTGTGTATGGTGGGGAGCCGGCTCTCTCACTAGAGGTGAGGGGCTGTCATCAGCACAGGGCTCTGGGACCAAGACATAGTGAGGCACCTTCCCAGCTCTCCTTTCTTCCCTGACCACCTGTATGATGGGGTAGGGGGAAATTGGGATAGCGTGAGGTGACAGGTTCCCACACCTCCTGGGCAGGCTGTCATTTTAGAGTGGAAGCAACAGCAGTGAGTGGAGAGACAGGAGGAAGCCCTGTGTACCCTGTGAGGTAGCAGCTCTCCATTGCTCCTAGCACACATGGCGTCTTCTTGTGTGCTAGGAGCAATGAGGGGAAGCCGGGACAGAGTAGGGTGACAGGTCTTCACGCTTCCTTGGGCGGGCACGGCTGAAATGCAGCAAGCCTGGTTGATTCGAGCGGCATGTATTACGTCCTAAAATCTAGGTTTTGAGCATAGCTGAATTCCAATTACCATCAGTCCTAACCAGTTTAGTGAATGGGGAACCACATGGAAATGCCAGTTCATCAACACATGGAGGTTCAATGGCTGCTTACCCTGGTCTAAATTATGACAGCTTGATTTGTTCTTTTATCTGAGGTTGAGAGCGTGGTCTACAGAGTTTTAGTCAGGTTCTCAAACTACCACACACACTGGCTTACACCCTGAAATTTGTTCTAAAGAACTAAAGGCTTCTTCTAGATCAAAATACAGATGGGGAAAAGGTAGTGCTTCATAGCTTTATAAAAGCCTCTCAGATAATAATCTTGAAGACCTCAGATTCTTTTCAGTTATGGTGGGATGTAAATAGTTTAATAAACAAAAATACCAATTGTTCCTCAGATTCTTGCTTTTTTAAGCAAATGATACTGTATAATAAGTTAACAACAAAAAACAAAGAAAAACAAATAGCAAAATATTTACTGTGTTCATTTACATAGTTGGGAATATATTATAGGCTACATTGCTATCTAATATTGTGAAGCACTGCAAGGTTATTTTTGATTATTTTAGATAATGAAAATATATTGCAATGAATTTAACTCACATTTCTGATTTCACTTAGATATCACAGTAAATTCAACTTGAACAGGTAGAGAACATGGCAAGTCATGACTAACTAAAAGCAGAAACAAAAGCTCTATCTCAGCCTGTTCTAGATATATTGACCCCTGGAAACACATGCATTGGCTATATCCGACATATATCTTCAATATGATCTACATAAAGCTGATTTTGAAGAGTATTTGGACACTTCAACTGGTACAAAGGACGGCAACCAGATTGTTAAGTGGGATTGTTTATAGAGACTGCTGCAACAGCTCCCCTCTCTGCTGGTTTGTTTTAAAGCACAATTCAAAGAGTCAGTTATAATCTACAAACCATATCAGGCAGTGATTCTTCATTACAATACTGTGGTGGCTTTTATTTAAATTACTGATCTCACATGGGTATCTCTCCATATATTTAATTTGAATATGGTTTTTCATGTAGAGATCTTTATAAGCCATGGTTAACCAAAAGCAGAAGAAGCAGCTTCCAAACACAAACGAGAGGAAATTGAGAAGCAGGCAGCTCACCCAGCGTATTGCTTTAAATCAGCCATGAGTTTAGGTTCCTGCCAATCTAAATCAAAAGCAACATTCTGAGAAACACTTCCAGATGATGGGTTGTACATTGGGAAAGGGGATTTTCTGTTGTTAAATTCTGTTGGCGTTTTTTAAAATGATCTCAGGATTTTTGGAGAAAAAGAGCTTCCTTTTCTAATTCCTACCCCTGCTCTAAATTACAGTTGAGTGTAACTCATGAGCACAGTAAATGTGTTTGGTTGACGTCCATATTTTTCATGTCTTACCACATTCATAACTGTTTCAGGATTTTTATCTTCTTGTTCAGTAAATGCTTTTGTGATGGCTCGTATAGAATCTTCTTTCAGCTGCTTTGAAACATCAGTCCTTGAGGGTTGTTCCAAGTATTCTGGATCTTCTCCTTGAATGGTGGGGAAAGGGGAAGACAGTAAACATTCTATATCCTTAAGGACGAAAATACCATGTTTATAGAAAACAGACCAATGAGACTACTGTTAAAACATTAAGCCCAGCAGGGATCAAACTAGTTCAAACAATTCCCATGAACTTGCTCTACAAGTTTCTGAAACATGTTCCCATTCAAATGGTACAGTGGGAATTGCTACATGAAAACAACAAACAAAACTTTGGCTTCACACAATGAAGTACTGGGGTTTGAATCTGTCTCATTATACTACTAAAATAAGAGCATTAGCATGCAGAGATATTTTACCGGAGGCAGCCTTTTTTCATCTGAACAGTGTAAGACAACAAATGTGCAAGGTAAGTTAAACCAGGGCTTCCTATTAAACTTTTCCACTCAGGACTCCTTTTGGCCCCAGAAATGTTCACATAACTCTGGGTATATAGGTATTTAATATAGGTATAAAAAATAAACATTTGTGAACCTTGTTAAACTGGTTGATTTTCCTTTTTAAGATGTACAGCTGAAACATCTTCTACAGAGTAGACTGTAAACACTGTACAACGGATTTATGCAAATGTCTAAAACAGCCAATAGGTGACCTTCAGAAAAAAACCCACAGTTTAGAAGGTGGTGGGTTAAACCATATACAAACACCCAGGCACAAGCCAAAATCTTTGGTTCGAATATCATCACAAACAAGTTGTGAATGGAGGGTATGTAGCTGTTTAGCTTGTCACACCTAGAGGGGCAATCAAGCAGGAGCAACACTGCTTTATTGTGGACATAAATACATTTTATTCATTTCCAGCAAAACAGGATTCTTTAGAACCCTGGCTTATTGTGATATCTGACCCAAACAATATTTCTGATGATATCTAACTACAAGTATATGGTCTAAAATATGCAGTATAACTAGTTTTCCATCAAGGGAAAAAATAGTTTGGCATTTTATTTGCATATTTGCATGCCCTAATGGAAGCCTGAGCAGCTACTGGGGAGAGCTGGAGAAATTGTAACTATGTCAGAGTACCATCAAAGTAACCTTGCACTGGGCATTCACTGCTGAATGCTCTCACTGCTCTGATTTTACTAAATAACAGGCTGGAGTGTTGATGAAAAGAAGAAGAGTTGGTTATTTTCCTTACTAACCTCGGGCAGTAAAAGGCACAGGCACCCTGGCTGTTTGGGATATTAATGCTTTTTCTTCTTGTGCTTTCAGTGCAATCTGGGCATCCCATTTTTCTAACTCTTTTTCAAAACGCTTATTGTCTTCTCTGACATAATCTCTTAAATCAGGAGGCAGCGTGTCGATTCCAACAACCATTTGCCCTGTTTCCTTGTTGAATTCTTCTGTAACAACATGCAACATATATGTTCCATCCATTAAAGAATATGAAAAGCAAAATGCATACATATTTTTGTAACATGTTTAAAACCCAGATGTCTAAATCAGTAACACACAGGGCACAGCTATGGGAATATAATGGAAATGAAAATTTTAGCTTGTTTTACAAACTAATGTACAGATTAATGATATACATTGCTATAATTAACCTTAAATAAGCAAGACTCTTCTATCTACATTATTGTATTTCTGTTTTTCAAGTTTATTGTGTAGGAATGTGATCCACAGTAGTCGTCCTCCCAATTTCTTGCGCATTACCAGCAACCCTTGAGTCGTTTGTTTTAAATTGATACATTTTTATACTCAAGAAGCATAATGAGATGCAGCAAAATATTTATACAAATGTGCCAAAATTACAAAGTAGCAGTACTCTGGTCTTTCTGATGTCAGGAAGAGATTAAGGGTTAGAGAGTCTATCATATATATCTTTATCGTTTGAAACAAAACAATCCAAATCAAATCTTTGTATTTTGCATATTATTTACCTTGTATCAAAAATGGTTCCTTATCATTGATATACATTAAACAGTAAGCACTTGCATTCCGGTAACCACCAAAAGAGTCCCGTTCAAGCTCTTCCCAAGTAGACCTGGTCACAGATATATCGTTGTATTTCATCCACCTCCTTTGGTAGCTGTCATAAATATATGCCCAATAATGTCCTGCATTCGCTTGGCCTTCATGAACTAATACAGCATGTAACCGATAAGGAACCTAAGTAACATATCATCAAGAGATAATGCTTAGCAATTTTGGTCATCATTAAAAAAGGAAAATAGGAAAAAAATAAAAGAGGAAGCAGGTCTATCAACTTAAAAAATCAAGGATCACAGTAACAACTTAAATTATACTCTCGTTCTATCTGTTCCATTCTATGCTACAGTCAGGAAATGTCCCAGGAATTAAGATGTTGGAATGCAAGAGCTGTTGAGTAGTTTATTTGGTCCAGGTCAGTCACAGAATGAAGACAGAAGCAGGAGGGTGTTTGACAGTTGTTTTAGGGTTTGTTTGGGTTTTTTTTGCCAATAGTCTAGACAAAAAAAGTCAGCAAGAAGTAAAATGAGGTCTTAAATGGGATCCAGTCCATGGGCAGGAAAGCACCAACTTGCAGAAGTATTGTTAGTTGTCAAGAAAGAGGTTGAAAGCATCAAAGCTGCCAGGGAGTGGGCATGTGATCTATATACAGTTGCCCCTAGACATGAGGTGTCTAATTAAGGTAGTGTCTCCTGTTTAATAACCAGAGCCCCATATCTCTCATTGGCACTTTATTACTCAATAAATGATGGTAAAGAGTCTTCAGCATGTGCAGCTTTCTGAGCCCCTTTGTCTCAGCCTCCTTCGCTCCTTGGATTCAGAGATAACTATCATTATGAGGAAACATAGACTCCTGACAATCTGCCTCCTTCCCTCTGTCTGAATTATCCAACTCCAGAGAGGAGTTATTAAATGTTCCCTCACAAAATGTACAGGAACTTTTTGCTGATCACTTAACTAGGGGTGCAGTGGCGCAGCGGGTTAAACCACTAAACTGCGGAACTTGCTGACTGGAAGGTTGGTGGTTTGAATCCGCGGGACGGGTGTGAGCTCCCGTTGCTAGCCTCAGCTTCTGCCAACCTAGCAGTTCGAAAACATGCAAATATAAGTAGATCAATAGGTACTGCTTCAGCGGGAAAGTAAAGGCGCTCCATGCAGTCATGCCAGCCACATGACCTAGGAGGTGTTTAGAAATGGAGATCAGAACCACCCCCCAGAGGGGAAACCTTTACCTTTACCTTTACTCTGTGCAGTTCAAAAAACAAAACAAAAAACAACCTTTTCCAGTGTCACTCAGGGCCCATTACAAATTTATAGGCATATTTGACACTTCTATATTTACAACCTTATCTTACATAAGGTCTACTTAGAATTAATTCTAAATTAGGTTGGTTTAAGACTGGAGCAAACGATTCAGACAACCATAACTGTGAAGTTTCCTCATTTGCAGGTGCAAATGGCAAAGTAGATATGTGATAAGAAGATATGTTTTTAAGTGAACTTGAGCCACAACTATACTACTATCATGTCACTGTATGCTTTATGAACTGTGCCGTGTTTTGGGGAGAAATTGAGAAATTGAAAAAGGAAGGATATAATTGAATAATAGAAATAGTAGTAAGTAGGTTTTGTTGTTATTTTATGGGATATAGATTCTTTTTATTATACGCAACATGTCCAAAATAGCCAAATGTAAGAGAAAATTTTAATTAAATTACAGGAATGACAGTCTTTGAAAGGAATGAGATTATAACATTATCAATAACAACAACAACAACAACAACAACAACGTTGATAATAATTTCGTAAAAATGAAATACGTACTGCATGATACGGTACAAGTTCAACACATTTTCACCAACAGGACCATTATAAGGTAGCCAATACATGCAACAGTGTATCTTGAAGCCAGACCTAGTTTGCACCATTTGGTAGAAGAGTTGAATAGCATAAATATTTAACAAATACATAAAAACTTAGTTTGGGAATATCAAGTCTGGCTCCTTCTGAGGGAAATAAATGAACTATAGTATCTAGTAAGGGGAATGCTTGTGTAGAGGTGTTCATATCTAGGTCTAAAAAGTTAATAAAATTTATATTAAGAATCTGGCACTGCATAGTGGTTGGCAGATTTCTAAGAATCTTGATTAATCTCACTTAAAAAACATAGGTTATACTGTCTATATGAATCTCGACTAATTCACTGTAAAAACACTTAAATTATATTTCTTATAGAAATTATACTAACCTGCACCATTGATTTGTCAGAATACATTAGTTCAATTGTACGCTGTATTCTTGCTATGCTTTCTTGCAAGTCTAATGTGAGAGAAAAATAAAGAGATTTTTTTCACAAAACATAAACACAATGATCACTGGTTAGTTTAGGTATTGAATTAACAGGGGTTATTTTTTATCCCGCATTTTAAAATACTTTCAATTAATTCAAGTACCATTTTTAGCACATTCTCTAACTGGCAATATAATTTTCACTAGTTTCTCCATGCAATTCCTTTAGGTATATTATGTCTTCTTGTGCAGGATAGCTATTTTTCTGTTTCCAAGGCTTTCTCTCTTTTGTAAAATCTCTAGCACTTTCAGACAACTCAGATGCACACAGAATTAACATTTTCTGTTGGTATTATCTCACAGCTATATAAACAATAGTAACATTTGGATGTTTATATAATTACTTCATGTTTATACAGTGATTTGCGTACTCCAGAGATTGGCAAATATCGCCTTCCAATTTTTTTTATCATCAGTTCTGACAAGCATAGCCAGTAGTGACAGATTACACAACCTTTAGTCTAAATGCATTGAAGAGCTGGACATAGTAGCCCATTTTGGTCCACTTTGACTTGTGCAGATAGGACACATTTCTGTTATATTTTCAAACTGCCTGTACCGCACAAGAAATTTCTTTATTATAGATGCTATTACAGCCAGTACAAAATATTTTTTTAAAAAAATATAAATTACAGTCTGGGCTTTACAAGTTCAGCATAAGGCTAAAGGTTATGCCTGTTAGTTTCATCTGTGCCCTGTAGAACAAGGCTGTGGTGCTTTTAACACCATATAAATAACTCTTAAAAAAACAGAAAGATTTCTCTGAGGCTTTCCTTACTTTATTCTAGGATTCCTACCCTGATGTTTAGATTAAAAATTATGTGTGCTAGCAATAAATATATCTGTGAATCCATAGCCCAACTTCCCAAATGATACCTCTCGTGTCATTTTCTACTTCTGTTCTCCAACGATGCAAACAGCCCTCCAGCACTGAGAGCTCTTCTTCTGTTATGTGTCTTGGAGCTGGATGCATTGGCAGGTCTGGAGGAATCCGAGACTGCGTGAAGGGCTTGTGTATTACTGATCGTTGTGCAGGTGATGTGCTTTGCATTTCCGTAGAAGGCCCCTGTTGTTCTGTTGTGCTACATTTATTAAAATAGTGCAACGTTCAGTATAAACAGACCAACTCAATGTATAATTTCAAAACACATTCCACATTAATAAAAATAAGGAATATTCTTCAACCTTGAGACTACAAAACTTCTTCAATCCCCTCTTGACAGGCATGATTAAATGCATCCAGACAGTCCATGGTAGAAGTAGGGAGTGGGTGGGTAGGATCCAGCAAATATTCTTATTTACACAAGTATAATGTGCCATCAAATGTAACGTGCACCTCAATCTTGAAGATGCACGTTATAAAATATGGATTTTCCCTTTGATGAATTGTGCTCAACTGCACAGGAATAGTGCGCCAGGGAGGCAGGCAGCATGAGTGAGGCCACTTGGGAAGCCATGCCATCCATCAGGCCAAGGCTGCGCACAAGTCTCAACTGGCTTCATTAACAAGGCCTAGAAAACAAATTGTGGAGGATGGGGGTGGTTTTATGGGCTTGTGAATGAGACCAGTTGGGAATCGCCTGGGACTGAACCTAGGGGGTAGGTGAGCGAGAGACCCTGAGGGCCACCTGGGAGGCAGGATCCATGGCTAACCAGCAGGACTGACTGGGTCCCCAGCCAAGTGCTCCTGATCATTCTCCTGGTGCCACAGAGCCCTGAGGCTGCCACCACCACCACTGAAAACAACCTCTTCGCATCCTCCCACCTCCATGTCCAGTCTCCAAGGTTTTGGGTTCCTTTGGCCTTTGCACAGGTGGGTTTATGTGTGCAACTCTGACACATCATCAAATCTAACGTGCACCTCAATTTTGCCACTGTAATTTAGCCAAAAAAGGTGAGCATTAGACTCAAGTAAATATGGTATGTGTCAGTCATCTGACATGCCATAGGCCGGTACTTTTCAGCCACAATGAGACATGAATTGCTATATGGTGTTCAAGTCTCCCCCATTTCAATTTAGTTTTTACTCTTAAAATTTAATGGTCAATTTAGTGTCAACTGCAGATCAAATGAAATGGATGGGAAATGGATGTAAGATACTTCTTACATCTCTGAGGCCTTCTGGAACTTTAGCATTTCAAAGTAGTATGTAAGTTCCTATGTACTATGTATTATGCAAATCCCTCATGTTTCCTTAATGAAATATTTTTCTAGAGTATTCAGTAGTAACTCACTTAGTGGATCGATATTTACTATTAGCTTACCCTGCTAATAGTCTGCTTTTTATTTGTTTTTATTATAACATGTTTTTAACTTGTTCTTTTATCTGACTTTTATGGAAACTGCGATTCCCCTTTTCGGGCACCTGTGCCCATTTCTATATATTCTGGTCATAGACCGTAATAAATTGCTGATAGTAACTCTTTTGGACAGAAAGTAACATGAAGAATATCTGAAAGACATTTGTACAACAGAAACTTTTCTTGAAGAACAATTCAACATATCTGAAATGTGATGGGGGTGTAGTGAGCTATATTTTTGGAAATGGTGAAAGCTTAGTTCTATTGTATACTATTTATCTATATATATAAAAGGATAAAAAAAATTCGGCCTAGGACAAAACAACAAAACTACACATCCCAGAAACACTAAACTTGGCAACACAACCCCTCATCCATGCCTCTACGTTCATACAACAAAAAGAAAAGAAAAATAAAGTCCTAATTAGAGGGAAAGGAATAATTGTTTTTTATCCAATTGCTGCCAGTTAGAACTCTGCCCACTTGGTCTCCTAGAAACCTACTCAGCCCAGGGGACAGGCACAGTTAGGCCTCAGGCCTCTTCCCCACTGCCTATAAAATACAGATTATTTGATTTTCACTGGATTATATGGCAGTGTAGACTCAAGGCCCTTCCACACAGCTATATTACCCATTTATAATCTTATATTATCTGCTTTGAACTGGATTATCTTGAGTCCACACTGCCAAATAATTCACTTCAGTGTGCATTTTATACAGCTATGTAGAAGGGGCCTCATATAATCCAGTTCTAAGCAGATAATATAAGATTATAAATATACAGTAGAGTCTCACTTATCCAACATAAATAGGCCAGCAGAATGTTGGATAATAAGAAGAGATTCAGGAAAAGCCTATTAAACATCAAATTAGATAATGATTATACAAATTAAGCACCAAACATCATTTTATACAACAAATTTGACAGAAAAAGTAGTTCAATGCTCAGTAATGCTATGTTGTAATTACTGTATTTACAAATTTAGCACCAAAATATCACAATGAATTTAAAACATTGACTACAAAAACATTGACTACTAGAAGGCAGACTGCGTTGGATAATCCAGAACACTATATAAGCGAATGTTGGATAAGTGAGATTCTACTGTAGTATAAAATAATTATTGTGGTAATCCAGTCCAACCCAATTCTGCTAGGGAGGACACAATCAAAGCACGCCCAACAGATGGCCACCCAGCCTCTCAATAATAATACAGTAGAGTCTCACTTATCCAACGTTCTGGATTATCCAACGCATTTTTATAGTCAATGTTTTCAATATATCATGATATTTTGGTGGTAAATTCGTAAATACAGTAATTACTACATAGCATTAATGTGTAATGCACTACTTTTTCTGTCAAATTTGTTCTATAACATGATGTTTTGGTGCTTAATATGTAAAATCATAACCTATTTTGATGTTTAATAGGCTTTTTCTTAATCTCTCCTTATTATCCAACATAGTCACTTATCCAATATTCCGCCGGCCCATTTATGTTGGATAAGTGAGACTCTACTGTAATACTAATAATAATAATAAGAAGAAGAACATCATACAATCATAAGGTTAGGAGACACCCCTAAGGATCATCCAGTTCAACTTCCTTCCACCATGCAGGACGACACAAACCAAGCACTCCTGACAGATGGCCATCCAAGATCTGCACAGTAATAATACAAATTGATTCATACAATCAGACAGTTAGGAGAGACCCCTAAAGGCCATCCAGTCCAACCCAACTCTGTCATTGGACGATACAATCCAAGCACTCCCAACAGATGGCCAGCCAGCCTCTCAATAATAATAATAAGAAGAATAAGAATAAGAATATCATACAATCCTAAGGTTAGCAGATACCCCTAAGGATCATCCAGATCAACTTCCTTATATCATGCAGGAGGACACAATCCAGCCACTCCTGACAGATGGCCATCCAATATCTGCACAATAATAATACACATCGAATCATAGCATCAGACAGTTAGGAGACAACCCTAAAGGCCATCCAGTCCAACCCAATTCTGCCATGCAGGACACAATCCAAGCACTCCCAACAGATGGCCACCCAGCCTCTCATTACTAATACTAATACTAATAATAATAATAACAACATCATACAATCCTAAGGTTTGGAGTGACCGCTAAGGATCATCCAGATCAACTTCCTTCTACCACGCAGGAGGACACAATCCAAGCACTCCTGACAGATGGCCACCCAGCCTCTACATAATAATGATGATGAAGATAATAATAATAATAATAATAGCATAGAATCCAAGAGTTTGGAGAGACCCCTAAGGGCCATCCAGCCCAACCCTTTCTACTATGCAGCAGGACACAATCCAAGCATTCACAACACATGGACAACGTATAAATACTATACAATACTACACAGGGACATAGACCTCCTCTACCCTCACCACTTTCACAGTACACAAACAACCAAATGCATACTAAACATAAAGACAACCATACAACAGACATTCAATACTACCACTACCTCAACAAGTTCTCGCCAACACCACCAGACAACGCCACAGCAACGCGTGGCCAGGCACAGCTAGTATTTTATATATAGAAATATTTATGTGTGTCAGCCCATATGTATCAGTTCACAGGGCTATTGTATTGCCTTGAATTTTCTATGTAAACAGAGTAGGAGCTGAATTAATTAGGCCCTCAGATCATTACTGCTAAGGAAAGGGAGTTACTGATAGCTGGGCAAACCACAAAAACATCCCACTTGGTCATTTAGTAATAGAGTTGGGCCCGGCTACCATTTCATCTGTTTCTTTTGTGTTTTCGTATCATTCCATCCATTTGGATGGCATGGAATGGTACAACCCCCTCCAGAATAAAAAGAACAGCAAACCGAAAAAAGGGAGGAATTGTAACAATTTTATCAGCATGCCGGCTGTAGGCTTTGGCTGGCAGGGCCTACTGCTGAGCGCCGGTTGCTCCTAAGCCCAGCTCGCAGAGTCTACAGTTGAGTGCCAAACGCTCAATGCTCGTAGTCCCAGCAGGCAGGACCTACAGCCGAGCGTTTGACGCTTGTAGGCCCGGCTTGCAGGGCCTACAGTCGAGCACCAAGCCCGCTCAAATGTAGGCCCTGGCTGGCAGGGCCTATAGGTCCTGACGCTTTGCCGCCCAAAGTAAAAAAATCTTCATTTTTTTCAGACCTTGGGTGGAAAAGCTCATTTGTATAGGCGCCCGTTTTCGGAAGTGATGGACAGAAACGAAAACGATGCCATATGAATGGGACAAACAGAAATTCCATACAAATGCATGAGACTATTTAGTAAGTTACCAATTTCCTATATTTAAGCAAATCATAATCAAAATGCAGACATGAGGAATTTTTACCTTGGCATTGTCTGTGTTGACAAAGCACCACTAGGAAGAGCACTAGTATTAAGATCCTCAATAGGAGACTTACACACTGGCTTACTTGATGCGAATTCCAGTGCATACTGTAAGACATCTACCAAAGGGAACCGTTTAGGACCAGAACCATAGCTTAAATACCTGTAAAAAGAAACAAATAATATTGTTACACGTGAAACACCTTCCAAACACATTCTTACATTTCATAAACTGTTTCTGAAATTATTGTTCCAGAAAAGAAAAATCTGTCTCATGAACTACAGTGGCAATATGTTTGTGGTAGAGAACACAAGGCAGATTGGTGATTTTTCACCTAGTAAGTGCTTGAAATTGCAGCTCTCATACAGTCCTGGACGGTTCTAACAACCTCAAACATTGGTTGCATTTGACTTTGCCTAATTTTCAGGAACCACAAATAACATCCAACAGAGAAAGATAACATTGTACTAAATATAACTTATAAAAAGTACAAAAACAGGTTTACATCCCACTTGAAATGTGCTGCTAGTTAACTTAAGTACTTCTGTGCTGAACTGACACTGGATATTCCAGTTTTACTCTCAGAGCGACAAAAAATTACTGAAATGAAATTTTACTTTTTTTTGCATTGCTAATGGATTTAAAAACTAGAATAAAACAATAGGAAATAAACTTTCAAGAAAAGTTATATAGAGACAACTTGTACATCTAAAAATTCCACATTACTTATATATATCAGATTAATGATCTATACTGTATTACCGTTCTAATCTCTGCTGTAATACTGTGAGGTATTCTTTTAGTCTTTTGATTTCATCCCGCTTTATTCGAGTTATTTCTCTGTTTTTGTGCATATATCTGTTAAAGGAAAAAGCAGTAAACGAATGATGTCTTTTACCAATAACAAGTTAAATCCAAAAGTACAAACCCTAATTTCTAACTAGGACAAATGACAAATATAGTCCAGTAATATTTTGATCTTCTACTCATGTAAACTAAATTGATTAAATTTGTTTTACTAAAAAAACAGATTGGATTTAGGTAATCTGACAATGTCCTGATGATCTGTCTAAATTTTAATTTATAATTTATTTATAATTTATTTATTGACTTTATTTCTACCCCACTTTTCTCACCCAAAAAGACTCAGGCAAAAATGCCATGCTGGTAAAAACCAACAATAACAATAAAACGTTAAACAGTTAAAATGATTAATATTAAGCAATAATACACATAAAACAGTATACAAAAATTTTAAAAGCATATAAGGTTATAAAGAGAGGATAAACAAAGATCAATGTCAATATATCTACGTGAGCTATTGATTATTTTAAGTTAAAAATATGAATTACTGTCATAAAGAGCCAACAGCTTGTTACAAAATAGTACTATGGATCCAAAATTGATAGACAACAATGTTTCATTCAGACAACACATTTCCACCTAATTATGGGAGAGGATCTTTTTCTCACATACCACAACTACTGGTATGTATCATTTTCAAAATAGTGAAAAGGCTGTTCGGTGAGGAGTCTGGGCTTTCCGTTTTATTAATTTATTTGGTGTTTTTTTAAAAAACTTTATAAGTAAGTTTATAACTGGTCTAATTAACACATTCCATTCCTGTTGGTCCAATTATTGTGTTCCAGAAAAGCTTAGAGTTTAGAACTTTGTTGAATTTCGGAAAAAGAATAATACCTTAACTTTGGGAAGCCACTAAATAGAGATAAACCCAATTACTAGTTCCAACCTACTGAATCAACTGCAGGGTGATATTTTTTAAAATAAAAATCCATTTTTTTTTTCTTTTGTATTTTGTAAGTTGCTCTGAGCCCCCTTCGGGGTAAGAAGGGCAGTGTATAAATATAGTAAATAAATAAACAATCTGGGACTAGCAATTGGATTTAGCCCTCAATGCACCAAAACCCATTTATTACATTTTAGGAACACAAATCCTTTTACTTGGGGACTTCTTTTAGATTTAGCAACACAACCACTTTATTTTTTTGTTGTTGATAGATTGGTTAGTGTTTTCTGCATATTACAGTGTAGGTTATATAGTACACACAAAGAATCATGCAATATACTTGTACCTGTCCAGGTATAAAATCTGAGGGAATTCTAATTTGTTGTGTATTTTTTCTGGCCTCCCCAAAGCCTGGTTGAATTCAAATCTTGAGAGTTCGAAGGTTAAGACAGGAGGAAGTTCAGTAAACCAGTGCTGCAAAAAACAAAACTGCATTTTAGATAACCGCATTTTAGATACATCCTCTTTTTAAAAACATACCCATTCAACTCATCTGAACAAAAAACATGTTTGGGAGAATATTATCACAATATTTTTCCATAGCACATCATTTTTACAGATGTACATTTGTATAAAGTTGTATTTGTTTTCAAAAACTAAATCATATATATTATAAAAAGTTTGTCAACAAAAGCTAAAAACTCAACATATTTGGAAATTAATATTGCTCAACATATATGGATAGATGTAGATTTGAAAACACACACAATTTCTTACATGAAAATTATCTTCTAACCCTTATACCTCCAACTGTGTGGCTTCAAGGTCAGTATTTGTTTCACATGTCATTTTATAAGTACAGCAATAGTGTCACTGCAATTATATTCACATTCCTATTTCATTAAAACCAATCTGTTGTTGTAAAATCAAATGACATCTCATTTTTTGTGGTAACTGAGTTTCACAGCAATGAATTTCCACTTCACAATTAATGATTTCCTTCATTTATTCACTACTGTGGATAATTTTGTGAACTTAATGTAATGCATACTGACTTTTTGTTCATAGATAGAGTGAAATGTTAAAACAGCTTGATATTTCCATATATTATTTTTTTTTGAGAGGGAAGGGAATTTCACACTTTTTCTGTCTGTTTTAATTACATATTTAATCCAAATTACTTGTTATGATTGAGCCTCATGGCTCTGTTACTGACAGACGTGGGCGTAAGACTCCTCGAGAGTCAGATACTCTCGAGGAGCGAGAGAGAAAAAGACTGCGAGACATATTTGCAGCACCATCTGACGAGGAGTCTTTCGAAGGGTTTACGGAGAGAATGGAGGAGGGGCTGGTTAGCTCAGAGGAGGATGAGATGGATTGGACTCGGGTAAGGGAGGAAGTGGGTGCCACTGGCCATGATGGGACAGAAGATGAATGGGGACCTTCAGGATTAGACCCATGGTTTAGCTGGAGGGATGGGACGGGATCCACAGCTGGAGATGCTGTTGGGCGTAGTCAGAGGTGTTCCAGCTCTGACGAGGAAAGTGATGAGGAAACGCCCGGGTTAAGGAGGACAGCTGACAGTGATGAAGATTTGTAACTGGCATAAAATGGGGCTTGAGAGCAATTGCAAATTGCGTTGGGCAAGGTAATCTGGGCAAACGCTTGGGATCCGTGTGTGTGTGGGACGCTTCCCTGAAGACTTGTGTGCTTTCCTGTGCTGTGACGTAAGTTGATTGGAATCCAGGGTCAGACGGCGGGAGGGATTGTGTGGGCATTTGTTTGTGCAAACCTGTGCTTACTCTTATTAGCTTGACCCTCCGTCGTCTTCTTGACGGACGCCATCTCCTGCTTTGAGAACTCGGACTGAACTGACCACGGCTTGTCTTCCCCCCCTTCTTGGACTTGGAAAAACTACAAACGTCTGCTTCTGGCTTTGATCTACGGAACGGAACTGGTCTACTCAACTGCTACAATCCTTGGCTGATTTACTCGTGTTGGAGATCCTGTCTGCTGTGTGTGTGGGGGAGCGACGCAAGTTACTCTAAGCACAGTGTTGGCAGCAGAGAGGAATCTGCTGCCAATTAGTTGCATTCTTTGTATCTTTTGTTCCTTGGCTTTCGTTTCGTTTATACCCAGGCTGACGCAAGCAGTTTGTTTTTACCCGGATTAAACTCCGGTTTAATCCGGTTTATCTTTTGAACATTTACTTTTGCCCCCTTTTGCTCCTAAAGGCAAAAACTGCCTGGCCCTTGTGTTTTACGGGCATTTTTTGAGTTCTGTAATCTAATAAACTCTGTTACTTTGAATCTTGTGGCGTTCTGTCCTTGACAGATTGCCCAACGCCCATAAAAAGTTTATTGCAGCAATAAACCCGTCAGGAAGACGATGGATGAGTTACGGGCCAAAGTAGACCAATTGCAAACGGCTTTTACCGTTAGCCAAACAGCTCAGGCTGTGAAAGGACATGTTTTGACTCCTGAACGCTTTGACGGAACCAGGTGCAAGTTGCCAACCTTTTTGGCACAAGTGGAGCTTTATTTTTCTCAGCTCAGTGCTCATGCTTTTCCTACAGACACTAGCAAGGTGGCCTTTATTTTGAGTTTGTTGACCGGTCCCGCAGGACAATGGGCCACTAATTTAATTTTGGGAAATGACCCAGTCAAGGACAATTTGAATAATTTCAAAAAGTTGTTAACTGATACTTTTGGGGATCCTCTCCGCACGGAGAACGCTGGGTGGGCTCTGTATCGGTTGAAACAGGGAAAGGGGACTGTTTTGGATTACTTAAATAAGTTTAACCTGTATCGCCACCAGCTGGATTGGGGGGAAAATGCATTCATGCTTTTATTTACTGCCGGGTTAAGTGATATGCTCCAGGATGAATTAGCACGCTTGGAGCCGGCTGAAAGCTGGGACGCCTTAGTAGCTAAGGTGCTGCGTTTAGACGCAAGGTTCGAGGCTCGTAAACACTCAAAAGCAATGTGTGCGCCACCCATGCATGTAACCAGGGCACCTGTGGTGATGGGGGAAGAGCCCATGGAGCTTGGGGTCTTTAAAAAGCTGTCTACAGAGGAAAAGAGCCGTAGGAGGCAGCTGGGCTTGTGTTTGTACTGTGGGAATGCTGGGCATTTTGCCAAAAATTGTAATGTGAAACCTTCCCAGTTTTCGGGAAAAGGCCAGCCCTAGTGCGACGTGAGTCCAACGCACTAGGGCTCCTCAAGCAGTCAACTGAGGGGAGGAAGCATGTTTTCGTACCCATTACATTATCTGTTGGGGGAAGGGAACTTGTTTCTACTTTGGCACTGCTGGACTCAGGGGCTACGGTCTCCTATGTAGATATTGAGTTTGCTAAGAAGCATGGCATTCCTAGAGTGCGCAAGGCATGCGACGTGTGGGTGGAAGGAGCAGATGGGAGACTGCTGGAGACTGGGGTGGTTAACCATGAAACCTCAGCAGTAACGTGGGAGGTGCAGGGAGTAACGGGAACGTTTGTGTGGGATATTACGAGCTTGCCTAGATATGATGTGATCCTGGGGATGGATTGGCTAGCTGTAGTAAACCCACAAGTAGATTGGGCAACACGTAAAGTGATCTTAAAGAGGCAGGATTGTTGCACTCTAAATGTTACTCATTCTGATATGGAGGGAGTGCCTGCTGAGTATGGGGAGTTCTCTGATGTATTTTGTAAAAGAGAAGCGGACAAATTACCACCGCACAGGCCATATGATTGCGCCATCAAGTTGGCAGAAGGTGCGAAACTGCCAGCAGGGAGGCTGTATGCCTTGACTGTACCGGAAAGGCAAGCTTTGCGGGAGTTTCTAGATGAAAATTTAGCCAAGGGGTTTATTCGCCCATCTAGTTCTCCAACTGCGGCACCAGTATTCTTTGTAGCCAAAAAGACTGGGGAACTTAGGCTGGTCTGTGACTATCGGATCCTAAACAAATACACCATTCGGGATAGGTACCCGCTCCCTTTAATCTCGGAACTGTTATCAAGGGTGCAAGGGGCTAAGGTCTTTACCAAGCTTGACCTGCGGGGGGCCTATAACTTAATCCGTATACGGGAAGGGGATGAATGGAAGACGGCATTTAACACGTGTTTCGGATGCCACGAGTTCCGAGTCATGCCTTTTGGGCTTTGTAATGCTCCTGCGGTATTCCAGAGGTTCATGAACGATGTGTTCAGGGACCTAATTGATCAATTTTTAGTGATTTATTTGGATGATATCTTGATTTTTTCTAAGGACGAGAAAGAACATCGTCAACATGTCAAGCAGGTTCTGCACCGACTGCGGGCTAATGGGCTTTTCGCCAAGGCTTCCAAGTGCGTCTTTCATGTGCCTGAAGTGGAGTTCCTAGGTCATGTAGTGTCAGGTAGGGAACTTAAAATGGACCCACATAAGGTTGACGCCGTCAACTCATGGCAGGAGCTGAAGACTAAGAAGGATGTACAAAGGTTCTTGGGTTTCGCTAATTACTACCGGGAGTTTATTCCGAATTTTGCAAAGCTCACGGTACCTTTGACGCAGCTTCTGCGCAAGAAACAGCCATTTGTGTGGGGGCGGGAAGCTCACGAGGCGTTTCTACAACTAAAGTCTAGTTTTCAATCGGACAACATACTAACCCATCCTGATGTTGACAGACCGTTCGTGGTAGAAGCGGACGCTTCTAGCTACGCGTTGGGGGCTGTATTGTCTCAGAAGGATTCCTCAGGGACCTTGCGTCCCTGTGGATTTTACTCGCGGCAACTAACACCCTTCGAGCAGAACTATACCATATGGGAGAAGGAGTTGTTGGCGATTAAGGTGGCGTTTGAGGTGTGGCGGCACTGGCTTGAAGGGGCACGGCACCAGATCGTGGTCAGATCTGATCACAAGAACTTAGAGCACTTGCAAACAGCAAAGAAGTTAAACCAGCGTCAAATCCGCTGGGCTTTGTTTTTCTCCAGGTTTAACTTCAAGGTGCAGTTCGTGGAGGGGAAGGCAAACTTGCGGGCCGATGCTTTATCCCGCAAGCCGGAATTTAAGACCAATGAGCAGGTAGTATGTCAGACCATCTTGCCTACTGCCTCTCTGTGTGTTGTAGATAATGAGCTTGGGTTACATGACCAGATCCTTGAGGCTCAGAAGGATGATGTGTGGACTCAGGAGCAACTGATGCTGCTCTCTGCAGGTAACCGTACCATACTGCCGCATCTCCAGGATCAAGACGGGGTATTGGTGCGTAGGGGGCAGGTTTACGTACCAGTAGGGACCCTCAGGTTGGAGGTGATTAGAGCCCACCATGACGAACCCATGGCTGGGCACTTTGGCAGGTTCAAGACCGTACAGCTTATCACCAGGAGCTACTGGTGGCCAAAGATGCGGCAAGACATTCTGCGCTTTTGTGACAGCTGCGCCGTTTGTCAGCAGAGTAAGACGCCTGTTGGGCGCCCTAGAGGGTTGTTATCGTCTTTACCAGTTCCGGAGAGGCCATGGCAAATCATTTCCATGGATTTTATTTCAGATTTGCCTAAGTCTGGGGGTTATACTTGTATTTGGGTGGTGGTGGATTTATTTAGTAAACTGGCTCATTTTATTCCTTGTTCAACCATTCCGGCGGCCCCTACGTTGGCCTTACTATTTACAAAGCACATCTATCGTTTGCACGGAGCACCCGAGGTGATTATTTCAGATAGGGCTCCGCAATTTGTGTCACGCTTTTGGAAACACTTCCATGAGTGTTTGGGGACTAAGTTAAACGTGTCTTCAGCTTTCCATCCGCAAACGGATGGACAGTCGGAACGGGTTAATGGGCTCTTAGAGCAGTATCTGCGTTGTTTTTGTTTAGATCAACCCACGGCTTGGGTAAAGTGGTTACCGGTGGCGGAATTTGCTTACAACAATGCGGTGCACACGTCTAGTCAGCATACGCCATTTGAGCTAACTTATGGTTTTCACCCACGGGGAGGTGTGGCGCCGTCGACCAATGTGGTCTCTTCGGACCCTGTGTACCGCTCTTCGGAAATGGCTGCATTGCATGATGTTGCCCGTCGCTTACTGTTGGAAGCTAAGGCAACGCAGAAGACTCAGGCTGACCGCCACAGGCAGGCAGGGGAGGAGTTGGAAGAAGGGGATTTGGTGTGGTTATCTTCCAAACATATTAAACAGGCTGGGGGAAAGTTTGCGCCTCGGTATTTGGGTCCCTTTCCTATCGTTAAAAAGATTTCTTCTGTTGCGTTTCGTTTGCGTTTACCGTCTAGTTTAAAGGTCCATCCAGTCTTTCATCGTTCGCTGTTGAAACTTGATACCTCTAGTCGTCGTGGTGCTATAGCGGAGGGTATCACTGCCACTTCTCCGCCATCGGGGGAGGAGGCCTTTGTGAGAGGGGATAGTGTTATGATTGAGCCTCATGGCTCTGTTACTGACAGACGTGGGCGTAAGACTCCTCGAGAGTCAGATACTCTCGAGGAGCGAGAGAGAAAAAGACTGCGAGACATATTTGCAGCACCATCTGACGAGGAGTCTTTCGAAGGGTTTACGGAGAGAATGGAGGAGGGGCTGGTTAGCTCAGAGGAGGATGAGATGGATTGGACTCGGGTAAGGGAGGAAGTGGGTGCCACTGGCCATGATGGGACAGAAGATGAATGGGGACCTTCAGGATTAGACCCATGGTTTAGCTGGAGGGATGGGACGGGATCCACAGCTGGAGATGCTGTTGGGCGTAGTCAGAGGTGTTCCAGCTCTGACGAGGAAAGTGATGAGGAAACGCCCGGGTTAAGGAGGACAGCTGACAGTGATGAAGATTTGTAACTGGCATAAAATGGGGCTTGAGAGCAATTGCAAATTGCGTTGGGCAAGGTAATCTGGGCAAACGCTTGGGATCCGTGTGTGTGTGGGACGCTTCCCTGAAGACTTGTGTGCTTTCCTGTGCTGTGACGTAAGTTGATTGGAATCCAGGGTCAGACGGCGGGAGGGATTGTGTGGGCATTTGTTTGTGCAAACCTGTGCTTACTCTTATTAGCTTGACCCTCCGTCGTCTTCTTGACGGACGCCATCTCCTGCTTTGAGAACTCGGACTGAACTGACCACGGCTTGTCTTCCCCCCCTTCTTGGACTTGGAAAAACTACAAACGTCTGCTTCTGGCTTTGATCTACGGAACGGAACTGGTCTACTCAACTGCTACAATCCTTGGCTGATTTACTCGTGTTGGAGATCCTGTCTGCTGTGTGTGTGGGGGAGCGACGCAAGTTACTCTAAGCACAGTGTTGGCAGCAGAGAGGAATCTGCTGCCAATTAGTTGCATTCTTTGTATCTTTTGTTCCTTGGCTTTCGTTTCGTTTATACCCAGGCTGACGCAAGCAGTTTGTTTTTACCCGGATTAAACTCCGGTTTAATCCGGTTTATCTTTTGAACATTTACTTTTGCCCCCTTTTGCTCCTAAAGGCAAAAACTGCCTGGCCCTTGTGTTTTACGGGCATTTTTTGAGTTCTGTAATCTAATAAACTCTGTTACTTTGAATCTTGTGGCGTTCTGTCCTTGACATTACTGACCTTAGCATATAATAATCAAAATGTGTCAGATGCATGTAATTTCAATTTTGTAGTGTCTGTTTTTCTAGAAAATGAATAGATCTGTTCTCTTTATTCCAACTCACTAGGCTGAATTTTGGATGCAGTGAGTATGAACTGAGAAACACTTTAGGAAAGATGTGATCCTAGAACCTTAGAGAAGATCAGAACAAACAAACAAAAATGAAAAAAGGTATTATCCACAGAGAAAACCAATAATTGTGGGAAAAAACCGAGAAACAAACTGATTCAGAAAGAAATTTCAACATCTTCACAAGTAGCAAACTGTTGTTTTATTTTGTTTTGCACAAACAGATGATGTGCACATGTGTGTGTATGAAAGATACCATCAAAACACATTGGTCTTTAGTTATTAACAGGCGCTTGTACCATTTCAACATTCAGTGTGATGGTTTTATGGCCGTGAATGAAATTAAATTGAGCTCTGGAAGTTACAGATGCAGGAGATGTTTCTTTGTCAGAATACATAGTAGGCAATAAAGCTTTCTTCAAAATCTTGTCAATTTGAAAAGATAAAAATCTGTATTGTAAGGTTCTGGTACTAAGACTCACAGCACACTGAATTCATTCATATTCAGAGAAGACCATGGCTACACTCTGTAAAAGAGGAGTATGTACAAATCTCTGAATGTTAAAAAAAAACCTGGTTGAGACCTATTTATAATACATATGGACATGATAAGCAGAAGTTCTTACTTGACAGCAGTAATATTTTGCACTCTTATAATCTCTTCAAAGTTGGGCAACTTGGTATTTTTGTGTGTGCCAATAAAGAGCATGTTCCCTACTTAGTTAAAGATATAATGTGTATAAAGTACATTACTTGGGAATGATATATTTAGCCCTTTAAAGTTTATATCTATCTCTAATCACCCATTCATTATCACTCCTCTTGATGTTCATCCAGCAACAACAAGAGTGTTCCTCTGGGCAGCTAAACCAGGCAATTCCGGGCTGTGGCGCTGCTGACTAGTAACCAGCTGCAATAAATCACTACTGACCGAGAGGTCATGAGTTCAAAGCCCAGGTCAGGTTAAGCCCCCGACCATTAAATAGCCCGGCTTGCTGTTGACCTATGCAGCCCCGAAAGACAGTTGCATCTGTCAAGTAGGGAAATTTAGGTACGCTTTATGCGAGAGGCTAATTTAACTAATTTACAACACCATAAAACTGCCAGCTAAACACGAGGAAAGGAATGAGGAAGTACAGCCACTAGTGGACGGTGAAGCAACAGCTCCCCCTATGGCTGGAATCGTGAAGCTGGAAAAATGTTAAATGCCTCTGTGTCTCTCTATACTGTATGTTGTTTGTCTGTTGGCATTGAATGTTTGCCATATATGTGTTCATTGTATTCCGCCCTGAGTCCCCTTCGGGGTGAGAAGGGCGGAATATAAATACTGTAAATAAATAAATAAATAAATTCCAACTGGATTGCCCCCCATGAGGGTCTTCCTCCAGGGGCAAACCAAGAATGGGCAACATGGACGTCCCTGAACAGACTGAGAAGCGGAGTGGGCAGATCAAAAGACAACTTGGCAAGGTGGCACTACCTGGAGGAATTCTCCACCTTGTGTGACTGTGGAGCTGAACAAACAACTCCGCATATGTATGCTTGCCCACAATGCCCTGCCTCATGTACGGAGGAGGAGTTGTTTAAAGCTACGGACAATGCGGTCACTGTTGCCCGCTTTTGGTCTAAAACTATTTAGCTGTTTGTGATTCCTTTATTTTATCACTTTTGGACTTGTTTGTTATGCAATGCTTTTGACATGAAAAAAATTGTAAAGATGAAGAGGTTACTGAAAAAGGTTATTGAACAATTGCAAACATGCCACACAACTATGAACTGAAGCACATTTCTGAGATCTATCAAGATGGTTGCATCTGGCCACTTCTCAGGTTAAAATGAGGTAGTCCACAAAAACAAATGAGTCAACATATTGAGCATGACAATACCATTTCTAATATCAATGGTTCAACACAATATATATAATAAACATGTTGATATCATTTTCAAAATCAGTTTAATCTGTTAAAGAATCAAATTAAAATAAAAAAGTGGCTTTAGGGGCAGATATAAGCCTTGTCTGATGCTTGTTTCAAATGTTTTCTAAGGAATATTATTCTATTTCACCACGGCTTGAAGCATGGCAATAAATAAACAGCCCATAAAATTATGCAAGTTGTCTCTTTTAAATATAACTTTAATAAAGGAAATAAGGGGGGAAGCATTCTGCATCCCACTGATCCAAATTAACATGCAATATGTGGCACTTTTAGTTTGGGCTGAAACAGAAGACACATCTTATCAGAGTAAATAAACAGGCTGCCAAAATATTTTGCATTTGTGTCATCCATATTTAAAACCCAGTCAGCATCACGGGAAGGGTTACAAATGTCTCCAGAAGCCTAAGCATATCACTCACCTCCTGGCCAGACTTCCCAGAATTTTCTGAGTGTAAGGATTCAATTTCCCCTTCGACCATGGCAGCTTCTAGGCACTCATGCAAATCTTTGAAGCCATTCACTTGAAGAGGGTACTGGCCAAACATTTCTGCATTTTCAAATTTCTTCCCTTATCAAAAGAGGGATGTGTTAAGATTTCAATAGTAAAACATGTATTCATGATTTATTCATCAAAATAGGCTTATCCTGCTCTATATCAGAAGATCTTGGGGTAGCATACACATGTAATCAATATAAACAATAGTAAAACAAATTGAATGATGAAATGTAAATAGATATATAGTAAGTTTAAATAGCATAAAACTACGGCAGAGATCATGTATCCACTCAGTTACAAATATATACCTCCTCTGGGGGGTTTTAAGTAAAGGTTGAATGCCCATCTGTAGGGAGTGCTTTGTATTTTCTTGCATGGCAGGGGGCTGAACTATATGGCACTGGTGGTCTCTTCCAACTCTATGATTCTGTTACTCTAATCCCATCTGAACTCCCAAATTCACCTTAAACAGCCAGCATCTACACCAAGAGATGGCAGGAAACATTATCCTGCCATACTCTAATCATCAGCAAAACAGACCTCTACTGCTTAGTGCAGCGGCTCACTGTTGAAGTAAGTCTGGATGCCACTATCAGAGCCATAGCACCATAATTGTGAATACATGGTATTAGTGAATATGGAGTGGTTATAAATCTGTGACTGTAAGTTATGAATCCATTACAGTAATACAGGAGGCCAGCCCATGTACATAAACATTTTAGAGTGAATCACTCAGATATCAAACAGTAATAAATATGGTGCACAACTGACATTCATTTGATTCCTTTTTAGATTACAACAAGATGGTTACATAAAATCTACCCAATAGTGCCCAAATAACTGGTGAAAGAAGGAAAACTCAATGTGACAGCCGGGACCTATGATAACATGTTGCAGAATTTCTCCACCTCTTAGTAAGAGAAGTTCTGGTTCACTCAGTGAGAAAAGAGGCTTTTAGATGGAAGAGAGGAGTTCTTTTTCCCCCAAACTACACTAAAGCAAGCTTCTCCTTTCATGCTATATTGTGCTATATGCAGCATGAATAAACTTAGAAATTAGTGAGAAGAGAGATTCTAGAAAAGGGAAATAATGTTTTTCCTCCTCTTAAAATATGCTTATAGAATACTGCTTTGAAAGTTGGACTAGGAAATTATGGTTCAAGGGAGCTCAGCCAGAATAACCACTGGGTCACATATTCATCCTAGTACAGCAGCAACATATGTATACCTGTACTAAAATCCCCTGGCCCCAAACCCCCAACAACAAACAAATTAGTTATTTATTTGTTCAGTCACTTCTGACTCTTTGTGACCTCATGGACCAGTCCACACCAGAGCTCCCTGTTGGCATCCATCCATCTTGCCCTTGGTCAGCCTCTCTTCTTTTCACTTTCCCCAACATCATTATCTTCTCCAAGCTTTCCTGTCTTCTCATTAGGTGACCAAAGTACTTCATCTTTGCCTCTAATATCCTTCCCTCCAGTGAGCAGTCAGGCATTATTTCCTGGAATATGGACTGATTTGATCTTCTTGCGGTCCAAGGCACTCTCAGAATTTTTCTCCAACACCACATTCCAAAAGCATCTATCTTCCTTCACTCAGCCTTCCTTATAGTCCAACTCTTACATCCATAGGTTACTACAGTGAATGCCAGTGCTTTAACTATGTGAACTTTTGTTGCCAGTGTGATGCCTCTACTCTTCACTATTTTATCGATATTGGTCATTGCTCTCCTCCCAAGAAGTAAACATCTTCTGATTTCCTGGCTGCAGCCTGCATCTGCAGTAATCTTCGCACCTAGAAATATAAAGTCTGTCACTGCCTCCACGTTTTCTCTATTTGCCAATTATCCATCAGTCTGGTTGCCATAATCTTGTTTTTTATGTTTAACTTCAACCCTGCTTTTGCACTTTTTTCTTTCACCTTGGTTATGAGGCTCCTCAACTCCTCTTCGCTTTCAGCCATCAAAGTGGCATCCATCTGCATATATAAGATCGTTAATGTTTCTCCCAGTAATTTTAACTCCAGTCTTGGATTCATCAAGTCCCGCACATCAAATGACATATTCTGCATAAAAGCTGAATAGGTAGGGTGAGAGTATACAGCCCTGCCCTACTCCTTTCCCAATCTCGAACCAGTCTGTTGTTCCGTGGTCTGTTCTTACTGTTGCTACTTGGTCCTTAGGAGACAAACAAGGTAACTTGGTATCCCTATGCCAACAAGAACTTGCCACTATACATAGGATCAAACCCCCATAAATAGGAGCAATTCCTCATTGACATCAAATAGAACTAGCAGATCTGAGGGCATTATGACAATGTGTAAGCTATCTTATCCTGAAATCGGGCTCCATGGTGGATAAACAGATCATAAAGAGTACTTTCCATAATCTGTTATGAAATGTTTGCAGACAACTTTGCAAATGTCAGTGGAATTTTAAGCCTGCAGTTTAACACATACTGTTAAGCAATGGCTTGTTCCATTTGAAGTTATCTGGAGGATGCCAAACATTTTTCTCAGATGTTCAAGTTTACATTTTATCTAAACAAACTTTTTGAAATAACATGTATGCACTATTTTTGTTCATCATTAAAATTCTGATGAAAGAAATGTGGTTACAAAAATGTTTCCACTCAAGAGCAGTACCTTCAAGAACTCCAACTGCTAGAAACCGCCCATAAAACAATTCTACCATCGGGTTCTTTGGCTTCTCTCCATCTCTAAAGAGACAATGAATGTTTTAAGAATATAAATCAAAAATATCTGTAGTTAAAAGAGTAATCTGCTTACTTAAAAAGTTAGTCTAAAAATCAGAACACAAATCCTTAAAGTATCATTCTATATTATTGGATTCACTGAAATAATTTCATGGCTATAAATGAGCAGCATATTAAATTCCTGAAACAAAACCACTCTGGGGATGGTGAGATTAAGCCCTCTTCAACCCCAAACAAGCTCTTGCAGAAACCCAGAATGTACTACTGGCTGTTACTTACTGTTCCTCTTCAGCTTTTATTTGGAAGGCATCTTCTAACCAGTCTAATAACTTATGCGTGAACTCACTGACATCTTGCTGTTGAGAGATAGTAAACAAACATACAATTATATCTACAATTGCAATAGATTCTGTACACTCTACAGATTTAATAATTGTAGATGTTAGTTCTGCTATGGCTAACACATATCCAAAAAGGCAAGTGATATCTCACTAGGAAAGATCACGATGTGATCTGGAAACATATAATGCTATCCAAGCAAAAGGACACTAAAAATTTCAAGATGAACTTGAATATAGTATTTTTATTCCAAGGAATTATACAGAAATCTAACTGTGGCTAAGAATATGGTATATTGTGCTACTCTTACAAATATTTGCATGGGAATGAAAATAACAGCAGTGGTAACATAACACAACTCCCGGCTTCCTGCTGGCATCAGAAGTGAATAAAATGTCATGTCCATCCAGGCTCGGAGGATCACTGCTGTCACGACAAACCACTTTCAAAGCAGCTGGAATCTTATACAGGATATTTTAGCATAAGGCATTGATATTACAGACATTGATATTGCTGGGGTTGCATTACAATACAACAAACAGAAACTTTACCAGGAACATTAGCTTGAGGCAGAAATAATGGCTCACTGCAAGCCCTGTCTGATTTTTCTGAAAACTGATTTGTCTGAAAACTGAAATACCATGCCCATAAGATGCCAAGAATAGAATAGATTAACTTTGTCATTGGACATCATACAACGAAATTAAATGCCACCCCAATAATATTATATAGGTAGAATTAAAAAAGAAAACACTCACCCTTCCACATTCTAATCACTATTGCACGACCCCTAATGTCACATCAGTGTGAAACCATAAAGTTCAATATAGTTACAGCTTAAGCATCAAAGAGTCCCCATTATCACCTATTTTTAAACTACGTTTCATGCCTACATAAAATCAGAAAACATTATTTCAATTCCTTGTGAGAAGGCAAAATACGGATTTTAAAAAACCAAACCAAAACAATACTAATGTTGTCTCTGGGATCACTTGACACTCTGTCAATGCTTTGTGCCATATGAAAACATAGATGAAAAATGGGTACAATTCATTGGAAAATTAGCCATAGCAACTCAAAAATTAAGAAAGACAGTTTGAGCAATTATCACATATACAGGATTCTGAACCAAGAGTATTAAACTGGTATCTTGCGCCATGTCACCAGTTGTGTAATTAGCTAAGAAAAAGATAGTCAAACTGAAGAAAACAAAACTGGAAATTTCACAAAGCTTCTGTTTGCTAAAGTGATCTATCCATACATTGCTTCTTCAACACATGTGAATAGCAGCACTTTGGGTTTTAAGAAAGTCTTGACAACTGGTTAATAAGGTACCAAAGAAATGGCAAGGATTATCCTTTCCTCAGTGAAGGAAACAACAGAAATTTTAGACAAATATGAAATCAATTTCAGAGCATTCCAGAGTCATAGAACTGAAGATGCATATCCTAGGTCTATCCTAATATTTTAATATTTTATTAAAGATCCTAGCTTGAGGGTTTCCATTTTCCAAAATGAATAAAAGTCAATGGTGAATGTATTTCTCAATGACAGCATCATCACTCCTCTCTTAATTCCTATGTTGTTGGTATCATGAATGTTTTTAAAAGGTCTGAGCCTAAACCCAATTAAACCTAAATATCAGGGACAGAGCAAGATGGTTCAAGATGAAAAGGAGAGTTACAATTCTGGTAAAGCCCGCTATGGCTGACAGAAGCTCTTATCTCTTTATATATGACAAAAAGAATGGAAATTACAGTAACAACTTGAACCATATAACCGTTTTTGTATGCTCAGTTTAACTAAGCTGTGAAATTAAGTAACATGTGATATGGCTGTAAATTCTGGCAAATATTGTGATATTGTTCCATTATCCGGGCGGAGGCCACAAAGGGACGCTAGACAGAGGATAGTCCATTTTATGGGGGAAAAGGGGTTGAAGGAGTTAAACCATCACTCCCCCGTTTCCTAATATTCCCCCACCCATGTTGCTGTCATTGTCGAAACATCCAAGGGAGGGATAACCAGTGAAAATGGGGAAAATAGTTTCTCTCCTCCAATCCGCCCCTCATAAAATGGACTATCCTTCTCTGTCTAGGCCCCCTTTTGGAGTCTGTCTCGATAATAGAACAGTACTAATATTGTTATAGACCAGGGATCCCCAAACTAAGGCCCATGGGCCAGATGTGGCCTTTCCAAGGTCGTTTGCCTGGCCGCCACCCTAAACTTTAGAGTCACCCTAAGTCTGAAATGACTTTACATAACAATCCTAATTAACTTGACTATCTCATCGGTCAAAAGCTTTCCACACTTTCCAATGAAATACTGATAAGTTTATGTTGGTTAAATGTATTCTTCATTTTAAATATTTTATTGTTCTTTCACCATCATCATCATTATTATTATTATTATTATTATTGCACTACAAATAAGATATGTGCAGTGTGCACAGGAATTGGTTCATTTTTTTTCAGACTATAGTTCGGCCCCCCAACAGTCTGAGGGACTGTTAATAGACGCTTGGCTTAAAAGATTTGAGGACCCCTGTTATAAACAGCAATCTTCATTGTGTTAGCATACTATGTATATGTTGACAGTATAATATTGTGTAAAAACTTTGGGTACAAATTATATACAATACATTTTGTAGATATTATTAATTATATTATTAGTTTTCCTTGATCCCGAGGATATCCTTGCAACTGTGTCATTTTGAGGAAAGTCCTTACTGATAGCATGTTTTTGTTTTGTTTTGTGTTTTTAAAAACTCATTCAAATGCTAACATGCATAACAGAGTTCATGGCTTATTTCTGCCTCGTCCTAAAATCAGAGTTATAGAGCACTTTTTCTATCAATAGTGGGTTAAAAACAACACTTTTAGTGGGTAACATAAACAGATTACAGAAATCTTTTGTTATGCTGACAGCTTCCTAAAACAGTTAAGCTTCCAACTGCTTTTTTGATAATGGGATAAAGGCATAAACAAGAAGATTTCCCTCTATGTGTAGGATCTACAGAAGTGCATGGAATTTGCTACATTAAGCAAATGCAATCTAATATTTGGATAGACTAATAAAATATATTATTGTAACCTCTTATTTTCATTATTTATTCAACTATAATTCTTACTGTTCTTCTATTGGAAGTAAAATAGAATACATTAACATTACCTGTTGGGAATCATTTGATTTGAATGCATCTTTAAGGATTTCAACAGCCCTTGATGGATCAACGTATTTTCTTTTTGAGCCAGCAAGAAGTGCAAATAGGTATCTTAGTTCACGCATAAAAGGCAAATTTCTATGTTCCTGTATTTGGAATAAGTTTAAGTAATATATTGTTACTTTATTATTTTCACTTTCTATTGCTACTCAATTAAATCTTCTGAATGAATAATGCATAGTGAAGCTACCTGAATATTGATCTATTAAACCATTACAAACCAAACAAACAAACTTTCTTTTCTAAATCAGGACTTTTAAACTTTTCCACTTATGATCCTTTTTGGCCCTATAAATATTTATATGAACATGGATATATAGGTACCATAATAAATAGCTACAAAATCAAGTATTTGCTGATAACAAATCAGGCTGATTTTCCTTCCTATGAAGTACAGCTGAAGCATCTTTAGCAGAGTCCACTGTAAACACTGCACAAGATATTATTGCAAATGTCTAAAACTGTCACTAGGTGGCATTCAGTGTTTTGGGGTCCTATTACTGAGCTAGGGGGAAAGCTCCTTTACAGTCTTCATGAGGTTACTATACAGTGACAAGTTTCACAGCTATTTAACATCTTGTTCTTCTTAGAAAAGTCATTTATGACTTCCACAATATCCTACAGTAATGACCACTCCCAACAAAATTATTTAAGACTCATTCTATTGCTTACTAGAGTTGCTATGACATATGTTTTATGATGAAAACACCACTCATAGCATCTTATATGGTATCAGGCGGGGAAGGTAAAGGTAAAGGTTTCCCCTGATGTTAAGTCCAGTCATGTCTGACTCTGGGGGTTGGTGCTCATCTCCATTTCTAAGCCGAAGAGCTGGCGTTGTCCATAGCCACCTCCAAGGTCATGTGGTTGGCATGACTGCATGGAGCGCCGTTACCTTCCCGCTGGGGTGGTACCTATTGATCTACTCATATTGGCATGTTTTCGAACTGCTAGGTTGGCAGAAGCTGGAGCTAACAGCGGGTGCTCACTCCCCTCCCCGGGTTTGAACCTGGGACCGTTCGGTCTGCAAGTTCAGCAGCTCAGCGCTTTAACACACTGAGCCACCGGAGGCTCCCAGGCGGGGAAAGCCTGACATAAATGCAATGGGATTTGCATTTTGCATTTTATCAAACCTCCTAGTTAGTATAGGTCTCCTCTGCTATCGGATCTTCCAGAGCATGAGCAGGGCCCTTTAGGATACACTTTCTGTTGCTCACCCCATAATTTTATTGCTAATCCTATTAGGGTTATCAGAGAATACCATTAATCCCACAAGAGTTATGGGAGAATGAATCTTTAGGTAGGGATCTTAATCTTGTTTCATAAATCTGGCAGGTTCCATGACATCACTCATTTTTAACATACCTGGACTTTCTACACCTATGATAAAACTAAGGGGGTTATTAAGCATTAAAAGAAGCACTGTGTTACCCAGTAAGCAATATGTATTTTTAGCTTTACCTTTTGGTTTCGGGGAAGATCTTGAGCACTTCCAGGTGGACTATAATTCAAAACTAGCCTTCGGAATTCTAGAAGATTAAATAACGACTGAAAAAGGAAAATTGGAATTTTAGGTTAACATATCAAAAGTTAAACTTTGTGTTGGATATTTACTCTACAATATACCAGAAAAATATAATGAAGTATAAAAGTGGTTCATATGTATTAACTCATAAAATGTGACTTTTCTGTTTGTTTTATTTTTTAAATGTCCCATACACTGAGTTGTACAATGAAATAACTGTATACAAGTTATGAATCATGTGTGTATAGACAAATAGGAAAAAATAGAAAAGTGGAAATTAAATACTTTACACTTAGAAGTTAAAACAGACAACAAGGAATGTAATCATCATTTGAACAAATATTACAAATATAATTAGATTAATAAAAAAATCTTAGGGCTGCATGTAGCAGTGTCATTCTTTTAGCACCCTGTTTCTATCATTGCCAGAATTGTTAATTCTAACACAAGTGTTATATCCATTTCTTTCTATTTGTGTGAACCACTACACTGTTTTCATGATTTTATCTTTGCATTATAGAAACTGTTCTGCTAGCAGAATCTGCAAGCTTTAATGCAACACCATCTCTTGTACTATTCCCACTGATATCATACAGGATATATCCCTTCAAGTGCTATTTTGACAGGAAATTATTACTATTATTATTATTATTATTATTATTATTATTATTATTATTATTATTAGTATAAATATCTTTTTTTCTCCCCATACGTACTCAAAGTGGCTTACAACTAAAAGCATTTCAGTACAACTTAAAATATACAAATATACAAATATTAAAATAGTATTAAACATTAATATTAAAACAATCCAGGTTAAAATCATAAAAGCATATCAAATCACATCACAAAAGCACAGCAGCCCTTGATGATCTCAAACATCTTCATCTTTAAAAGCCTGCCTGAAAATAAAGGTTTTAGCCTGCTGCCAAAAGAACAGCAGTGAGGTGGCCATTCTGGCTTCCCTGGGCAGGAAGTTCCAGAGTTGAACCACTAAGAAGGCCCACTCTCTCGTTCCCACCAACCAAGCTTGAAATGGAGGTGGGACCGAGAGAAGGGCATCTCCTGAAGATCTCAGGGTCTGGGCAAGTTCATACTTGGGGAAGTGGTCGGCCAAATAGCCTGGACCGTAACCATCTAGGGCTTTAAACCAGCACTTTGAATTGTGCCCGGAAACAGACTGGCAGCCAGTAGAGCTGCTTCAACAGGGGGATTGTCCTCTCCCTGTAGTCAGCCCCAGTGAGCAACCTGGCTGCAGCTCTTTGGACCAGCTAAAGTTTCCGAGCACTCTTCAGAGGCAGCCCCACGTACAGCATATTACATATTACTAAGGCATGTTCCACCATGGCCAGATCTTGCTTTACAAGCAACAGGCACAGTTGGCACACAAGTTGTAATTGTGCAAAGGCCCTCCTGGCCACCGCCGATACCTGGGCCTCCAGGTTCAATAACAAGTCCAACAGGACCCCCAATGCCAAGTTCAGAAGGATCATTGTCCACATGTAAACTAGAAATCCAACATTCATCTTATCTTATACTGAAAAACAAAGACTGATCTTATCAAAAGTCATTTATAGGAATCAGATATATGTAAGACAGGCAATACTAATACAACTTTCCAAAGCAGGTAGTAAGGCCAAAATTACCATAACTCTTGAACAACTCAGGCCTAGGTGACTTATAAAACTGCTTCCCCTGTATAAATCCATTAGACTTACCCACATGGATGCATTAGAATTTTAAGGATCTTCAGAGTGGGCATGAATGTGCTACAATTTATGTAATCTGATCCGGTAACAATAAAAAGTCTGTCTTTGTGATGACGCCTACACGTTGCTTGGAGGCATCAAAAGCAATGTGTTTCCAATCATTATTTAAGATGCTTATCTTTCTACAGGAATTTCCTGAGCCTAAGTGCTGATTTTGTAAGCCCTGTATTGTCAGACAGAAACACATTACTGTTTTTTATTTAGTTTTTATGTAGGCTTTAAAATTGCAAACTCTTACTTGTTTTTAATTTACTATAAAAATGATTGAAACAAAATGTTATGAAGCAGCTGTAAAAAGATATTTTACAGACTGAAAAGTTACATGAAAGTGAAAGCTTAGTTGGTTGAAGTTTATATCTTCCCAAATATCATGAAAGCATCAATTCAAGTTCAGAAAATAATATATCATAGAGCTAAATCCAGCATGATGCTTGAAACAGTACTGAGATTTCTGGCTTTTCCTTCTCCCATCCATGTGGCACCAAAAATTGTTTTTTTGGGGGGTGAAGGGTGGGGGATCCAGCTTTCCATATCAGGTTTGAGGAGTGCTTCATCAGCAGATAGAAGAAAACTGTAGTCCCACATAATGCTGGATCTTAGATCTTGATTCAATTGATAGTTCCTCTGTAACAAATGCCCCAAAGAACTAGCCTCCCAAGTGGAATATGGTAGCAAACTCTGTTTGGATAATGTTCCATAGCTCTAATTATGAAGAGCACATTCCGATGTGACGCATGTGGGTCAGATGTAAATGGCATACAGATTGGCAATGTATGTTTTCAGATGCCTGTGAGTAACATCCAACATATTACAACTGTTTGTAGTGATCTGAACACTATGACTACAGTGAACACTAATTTTCATTACCATGCAGCATTTGAAAGTCAGCTTAAACAGCACAAAATAAATTCTTTGCTAAAGCATTACAAGTAAAGCATTACAAACGTAACCTGTTTCAAGTGATATTCAGCATATGAAAATTATGACAAATCTATTTAGTAGATGAAGCAGGCTTGTTCCTTGCTGCTCTTGAGGCTAGAACACAAAGCAACGGATTGAAGCCTCAGGAAAAGATATACCACGTCCTAGTGATATGAGCTGATTGACAGTGAAATATGCTAAATAGGAGTATGGTGCAGTTCCCTTCTATGGCGGTTTTTAAAACAGAGGCTGGATAGCCATCTGTTGAGAGGTCTTTGATTGTGTATTTCCGTATGGCAGGGGGTTGGGCTGTGTGTTTATGATTCTAGTACTCTTTTCATCCCCCGCTTAACATTTTAGACCAGTGTCTCTGCTCAACAGAAAATTAATTACAAATGGTTTCATTTGCCTGATTTAGATATGCTGCACCCCGCAAACTACATCTACAGTGACATCAGGTGCCATAGCAACCATACATTAAAAAGTTGTGGGATAGCAGCTTCCTAGCAACACAGTAGTTCTAGCACCGTGAGCTGAAAAAAGGATCATTTATTTTGGGAATATGAGAGTTAAACAACCCAACTCTGCAAGCAGGCATGTGGCCGGGGGAGGGGGGGGGGTTGAGGGGCTTCAGCCCCCCCCCCCCCCGGAATTCTCAGGGTGGTCAGGGTGGTCCACAAGAAGGCCTTACATTTATTATTTAAACTGTTATGTTTATTCATATCATGATCTGACCACCATGCTCAATATATCCCATATGCATGGGGGTATTGGGATAATGATACAAAAGGTTTGCTAGGGCAGACCCCCTCCCGCTGAGACTCAGCCCCCCCCCCCCACAAACAAAATCCCAGCCCCTCCCGAAACAAAATCCTGGCTACGAGCCTGTCTGCATGTTAACTATGAGTAAGCCCTGCTAAATTCATTGATGTTTTCAGGTTATTGTAAGAAAAGCTTACAACATTTAAGACATATGAATTAACTAGCCCTGTGGCATCCGGAGAGACTTCAAATATTACCAAGGTTCATAATTATGATTTCTCACCTTCTGCTGTCACTCTGACATAGAGACTTGAACCTCAACTTAGTCATTTGTGGCCTACATGGTTTTTCAATCTCAAAATGGAAAAAAACAAAAACAAAAATTGCCATTCATAGAGTATAGGAAAGACCGAAAAGAGATTATGAATCGATAGTTGATTATGTTGGCCACGATTGTGTTTTGCCTTGTTTGTCATCAGTAATGGACTGGATGTGAGTAAACAAATTAAATTGAACACATACAACAGAGGTGCTCCTGGTCAGTCAAAGATCAGGAAAAGAATTTCAATAGGCTTTCACTGAGGATAAAAATTGCAGTTTGAATGCAGGTTATGACTTATAAAACCTTACATGGTTCATGTTTGTGGGGGTCTTTTTAAAAATAGAAGGTGACTTCCAGTGTTTAGTGAAAAAAATCCCACAAGCAAGAATCAGGCTCACAGGGCAAAATCAAATCAGACCACCAAGAGGCCTCAAAAACTAGCAGTGGCCATTTATTTGGCCACTGTTTTGTAAAAAAATAAAAATAAAAATGTGAGTATAGATGTGCCCCTCTCTCCCTTGAAGATTGACCACCCCTGAATGATCAAAGGGATTCACATGATCGAGGGGAAAAAAGACAGGGAAATAACTGCATGATTATAGAGGTATCATGAACTGCAAAACAATATTTTAATTTCCTTCTATTCACATTAGGCCACTGGGGAAAAAAAGGCAAAGTCTCTATAACTCAGAATTCTCATAAACAGAAGGATTAACTAATAATAGATCAGAAAGAGAAACACATGCATATCTATATTCTCCAGTATCCTACAGCTGGAATAATTGAAGTAGTTTCCTTAGAGACCATGCATGATTTAGAAGAAAGTAGTAAAGAGTTTTTAAAAAGTAAAAGCATCAACAGATTTGTGCCAGATGTTATGTGTTGTCAACAGAAGTATAAGTTACTGCTATTGGCTGACAGGGAAACAGTCTATAATAAATCATAAAAGATTATGTTGAATCCTATATAAGGTTGTAAGATTTTTTCCGAATATTTTTTATTAAAAGTTTATTAGAAAAGTAGGGGAGGGAAGACAAGGGAATGAAAAGGAGAATTTTGGGGATAATAGATTAATTACTGATTACTTGCATCTTTATAAGTGTCTGTTTATCAAGAGAAGAAAACAAAGAGGGTGAAGGTTGTTGAGGAATGAGAATTCTTTCACAAAATTATCATTGTTACAGCAATGTAGATATTATTAAGCATTGGGCATTATTAGTTTCATTACTAAATTGGAAGATGAATCATGTAAGAAAAACTAGGTTTCAAACTACACATCCATAAAACCAGCATGCCAGGAAGCCACAAGAAAATAGAATGTTCGATAAATTTATTTTCACCATGAAAAATTTTCATTCCTGCATGGTGGAAAAGAATGATAGGAATTTTGATTTCCTGGCAGATGAGAACCTACTAACTGAACAAAAATAAACTTTTGGCTTGTGCTGTAAGTGATGAAAGACAAAGGAAATGATTCACAAAAGCAAATATCAATAAAATTAAACTCCATGAAGACAAATTTCCAAAGGGAAACTGGTAACACTAGTGTTAGGTTTGTTTTCGTTTGATCTTAGTACTATTCCACAGCACGTCACTGATTAATGAAGGCAACATTACACAGTGTTGACCTCTATTAAAATGTTTCAGGTTTCAAAGACCCCTGGGGAAAGCATGAAATATTGTCACACAGTTGATGCAACCTAAGGAGCCTATCAATCCTGGGGTTAAATAAATACTGTAGTAGGTAATGCCCAAATTTATCCCACATGAAATACACTGTGATAGTTAGCAGGAATGTTAACCCCCTCTAGTTATTAAACAAACAGGACAAGAATATGTATTACTGTAACCACAAAACTGCTACATTATACTAAAATTTTAAACAAAATATTATTAGATTTTCAGATAATTATTCTGCTTCAGATTTTCACCTAGTATGTAATGGACAGCAAGTCTCATTATGCCTCTACAACTTGGCTGTACTTTAATATATTTCTGTGGAACTGAAATGTATTTTTGAATCTCTAGAGAAAATTCAGTCTTCACTTTTTAGAGAGAGACACTGCAAGGTATTGAGGGTGCAAGTGAATACTACAGAGACATAACAATGTTTAGGAAGAACTGCTACACAGTAGGCATAGCCCTTCTCACTTTCATATAGCAGCCCACATAATTTTACAGAAATTATTAAAATATATAATAACTGGGAAGAATGTCTCTGATGGTACATAACAACTATAGTACAGTATGGTACAATAGAGTGTGGAAGATTTATTTTTTAAATGTATCTGCTGCTTTAGTAGACATTTTGAAACAATAATAAAGCTATAATAAAATATAGAAATATAAAACTGTCAAGGGTCAGATGCCAATTAGAGAACAAAAACAGAGTTTATTAAAGGAACAGGCCAAAAACAAGCCACAAACCTAAAAAAGGGCTTAAAACACTTAACTTTCAGTGTTATTAAGCAGTTTAAACAAAAATTATGCCAAAATTGCGAATTGACAAATAAACTGGATTATTCAGGGAAAAAATCCAGATTAAACACAAAGTCCTTTAAACTAGCTCAAAAGTTCTGAGCAGACTTAGAATAAGCAGCTAAAGTAAAGTAAAAAGCTTAGAAGCTTCAAAAAACTTCCCAAAGTCTCAAACTAGCAATAGTAACTCAAAAACCCCAAACGGAAGCCCAAACTGGGCGAAAAAGCTCTCTATTGAGAACAACTCATTAAACAAAATCGGAGACTGCTGCAAGGCAACCACCAGACCCAGGAAAGCTGGTGCGAAAGGGAAGCGGCGCCAAGCCGCTGCGGAGGCAAGCACCAGGCTGAGGAATTAAAGGGGCAGAACAAGCAGGCGTCGTCAAACCGGTCTGGAGTCGAAACAGGAGGAGCAGCGATAACCCGCTACAAGAGCACAGGCAAAACCAAGTGCCCAAGGAGCAAAACGAAGGGACGTCGTCAAGTCGGTCCAGGGTCAGGAAAGGAGACAGGGACAGGGTCGGAAGGCAAGCCAGGAGTCAGGAGCCGTTGGTAGACTCAAATTAGAGAGCGACGCTGTGGAGTGAAGGCAGAAGCAGAGTCGATTTCCAGTCCAAGGTCCAGGGGTTGTAGTCATCAATTCAAGGTCCACGAAACAGGATGGCACAGAGAGCCAACACTACGAAGGCGAACAGCAGCTAATGTAAATCAGTAACAACAGTGCAGTCCAGGAAAACCCACACAGTTCCAGCCCTCCGCTGTGGAGTAACCCGGATTAACTTACATCTGAAGCAAAGTCCCAGTCCAGTCTTCAATAACACATACAGGAATCCCAGTGGCACCCAGCAACACCTTGCCACATGCAAAGTAAAGTGGCCAACCATTCCCAATTTATCCAGGTCTCCCTGGGCGTCTAAACCATCAACGCCCAAAGAGCAGGTGTCCAAACTTCTTAATCCGAATCAGAACTCCACACAGCTAACGCCCTTGGGTCAGGCATTCCGAATTCTTCATCAGAGTCCCAACAATCCTGCCCACGCTCAGCTCCATCCACACCTGTGGTCCCATCCTCACTCCTCCAAGCAGACCAAGTGGGGTCTGCTTCTGAAGGTACCCAAGCTTCCCCAGTGTCAGCAGTTTCCATGGGCCCCGATTCCTCCCCAGGCATCTCCCGTACCCGTACCCAGTCAGTGCCCACATCCTCTGCCACCACCTGTTCCCCAGCATCCATTTCTTCCACAGACTCCACATCTGAATCCTCCTCAGAAGATCCCCCATCAACCTCCCTGATCCTCTTCCTGTGCAAATACTCCAACGAGACCTCCTCGCGAGGGTTTTTCCTTCCTCTCCTGATCCCACCACTATTATTCACAGTCCCCGAAGGCGCAGTCACAACAAAAACACTATTTAAAAATAAAGCAATAGTATTTTAAATGACAAAAGTATACAGTCAAAAACCTAGAAAAGTAGGATGTGACCTTTCTAAAAAATCCTTCTGGACAGTTCCATAAATAATCCCTGGAAAAGAAACACTTGACAAGATGTTAAAGTGATTTTAAAATCAAAGTGAGTTTCAGGGAAGTTATTTCCACTTTTAAAACAGCATCATTGAACATGAAAGCAGTATGTTCTATGCTTTAACAAATGCAGAGAACCATAACTTACATACTTGTTTTTATGCTTGTGACATGTGATTACCTTATGCCTATTTGTAAAGAACAGTGACTGGACATAACATAATTTGTGAATCCATACATTACTGAAGCATGGTTCTGTTTCTAGTAGTCAAGACTTTATTGGTAGGAGTCTTGAAAATACACACATCGGGCAGGTCTATCAGCTAGAGGAATCCTGAACACTTAAATACAAGGGGGACAGTCCTTGCAAGCAGCAGCAAACAGTGCTAACAACAAATCAAATCACCTACTAAATAAGTGGGAAACTAGCAACCCTGTGTTCAGCTTGTGGTTTTTCGGGGCTCTATTTTTTGGTTTGTTTTGGTAGTGCAAACTCTATCAGGTATGTGAGTATGACAGAGACAGGGAGCATCAGGACAGAAAACAGACTCTCAATAGCCATCTGGCAATAAATTACCCTGCCACCCAATGGAATGGAGTAGGAAAAAGGATCACTTCGTTGCCAATTACAATCTATCTGCCTCCCCACCCCCACCCCATCCCCTTTAGAACCAAATATAATTGTTTGGTTTTCAAGCTAGGTATTACGCTCCTGAGAACAGATACAGCAGCAGCAGCAGCAGAAATGAATTTTGTTCTGGCAGTCTTAGCTTGTTGGACATGCTTAATTCACTGCAAGTAAACTTAGGTATAATGTACAGTGTGTACTGCTCTACTTGCCAATTTTATGTCTTGATTAGTAAGCTAGTTTTTTATAGGGATGCTACAATAAGTAAATGTATTTAGGATGCTATAGAATGGTTTCCTGGTAAATCAGGAGAGTGTGAACTGAAGAGGCATGCTTTTCAATGTTGTTGCGTAGGTTCAGAGACAATCTTGCTTTTCAGATTATGGGTTAAGGCTCTTTGTTTCTTTTGTTTACATGGTTCCTGCTGATGCAACAAACAAACATGGGTGTAAAATGTTTTTATTTTCATATTGGACTCAGGGAAAAATTCTTTGTGTGTGTGATCATTATTTTGCTACGTGACATAGTTGTTTTCAAGGCAGCTTTGCATTTTAATTTATATTTACTTTTTTTCATCCAGGAGACAGTGTAGTTTCTGTTCAATGTTTCAGTGAACTCTATCTCCAGCGACTCCATTCCTCTATTCCATCAGCCTCAACAGACAGTAAAAAATACTACAAATATTCAGCCTTTTCAACTTCATTTTAGTAAAGCAGCATATTTTTACTCATTATTTCCAGTATGTTAGCTGATTTGTAAAAACAATGGTCCAACATTTTAAAAATACATATAAAGTATGGAACTATTACCTGTATAACTGCACTAAACCAGCATGTGTTGCCAACGTTTTTTAATCCCACTGGGCAATTATCTTGGCGTTTTCTATCATACGGGTTTGGAGAATCACTCCATACTTCTGGATGTGTCCTTTTCAGGCTTGCCTTGTTTTCTGCTATGCTGGCTTCTAAAACTCTTGGAAAGAAAACAAAATAATGAGGCAAATGAACAGTAACGACATTAAAGCTTATGCTAGAACAGAAAACACAATTCCATAAATTACATAGATTTCCATAAATCACAGATTTTCCATACAACAATAAAAAGTACTGATTTTAGCCAACATCATACTAAGTAAAAGCACAAGCAATCTTTATGATTTAACACTAATACATACATCCAAGTATCTGCATACAAAATTTAAGACTTGTTTCTTGAAAGAAAAAAAACAGAGAAATAATAAACTGTGAGGAGAAAAGGAAATATTCCTACTTTCAACAAATCACATCACTGTCAAAAAGCCATCCAATTTTCTTGAGTGAATTTTAAAGACTTTATTGGCAATAGCACAAATAACTATATTAGTATCTGCCAGCAATTTTGACATAGGTATGCACACAATGCAAAAGCAGCAAGTTCACACATGAAGTGCTGATGCAATAAACAATGTGTATTAAGTTCATGACATGTCTCTATTTTTTTAAGCAGAGATGGTATGTGAGATGTAATCTGTTAACAGAGCATAGAAGTAATTTACAGGTTTTTAGAGTTCTTTTCAAAAGTACTTTATTCAGGGAACTTTGCCATATAAATGGCACTGGGCCAAAATATCTTAAAAACCTAGTTCTTCCATATGAATCTGTTTGAATTCCAAATTCTCAGTAGAAGCCCTGTTGCATATCCCTCCACCTTGAGAGATGGTACATGTGACAAGGCTTGCCCTGTAGCAACCCTAGTGACTGTGAAGGTCCCTCCCATGAGACATCAGGCTGGTTCCATGTCTACTAGATTTTGGAAGACAGCTAGGAACGGGCTTTAATTCTTAGATTTAGGCGTGGCTATTGTAGCTGCTTTTTAAGTGTCTCAAGCTTTAAATATTTGCTCAGAAGAATTTTAGTCTGTTTATAAGTAATTTTATGTATGGATTTAACATTTTAAATATTTTTTTGCTAATTGTATATTGTCTCAAGGGCCCTAATGTCTTGAGCAGAGGTAGACAAATGACTTAACTCAAATGAATAAGTAATATAGAAACAAAAAAGAAGCCACTATCATTGCAGTCAAGCAACTTGACTGCCACATATCAGTGAAAACACATATGAACCTAAGAGGTATTATAGTTGGTGTGAATGCTGCAGAAACTGTTCTTTAATAGCATTAAAACATTATTACAAAAATTGAATACATGACTGCATGATAAAAAAGGAATGACCAATATAAACTGAGCCATCTCTAAAAGATGGATACAGGGCTCTGATAAGGGAAATATCAGAAAGAGGTCTTTTCTCTCGAGAAATAGAATTTCTCTTTGTTCTAGGCAAGGAAAAAGCTATTTCCCACTAACTGAGAAAGGGAAATATATTTGTATAAACACTAGCTGTGCCCGGCCACGCGTTGCTGTGGCCAAGTATGGTGTTATGGGAAATAAAGTATTGAGGAATTGGTGGTAGTTAAGGTAAAGGGTAAACGTTTTCCCCTGACATTAAGTCCAGTCATGTCTGACTCAGAGTGTTGGTGCTCATCCCCATTTCTAAGCCGAAGAGCCGGCGTTGTCCGTAGACTCCTCCAAGGTCATGTGGGATGACTGCATGGAGCGGCGTTACCTTCCCACCGGAGCAGTACCTATTGATGCACTCACATTTACATGTTTTTGAACTTCTGGGTTGGCAGAAGCTGAGGCTAACAGTGGGGGCTCTGTCAGTTCCCCCAATTCAAACCTGCGGCCTTTCGGTCCAGAAGTTCAGCAGCTCAGCGCTTTAACATGCTGTGGCATCAGGGGACATTATTTCCTAAAGGTTGTGAATATGCAATATTTCTGATTGGTTTTTTTTTTGTCTGTTGGAGGCAAGTATGAATGCTGCAATTAGGAAAAATGATTAGGATGTAATGGCCTTGCAGATTTAAAGCCTAGCTGTTTCCTCCCTGAGTGATTTGTTTGTTGGGAGGTGTTAGCTGGCCCTGATTGTTTCCTGTCTGGAATTACCTTGTTTTCAGAGTGGTGTTGTTTGTGATATTTTATATGCTTCTACTGTCTGTGGCCCTGAGAAAACAGAGGATTGGCCAGACTTTGATGATGGGAATCCTTTGTTGGGAGGTGTTAGCTGGCCCTGATTGTTTTCTGTGTGGAATTCCCCTATTTTCAGAGTGTTGTTCTTTATTTAGTGTTCTGATTTTAGAGATTGTATTGTTCTGTTTTATTATACCACATTAATTTTTATATATTCTGATTTTAGTGTTTTTGAATACTTGGAGCCAGATTGTATTCATTTTCACGGTTGACCGCAACACAATAATAATAATAATAATAATAATAATAATAATAATAATAGTAAGGATAGTAATGATAGTAATAATAATGACTTTGGTAATACATAGTGCTTCACTGCCTTCTCAGCTTCCTTTCTGGAAGAATCCTTTCTTGGGAGGTGTTAGCTGGCCCTGATTGTTTCCTTTGTGGAATTTCCAATTTCCTTGCTTTATTTACTTTCTTTATTTCTTTATTACTGTCCTGGTTTTAGAGATTATATTGTTCTGCATTATTCTATCCTAGAAATTATTTCATATCAAAGTAGAATCTCACTTATCCAACATTAGATTATACAATGTTCTGGATTATCCAACACAGTCTGCCTTTTCATAATCAATGTTTTTGTAGTCAGTGTTTCAAATTCATTGTGATATTTTACTGGTAAATTTGTAAATACAGTACAGTAGAGTCTCACTTATCCAACATAAGTGGGCTGGCAAAATGTTGGATAACCGAATATGTTGGATAATAAGGAGGCATTAAGGAAAAGCCTATTAAATATCAAATTAGGTTATGATTTTACAAATGAAACACCAAAACATCATGTTAGACAACAAATTTGGCAGAAAAAGTAGTTCAATACGCAGTAATGCTATGTAGTAATTACTGTATTTATGAATTTAGCACCAAAATATCACGATATATTGAAAACATTGACTACAAAAATGCGTTGGATAATCCAGAACGTTGGATAAGCGAGTGTTGGATAAGTGAGGCTCTACTGTAATTACTACATAGCATTACTGCGCATGGAACTACCTTTTCTGTCAAATTTGTTGTATAATATGATGTTTTGATGCTTAATTTGTATAACGATTACCTAATTTGATGTTTAATCAGCTTTTCCTGAATCCCTTCTTGTTATCCAATATATTTACTTATCCTGCCGGCCTGTTTATGTTGGATAAGTGAGAGTCTACTGTATATTGATCATCTTATATTATCTGCTTAGAACTGGATTATATGAGGCCTTCTTCACAGCTGTATAAAATGCACACGGAAGTGGATTATATGGTAGTGTGGAGTCAAGATAATCCAGTGCAAAGCAGATAATATATGATTATAAATGGGTTATATAGCTGTGTGGAAGGGCCTTGAGTCTACACTGCCATATAATCCAGTGCAAATGAGATAATCTGTGGAAGAAGTCTAAGTAAGGCCTAAATCTGCCTCTCCCCTAACTGAAACCTGGCTGTCCCTTGGTTGCTAGGCAACCAAGTGGGCAGAGATTAGCCCTCTAAACTGGCAGCAATTGGATAAAAAAATTATTGCTCTCCCTCTAATTAGGACTTTATTTTTCTTTTCTTTTTGTTATATCAACCTTGAGGCGTGGATGATGGGTTGTGTTGTCAAATTTTGAGGTTGGGGGGCCTGTACTTTTGTTGTTTTGTGAATCGCCGTGATGCCATCACTCTTTTATATATATAGATGAGAAATGGGCCATGTGTCAGCTGTTACACTATCCACTGCTGGCATCCTGCTTTGAACTAAACTAAAACGTTTTCTAAGCCCAATCTAAAGTCATCTATACTGTGAGCTGTAGGAGAGGACAGGAACAACAAAAGCTGGAAAAAACAGTAATGGTAGAGATGCATATATGGGAAGATGAAGAGAACAAAACAAGCATGGAAAGGAACGAAGCCAAAGGGCATTTGCCATTTAAATATGCATTAACAGCATCTCAATCCTACGTACATGACAATAATGTAGGAGGGTGTGATCATTTCACAAGAAGCCTACATCTCTTGGACAGCCAATCATTTGATGTATAGAGCCACACTAATTTTCTTATCCTGAAATATTCTGGAATCTCAGTTATACAAATTTAACCATGAATTATTTTCTGCAGAACTACAGCAATGAACAGTCATATACTGAATCAATGTTTCAGTCTACTGAATCAAGTGGCGAATGCTAACTAAGTAAATCCATTCATTTAATGGGTCTACTTTAGGTAGCTCTGTAATTTAATTTAGATTTCAATTAATTAGCTTTGATGAAGTATGATTTCAGTAAATGGAACATATAAAAACAAAATTTCAAGACACCACAAGAGCCGCTTTGAGTCCCCTTTGGGAAGATAAAGTAGGGTACAAATACAAATAACAACAACAACAACAACAAATAATATAGGATATACTGTGGAGGTAAATATTTAAATATTTAAATGAAAGAAAGAAAAACAATGCAACAGACTTTTTAAAACATTTATTTCTCTTAATGTATTAGTCTTATTTCTTTACCTGCTAATGGCTTGTTCTTCATCTGTTATTCCCGTCTCCCTGAAGGCCCTGTTTGATTCTTCCAAACTGAGGGCAATTGCCCTCTGAAGATCATCTTTATCATCCCCTGTGAGATCAATCACATCTGAAAAGTAAAACTGTATCTCTTAAAATTAAAAATGAACAAATAAAAAGTAAGAGTCCTTTTAGAAGATGAAGCTAGTTTAAATCATTATCTCTTTGTTTCATTTGTTGAACATATCATTCACCCCAGTGCTGTCTTAGTATTTCTCATAACTTGGTACATTAACTAGGTTTGCTTAAGTGTGGCATTATAAACCATGGTTTTATATATATGCAATCTCAAATCTTGCTCCTTCCTTATCATGTGCTCATTTGGAAAGGTAGACTACTGACATTAATAATAGACTAAACCAAACCAGTGAACTACAACTTGTTGTCTATTAAAAACAAACAAAAAATCATGGTGATGATGACATCGACAATGACAGCAAACTCTGGTTATCCCAGAGTTTGAATCTGGCCCTAGTAGTAGACTGTGTGTTTGTTACCTAATGTCTCGCCTAGCAATGAACAGAGAAACTCATCACAAGGTTGGCCACAAGGTAACAAACTGGTCAAGGTAACTGAGAACAACTATGGTGAAGAATCTACATTCACAGAGAGGCTAAGTATTCTAAGAGGGAAAAAACTATATCCAAAATATTTCCAAAGCAATAATTCAAATGTAAACAAGAGCTATTCTCTCCCCCCCCCCCAGCTCAGCGCCTTTTTTAATGCATCTGTTTCAAATTGTTTTAATTCTATAAACTGTCTTCAAATGTAGTTTGGGGGGAAGGTGTGGCATAAAGTGGTGGTGGGGAGAGCCTACGTATGTGTGTATGTTTGGAGCATCATTCAATAGTGGATTAAAAAATCCAACAGATAGTCTAATACAGAAAAGCTGACCATGAATTATGGCTTGAACAGGATCAGACTCTTATGACTGCCCAAATCAGATCCTTTAAAGCAAGCTTTTCACATTATTAGAGCATTTCATTCATTTGTTCCAGAAAACAGTATCTCTTTAAGCAGCTGTCAACACACAGGTCAGTGCTTGTCTATCCCAGGTGCGTTCCAAAGAATTATTCTCTTCTTCCCTTTACTTCAGCAAGTATTTTATCACTATAGACAATGTTTTCCATTGTTAGACCTACAGAACCTGCCAAAATGTGACAAGGTCAAATTTTACTGGCTTTCACAATGGATAAATACATTCTTCTTTTCCTTGTTCCTGAACAACATGTTTTATTCCAAAGTGTGTTCCTTCACCAATATTGTGTGTGTGTGTGTGTGTGTGTGTGTGTGTGGCAATAGCTCATAGTCAGTCCTTCACATTCATAGGTTCTACACTGACAATTTTGATTATTCGTGAGTCTGTCCCCTACACCCATGTCCAATGTTTTGGCTGCCATGTGAACATTTATACAGCAGCTCTGTCCTCAGGAAGTGAGGGGAGTCAAGAGATCACTGTTCATGCCATGTCTAGTTCCAGAAGGCGCAACTGCTCTGTAAACATTCACACAGCAGCCCCATCTTTAGGAAGGGTACTAGGGAACTTTTTGGAAGGCAGTGGCAGTGCTGACAGTGAAGTCTCATCTCACACTCGCCTCTTTAGGCTGGGGCTGCCATGTTAACTTTCATGGGCCAGTCCCATCTTCAGGAGCTAGGTGTAACACACATGTCTGTTTTGCCTGGTACCTTCTTTCCTTTGTGTAGGTTTAACAGGCATAAGTGCCACACAAGAGGAGGAGGAGAAGGAAGAAGAGGAGGCCCCATATGTCACTTTACCTGCCCTTGAATCCTGGTTCCTTTTTGTCTTCTTGCACACCATGTGTGCCAGTTTTGCCTAGGCAAAGGAAAGAAAGTCCCAAGCCAAACAGACACATATAGAATGCAGGAAGCAGAGTAGTTAGACTCCACAGGGTAAATGAAGTGGTGACAACACATGTGTCCTGCTCCTTCTCTTCTTCTGGTGTGCTGCAAGTATCTATAATCTTTGTGCAACAACCTTAAAGGTTTATTCACAAGTACAGCATACTTGTGACAGCACAAATGAAAGCACTGGAAACAAGTGATAAGAATGTAATACAAGAAACTCACCTAAACAAAAAACATTGAATAATTCTACCTAGCTGCTTAATGCTTTAAAATAATTATCTATTTGAAAACATTTAATAATGTTTGCAGGTGGGGCTATAAAGACAGTAGATCATTTATCCTTTGGGATTAAAGAAATCCCAATACCTAGAATTTATTATTAATCTCAAAGGCCAAATGCAAGTAATTACCTTCATTACTTAAGAATACTCTTATGGCTGCTTTTAATTATAGAACATTGGTAAACAATAGGGAATTAAAGGCTTTATAGTGGAACAGAATTCTGAGTCATGGAGCTATGGGTTTTAAATAGGTATTCTTGCAACTTCTGAGAGGCCAAGAAGAGCATCTGCCCACAATAGAGATAACATGGGGAAAGTAATATATATGACGAAATGTAAAGAGCACCACTAGCATCCTGAAGTAGGTTCAGAAACTAAAAAATATCTGGTATATTTTCTGAAGCACTGATAAACATGCTTTCACAATGAAAGAATTTTTAAGACTAAAAAAGTCTAGTGAAACTATATTATCAAACAAAATACAAAATCTGTAAGTATTATAAAAGACATAATGTAATGTATTACACTGGAGTGGGAGCAAATTTATTTCACATGGTTTTACATGGGTTTATTTTTCAGTTATAAAGAAAAAGGACACTTACTTGTATCTGCCTGGCTTCCTACACTGATGTATCTGTCATTGCCAGGAAGAGCCGTCTGATAGTACGTTGTCTCTTCTTGTTGAGGTATCTTAGCATTCTTTGCTGTGAGGAAAGCTACAGCTAATTCCAAACTCCCATTGCTATCCTTTAAATGTACAAGAAGAAATGTATCAGTATGCTATTACATTATGAACTAGCTTGCATATGACCAGCTTCCAACATCAAGTTTAGGAACACTTCATTCTTCCACTTTGCATTTGCACGCTTACAATATAATCTTACTAGTAAGGGCTTCTTTATTTTAATTTGTTGTATTTACATGCTGTCCTGCAAAATAGGTGAAAAGTACAAATGATATATTAGAAGAGAATGGATGTATCAATAGTTCCTTTCCACTAAATAGAAAACTGAGAGAATATAACCACCAGACAGAAAATGTAAAGTCCTTAGATTAGTTAACGTAGATTGTTGGTAGTTTGCAGTTATTTTTTTAAAATGTTTAGGATGTAGTAATATTATTTTAGAAAAGGTATTTTAATCTTTTGTTGTTGGTTATGTTGGTTTGTTTTTGCATGTTTGTATGTAAGTTTTGTTTTAATATCTCTAAATAAAAAGTAATTGCAAAAAAGTACAAATGATATAATAGGTCTTGAGAAAACTGATTTTGTAATAAAATCATGCTCAAGATAAATGTTTCTGTCTGCTATAAAAGTGGAAGCAACAGGGAGTTCATGCCATAAACAGGGTCACAAAAGCGAGAAGGAAGACTAGGTGGTGACAAGATGCAGAAGTTTAAGGGATAGCAAAAGAAAAGAGCCATCCGTAAACTAATCTCATCAACAAAGACTCTTTTCTTGTCTGTGTTTCTAATTGGCTAGCAGGTCACATGAAGAGAGAGGTCAAAGTTTATATTATTTGGAAATGATTGTAATCTCAGACAAGTTCCCAATAAATAGCAATACAACTAATACTAGACAGAAGAAATAAGGATGGCACTGCAAAATCTCTTGCCTATGTAACAAAAATCCAAGACAAGGAGTATATATTATCTAATGGGCTGTGGCACAGACGGGAGAGCAAGCCAGTGCAATTAACTGCAATGAATCACTTTGACCAGGAGGTCATGAGTTCGAGCCCCGCTCGGAGCCTATGTTTGTTTGTCTTTGTTCTATGTTAAAAGGCATTGAATGTTTGCCTATATGTGTAATGTGATCCGCCCTGAGTCCCCTTCGGGGTGAGAAGGGCGGAATATAAATGCTGTAAATAAAAATAAAAAATAAATAATTTCCAGTTGAGACTAAATATTAGAATATAACCTAGAGCTGTGCCATATTTAAAGTTTTCAGCATTCTACACTCTATAACAGGTTGTCTTAAGTGTTACATTTTGCCTGAGCATTTGCTACACTACTTGAAGTTTGTATGAGTTTCAGCTAGGTTCCCTACGGACGTAGTACTTCTTGACACAAGCAATTTAGATATATAAATACATCATTGGGTGTACATTATTGGTACTAATTCTATCAAGAGGTTCTTAAATATTACCCTGTTTCTAAGGTATATGAAATATATGAACTTAAATCAGCTATGTTTAATTTTGTCCATCCAAAGAAATCAGACAAAAATTAAGACATACATGAACCAATTTTGAAAACCACCATACCTTCAAGGCTTGCTGCAGTACTTGGGTGTCAATGATGCCAGTGATCTCTCTCAACTGATTCAGAAGTGTTTGCTGGTGCTAAAGAATTAAAGAGCTAGTCAGCATTGATGTCAGATCAGAAAAATCATGAAGCAGAAAAATAATATTTTACTCATTTCAAATTCCTAAAATAAGTGAAATACTCTGTTTCCCCTAAAATAAGACCTAGCAACGTTTTTGTTTGGACGCATGCCCACTGAACAGAACACCAGAGCATGTAGGATCGGTAAATGTATGTACCACAAAGTGTTGTACATGGAAATAATGGTAGTAACAAGAAATTCTTGATAGGATTCACAGTTTGTCTGGTTATGCTGGTTTGTAATGACAATCACTGTACAGTATATAATAAATGTTCATTTTTTTGTTCAACAATAAATGTGAATTCTTCTTCATGGAGAAATAAGACATCCCCTGAAAATAAGACCTAGTGCATCTTTGGGAGCAAAAATTAATATAAGACACTGTCTTATTTTCAGGGAAACACGGTAGTTGCAGGGGAATAGGTGAATGCCAAAGAGGAGATTTTTGCAGTTTAATAAACCTTTTCCCATGTTTTTATGATAGAACGAATTAGGAAATGACATTTATAACCCAGGAACAAAAATCGTGTTACATACAATCGTGCTATTGATCATTTTTACCACTGAAGTTCAGTATTTTGAACACTATGACACGGAAACTTCCTTTCTATGCATTGCTGAGCACAAACCTCAACTTCCTAAAATCAATCTAAAAATGAACCTATGTTGTCCAGTAAACAAAGAATATAACAGATTTGAAAGCAATTATTTGTTTGGGTGATTCATAAGCTGACTCTCAAAACTCATTTTAAAGAACAAGTACAAAAAATAAAGGAACTGAAGTCCACATAGAGATGGCCAGTGTATTTCAGTTGACTAATGTGGCAGTAAGGTGCAATAACTTTCAGCAAAAAGAGATTCGGCTGAACAACTAAAGCTACCATGGCTGGAAGGTAGGTCAGAAGGAGAGAAGAAACAACAATGTCTATCTCACCTCCAGCTTCCGCTGGTCCCATCTACAATAACCATTTAATGCAGTTCAAAGCTATCTTCAAATTGCATTAAACTGCAGCAGCCAAATAACAGGTGCCCACAAAAGAATGCAAAAGAAAGCCCTTAGTGCACATAATTACTCCGTAGTTTGCAGAATAACCATTCAGGCCTCAAATTGGTTCCAAGATTTCCTATGTTATCATCCGCATAGCAAAACCATTTTCTTCACTACCAGTTTAATACATGTTACAACATAGGTTTATCAGTTCTGGTTCACATTCTGCCATGTACAGTAGAACCCCACTAATCCGAGCTCCACTAATCCAATTGTCTGGATTATCCGAGGCAAATGTCCTTCCCTCTCCCCCCCCCCCTCACTCTCTCTCTCACTCACTCACCCCACCAGGTCCCGGTGCTGCCGGAACCCAGCCGGGTGAGAGAGCGAGGGACGGAGGGCGGCCAAGTGAAGGAGGCCGGCAAAGGCCCTCACTCACTCACTCGCTCTCTCGCTTCTTCACCAGGCCGGGCCTCAGGGCCTCCCTGAACGGGGTGCTGGGGAGAGGAAAGAGTGCCTCTTCCCTTCACCCGGCGGCCGTTCAGGGAGGCCCCAGTGTGTGTTGCTAGGCAGCAAACATGCACCAGGGCCTCCCTGAATGGGGCGCTGGGCGGAGGAAAGAGTGCCTCTTCCCTTCGCCCGGCCGACATTTGGGGAGGCCCCGGTGCATGTTGCTAGGCAGCAAGCACGCATCGGGGCTTCTCTAAACCGGGCCTCCCTGTTATCCGGGGAGTTCAGTTATCTGAGATTGGGCCCATCCCATTATCTCGGATAACCAAGACTACTGTAACAGCAAATAAAGTGGTTATGTAATAGTGTGTATTGCAGCAACAAGTAAAGGAAAAGTTGCAAATAGATGATTATAAAGTATCTATATAAAGTTCCCTCCTCAAGTATTAAATAGTCAAAGATTTCTGATATGCATGTTCTCAAAACTGCATAACCAACTTATGTTTGTTTCCAACTTACAGCTTTTAATTGCCTTCCTCTAAGGTTGAGAAAGTATGACTCGCCCAAGGGCTTCTGTGGCTGGGTGTGGATTCAAACTCTGATGTTCTGGAATCCTAGCCCAGCACTCAAAGCCTGGTATCATCTGGGCTTACTGGATAGTATCAGAAATGCATAATGTATAGAATAAAATAGAAAAGGAAATAGCTGATATAGAAGCACTTAAAATAGATTTTAGTCATCCTATTGTTATAAGTGTTTACCACTTTATAGAGCATAATAAAATATCCAATTCTTAGCAAAGATATTTTAATGTACTGGCTAACTGCAATTTTTGATCTAATATCTTGATGTTAACTAAATGCCATTACATACCAAATTTACTGCTATTCTACATGATTTTTTTTATAAAAGCAAATGTATTTAAGGAATTGTATGGAATATTCACCTAATATTACGCTCTTACTCAACATCAGAGAACATCAGCGAACATCAGAGAGCTCCATATCTAAACCACACCATATCATGAAACCTGCTCCGGTGAATGCAAAGTGCTTTATAGATATCGACCCATGTGGGGTGCTTTATAGAATTTGGAATGTGGGGACGGGGATACCAAAAAACCTTCCTGGCCAAAAGAGCAGCCTCAAAAACCTGGGTCAGTGTCATGCATGCTCTATCTTAACTCTTATCAAAAAAAGGAACCATCTCTGACTAAAGTGACGAGAAGCAAGAGTCCATCCCAGAAGAACCTTTAAAAAGCATTAATTTCCCTCTACTCTCTCTGCCATGACACTGCTTCTGGGCTTTTTGAATGCCTGGTCAGGAAGATGGTGGATATTGCCCTCAAAGGTACTCTGGTGTTTCACCATTCTACTAAAAAGAAGAGGGTGATTACTTTTTAAAACAAGAGTTAATACTGTGACTTTTATCCAAAAAAAAAAGAAAAGAAAAAAGGAACCACTCCTATCTCTGTGTATAGCAGCAAAATGCCTTTCTGAATGCTTGAGTGGGAAAATGGTGGTCACTACAGATAGGGGCAGCTGATCCCCTGAGGCTGTGCTATCTCTTTCTCCTCTCTGTGGAATAACCATTGACTTATTCATGGGTCATATCAAAATCCATAATTTTGGCACCAAATTGGCCCTTGACTTATATATGATGTTGGCCTATATATACAATATATTTCTAATTTACACCCCCTCCCACATTTATACATTTTGCAAGGGATGAATCTAAACAGGATTTTAGTAAGAACTATCACTTTTTCAGTGACTTTATGTTTGGAAATTAACATCAGTTTTCCAGGAGGTGCCATCCATTTGGGGTACATAAGGATGGCTGAACCAGAAACAAAACAATATGCAAAAAGTCAAGGCAACCTTCTGATTTCTTATTTATGTGCTTTTCTTTCATATATGAAACTGCTCTCTGTGTTTTGTTTACATTATTAGTTCCTCAGGAACTAATTGCTAGTGTAGAATTTCCTGGCATCTAGTTTCGTACAATGTTATGCAGTGCCTAACATTAACTTCCTCATTTTCATATTTTAAAAACTGATGTTTTCTCTCATTTCCAACTACCTTTGACATGCAGCTATGATCTGATCTTTTTTATTTAATTAAAAAGTGTTATGAAAAAACCCCAAAGACGATGTTAAGGATAAACTAAATCAACAAACTAGTTAAGCAGTAGCCAGGTAAATGTCAGCACAGCAGAAAGGCACTCCGTGGATTTTTATTCTCCAGGTCCATTTCAGCTCATGCACTCTCTCTTGCCAATAAAACCTTGACTGTAGCTGTGGGATGTGGACATTTATCCCTTCAGAGCTGGAAGAAGACCAAACATTCCCATATAAGTTGCCAAAAGAAAGTCACTGGATGCTAACAGTCTCCATTTCACAACAGCATGACAGAAAGGGTTCAGAAAAGGAGATGGAAATATATCTTTAATGCCTGAGCACAGATGCACATAATCTCAATCATTATTAATGGGGAACAACAACTGCAAATTATATCAGTGTCTATGGTCTTATCATAAGCACATGGTGTGGAAAATGGGGTATTGATTGATATTATTTGAGCCAGAATCTACTGGTATTCGATAAAATTGTATTTGTGGTACAGAACATACTATGTTGGTAGATCTTATCATTGTTTATGAAGAAAAACAATGTATATCATTATGCACATAAAACATGTAATGAATTATTTAAACTCTCTCAAACAGATATGGTGAGCCAGTAAACTAGTGATGAAAGCAGGGTACAACTCAAGGCCAATACAACAGACCATCACCACCTAGAAGTTTTGCTGCCATTAATAAGTGTCAAAACCAACATTCAGCATAATGGTCAGCATCCAAAAGGGTTTCTTTGCCTGTTCTATCCCCTGAAAACTTTCCTGGGGGCTCAAATAGCAGGACAGCCCTGCAGCAGAAGGGAGATCTATGAAAATTCATAAAATGATTGTGGTTTCTAGTAGAAGCCTACAAAAATTATAGACAGCCATCCATAAATTCACAAAGATTTTAATGAAAGCTTGTACAGTAGAGTCTCAGTTATCCAAGCTAAACGGGCCAGCAAAAGCTTGGATAAGCGAATATCTTGGATAATAAGGAGGGATTAAGGAAAAGCCTATTAAACATCAAATTAGGTTATGATTTTATAAATTAAGCACCAAAATATCATGTTTAACAACAAATTAGACAGAAAAAGTAGTTCAATAAGCAGTAATGTTATGCTGTAATTACTGTATTTACGAATTTAGCACCAAAATATCACGATATATTGAAAACATTGACTACAAAAATGGCTTGGATAATCCAGAGGCTTGGATAAGCGAGGCTTGGATAAGTGAGACTCTACTGTATGTTCATAATACTCTAATGATACTTCAAAATACTTTGTATTTTCAGTATGCAATATTTTGTTTTCTTCAAATATTTTGTTAATATTCTCTCCATCTGTTTCACAGTGTCATTACTCAAAGCTATTTGTGACTGACAACTCTGCAAATATTTATATGAGTTAGCCTATATTTCACAGTGCAAAGTCTCATTCATGTTATTATATAATGAAACTTGTACCTGTAGTTGAAGTTACCATTAGATTTTGCAGGCATTTCTTTCATGCAATACTCTTCCTCTACATTTAGTGAGATCAGTCCCTATACCCATAAATGTTGTGATTCCTTTTAAAATTATAACTTGCAAAAGGTGATTGTCAATAGCTAGTAGTTCATCAATAATAACTTCCAGGATCTTCATAATGTATTGCCATAGAGCATTAAGAACATACATTAGGATGACATCAAATACTACTGGACATTTTCATTAAATTACTCAGTGCAATATTCTCAGCTTTGATCATAGTTAAGTTTTCTGCCCTATGACCATAGTGTGCACTATCATATGAATTATATATATGTCAACCTTATGTATAAGTTAAGGATAGGTTTCTGGGCCAAAAATATGCATTTTGTTATGATCCATGGATAAGTTGAAAGTAATTTCTTAGAGAAGTGAAAGTGCCAGGACTACCTCAGGGGCCAGTCACTCCTCGATGCCGCTGCTACCATTTTGCTGCCTAAGAAGTCAAAAAGGCTAAAAATCCTGCTGCAGAAGAGAGAATGGAAGGGGCTAGTGTGTCTTTTCAGTTCTCCAAGGATGGACTAAGCTTTTGCCATTCTTCTCAGGGGAGGGTTCCTTTTTCACTAAGATACTGTACTTACACTGGCCTGTGGATAAATTAACCAACACTTTTTGGTCAATTCTTGACCAGTGGCACTGATTTGGTTTTGGTTTTAATTTGTAAAATCATAACCTAACCCCTAGTAGCACAGTGGGTTAAACCCTTGGGCTGGCAGGACTGATGACTTGACCTGAAGGTTGCCGGTTCGAATCCAACCCAGGGAGAGTGCAGATGAACTCCCTCTATCAGCTCTGGCTCCATGCGGGGACACCAGAGAAGCCTTCTACATGGATGGTAAAAACAACAAAACATCAGAGGGTCCCTGGGCAACCTCCTTGCAGACAGCCAATTCCCTCACACCAGAAGCAACCTGCAGTTTCCCAAGTCGCTCCTGACACACAAAAAAACCCCTCAGGCTAATTACAATAAACTCAACTTTCAACATCTGTACTGTATTTTCTGCCAATAGTAGGTGCTACTTTCACATGAATAAAGAGAAATCTCAGAAGTACATGGGCAAAGGATAACTTCAGTAGTACAAACTGGTATTTGTGTCACTTTGGTTATAGATGCATTCAAAGCATGATGCATTCATAAGAGCAATCCAAATACAAGCAGTCCCCAGTTTACGTACATAACAGGTTCTTTAAGTTGAATTTGTATAAAAGTCAGTACAGGTACATTTTTCAAGCGTAACTCCAGACCAAAAAAAAAGGAGTTTTTAATATCATAGGAAAGGTCAATATCCCATAATGTTTGTTTTCTGTCTGTGCCTTTGTGAATTTTGGGCATTTGGGAAACAAGGATTTGTGATAAAGCTTCAGTTGAGATACCCTTTTTCAGGATAACTCTTACAGGAGTGAATTTCCCTTCCCAGGGGTAGATTTGATCTCACTTCCTGTTGTCTCACCCCCGTTTGTAAGTAGGAATCATATCTAACTTGTCAATAAAATGAAGATCATTATTAATCAAAACTCTAAGTCATCACAATCAAGCTTGACCTTCTCATATATTCTTAGGGATCTGTCATCCTGATCAAGAGAGCCCCACTATCATAGGCTTCAATACATCAGCTAGAACATGCCTCTTGGCTTTAGGATGCCACAACCTCATCTTGGAATACATTACCTCCATACAGTACCTTACCGTATTTGAATGCAAGACTACCATTAGACAACCATTTCTAGTACAGTAGAGTCTCACTTATCCAAGCTTCGCTTATCCAAGCTTCTGGATTATCCAAGCCATTTTTGTAGTCAATGTTTTCAATACATCGTGATATTTTGGTGCTAAATTAATAAATACAGTAATTACAACATAACATTACTGTGTATTGAACTACTTTTTCTGTCAAATTTGTTGTATAACATGATGTTTTGGTGCTTAATTTGTAAAATAATAACCTAATTTGATGTTTAATAGGCTTTTCCTTAATCCCTCCTTATTATCCAAGATATTCGCTTACCCAAGCTTCTGCCGGCCCATTTAGCTTGGATAAGTGAGACTCTACTGTACCAAGATCTGATGCTTCCTCATAATAACTGCATTACTTAAACAAAATTTGTACTCAGATTCTGTTGCAACATTGTTCCTAGCCAAAAAAACCCAGTCAATCTGTTCTAAATTTGTATGACTGAGGCCTCTAAACCAGTATCATCCAGTAGCAGGGTTTCCTGGATTACTGGAAAGCTGGACTGACTATTTTGCAGCCTATCTACAGTTACATAAACAGTGACCACAAGGCCAGTTAGAGCAACAACCCAGCTACTACTTACAAAGTGAGGAAAAAGTGACAGCCTTAAGAATACATCTCTGATTTGTAATTTATTTAATCAGCAGGCAGCAGTACACAACAATGTTCTGGACCACAGTCCAGCAGCTTGAAGTATTGAGATGTTTAAAGTAGCTATTTAAGTTTTGAGAATATGAGAAGTCCTTCTTATACTAATTACAACTACAATGAACTTCTAAAATGGGAAAAAGGAGGTAGAACTACAATTACATATTTGCATAATACTTTTGAAAAAGAAGTTAACCAAGCTCGGCTTTCCACATACAGTACAACCTCCCAAACCAACCAATAAGCTAATATAAGGAGGAGAAAAATAGTAAATAGCCAAATGGTGAGAATAGTCTTCCCTTTATTTTCCTCTTTTCTTTCCTTTTTTAAAAACAGGCTTTTTAAGAAAGTAAGTAATCCATCTGCAACCATGATGAATCATATGTATCCTGCGAATTTGATCCCCTCACATTTACAGACAAATTCAGTACTTATTGAATAAAGCCATTAAGGATTTATGCATTAGCAATAACAAAATTAGGACTTCAATTTTCTAGCAAAAGTAGCAACCAACAAACTTTGGAACTGTTTAAAACATTTAAAGAGTATATTGTGATAAAGCACAATGATCAACCTCTAAAAAAAATCTCTAAAAGAGCACATTATTTTGTACAGATCTTGTGAAATGCTTTCCCTATTACATGTCTGCCTACAGAGATCACCACAGTTAGTAACAGCTTCATGGCACAAAGGTTTGGGAAGAAACAGTGAGGATGCACAATCAAGCAGATTGCCACTCTGACTCCTGTATAAAACTCCTGAAGAACTATAAGTTTTCAAACAAGAAGACAATTTCAAAGTCTCATCTAAACAGAAATGGGATCAAAATAAGAAAGAACATCAAATAGATTGTTGGGGAAATCTAGTGGCACACAAGTATATTAGATAGTGGGAAGGCCAAACCTAAAAAGTAGCTGTGGGAATCCTAATCAAAACCTAAATTTACTTCCAAGAACAAGTTGGAAAGTCAGATTAGCTTAGAACAAAGCTCTTCTTCAAGACTTTAGCTAACCTAAAATAATACAGCCTTGGATTAGAGCTCAAAGCAGACAATATGAAGGAAAGGAAACATTTAAGCACTCTTAATGCCCAACTAGGACTCAAAATGTTGCAGTGTACCCTCTTCACCTACAGTATGTAACTATGGTTCCAGCAAGCCAGGCACTAAAACAGTGTGGACCAAGATATGGTGGAAACATGCAAGACAAGAAGTTTCTGTGTTGCATTGTATGTCACACACAGCCACTGTTGTCTCAACAGGGACCACAAAAACACAACGGTGATATACTGAAAAAGTACCACATACCATAGGGTACCGAATTCTTTCCTCCCCTATTCAAGAAGAACCCCAGTCTAAAGCAGACATACTTTTTAGAGAGGAGGCTGCATGCCGAGCCATGTGGGCCCTTCTGCTACCTGTTTTCCCTGGCTGCCCTGCCTTGCTGCCACCGGCACTGGGAGATGCGGCCCTTTAGGGTCATTCCTCTGGCCCTGGCCTGGCAAGCCACAGTCTCCTCCTGCCAAAAGGAGGGTGTGACACACGTGCAGCTCTGGGGACCGGAAGAACAACCTAAGGGGCTGCATCCACCTTGCAGGTCTGGGTTTGCCCATGCCTGGACTAAAACTTCCTATATTGAGTGTTACTGGCAAGTTTCCTGATTCCCAAATATGATACCAACAACTTTATACATGAAAATTACAACTACTTTCACTATCTTTAAAAACCTTCAAATATTCACCTCCCTGCCCATAGAATGATATACTTTATCTTCATATTTCTCTTCCTTTCAAGACCAGTTTTCAAAAAAATAGTTGGAGAAGTAATACTAGGAAATCATGATTGCAGAAAGAGACATTTTTAAAAACCATCCTATGGGTCTGTAGACTTCTACTATTTCTTTCAGTTTATGTCTAGTTGCTCTGAGAGTTGTTTGCAATACAGCAACTGAACAAGAATACCGAAATCTTAAGAACTGGATATTTTGGATCAAGATGCTGCCTATGAAACACTGACTCACAATACAGTGTTCCCTCACTACTTCGTGGTTCACTTTTCGCGGACTCGCTGTTTCGTAGTTTTTAATAAACACTAAAATAATAGTATAAATCATAAAATCTATATATATAAAAGAGTGATGGCATCAGGGCAGAGGACAAAACAACAAAACTACAGGCCCCCCAACCTCGAAATTTGACAACACAACCCATCATTCACAGCTCTAGGTTGATACAACAAAAAGAAAAGAAAAAATAAAGTCCTAATTACAGGGAAAGGAATAATAGTTTTTATCCAATTACTGCCAGTTTGAAGGCTAAGCTCCGCCTACTTGGTCTCCTAGCAACCTACTCAGCCCAGGGGACAGGCACAGTTAGGCCTCACTTAGGCCTCTTGCACAGATTATCAGATTTTAACTGGATTATATGGCAGTGTAGACTCAAGGCCCTTCCACACAGCTATATAACCCATTTAGAATCTTATATTATCTGCTTTGAACTGGATTATCTTGACTCCACACTGCCATATAATCCACTTCAGTCTGCATACTAAACATAAAGACAACCATACAACAGACATTCAATACCACCACTACCTCAACAATTTCTCACCAACACCACCAGACAACGCCACAGCAACGCGTGGCCGGGCACAGCTAGTAATATTATAAATCCCTCTTTCTCCTTCCTTCCTAAGGAGAAGCATAAGGAAGAAAGGAAGGAGAAGCCGAAGGAAGAGAAAAGGAGGCTGAAGCAGGTTTGTTTTCGCCTCAAAGGCAGCGGCGGCGGCGGGAGCACGAGGAGGGGACAGAGACGCTACTTGTAAACAACACAAATATAGCAACCATACTTCGCAGATTTTCACTTTTTGCGGGTGGTCCTGGAACGTAACCCCCACAATAAGTATGGGAACACTGTACTTCAAAATATTGCTTACCTTTAAATGGGTAAACTAACTACGAATCTAGAAGAGTGAAAAGAAGAGGGAATAATTTTACATTTCTAGATTGTTGCTTCTGGTACAAATCTCAATTCAGAAGCCAACTTTAAACTCTAACTTGAAGCTCTTGTTTGCTAGAAGAAACAAGCTAGAAAAACTAGTCTGGAAGAAACACTATGCATTTCCACCTGATGAGTTACTGGTTCATCCAAGCACACTCCCACTTGCAGATAGAGCCAAGCAGCAATGTGCACCAGTGTAACTGCTTGTGAATAATAAACCAAGACTTCTGTGAATTCTGGCTTAGCTGGTTGCATGAACGGAGCCAAATAGGGATCCTTATGATTAACTCACACAAACAAGCACAGTGTAGTAGTAATGGTCATCACGGCTGACAATGACCCGGGGGGGGGGGGGGGGGGGAACTGGCCTTGTCAACAGGCCTGAAAATAATGAATCTACTGAAAAATCTGTCCATTCATACCACCATCACCCCACACACACATTCCTGCAGCCTGAATAGGACAATAAAGCTGAAGCCACTTAATAAAGAATTTAAAAGATACAAGAACTAAGGCAGGAAACGGGAATAGTAGGTTCCCATTAGCAATCATGGAATGTTCTTTACTCTGCAATTCATGAACTGTAAATAACTTAAGGAAGAAGACAGCAACAGGTTTTCCTAGCTGGGCAATGTCATTTTAAATCTGTTTTCAAATTCTGTTCGCAGATTTTTTTTAAATGAGCTTGTATACTACACAGTTGTCTCCCTAATTTTGAAACAGTATAGTATGAAAAGTAGATTATAATCATTATAGTCCACCTAAGTCACTAATTTACAAATTTAGAAGTTCACTATTTTTTGTACTTCTCCACATCAGAAACTGAAATAGGACCTTAGCCTTTTAAACACGGAAAACTTACCCAAATAAAAATAGTTAACTATTACTTTCCGTTTCTAATTATATTGGAACACAATTGTAATGCAAGGAGTTGTTTGTGTTTTTTGTCTCTTATAATGAAGGACAGAGGATAGCCATAAGTAATACCTGTGAATATGGACCAGTATACATATCTCTTTCCTTTAATATAGCCCTGTCCATGGGATTTCTGGACCAGAAGTGCAACTGTTCTTTACTATCGAATGTATCTAAAAAGGGCTTTAATCAAAGCTTGGCATGGTCATATGCCTATCAATGGTACCAGAGCTAGCATCCACCATCAATCCTGCTGTCCCCCAAAAAGACAACAAGTTGGTAACATTGCCATGTCTGCCACCTTCAAACTATAGATTGCCAGTGCCAGTCGCTCTCCTCAGTCTGGATGGGTTTCCACATCTGTCATTTGACATTTCTCAATGAGAGACCACTAATATGCAAAATTTACCTAACTAAAATTAGATGTCAAATCATAAACATATGGCTTCTTCTGTTGGGAATACAGTAGAGTCTCACTTATCCAACACTCGCTTATCCAACGTTCTGGATTATCCAACGCATTTTTGTAGTCAATGTTTTCAATACATCGTGATATTTTGGTGCTAAATTCGTAAATACAGTAATTACAAAATAACATTACTGCATACTGAACTACTTTTTCTGCCAAATTTGTTGTATAACCTGATGTTTGGGTGCTTAATTTGTAAAATCATAACCTAATTTGATGTTTAATAGGCTTTTCCTTAATGCCTTCTTATTATCCAACATATTCACTTATCCAACATTCTGCCGACCCGTTTATGTTGGATAAGCGAGACTCTACTGTAGTTCTTATTTGAAAGTACTGCCAGTCACGGGATATACATGTCTGGGTAGAGAAAATGAACTGATAGTGACAGCCACTATTAAAGTAGCCAAGAATCCCAAAGGGCTCATAGGGATAGCTGGCAACTATGAGACCACTGGTTGTCCAGGCTAATTCTGGAATTAAAGTCTAACACTTAATATTTCAAACATTTTCTATAACATTTGACAAGACTTGAATGTGGCAGGTGACATTTTTAAAACAATGTAAATTTATTGATAGTACCAGTTACATCAAACTAATGTTCTTCTCATTTTGCTCCAAGGACTTATATTCCTGAGCACTATTTCCATCAGTGACCTCTGACGTAGTGATTAGAACAAGGGAATGGGATTTGGGAAGTTTTGGTTTAGGTATCAATTCTGCCATGAAACTCACTGATTGACCTTGCGATATTCACTCTTTCAGCAGCTATGTCAAAGTTATTGAGAGGACAAAAACAGGAGCAAAAATTACTTAAGCCCTTGTAAGTTCTTTCAAGAAAGGAGGAATATAAAGGTAACTAACAGAGAAATAAGAGACCTAGCTTTTATATGTACATGTGCACCATTACAAGAAGCATACTCTCTTACTAGAGTTCTAGTCACTAGCAGAAAATACAGAGAAAGAATGTGCATACACAGCAAGAAACCACACATTTCAAATGTGATTTTTTGCATATTACTTCATGCTCATACCAAAAAAAATCTGGACAAGCCTCAAAGCTGCATTAAAATATCTCAGTATAATACAGTAATGTGTGGAACAAATATAATAATGGAATGATTTTATACGGAATGCTTCATATGCTAAGATAGGTGTATATACGGGATTATGTTTATACAGTATTTTTCTGCATTTTCCCCAAAATGTAAACTAAAACAGTTTAGTTTACCACATACTTGTATATTAAAGTTTTATGTGTTGTAAGAATGGAAGGCCTATCATATTAAATGACAGTTGTCATGGCAATATCCCCTTCATTTGATCAATGACTCTTTCATAAATTTTACTGCTGCTTGAAATTTACATTAAAAATATACATTAACAAACACTGGGAGCAACACATTTCTGACAACATTCTTTTGTAGGAAGTCACAATGGGAAAGAATTAGTCAGGCCAAAAGGTCCTGGTTCCCAAGCAGCATATGTTTATGTGCTCAAACAAGGGCAGACACTTAAAACCTAAGAAGAGTGGCAACAATTGGAATTTAACCTACTCTACTTTTCGGTTGGGAAAAAGAATTACATTCTTTCTCACAAATGCAACAAAACATAATATGTTTTCCCAATACTTTAGTAATTTCAGTTGCTAATCTTATCTATCTCCTTTCAATACACATTAATTGTGTGCATTTAAAGATAGCAATTCAAGGACCTGATTTCATAAAAGTTACTCCATGGAATAATTCCACACAACAATGTTCTTTTATTTTACACCGGAGAAAGACCACAAAGAATGTAAACTACAACAAGGCAAACACACTGCTCAAGAAGTATTAAAAAGCAAACATTATGACCTTTTAAGAAAATGAAACTATCATGCTACAAAGCAAGCATCAAACCAAGAACATAATTGCTGAAAACCCATTTCTGTGAGTAGTTCTTCTCTGGAAATAAGAAATTTGACTGTACAATCCCAACTTCTAAGCACAGTAGGTGTAAACTAATCACAGAAAACCCCTATAAACTACAGGCAAGAGACCGTGTAGGCTGCCCCAAACAACAAAACAATGATATCTAACCTGACTGATTTCCAAGTGGCAGGATAAACTTTTCAGTGAAGGCATCTACCATAGTTCCTTTCATTACTTCTTAAGTTATTTAATGTGGGAAAATGAGACTGGCACTGCCCATTGACAACTGCCCACTGTCACTGCCCACTGACAACTGTTTCTGTGGTCCATGGACCCTAGCTCATGGACCACACAGTAGGAGTAACACTGCCTTGCAGAACACAGGGAATACAGAATATAACAAAAACCTCACTTTTTTTTTACCAGGACAGGAAAAATATGAACAGGAATCTAAAATTCACTGCAGTGAAAAAATATGGGTACAAAATACAGAAATTATGTACCTTGCTGCTCAGGTTGATACTTACTAGATGGGATCTGCAAGAAAACGAAATAGGAGATTGGACATGGGGTACATAAAGCACACACTGGAAGAGGAAATGGGACAATTACTTAAATTATAGGTTGAATCTCCCTTATCTGGAAATCGAAAATTCTCCAAACACTGAAACTTTGTGCCACCACACTGACAATTTCCTCTTTTGAAAAAGGGGTGGTAGCTATATATCCAAAGCCCACTGACTTTTTCCTCAAAGAGCCTTGAAAGGGGGATGACAAGAGGTTAAATAACTCAATTTGCACAAAAGCAGACATCCCAGATGCTTTGTGCTTACCTTCCACCTGCTATTGGTGGTGCACAGCAGGGCAGGCACTTTGGAACCAGTCCGTGAAGGTGATTGTAGAGCAGCCTCATTGGATGCTGCTTGTCTCCAGCCCAGAAAAACTGAAAAAGATTCATTGGGCTTAGGATTTTCTCTTCTTGTTACTTTGCTAATGTCTGCTGACAGCTGGAAAAGCGTATGGAACATCTGCTTTTTGAAGGAGCCTTATGAAACCAACATATCCCCCTATCCATCCCACTCTTCTCTTTTGCCTGCCCACTTTCTGACAGCGGTGGAGTGGGGGCTCCTTGAAGGGAGACTCAGTGAGCGCTGGGCATGCTACTAACCCCCAGACTTCATTCACTATGTGTATTCAAATACAGGTGTTGCAAAAAAATTAAAAAAACTTTATTGTGATGCAGAGGAATGAATCGCAACTTTATAAGCGTAACAAGATCCTGAACATCTCCATTCAACTCAGATTAATCAAAACCACCCAGCATCCAATTTTAGTAGCTGCACACAGATATGACTCAAATGAATGACAAGTTGTAGAGATTCCATACCCTTTCCAGATGATCACTGCTGACTCACCAACAATGTATTCATGTAACAAGTCCAGAACATATGACAGACTTCTAGAAACATTAATTCACACACAGATTTATGCCTACAAGAATTTCACTGTATATCATACAGAAACACTAACAATATTATACATAAAACAAAGACCACTGCTGTTCAACTATAAACACCCCTGGGTAAATTGAGAACAATCAGTATCTCTCAGTTTGTTTATATAGATTTCATAAAAATTGAAGTAAAAGAAAGATCAAGGTAAATCGTGATGTCTTTTTTGAAGAAAAGGCATTAAATATGTTTTACAAACTTGAGATTGATTTTCACAAGCATTCAATGGTAACAACTTTATTTTCTCTTTATACCACAAGGCTCCCAGTGTTGGAAACATAAATAGCCCTTGCACACAGATAGAAGTTCATCTGAAAAGGGTGCTCCAGAGCCAGTAAAATACTTTTTCTCCTATATACACATAAATTAGTGACAAAGTTTCCTGCAGGTGTGGGGCTGTCATACTCCGAAACAAAAAGATATACAGATCCTCTGAAGATGCCAGCCACAGATGTAGGTGAATAGTCAGGAGAAAATGCTGCTAGAACACAGCCACAAAGCCCAGAAAACACACAACACCCCAAAAGATATACATTTAAACACAGGCCACAATTATTCAAGAGTTGGATCCCAGTTTTGAGGGGAAAATGTTAGCTAGATCAGTGATTCCCAACCTGTGGTCCGTGAACAACTAGTGGTCCGCAAGAACTAAAATACGGTGCGCGACCTCACTGTTACTACTATGGATAATAACACAGCCCAACCAAAAAAAAATGTCTTGGTGTCTTCATTTGTAGGCCTGTTCCTGGGGTTACTTAGGGTGCTGATTCAGAAAATTGCATTGGATACTAGACCACATCGGCTCTAGATTATTAAATATTGTTTTCTTTGGCAAGCAGATGGTGACTACTGGATGGCATGTGTTTTGTATCAGAAACTAGAGATGTGATCTATGCAATGCAATTTTCTGAATCAGCACCCCAAATAACCAAAATGAATCAAAAGTAGACCAAAAACTGTTTCATAACCCTTTTGGTACTAATGTTGGAGAGCGGTCCCTGGTCAAAAAAAGGTTGGGAACCACTGAGCTAGATACATAAAGTTGGCAATGAGTACAAATGCTTCATAGGCTATTATTTCCTGGCAAGGAGCCCCCAATGATGCAATGGGTTAAATTCTTGTGCCGACAGCACTGCTGACCAACAGGTCAACGGTTCAAATCTGGGGAGAGCAGGTGCACTCCCTCTGTCAGCTCCAGCTCCCCATGCAGGGACATGAGAGAAGCCTCCCCAGAAGGTTGATAAAACATCAAACATCTGGGTGGCCCCTGGGCAACATCCTTGCAGACGGCCAATTCTGTCTAATGCTTTGTAATGAAGTGCATTTTTATGGGTATATATTTTAATTTTTGTTCTACTGGGCTTGATCCCCAGTACAAATAAAGAATAAAATTATTATTATTATTATTATTATTATTATTATTATTATTATTATTACTATTCTCTCACACCAGAAGCGACTTGCAGTTTCTCAAGACACAGGAAAAAAAAACATATTCCTAGCAAATTCTTGTTCACGAATTTTTACTAATTCTAAAAATTGCTACTAAGATACTAAATACTAAAAACTGCTACTTTTACTTCAGGAGTAAAACTTCCATTACTTCAGAGTGTAAGAGGGAAAGCTGTAACAGGGTTCTATTTCGGAAGCAAAAAACATGCATTTCTGACTTCTTCCAACCCTTTGCACTAGCTCTGAATGAACTTTTTAAGGAGGCAAGGGTTTTTTAAACTGAGGCCCCTTCCACACAAATGAATAAAATCCCACATTTTGTGGAATATATATATGGCAGTGTGGACTCAACCCAGTTTAAAGCAGATGTTGTGGGATTTTCTGCCTTGATATTCTGTGTGGAATTGGGATGCTGGGAAGGAGAGAGAAGAGGGAGGGTGCCTCTACAGTCCAAGTATGGGGAAACTTGGGCCTTCCCTCCAGGTGTTTTGGACTTCAACTCCCACCGTTCCCAACAGCCTCAGGCCCTTTCCTTTCCCCCCTCAGCCGCTTAAGTGGCTGAGGGGGGAAAGGAAGGGGCCTGAGGCTGTTGGGAACGGTGGGAGTTGAAGTCCAAAACATCTGGCGGGAAGGCCCAAGTTTCCCCATGCCTGGTGTAGCTGCTCTGAGAGAAATTCCAGCACCCTCCTCCTTTCACGTCGCATGTGTGTGTTTTGCCTCTCTTTCTCTCTCTCTTAGTCAAAGGTCACAAGGAAGCTGAGGCGGGAGGACGCGCCCAAGAGCGCCAGGCCTCTTCTTTGCCCAGGCCTCCCCGCCTCTCTCTCGGTGTCCCTCAGCTTTGAACCTTCCTTCCTTCCTGCCTCCCTCCGCCTGGGTTCCGCTCGCTCACCTTCTGGGCGTTACTCTGCTGCTGCAGCACGTTCTGCTCCACCGTCATGGCTGGAGACGGCACTGGGCGAAAGGAAGGAAGAGAGCCGGAGTAGGAGGAGGCGGCCGAGGCCTCTGCTGCGGGAGTCAAGCGCAGCCGTGGCGGGAGGAGGCGGAGGAGGGGGGACCGCTCGCTCGCTTCGTGGCGGGTGAAGGCGGCGGCAGCAGCGCCCGCCTCAACCAAACCTGCCCGGCGCTGGCATCTTGCTCGAGCTCCTCCCATCCCTCCCTCCTCCTCCTCTTCCTCAGCCGTGGTTTCCTTTTCCTGGCGGCGCCTGGATGAAAGGGTGTCGCCTCCTCCTCCTCCATCCCCCAAACAGGCACACACCCTTTCGCTCCCAGGACGAAGTAAGCACTTACTTATTATTCCCAGGGATCCCCAGTTACAGCCAGTTCCCTACGGTTACGGGCAAGAGGGGCGCTGAAGGGTTTGTTCTCCAGTTGAATTTGTGTGTAAATGAAAGCCCCCTTCCACACAGCTGAATAAAATCCCACAGTTCCTACTTTGAGCACGAATATATGGCAGTGTGGACTCAGATAACCCAGCTCAAGGCACTCTCTGCCTTGATATTCTGGGTTTTATTGCTGAGGGGCCTTCCACACGGCCCTATATCTCAGGGTATCAAGGCAGAAAATCCTACAATATCTGCTTTAAACTGTGTTATCTGAGGGCCTTTTCACACAACCCTATATCCCAGAATATCAAGGCAGAAAATCCCTGCCTCACATAACCCAGTTCAAAGCAGATACCCTGTTCCCCCAAAAATAAGACAGTCTTATATTGATTTTTGCTCCCAAAGATGCACTACAGTAGAGTCTCGCTTACCCAAGCCTTGCATATCCAAGCCTCTGGATTATCCAAGCCATTTTTGTAGTCAATGTTTTCAATATATTGTGATGTTTTGGTGCTAAATTCAGAAATACAGTAATTACAACATAACATTACTGCGTATTGAACTGCTTTTTCTGTCAGATTTGTTGTAAAACATGATGTTTTGGTGCTTAATTTGTAAAACCATAACCTAATTTGATGAATAATAGGCTTTTCCTTAATCACTCCTTATTATCCAAGATATTCACTTATCCAAGCTTCTGCTGGCCCGTTTAGCTTGGATGAGTGAGACTCTACTGTATTTATTTACATCATTTATATACCGCCATCCTCCCCTAGGGGACCCAAAGCGGTTTACAACATACAGTAGAGTCTCGCTTATCCAACATAAACGGGCCGGCAGAGTGTTGGATAAGCGAATATGTTGGATAATGAGAGATTAAGGAAAAGCCTATTAAACATCAAATTAGGTTATGACTTAGAATCATAGAATCATAGAATAGTAGAGTTGGAAGAGACCTCATGGGCCGTCTAGTCCAACCCCCTGCCAAGAAGCAGGAAATCGCATTCAAAGCACCCCCGACAGATGGCCATCCAGCCTCTGCTTAAAAGCCTCCAAGGAAGGAGCCTCCACCACAGTCCGGGGGAGAGAGTTCCACTGCCGAGCAGCCCTCACAGTGAGAAAGTTCTTCCTGATGTTCAGGTGGAATCTCCTTTCCTGTAGTTTGAAGCCGCTGTTCCGCATCCTAGTCTGCAGGGCAGCAGAAAACAAGCTTGCTCCCTCCTCCCTATGACTTCCCCTCACATATTTGTACATGGCTATCATGTCTCCTCTCAGCCTTCTCTTCTGCAGGCTAAGCATGCCCAGTTCTTTAAGCCGCTCCTCATAGGGCTTGTTCTCCTGACCCTTGATCATTTTAGTTGCCCTCCTCTGGACGCTTTCCAGCTTGTCAACATCTCCCTTCAATTGCGGTGCCCAGAATTGGACACAGTATTCCAGGTGTGGTCTGACCAAGGCAGAGTAGAGGGGTAGCATGACTTCCCTGGATCTAGACGCTATACCCCTATTGATGCAGGCCAAAATCCCATTGGCTTCCTTAGCAGCCGCATCACATTGCTGGCTCATGTTTAACTTGTTGTCCACAAGGACTCCAAGATCTTTTTCACATGTACTGCTGTCTAGCCAGGTGTCCCCCATTCTGTATCTTTGCATTCCATTTTTTCTGCCGAAGTGAAGTATCTTGCATTTGTCCCTGTTGAGCTTCATTTTGCACCAAAACATCATGTTATACAACAAATTTGACAGAAAAAGTAGTTCAATACACAGTAATGCTATGTAGTAATTACTGTATTTACGAATTTACCACCAAAATATCACGATGTATTGAAAACATTGACTACAAAAATGCGTTAGATAATCCAGAACGTTGGATAAGCGAGTGTTGGATAAGTGAGACTCTACTGTAATAACAATGGACATACAGTAGAGTATCGTTTATCCAACCTCTGCTTATCCAACGTTCTGTATTATCCAATGCAGTTTGCCTTTTAGTCGTCAATGTTTTCAATACATTGCAATGTTTTGATGCTAAATTTATAAATACAGTAATTACTACATAACGTTACGGTGTTTTGAACTGCTTTTTGTCAATTTGTTGTCGAACATGATGTTTTGTTGCTTGATTTGTAAAACCATAACGTAAATTGATTTTTTATAGGCTTTTCCTTAATTCCTCCTTATTATCCAACATTTTCACTTATCCAAGGTTCTGATGGCCCATTTATGTTGGATAAGTGAGACTCTACTGTACTGTTAAAATGGACAACCCATAGTATTTAAAACATCCCAAGTAAAAACAGATAAAAACATCGCAAGTAAGAACAGTTAAAATCACACAATCCGAAAGCGTCAATCCAAGGCCAATCCAATGTCAGTTCTCCATTGCACATATGGTTCAATGTCTCTTATTGCTGTTGATTAAAGGCTTGGTCCCACAACCAGGTATTTAGTTTCTTCCTAAAGGCCATGAGGGAGGGTGCAGATCTGATGTCACTGGAGAGGGACTGCCACAGCCTGGGGACCACCACTGGGAAGGCCCTGTCTTGTCTCCATCAATCGCGCCTGCGAAGGAGGTGGGATCGAGAGCAGGGCCTCCCCAGATGATCTTAGATTCTGGGTGGTCTTGTAGGGGGGAGATGCGTTCGGACAGATAAGAAGAGCCAGACCGTTTAGGGCCTTATAGGCCAAAGCCAGCACTTTGAATTGTGCCCAGAAGCAGACTGGCAGCCAGTGGAACTGGTGTAACAGAGGAATTGTATGCTCCTTATATCCTGCTCCAGTTAGCAATCTGGCAGCCATACGTTGGACTAGTTGAAGCTTTCAAGCAGTCTTCAGAGGCAACCTCATGTAGAGCGCATTGCAGTAATCTATCCAGGATGTAGCTAGAGCGTGGACTACCATGGCCAAGTTAGACTTCCCAAGGTATGGGCACAGCTGGCGCACAAGCTTTAGTTGTGCAAAAGCTCCCCTGGTCACCGCTGAAACCTGGGGCTCCGGGCTCAGTGATGAATCTAGGATCACTCCCAGATTACAAACCTGTGTCTTCAAGGGGAGTGTAACCCCATCCAACACAGGTTGTAATCCCACACCCTGTTCAGCCTTTCAACTGACCAGGAGTGCCTCTGTCTTGTCTGGATTCAATTTCAGTTTGTTCGCTCTCATCCAGACCGTCACAACAGCAAAACACCTGTTCAGGACCTGAACAGTCTGCTTAGTAGCAGGTGGAAATGAGTGATAGAGTTGGTCATCACCTGCACACAGATGACACCCAACTCCAAAACCCCAGATGATCTCTCCCAGCAGCTTCATGTATATGTTAAACAACATGGGGGACAGTATTGAGCCCTGCGGGACCCCACAAGTCAATGCATGTGAGGCCGAGCAGGTGTCCCCCAGCAACACCTTCTGGGTACGGCCCTTCAAAAGGACTGAAGCCACTGTAGAACAGTACTTCCAAGACCCATTCCTGCGAGGTGCCCCAGGAGGATATCATGGTCTACGGTGTTGAAGGCCACTGAGAGATCCAGGAAAACCAACAGGGTCACACTCCCCCTGTTGAGATTCCTACGCAGATCATCCACTAGGGCGACCAAGGCTGTTTCAGTTCCATGTCCCGGCCTAAAGCCAGACTGCACCAGATCCAGATAATCCGTTTCTCCCAAGAACACCTGGAGTTGTGAGGCCACCACATGTTCCATGACTTTGTCCAAAAAGGGAAGATTGGACACAGGCCAAAAAATGTTCAATTAAGTGGGGTCCAGTGATGGTTTCTTCAACAGCAGTTTTATAATAGCTTGTTTTAAGCTTGCTGGAAATCTGCCCTCCTGTAAGGAGGCATTAACCACCAGGCGTGTAGCGAGGGGGGGGGGGGTGTTAGGGGTTCAACCCCCCCCCCCGAAATTTTTCAAGTTATAAAAAAAATCTCGTTTACTCATGAATTGTAACTGGTTAACCAAATCCCCATGCTAAGTCTATGAGATGCAAAACATTAAGAGTCCCTCCAGGCACTATCTCAAGCAGATATTGACAGGTTTGTAGCGGGGAGGGGTATGTGCTAGGGGTTCAACCCCCCCCCCCCCCCGAAATTTTCAAAACCCCTCCCAAAATTTTTTTCTGGCTACGGCCCTGTTAACCACCACCTTCACTAGGTCTTATTTTCAGGGGAGGTCTTATTTTTCCATGAAGAAGAATGCACATTTATTGTTGAACAAAAAAATGAACATTTATTATATACTGTACAGTAGTTGTCATCACAAACCAGCATAACCAAACAAACTGAATCTTATCAAGAATTTCTTGTCACTACCAGTATTTCCATGTACAATAATCTATGATGTGTAGTACGTACATTTACCGATCCTGCATGCTCTGATGTTCTGTTCGGCGGGCATGCTTCCAAACAAAAACTTTGCTCGGTCTTACTTTCGAGGGAGGCCTTATATTTAGCAATTCAGCAAAACCTCTACTAGGTCTTATTTTCAAGGGATGTTTTATTTTCAGAGAAACAGGGTACTGTGGGATTTCCTTCCTTGATATTCTGGGATATAGGGCTGTGTGGAAGAGCCCTGAGTGTGAATGTGTATGAAAAGGGACATTTTAAGTAGAACCCAAGTCATACACACACACACATATTAATCAGACAACAAAATAACAACAATAATAATTTTTAAAAAGCCGAAGAACCAGCATTGTCTGTAGGCACCTCCAAGGTCATGTGGTTGGCAGAAGTTGGAGCTGACATCAGGAGCTTACTCCGCTCCCTGTATTTGAACCACCAACCTTTCAGTCAGTGGTTTAACCCACTGTGCCACTAGGGGCTCCCCACACACCCTTATAACCTAGAATATCAAAGCACAATATCTGCTTTGAGCTGACACACACACACATATATTGAACAGACAACAAAATAATAATAACAACAACAACAACAATCAAAAACTGTATATCCCGCTCCCTCTCCACAAGGACTCAGGGCAGCTCACAACATAGGGCCCTTCCACACAGACATATAACCCAGAATATCAAGGCACCATATCTGCTTTGACAGATACACACACACATATTGAACAGACAACAAAACAACAATAAAAAACGTTATATCCTGCTCCCTCTCCACAAGGACTCTGGGCAGCTCACAACAGAGGGCCCTTCCATATATTCCTGTTTGAAGCAGAAAATGTGGGATTTTATTCAGCCATGTAGAAGGGGCCACAGAGCCCTTCCAAGACAGGCCCTTTATCCCAGAATCTGATTCCAGATTTTCTGTTTATCCCAAATTATCTGGTAGTGTGGACACATATAATCAATTTTAAAGAGAAAACCTGGGATAAGATCCTGGGATATAGGGCCTGTCTGAAAGGGCCCATAATCAAATCACAATACATAAATAAGCAGAAACCAAAAAGACAAGACATAATATATAACCAATAATCATAAACATTTTTAAAATGATATCACAATGGGTTGCTGTGAGTTTTCCGGGCTGTATGGCCATGTTCCAGAGGCATTCTCTCGTGACGTTTCACTCACATCTATGGCAGGCATTCTCAGAGGTTTTGAGGTCTATTGGAAACTAGGCCAGTGGAGTTTATATATCTGTGGAATGTCCAGGGTGGGAGAAAGAACGCTTGTCTGCCTGAGGCAAATGTGAATGTTGCAATTCGTCAACTTGATTAGCATTGAATATACTGATAGCTTCAAAGCCTGGCTGTTTCCTGGGGGAAATCCTTAGTTGGGGGTGTTAATTGGACCTGATTGGGGTTGTTGTATGTTTTTCTGGCTGTATGGCCATGTTCCAGAAGTATTCTCTCCTGACGTTTCGCCCACATCTTTTTTTAAAAAAAAAAAAATTATTGAAATTTTTGCTTATACATAGCAGTGATCCAGAGGGGAAGAAACTAAGGGAAAAGATTGTGCGGGAAAGTTTTTGAGGGAGGGAAGTGGGTAGGTTTAGGGGGGAGGGGGCAAAGAAGAAAGAAAAAAAAAAGGGGGGGAGGGAAAAGAGGGGTAGGAATAAGTTGAGGAGGGTAGGATAAGGGGGCCAGGGAAGGAATGTTGCCTAAAGTTTGGGGGGGGGGGGAGTTGGGTGACTTCCGTTCTTCTCTTCCAATGTGGCATCTTCTCTCTTCAATCATATTCTTTTTTAAGATACTCGTCGAAATCTTCCCAGTTTGTTCTTTTCATGGCCTTACCGGAGTTACTCTTCATCCAAAAAGTTAAAATGTCCATATCTCTTATTTCTATAATTTTATTTAACCATTGGTCTTTTGTGGGGGGTTCTTCCGATTTCCAATGTTTCGCCAAAGTTATCCTCGCTGCCGTTATAAAATAAGTAAAAAGTTTATCTTTATTTGTCTCCATTTTGATTTCAGAATCATACAACCCTAACAGGAGGAGTTCTGGTTTAAAAATCATTTTTAGTTTAAGAATCTTATTGCATTCTGAGTGTATTGTTTTCCAAAACTTTTCAATTTTTTTACAGCTCCACCACATATGTAGGTAGGAGCCCACTTGGTCTTTGCATTTCCAACATTTATTACTAACATTTTTATACATTAAGTTCAATTTTTTTGGTGTCAAGTACCACCTGTGTACTACTTTTAACCAATTCTCCTTTAAATCTGAGGCGTCTGTATATTTCATTTTTTTTTCCATATTGATTCCCATTCATCTATGTTTATAGGCCTCCCTATATTTTTGGCCCATTGTATCATAGATTTAGTGACTTCTTCTCTTTCGGTAACCCAATCTAATAATTTTTTATAGAGGATAGTTATACTTTTCTCCTTCACTTGCAGGAATTTATCCCAAAAACCACTTTCTTGATTGAACCCTACTTGTCTATCTTTTTTATAGAATTCCTTAATTTGAATATATTGAAACCACGAGACGTTTTTATAATTCTTTTGTATCTCTTCCATGCTTTTTACTAAGGGCTCTTCATCTCTGTTATTTAGTCCACCCAAGATCTCCTTGTATGTTGGCCAGATTGTCCAGCCTAAGAGCCTTCTTTGGTTTGCCTCGAGGGGCGATAGCCACAATGGAGTTTTTGTGTAGAAATAATTTTTATATTTAATCCAAACTTTTAACAGGGCTGAGCGAATAAAATGGTTTCCAAATTTTTTTTCTACTTTCGTCATATCATACCACATATATCCATGCCACCCCCTTCTTAAATCAAATCCCTCTATGGTAAGTATTTTTTCTTTTTTAAGGGTTACCCATTCTTTCACCCACTCCAAAGAACAGGCCTCGTAATATAATCTTAGATCAGGGAGACCGAAACCGCCTTTTAGTTTGGGAGTGATCATAATTGAGTATTTGATTCGAGGTTTTCTATTCTTCCAGATAAATTTGGATATATCTTTATTCCAATCTTTGAATATTTTTGTATTTCTTATGATTGGGACATTTTGAAAAAGATATAATAATTTAGGAAGTATGTTCATTTTGATTACCGCTATTCGCCCTAGTAATGATAAATTTAGATTTTACCAATTTTCGAGGTCTTTTTTTATTTCTTTCCATTTGGCTAAGTAATTTAGTTCCAGGAGTTGGTTGTTCTTTGCAGAAATCCAGATCCCCAGATATTTAATTTTTGTTGCTATTTCTAGTCCTGAGATTGTGTGTAGATTTTCTTGTTTTTTCTTAGTCATGTTCTTGGTTAGAATTTTTGTTTTCCTTTTATTTAATTTGAAACCTGCCACTTTGCCGAATTCCTCAATTTTTTCTAGCCAATTGTTTAACTCTCTTTGTGGGTCTTCTACTATACAGATTATATCATCTGCAAAGGCTCTTATTTTTATTTCTTGTTTATCCAATTTTGTCCCATGTAAGTTTTTATCCTTTTTTATGGCTTTAAGTAGTATTTCAAGGGCAAAAATAAATAACAGCGGAGATAAAGGACAGCCTTGTCTAGTTCCTTTTTCGATGTGGAATTCTTCTGATGTCAGGCCATTAATACTAACTCTAGCTTTTTGTTGGTCATAGATAGCGTTAATAGCGTTTTGAAATTGCCACCCTATATCTATTTCTTGTAACAGTAATTTGAAAAATTCCCAATTTAGGTTGTCAAATGCCTTCTCGGCGTCTATTGAGACAAGTCCTAACTCTTTTTGAGGGTTTGATTCATAATATTCTATTATATCCAATATGATTCTTACGTTATCTTTTGTACTTCTGTTTTTCAGAAATCCCGTTTGGTCCTCGGAAATCCAATCGTTTAAAAACTCTTTCAATCTATTTGCCAGAACTTTTGTGTAAATTTTATAATCTATATTGAGTAAGGATATAGGCCGATAGTTGCTGATCTCTTGTGCTTCTGTTCCTTCCTTGTGTATCATAATTATTTCAGCCTCCTTCCAAGATTCAGGGATTTTTTTCAAGTTTAACGCCTGATTCATTATTTTTTTCAAATATTGTATTATTTCTTCTTGTACTGTTTTATAAAATTCTCCTGTGAAGCCATCTGGGCCTGGTGATTTATTTGCTTTAAGATCTTTTATTGCTTTTTTTATTTCCTCCTCTGTAATTTCCTTATTTAGTCCAAGTCTCTGGTCTTCCATTATTTTTGATAGCTTTTGTTCTCCTAAGTACTTTACAATGTTTTCCTGACCTATGAGATCCTTTGAGTACAAATTTTTATAGAAGATTTTAAATTCCTCCTTTATTTCCTCGTCTTTAATTATCTCTCTATCTCCTACCTTTATTTTAGCTATGTGTTTATTTTGTTTCTTCTTTCTTATCATTCGAGCCAGCCACCTACCTGGCTTATTGGCATTTTCGAACGTTTGTTGTTTCACCCATTTTAACCGATTGGCTAGTCTCTCTATTTCCCAAGTATTTTTTTGTTTTTTTAATAATTCTAATTTCCTTTTCGTCAATTGATTTTTGGGATTTTGTTTAAGTTTCTTTTCTTCTGAATCGATTTGTTTAACCAAGTTGCTTATTTCTTGGTTCCTTCTTTTATTTTTACTTGCGCTTAATTGAATTAAATCTCCTCTGATTACCGCCTTATAGGCATCCCAGATTGTCTGTGGGCTCACCTCAGGGGTATCGTTTAGTTTAAAAAATTCCTTTGATTTAATTTTTATTCTATCTATATCTTTCTCTAATTTTATTAAATTATCATTTAGTCTCCATTTTCTCTTATGGTTTTTATGATTTATTACCATAACAAGTGGACGTTTCGCCCACATCTATGGCATCCTCAGAGGTTGTGAGGCATGGAGAAACTAAGCAAGGAAGGTTTATATATATCTGTGAAAAGTCCAGGGTGAGAGAACTCTTGTCAGTTGGAGGCCAGTGTGAATGTTGTAGTTGATCACCTAAATTAGCATTGAATAGCTTCATCTCCTGACTTCTTCCTGCCTGGAGGCATCCTTTGTTCAGAGTCATTAGTTGATTCTTATCTGGAACTCCTCTGTTTTCAGAGTATTGCTTCTTATTTACTGTTCTGATTTTTGAGCTTTTTAATAGTGGTAGCCAGATTTTGTTCATTTTCATGGTTTTCTCCTTTCTGTTGAAGTTGTCCACATGCTTGTGAATTTCAATGGCTTCTCTGTGTAGTCTGACATGATAGTTGTTGGAATGGTCAAGCATTTCTGTGTTCTCAAATAATATACTGTGTCCAGGTTGGTTCATCAAGTGCTCTCCTATGGTTGATTTCTTTGGTTGAGTTAGTCTGCAGTGCCTTTCATGTTCTTTGACTCGTGTTTGGGCGCTGCGTTTGGTGGTCTCTATGTAGACTTGTCCACAGCTACATGGTATACGGTAGACTCCTGCAGAGGTGAGAGGATCCCTCTTGTCCTTCGCTGACCGTAACATTTGTTGGATTTTCTTTGTGGGTCTGTAGATAGTTTATTTTATTTATTTATTTATTTATTTATTTATTTACAGTATTTATATTCCGCCCTTCTCACCCCGAAGGGGACTCAAGGCGGATCACATTACACATATAAGACAAACATTCAATGCCTTTAACATAGAACAAAGACAAGACAAACATAGGCTCCAAACTGGCCTCGAACTCATGACCTCTTGGTCAGAATGATTTGTTGCAGCTGGCTGGCTATTCACCAGCCTGCGCCCCAGCCCGGGCGCAGGCTGGTGGTAGGTTGTGTTTCTTCATCAGTTTGCCTATGCAGTCAGTGGTTCCCTTGATGTATGATAAGAACACCTTTCCTCTGGGTGGATCTTTGCCTGTCTGGAAGCTCCATAATCAAGTCACAATACGTACATAAGCAGAAACCAAAAAGACAAGACATAATATATAACCAATAATGATAAACAAAAAAAAATTAAAAACTATCAGAATAAATAAATACACAGGTTAAAATTTTTGTACTGAGTTTAAAAACATATTGCACCATGGAGGCAAAACCAGTTAAAAGCCAATAGGTATTGACAAGGCTAAAAGACCACCATCATAATGAAAGGTAGTCAACCATTTTCGAAAAGCCAGCTTCCACATCCAGATTTTTAGTTCTTTCCTAAAGTTAGCTTGAGAGGGTGCCTGTCTGATTTTTTAGGGAGAGCATTTCAAAGCCGGGGAGCCACCACTGAGAAGGCCCTATCTCTTGTTCCCACCAGGTTTTGAGGCTGCAAGACTATTCACTGCTATTCCACCTGGCCAACAAAGGATTCCCATAAGCCACAGCAACGTGTGGCCGGACACAGCTAGTTACTCCAAAATGGTCCACATGACTGGCTGAGTTTGGTGACACCTTTGCCCTCGGGTGGTTTCAAACTTTGTTTCATGCACAAAAATGTAAGGAGTGTATGAAACATCAATGGATTTCACATTTAGATTTGTCTCAGATATATTTTACTATGTATGTATATGCAAATACAGGTATAAATGTGTATAAAATGTATATGAAACATCAATACTATCTCATGTATTTAAAAAGCTGATGCAAGTTCAGCATTTATTACCTGGAATTCCCAAATACTCCAAAATTGTCCACATGGATTGCTAGGATTAATGACACCTTTGCTTCTGGTGGCCTCAAACTTTGTTTTGTGCACAAAAATATTACACATTTTGTATATAAAATTGCCTTCAGGTAATGTATATAAGTGGTGCATGAAAGATCAATTAATTTCACATTTAGACTTGGGTCCCATCTCTGGGATATGTATAATCAACCAATATAAGTTCAGCATCTCTTACCTGGAATTGCCAAATATTTCAAGATTCTCCACATGGCTTGCTGAGATTAGGGACACCTTTGCTTTTTGTTGGTTTAAAACTTTATTTTGCACACACAATTATCACAAATCTTGTGTATAAACTAATTACGGGCTATGTCTATTTTAACCTATGAATTTGAACATACAGTAGAGTCTCACTTATCCAACATAAACGGGCCGACAGAATGTTGGATAAGCGAATATGTTGGATAATAAGGAGGCATTAAGAAAAGCCTATTAAACATCAAATTAGGTTATGATTTTACAAATTAAGCACCAAAACATCATGTTATACAACAAATTTGACGAAAAAGTAGTTCAATACGCAGGGGCCGGGCTGTGGTGCAGCTGGCTAGTAACCAGCTGCTATAAATCACTACTGACCGAGAGGTCATGAGTTCGAAGCCCGGGTCGGGTTAAGCCTCCGACCATAAAAAAAAAATAGCCCCGGCTCGCTGTTGACCTAGCAGCCCCGAAAGACAGTTGCATCTGTCAAGTAGGGAAAATTAGGGACGCTTTATGCGGGAGGCTAATTTAACTAATCTACAACACCATAAAACTGCTCACGAGGAAAAGAAGAGGAAGAACAGCCACCAATGGACGGTGAAGCAACAGCTCCCCCTGTGGCCGGAAATCGTGAAGCTGGAAAGATGTTAAAAAAATGCCTCTGTGTCTGTCTAAAACTGAATGTTGTTTGTCTATTGGCATTGAATGTTTGTTCATTGTAATCCGCCCTGAGCCCCCTTCGGGGTGAGAAGGGCGGAATATAAATACTGTAAATAAATAAATAAATAAATAATGCTATGTAGTAATTACTGTATTTACGAATTTAGCACCAAAATATCATGATGTATTACATTGACTACAAAAATGCGTTGGATAATCCAGAACGTTGGATAAGTGGGTGTTGGATTAGTGAGACTCTACTTTGTTATTATGAGTAATGTTATTGTTTTTTATGTCCATGTCTTTTAATAGATGTGTTTTAATGGTTTTATGTTTTTATCAATGTATTTTAACTGTGTTGTACTTGTGCTGAGGAGAAAAAGGTTATTATTATTATTAATAATAATAATGATGATGCAATAATAATAATAATGACTATTATTATTATTATTATTATTAATCATAGAATCATAGAATCATAGAATAGTAGAGTTGGAAGAGACCACATGGGCCATCTAGTCCAACCCCCTGCTAAGAAGCAGGAAATCGCATTCAAAGCACCTCCGACAGATGGCCATCCAGCCTCTGCTTAAAAGCCTCCAAGGAAGGAGCCTCCACCACGGCCCCGGGGAGAGAGTTCCACTGTCGAACAGCTCTCACAGTGAGGAAGTTCTTCCTGATGTTCAGGTGGAATCTCCTTTCCTGTAGTTTGAAGCCATTGTTCCGTGTCCTAGTCTGCAGGGCAGCAGAAAACAAGCTTGCTCCCTCTTCCCTATGACTTCCCTTCACATATTCGTACATGGCTATCATGTCTCCTCTCAGCCTTCTCTTCTGCAGGCTAAACATGCCCAGCTCTTTAAGCCGCTCCTCATAGGGCTTGTTCTCCAGACCCTTAATCATTTTAGTCGCCCTCCTCTGGACGCTTTCCAGCTTGTCAACATCTCACTTCAACTGTGGTGCCCAAAATTGGACACAGTATTCCAGGTGTGGTCTGACCAAGGCAGAATAGAGGGGGAGCATAACTTCCCTGGATCTAGACGCTATTCCCCTATTGATGCAGGCCAGAATCCCATTGGCTTTTTTAGCAGCCGCATCACATTGTTGGCTCATGTTTAACTTGTTGTCCACGAGGACTCCAAGGTCTTTTTCGCACACACTGCTGTCAAGCCAGGCGTCCCCCATTCTGTATCTTTGATTTCCATTTTTTCTGCCGAAGTGAAGTATCTTGCATTTGTCCCTGTTGAACTTCATTTTGTTAGTTTTGGCCCATCTCTCTAGTCTGTCAAGATCGTTTTGAATTCTGCTCCTGTCTTCTGGAGTGTTAGCTATCCCTCCCAGTTTTGTGTCGTCTGCAAACTTGATGATCGTGCCTTCTAACCCTTCGTCTAAGTCGTTAATAAAGATGTTGAACAGAACCGGGCCCAGGACGGAGCCCTGCGGCACTCCACTTGTCACTTCTTTCCATGATGAAGACGACGCATTGGTGAGCACCCTTTGGGTTCGTTCGCTTAGCCAATTACAGATCCACCTAACCGTAGTTTTGTCTAGCCCACATTTTACTAGTTTCCTTGCCAGAAGGTCGTGGGGGACTTTGTCGAAGGCCTTACTGAAATCCAGGTACGCTACATCCACAGCATTCCCTGTATCGACCCAACTCGTAACTCTATCGAAAAAAGAGATCAGATTAGTCTGGCATGACTTGTTTTTGGTAAATCCGTGTTGACTATTAGCAATGACCGCATTTGTTTCTAAGTGTTCGCAGACCACTTCCTTAATGATCTTTTCCAGAATTTTGCCTGGTATTGATGTGAGGCTGACCGGACGGTAATTGTTTGGGTCGTTCTTTTTTCCCTTCTTGAAGATAGGGACCACATTCGCCCTCCTCCAATCTGCTGGGACTTCTCCCGTTCTCCAAGAACTCTCGAAGATAATTGCCAGTGGTTCTGAAATAACTTCCGCTAGTTCCTTCAGTACTCTTGGGTGTAGCTGGTCTGGCCCTGGGGACTTGAATTCGTTTAGAGAGGCCAAGTGTTCCTGGACAACTTGTTTCCCTATTTGGGGTTGGATTTCCCCCAATCCTTCGTCCATTCCGTGTTGCTGAGGTTGAAGATGGCTTTCTTTTTCTGAGAAGACCGAGGCAAAGAAGGCATTAAGTAGTTCTGCCTTTTCCCTGTCCCCTGTCGCCATCACCCCATCTTCTCCTTGCAATGGCCCTATCGCCTCCTTTTTCTTCCTTTTTCTACCAACGTAAGCAAAAAAGCCTTTTTTGTTGTTTTTTATGTCCCTGGCAAGCCTGAGCTCATTTTGCGCTTTAGCCTTGCGAACCTTTTCCCTACAGGTGTTGGCTATACGTTTGAATTCTTCTTTGGTGATTTCTCCCCTTTTCCACTTCTTGTGCATGTCACTTTTGAGCTTTAGCTCGGTTAGAAGTTCTTTGGACATCCATTCTGGCTTCTTTGCACTTGTCTTATTTTTCTTCTTTGTTGGCACTGTTTGCATTTGCGCCTTGAGTATTTCACTTTTGAAAAACTCCCATCCATCCTTAACTCCCTTGTTTTTTAATATCGGCGTCCATGGAATGCCGCTCAGTAATTCCTTCATTTTTTGGAAGTCAGCTCTCTTAAAGTCCAGAATGCGTGTTTGACTTGTCTTAGTTTCAGCATTCCTTTGTATTGCAAACTGCAGGAGCACATGGTCACTTGCCCCTAAGGATCCAACCACTTCAACTGTATTGATCAGGTCTTCCACATTTGTTAAGATTAGATCAAGAGTTGCTGATCCCCTTGTTGCCTCTTCTACCTTCTGGACCATAAAATTATCTGCAAGGCAAGTGAGGAATTTGTTGGACTTTGTACTCTTGGCTGAGTTTGTTTTCCAGCAGATATCGGGATAATTGAAATCGCCCATGACTACTATATCTCTTCTTTGTGCCTGTTTGGTCAGCTGTTGACAGAAGGCTTCATCAAGTCCTTCATCCTGACTCGGAGGTCTGTAGTAGACACCCACGACAAGATCTTTTTGAGTCCTGGTTCCCTTGATTCTTATCCAGATGCTTTCAAGCTGGTTTCCCGGATTACAGTCTTGCATTTCTTCTGCAACGTAACTGTTTTTGACATATAAAGCTACTCCCCCTCCTCTCCCCTTTGTTCTATTTCTGTGAAAGAGGTTATAGCCCTCAATGGTTAAATTCCAGTGATGGGAGTCATCCCACCAGGTTTCAGTGATGCCTATGACATCGTATGTGTGGTGCTGTGCTAGAGTGTATAAAGTGTGCTGTGCTAGAGTGTATAAATGTGTGTAAAGTGTATATGAAACATCTATGGATTTCACATTTAGACTTGGATCTGTGTATTTTACTGTTGTACTCCGCTTTGAGATAGGTAGATAATAATAATAATAGTGCTAATGTGCATATGTATAAGTTGTATATGAAACATCATTGAATTTCATATTTAGACATGGCTTCCAAATCAAAAATGTCTCATTGTATATGTAATAAGCTAATGAAAATTCAGCATCCCTTATCTGGAATTCCAAAATTCTCCAAGATTGTCCAAAGATAAGTGACATCTTTGCTTTCTGGTGTATCCATTTTACAAACTTTTTATATTGTTATAAATCTTATGTATAAAACTACCTAGAGGCTATGTCAATTTTAACTGATTAATTTTAACCTACAAATTTAAATTTTTATTTTATTGGGAAGGGAGTGCCAGAGCCCAGGGCAGTCATAGAAAAGGCTCTCTCTCCTAAGCAATATTTTATTGTGTATTTTAGTAGCACTGGGATACTTGTGGGTACAGGATTTTTTTGCTAGCATGGATTAGGCCCAATTAATCTTCTGGTGTCCCACTTTTTCAACAGTTTTTAACAACAGTTTTCACTCCAATATTCAACCCACTACACCACGCTGGCCCTGCTTTGTGCTCATGTGGAAATAAGACACAGAATTTGGTCCACTGGGTGAATAAATGTTCACTGTGGTAAACAAATGCAAGGAAAGAGTCAGACCTCCAGTGCTATTTGTTAACATATATTGATTTGTATGGGTTTAATAGTACTTAAATGTTTTTATTGGTATATTTGGAGTTTATATCCAATGGCTAAGTTTCATTTCTTATAAAATACTGTACAATGAGTTCACAGATAATTGAAAGTGAAAGCAAAACTGTATATTGAGGAGCCAGGTCTGGGAAGAGAGAGTATATGTGACAGCTGGAAGAAAGCTGAAGAAGAACTCTGGGTTAAAGAGAAAAGAGAGAACTGAAATTTCAATTGAAGTTGAAGGGGAAATTGGAGCAGAGAGAAGCGTGAGAACAGACAGAAGTAGCAACACAGTGAGAACAGACAGAAGTAGGAACACAAGAAAAAATACAGAGACTTGATCTGTGGAAGAACAGTGTGGAGAAAAAAGCTTCTAGATATGTACAGATGTCTACGTATCTATGAAAAGTCAAATGGTGTAGTACGGAAAAAGAAGTTTTTAAGAAAATAAAGGTTTTTGAGAAGATAATTTACAAATAAGTATTCACACTTTGTAACACTTGAATACATCCATGCACAGCTGACCACATTACAGGAATACTGATGTACTGAGAAATCCCAGCAGAGCCATTTACACATAACAAACTAGAGACTTTTATATACTTTTCAAAATATACTAAATTTGCAGAAGATCTCGGACAAACAAAGAGGACTTCTGAATAAACCTATTAACGAAGGAGAGATAAAGAAGGCAATTAGAAAGATGGATCCAAATAAAGCACCGGGGCCCGATGGCTTTTCGGTAGCGTATTATAAAACATTTGAAGAAGAGTTAAGCCCACATCTTAATAAATTGATGAATAATATGATGAAAAACTACCAAATTCTTGGAAAGAAGCTAACATAACAATACTACACAAAGAAAAGACTGACCCGACGAGCGTGAAAAATTACAGACCTATTTCTCTATTAAATATTGATTATAAAATATTCACTAACATATTAGCAGAAAGAATGAAAGGATTTTTAGAAAATTGGATTAAAGAGGAACAAACTGACTTCCTCCCCAACAGACAACTGAAAGATAATGTCAGGACAATTATTGATATCATCGAATATTATGAAACAAATAACCAGAAGGAATTGGCCTTACTCTCAGTAGATGCGGAGAAGGCCTTCGATAACATCAATTGGGATTTTTTAAAATTATTAATGAAAGAAATAGACTTAGGGTATCAATTTATAAATGCCATACAGGCAATCTATGAAGATCAATCGGCAACAATTTGGATCAATGGCTTAAAAACTAAAGAAATAAAGATTAGAAAAGGCACCCGTCAAGGATGCCCCCTTTCCCCCCTCATTTTTATTTTCATCATAGAAATTCTATTAAAGACTATAAGGGAGGACCCAAATTTGAAAGGAACTAGAATTAGAAATATTCACTATAAAATTAGGGCATTCGCTGATGACCTAATTTGCATTATAGAAGATCCAAGTTTTAAATTTTTTCCAATTTTCGAGTTTTCTTTTTATTTCTGACCATTTCACTTCATAATTGTTTTTCAATAATTGTGATTTTTTTTTGCAGTAATTGATATACCCAGATAATTGATTTTATTTGTAACTTGAAGTCCGGAGATTTCCCTAATTTTCTTTGATCAGCCTTATTGATATTTTTAGTCAACAACATCGATTTATTTTTATTTAGTTTGAAACCAGCTACATTGCCAAATTCTTCCATAGTATTTAGCCATTTAAAACTCTCATTATTAGGAAGAATATCGGCAATCAAGATGAACGTCTTACCAAAAATGTTATATTTGTTCCAAAACCTACAAATTCTCAGAAATATGTCTATTTTTAAAAAATGGGGAAAAGACCTAATCAAATTTGTCTGGCAGGGAAAAAAAGCCAGAATCAAATATACTAATTTGATTGATGAAACAAAGAGAGGTGGCCTAGGAATGCCGGATTTAAAATCATATTACGAAGCAAGTGCCCTAGTATGGATTAAAGATTGGACGACATTGAGGAGAGAAAAGATTTTAACATTAGAGGGCCATGATCTACGGATTGGATGGCATGCATACCTATGGTATGATAAAATAAAACTGGAAAAAAACTTTGGAAACCATTTCATAAGATCTGCAATTATAAAAATCTGCAATAAATATAAAGTAAGAATATACCCCAAAACTCCCCTCTGGATCTCCCCATTGGAAGCAGGACAAAGGAGACTATTAGGCTGGAAGAAGTGGCCCACATATAAAGATATATTAAAACAAATGAGTGGGGCAATGGAAATGAAATCCCAAGAAGAAATTAAGGAAAACTTCACAAATATATCATGGTTCCAATACAGACAATTAAGAGAATACTATAATAAAGACAGTAAGGAAGGATTTATGCTTAAAGAAACATTCTGGGACAGAATCATGAACTCCAAAAAAAAATTGATAACAAAGATATATAAAAAAATTCTTGAATGGCAAACTGAGAAGGAATTCATGAAAGAATGCATGACAAAACGGGCAATAAATATTAAGAAAACAATTAGAATGGACCAATGGGAAAACATCTGGAACAATAAATTAAAACAAATGTATTCATATGATTTAAAGGAGAACTGGATAAAAATGTTCCATAGATGGTACATAACTCCAAAAAAATTAGGACATATAAATACATCTTTACAGACTATATGCTGGAAATGCAAAAAAGAACAAGGATCATTTTTCCACATGTGGTGGACTTGCGAAAAAGTAAAGAAATTTTGGAAAGAGATACATGGGATTTCACAAAAAATATTGAACATTAATTACCAAATGAGACCAGAACATTTACTATTAGGAATCTCAGAAGAAAACATAAAAGAAAATGATGAACTTTTACTTAATTATATGATGACAGCTGCGAGAATTGTCTACGCAAGGAATTGGAGACAAGAAAAGATACCGGACGTAAATGACTGGATAGTAAAACTAATGGAAATAAAGAATATGGATAGACTTTCATATCTATTAGCTAAACAACAAGGATTACCAAAGAAAAGTACGGATTGGCAGCCTTTACTGAACTTTTTGGTAAAGGAAAAGCGTATCAAGACAATATAAACATAGAAAGGTTGCAATATAATAACAAGAATAAATACGGATTATAGGGAAGCTATGATAACAATGAACAATAGATAAATTGGGGAAGATCCCCTGAATGCTTACATCCAATATAGATAAAGATGGAAGTCAAGGAAATCTTCAGCACCTTTTTACCCTTTTTTTATCATTTTTTCTCTTTTCTCTTTTTCTTTTCTTCCCACTTTCCTATAAACCACAATGTTCCCCCACTTTCATTGTATTCTTTTGAAAATTCACATAAATAAAAATTAAATATATATACAGTAGAGTCTCACTTATCCAACATAAATGGGCCGGCAGAACGTTGGATAAGCGAATATGTTGGATAATAAGGAGAGATTAAGAAAAAGCCTATTAAACATCAAATTAGGTTATGATTTTACAAATTAAGAACCAAAGCATCATGTTATACAACAAATTTGACAGAAAAAGTAGTTCATTACACATTAATGCTATGTAGTAATTACTGTATTCATGAATTTAGCACCAAAATATCACAATGCATTGAAAACATTGACCACAAAAATGCGTTGGATAATCCAGAACATTGGATAAGTGAGTGTTGGATAAGTGAGACTCTACTGTATATATATATTAAGGAAGAACAATACCTGAAGAAGGAGATACCAAAACAAGGGCTGTGTACCTAGGATTACCTTGTTGTGTTTATTCTTGAACTACAAGATACCACCGTTATCACCTTTGTTGAACTCTTGAATACCACCTGCATCAGTATAGTGAATATATACGGACTTTATATCATCTATTATTGACTAAACAGGTGTTTATATATGTTCTTGTGTGACTTATAACAGTGTGCATTTGTTATAATTGATGTCATTATAAAAGTGAGTTCCCTGTGAGGACATTATATAAACAGGATACCTATGTTTTCTTTATACATAAAACGAGGGCTATCCACAAAGTAAATTATGTTTTGAAATTAAAAATTAACAACATATAGGAAAAAAATATTTATTATATACATTTGAAAGCCACACTGCAATAGTACTTTTAAACATAGTCCCCATTCAAAATTAGGCATGTTTCATAACGATTAGTGAGTTTTGAAAGTTATTACCCTCAGCGCTTTCCCGCCGCCGCTCTGAAGAGTGTTGGGCCCATGCTATTGCAATGCAGAAGCTCAGCCAGCTGAAGAATGAATGCAAAAGGAAGGGAGAAGCAAGCCAGAACCCAGCTCTCGCTTCTTTTGCAAGATCACAAGAGAGAATCAAAACATTCCGGCTTCCCTTTCCCTTCCCCTTCCTGCCAGCTCTCCTCCAGGCACGGGCTTTCCTTGCCTCCCGAGGAGAAGCTGCCAAGAAGCCTTGGCTGATCCACTCCTGAGCAACCATGTGCTTTCTTCAGAAGTTCAGGCCAGAGAAAGAAGGGAGGAGTTATAACTAGGGGTACAGAAAGCCAAGAGGGCCAAACTACAAAGGAGGAGCTATTGCATCAGAACTAAGAGTACAGAAATCCTAGAGGGCCAAACTACAAATCAAACACAGTATGGCAGATGCATATATTATGCCGTGGGGCATAACACTCCCTGCCTGAAATCTTTAGATTTCACTGAAAGCAAACATTAAAATATTGTCCTTGACATGTCTATAAGGTTTTTTTTCTTCAAACTTGAAACAAGAGGGACATATGGAATGAACAATAGTCAACAATTAGTCCAAACTTGCAATAAAAGTTTGAAGTTGTAGGTCACAACTAGGACCTTATATAGAATCCAAACAAACCAATCTTCGGGTCGGGCAAGCGCAATTTGACAACACTTGCACCAACCCACATTGTAATCCACAGAAATATGTCGGAAGTTTGACACAGTTTTAGTTCATGGAAGTATGCTCCCCCTCATGAACTGTGGGTGGCGTCCTTCTTTTCCTATGAGGTGTTTCCTCTTGGAAGAAAAAGCACCAGTTCAAGCTGGGGCCACTGCAGCAGTTTTCCTCAGCCAATTCCTGGTCCTGGTCCTGGCCTGTGGGTGGAGTTTGGACCACTCTCTTCAGGGCCTCAGCCTCCAGCTGAGCCTTTTCTTTCTCCTTCCTCTGCTTGTTCCATGCTCGTTTGACAGCCTTGGCAGTATTGAGAGGCTTCGGTACAGTGCTGTTGATATAGTCCAGGAGTTCATCCATATCCCGATGGTCTGCAGCGGGTTCTCCTGAGCTGCTGCTGTGCCCTAGCTCCCTGTTGGTTTTGGGCAGCTGATGCAATGCAGTTGGACGACCCAAGGGACCACTGCAATAGCTGTTGTATGGGTGTGTGCAGTCTACAGGTGGTGGTATCTTCAGCAGTGGCGCATTGGCAGTGAGTAGATGTGGGCTCTTACACGATCCAGTCATAGGGGACTCTGCTTCCGGCCTTGGGACTGGTGTGTGTGGATTGAGGGCAGGTACAGTTTCTGCATGATCTTTCTCAAATGCCTTCTGATAAGTGCTGCAACCATTTGTTATGTGTGAAGAAATCTTAGTAGGCCTTTTCATCTTATCTATGCAGACGTTTCCTATGATAACCCATCCTAGGTCAAGCCGTTGGGCAAAGGATGCATCGTGTGGTCCATTGATTTGCTGGCATATTTTGTGCAGTCTGAGAATGTCTCTACCTAGCAGAACGAGAATATTTGCATTTTTGTCAAGGGCTAGTAGTTCCTTGGCTATAGTCCTTAGATGAGGGTGATGGAAGGCTGCCCCTGGTGCGGGTATCTCCTCTCTGTTGGATGGTATCTGGTTGCACTCAACAAGTACGGGCAAAGGTATTTCCAAATCGACCTTGAGAGAAGCTATTATGAGTCCACTAGCTCTTCTTCCAGAAACCTCTGATATGCCACTACAAGTACCCAAGGTATATGGATAAGTATCACCCTTTAAATTAAACAAATCAAAGAGTTCTGACCTTGCAAGTGATCGGTTGCTCTGGTCATCTAAGATGGCGTACACCCTCAGTGACTTTTCTGGCTGACCCTTGGGGTATATATTGACTAGGCATACCTTTGCACAAGACTTGGCATAAAGGTCTTTTCCGCAGACTTCTGTAAATGAAGAAGATACCGTAGTAGTAGTCACTGCTTGACCTGTGTTCTCCCCGCCATGGCTTGTTGGGGAATCTCTAGGTGGCGTGGCAGTAGGCTGGGATGGATGAAGAGCTTGTACGTGGTCTTCGCTGCCACACTCGATACACTTAATAACAACTTTGCAGTCTCCAGCAACATGTTCAGTGGAGGCACAACATTTGGAACATATCCCAAGTTTCTTTAGAAGTTCCCTACACTCCTGGATTGGTTTCTTCCTGAAGCCAATACATTTCTTGAGGGGATGAGGCTTCTTGTGAATAGGACACAGGTGGTTAGGATTGTTTACCTTCTCATCTTGGATGTTCCTGCTACTGCTTTCTTCTGGAGCTGATGTAGGTGTAAGAAGCATATCAGTCTTTTTCACTGAAACTGGACCCCTATTGTTTCGGTAGCTAGAATGTGAGTTGCCATACTTAACAGGAGGTGGACCAGGGACACTGGGTTCACTGTATAAAAAGCTTGGGTCATTCTTGTATTCTGCAATGTTCTTGATAAACTCACAGAAGTAGGAAAATGGAGGAAAGGAGACTTGATTCTCACGCTTGTATCTCGACCCAACTGTAGACCACTTTTCTTGGATGTCATATGGCAACTTGGAAACTATTGGGTTTACTCCATGAGGAGTGTCCAGGTAACTGAGGCCCGGTAAGTACGTGTCCTCCTTGGCTAGTAAAAGCTCCATGAGAGCTTCCACTAAGAGCTTGGAATTTCTGGTTATCTTTGCCAGATATCTTTGGAGCCCCTTCCAATTGTTTTAACAGAGCATTCTCTATTGCCTTAGGGCTGCCATAAGTCTTGTCCAGTCTTTCCCAAGCAGCAGTAAGACCTGCTGTGGGGTTGTGAATGTGGACTGATCTGAGTCTTTTTGCACAATCTGCAGACTGTGGGCCTAGCCACCGAATGAGCAAGTCTAGTTTTTCAGCTGCAGTAATGCCGAGGCCACTGGATGCAGTTTTGAAGGCACATTTCCAGCATTTGTCGTTCTCAGGTTGGTCATCAAACTTTGTAAGTCCAGACTTAGTAAGCTCACAGCGAACCATGTACCTTGCAAACTCTGGCATCTCTGTTCTCTCCAACCTTGCATATTGAATTGGTGGCTGAGTAGCAGTAATTGCATTGTGAGTGGGGTTCTGGTTGAGAGACATAGGTAGAAATGGGGCAGCATAGGCATTCAGCCTAGGGGCTAACTTAAAGTCCACAGGTTCAGCCACATATGGGTAAGAAACTGAATGGTTACTTACAGTCTGGTGGTGTGGTGGCGCGTTAGTATTCACCTGAGTGTTGGTATATGGAACTTGCTGAGGTGTAAGGCCTTGGTGAACCCCGAAGGAAGAAAAATCTGGATGCTGGATGGGCAGGGCTTTATACTGACCTTGAAGACAGTGTGCTGCAGAAGATACTGTGCTCTGTTGCTCTGGAAAGATGTTGTCCCTGACAGAATAGTTTGTGACAAGTAGGGGTTCGCTGTTTTAACTTAGTACATAATCTCTTGTGCGCTTGAGGGGATCCTCTGGGTCCATATCAGTAATGCTGTTGACTTCACCTCCGTTGATGGTCTGCTCTAAAACCTTTAACCTCACCATTGCTGCAGCATGCTGACACTATTTCTAAAGATTCTAATGCTGCCTTTTACTGTGCAACTTTAGATTCCATCAGTGCCTTCTGTTGTGCAACATTAGATTCCATCAGTGCCTTCTGTTGTGCAAAGGCGATCTGTACCTTAGTAACTTCTGCTTCTGCACGTGCTTCGACAAGTTGCAGACTAAGTGTGGAAGATTTTGAAGATGTGCGTTTTGTACGCATGTTTGACTCAGAAATGAGGGATGTTGTTTCTTGCAGTTGGGCAATTCTTGTGCTTGTCTTTAACTTAGTTTCATGTACTAAGCTGTCTCGTTCTAAGCTAATATGTTGAAAATTTTGCCATTCCCGCAAAAAAATATTCTGTATTTAGGTCTGTCAGTGCATTTTGATATTCTTCAGCTTTCATTTTGTAATGTCCATGCAAAACACAAATCTGTTGTAGAGCTCCCTCCAGTGGTGATGCATGGTGAATGGTCGAGCACATGGCAGACATCAAATCCTGTATTTTCTGCCACCATTTTGAGACTTCGGAGGAAAGTTCATGTTTTAAACTTTCTAGGTTGTCTTTGACCTCCCAAGTAGGTTCAGGAGGGTTTTTAGCCTTCTCACTGGGCTGCATGTTGCTTCGTGCCTCAGGGTGTCCTTCAGCCATGATGCAACACTAGAGAGGTGAGGCAACTACTTGCTAGAAGCTTCTATGCTGAGGAAGTCTGACAGCCCTTCTGACTCTGTAGGTAACTTGCTGTGGCTGTATCTTTGAGATGGTGACTGTCTACAGCTGTATCTGGGAGTCTTTATGCATTTTTTCACTATTCTGACTCCATAACCTGGCTGCAAGTGTGAGGCCGTGGGAGTGTCTTTAGTAATCTCCTTTGACCAGTACTTACACCAGAAACTTCATCAGATAGTGCCAACTCAGCTGCAGAGACACAAAACAAAGTTCCAGATCCTTTATTCTGAGCAAATCTTGCTAAACATCACACTACAGCAGGTGAAAAAATGATAGTTTCCCAGAAGCTGGGCAGCCATGTGCTTTCTTCAGAATTACGGGCCAGAGAAAGAAGGGAGGAGTTATAACTAGGGGTACAGAAAGCCAAGAGGGCCAAACTACAAATCAAACACAGTATGGCAGATGCATATATTATGCTGTGGGGCATAACAACACCTCCTGCTCTGATACTGCTTTACAAATAGAACATCCAGAACCAAACATATGATAGACATTCCAAAGTCAAGTGTACAATCTTTATTCTACTCAGACATTATTATTATATTTATTTATTTATTTATTTCTATCCTGCTTTTCTCTCGAGTCGGACTCAAAGCAGCAAACATGTAAAAAGTAGAAAAACATAACATACAATAAAAATGAACAGCACCACCATAATAATATCTAATAAAAGGAATAAATTATATAAAAAAATAATTGTATTCAACACCTAGCACAAACATAGTTAAACAACAATAGATTAAAACCCCATCTAATACATTTAGATCATATTTATACCCCACTATCTATCCTGCAGGATATTCAAAACAGCTCACACGTGGTCAGAGTGAGAATGTTATAATAATGGTATAAGAAATAGTCATACATATAAATATTAAATATCATTCAGTTGGATTTTTTTTTAAAAAAAAAATCAAACATATTTTTAATGTCTAAAGCATTTTTCCAATGTTGTGAAATCTTGATAAAAGTAATCCTGGATTGCAAGAATCTTCTTGGTTTAAGATGTATTCTGTGCAAAACAACAAGATTTTCTGTGCATAAAATAATATGCAGGGATTCGGTTTTCTGTGCAGAAAATTGTGTTTTCTGTGTAAAAACAACCACATGTGAATTTTGCATAGAAATAGTCTTGAATTGCAGATATTCTTCAAAAACTGTGTCATTTTAAAAAGATGTCCTAACAGCAGGAAGAAAATTGCTAAAATTGCTCCTTGCTTCCTTTGAGAAGAAACTTTGCGAAGAATTACATTTTTACTATTCATTGATTAGTATGCAATTTCTTCAATATTCTGTTTACAAAAGACAGCTTCTTAGAAATTGAATGAATTATCTTGTTAATAGGCTGTTCAGTTCTTATATTTGATAGTGTTAATTTCAGAGGAAAACTGGGAGAAGAGTAGTGAGTAGGTGTGTGAAAAAGAGGAGTCTGTTCCCATCTGGCAATAAACCAGATTTCACTGTGATCACAAATCAGAGTTCTGTTATACAGTTCTGTGCTGGGTTTTTTGCCACCTGTTCAAGGAGATAAAATATATGTAATTTAAAGTAGACCTTAATTCTTTTTTAAATATATGAAGAACTATTGTAAGTAGAAATCATCTTAATCTCATTATGGGAAAACATCTGTTGTAATCAACTGAAGTTACCCACATTCTTGAAAATAACCTCCAGCATCAGATGAAATCCTTACAGCCTAATGCCTGGTCTGTTACCTCAAAATGAAATCCCAGGGAGTTCAATAGGACTTGCTAACAATGAAGTGTTATATATTTACATGTGTGTGTGTGTGGTCTTGGTGTTTATTTGTTTTTGTACCTTAATATACTATGCACATAATTTTATCAAAAGGATTGGTCACTGGAATACCATCCTGGACTTTGATGCTTTCCTGGCTTTCTTAATATGAAATCCTGTGGTTCCTGAGACAATGTAAAGGGGGATACAAGATAGTTGGATCTCCCTCTCTGAAGACTAAAAGAGAGGTGAACACAAGAGGGAAAGAGATTACTTTTAAAGATCTCCTTTCTACCAAATGTATAGGTTTCTACCAAATGTTATTTTCTTCTTCTTCAGCATTTGGCTTCTGGTGTAGATTAAGGGAGTAAATTGGTGTTGGGGTGCACTTTGGCATCCTGGAAGAAGATGCAAATCTACAAAATTCACAGACTTTCTGGCTCCCAGAAAGGCCTACAAACCAACCCTAAAACATGTATAAAGACATACCCTCCCTTTGAATCCAATGCCGAAAGCATCTCAGCTTAAAATCAACACCTGTAAAATGGCAGTAATGTGGGTTTGGGGAGGGGGGTAATTGTTATCCCCCCCCCAATGTCAAATTATTAATTCATTAAAGTTTTCCCCAGCATGGCTGAACTCCATACATTGACTGATAAATGCTGTAATTATTACTACACTTTATCTACTTTGATTATTTTAGGCCATTATGGTTCATGTGAGATAGGATGATGTTCTCTCTGTCAGAATTTATAAAGCAGGAAACCTCAGGACAAGAAAATATTATTTGAAAATTGGCTTCTTTAATTAATTAAACTGTACATTAACGCCTTGTTGAGTCTTCAGCAGTAGTGACATACACAAATCTATCTAAAAGTACACGCTGTTTACTGACCTTTAGTATTATGGCATCTTTGATTTGTGAGAGCAAAGTATTTAAATATTAAATGATGAACAGCTGGGATGAAACAGTAGACATAAAACAGAGATACATTGCATAAACCTCAGCTCCAATAGCATGAGCTGAGATTAAATAGGAATGCTTGCCAAAACCAAATGACATATGTCCTGGCAATCCTTGCTATTCACATGTCCCAGTCATTGACAATCCTTGAAAAGTGTAGTGTTATCTCTGAAACAGTTTATACTGAATGTTTAATTTGAGTGGGAGACATAGAAGAGTAGAGATGTTCCTAAAAATAACAAGTAGATAGAACATTAATGGCTGTACCAAATGTAACTGAGACTAGTGATTACTAGTTATTTATTATTTTATTTATTTGCAACATTTATATTCCGCCCTTCTCACCTTGAAAGGAATCGTCGGATCACAGAACATATACACAGCAAACTTTCTGTGCCGTTAGACATATAGGACAGACAACAGATAGAGGTATTATGTCGGCATTTTTTTTGGAGGTTGTGCTCAATTCTGGCCACGGGGGGGGGGGGGGGGTCGCTTCAACCGCTATGACAAGTCCTTGATCACAAACTTTTTTCGTGTTCTTTGATTGCTGGAATTTCTGTTATTTCCTTTTATTGTGCCATAAAATACCTCCCCGCTTAAGTGATGCCTAATTTGTCTACTCACAGCTGTTTTCGAACTGCTTAGGTGGACAGTGAGCTGGGCTGAAGGTTGGGTGCTCATCCTAACATGGGCTTCGAACTTCCAACTTTTTGGCGGTAGAGATCTATTGCTGTGGTGATTAGCCCGTTGTGCTAAAGTTAACGAATAGGATGAAATGTATATCTGAGGCCCGGATTTCAAATCCACAACATTTAAGTTCAGTATTTTTTGAACTCAGGCTACATCTGAATTGTGTCATTTCTTATTAATGGCAAAGAACAAAAGAGAATAACATTGAATACAAGTTGTTCAAAACTGAGCTCATTTAATAAATTCTTTAACATTAAAGTCATGGCAGCTTTCATAACTATCAGATGATGGAGTCAAGAACACACAACTCTTGTTTTCTAGCAGTTAAATATGGCTTTATATGTTTGCAAGTTTTTTATAGATTTATTTAATTTTTATTACTGATGAATTATTGTGTAACTGTCTACATTTATTTTAAAACAGTTAAAAGGAAATGCAGTGGAAATAATAAAATTGCTAAATCATTGCCAAATCTTATTATGGCATTAGCCAGAGTGAACCAAATTAGGTTTTGGGATCACAAGGATGTGTTTGTGGCATCTGATATATATATATACCCCCTTCTTTACTGGATTGCTTCCAGAAGCTTAAAGAATTGATTCACCCGCTTAATAGGTCTTATGGCCTGCTTGTACTGTTTAACAGAAAAGCATAGTGAAAAATGGACTTCCAACCACTTCTGGTTTTGTTTTTCCTCACCATACTGTTTGGGGGGTATTTCTGGCAATTTGTGCAGGCCCCAAAAATTTACAGAGGCCTAAAATTGGCCCCCGGATCTGCTAAATCCCAAAGTAAGCCATGCATTGGCAAAATACGTTATGCAGGCTGCATGTGGTCCCTTTGATATTTTTTGTTTTGTTTGGTTATCCCATTGTTACTGCTGCTGGTAATTGTTGCTGTTCCAGAAAAATGGTTGAGTTTTACTATTAAATGTAATTCTTTGTTAAGGTAAGGGGTTATGTGAATGCCTCCCTTGAATGGGACCAACTAGCACACACCCCATTACTCCCCAAAAATCTGTTTCACATGGGAGTTGTGTACTTCCAAACCACTTCCTCATGCATGAATTTCCGTTTTCAAGATTGAAGCTAGGGTTTTTTTTTTTATTTGCACTGCCATTCTTCCACTGAAATCCACAGCTCTTTCACACTATACAATTCCAGCACTATGATTCCATCTGAATTGCCATGGTTCCATCCTATCCATATCTGTTTGACGATCCCTCCCACCATCTTCTGGAATCCAAACTCATGAACATCAGTATAGTCCAGAGTTAGAATTATCACTTGACTTAAGCAATCTTCAATACTGGAATATCAGTATATATATCATGGGAGAATAAGCATGCTCTGAATTATTGTTTTCATGCAAAAAAAAGGGTAATTCATATAGGTCAAACCTCTATATCTTCTCTTTTTCTGTAGCAGGCATCTCTATTCTTGGTAGTCTCAAGTCTTTCCTTTTTAAGTAACGTCTTAGACTGAGTGGTGCCAACACAACTCCAGGTTTTCTTGGATGAAATTGATTGTCTCGAACTCAACCTGGGTTCAGGCCTGGTTATAGGACAGAAACAGCATCGGTCACCTTGGTGATGACCTGCAATGGGAGCTAACTGTTGGTTGTCTTGGAACTTTCTTCAGTATTCAATACTACATGGCATTTTTCTGGGTCATTTGCTAATATGGAACCTGGGTAGTTACAATCTTTCTTAGCTCAACATTCCCAAAGGATGCTACTGTAGTCTTCTTGTCCAGGTTCTTGGCTATTAGCCATGGGGTTCCACAGGGAGCAAAACTGGCCCCAGTGTTTTTAACATCTACATGAAGCTGCTGGGAAAGATCATACAGAGCTTCGGGGTTGGGTGTCAGCAGTATGCTTATGATGCCTAGCTCTATCTCTCCTGTACAAATGATGCCAAGGAAACTTTTGAAAGCCTGAATCTTTTGGATGCTGCAGCAACTGGATGTTGATGAATAAAGTATCAGTCCAGACATGACAGAAGTTCTGTTGATCAGTAGGAAAATCAAAGGATCAGGATCAGTAGCAGCTGAAAGGAAAGCCAGTGGGGAGAGAAGCCAGTGGAAAGTAAGAGGCAGCCATGAAGAGTGGTGGCGATGTGATGAAGAGAGGAGGAGACAGGAAGAAAACAGGTGTGCCAGGAGCGTGAGGTGGTGGCTCTCCATTGCTTCTCCTCTCGGTTGCCACCTGACGTTCCTGTCACACACAACTTCTTCTCATCTCATCTCTTTGCCACTGCTGCTCCACTCTTGATGGCTGCCTTTTGCTCCCTGCCCACTTTCCACCCACTCTCTCAGCCACTGATCTCTCTTTCAAAAATTGAAATCTAAGATATCATTGATTTTAAGATACACCCTTTTTTGTAGCTCAATTTTGAGGGGAAAGGTGCATCTTAGAATTGATGAAATACTGTATCTCTGGACTACTGCAGTGCACTCTATATGGACTGCTTGAAAAGTGATGGAAGATGCAGCTACTGAATCATCTGCCCCATTTCCCTCAGGTTGATCATTGTTTTCTTTTTGGGAGAAGACTGAGGTAGAAGATCTGTGTTACTGTCCCTGCAAATATTTCAGCATCTTCACACAGGAGCCCTATCCTTCTTTTGCTACAGACATAACAAAAATGCTTTTTATTATTTTAATAACTATAGAAAGGCTGAACTACTCTTTAGCTTTTCTGACTTTTTTCCTACATGTACTGGTTATTCATTTTAATTCTCTCTTTTTCCATTTCTTGTACATGACCCTTTTAAAAGTTATCTCAGTTGAAGTTCTTTAGACATCCATCTTGTTTTCTTTAAATTTTTCCATTTTCTCCTCATCCAAATTGGTGTCTTGAATAACTCACTTTAGAAAAAAAAATCCCTTTAATCATTAACTCCCTTCTCTTTTAGTGTTCTTGTCCGCAACATCACAACCAGTATTTCCGAAGGTTTAGTGAAATCAGCTTTCTTAAAGTCCTGAATGTGTCTGACTATACTTGGTTTCCCCTAACTGTGGGCTATCTCCCCTAGCTTCTCATTTAAGTTTTTCCCCTCCCACTGTTGAGTTCTTGTACTATTTGTCCTATTGTCTCACTAACAAGCAGCCTATTATCTCCAGCACCTGTTGAATTCTGTCCTCAAGAATATGGTTCCCCTCCCCCACATCACTTTGTGTAAAGCCCTCCTGATCAGATTTATGAGATTCTTAGGAAAAATGTTCCTGCCAACTACTGACAGGTGCAACCCATCGCTTGCCAGAAGTCCATCTTCATGAAACCGCAGACCATGGTCCAAGAAGGCAAATACTTCTTGGCAGCACCATCTGCAGAGCTAGTTGTTCACCACTATTATATCTCTTCCTGGATTGTGCCCTTCAACTGGGAGAAGAGACAAAATAACAACCTGTCCTTAAGCTTCCTACCCAAAACCTCATAATCTTTTGTGATATCCTGAAGCCTATTTTTTACTTTGCAATAGTTCTTACATGGACCGAAAAGAATGATTGGTCAGTAGGTTTGATTAGTCTTGCTAACCTCTCCATTGTAGCATGAATTTTTGCCTAGGAAGAAAATGCTCCTCTCAAATCATCCTGCCCCAGAAATCATGAAGTTAACTTGGTGTGCTCATGTAACTGTGCTTTCTCTGTAGCAGCACACACTATGAAACTCTTTATCCAAGGAAGTTAGGCTGATCCTCATCTCTTTTAAACTTTGGGTTGGCAGGCAAAACAGTGCTGTTGTGCATGGCTTTCAGTCTCTGAAATTGCTGTTATTTTAAAATTGTGTTTTAGGTTTTTTAGAGATAGTTTTCAAAGAGTATTTTAATCATTATAATATTGTAAGTCTTTTTATTTGTTCATTGCCTTGGGAGCTTTTGTGTATATCAAATAAATAACAGGAACTTGAATATAACAACTGAGAAGGAAATACTCAGGCATCCAAGGAAGATAATTATCTTGCATGGGCATTGCAAACTGAGTATTACAGCATCCATTACAAGTATAATGGGCAAAAATAGGAAATATCATTATTATAACATATCTTAAAACCATTGTCTGAGTCTGTATCAGATAGGAATGGAGAAGCCATTCTATGTAGGAGGTTGATACTCAGCCAGCCTTTCTTCTGTGTTTCCAGACCTGGATTTATAGTGTTCCGAGGCTCCATTCATTTAATTAGAGACAGATCTGGAGTCTTCTTATGTAAGTGCGGTTAATTTGTTTATATAAACAATAATTCCAATCCAGTCAATGATCTTACTGATCAATGGTCCTTGACTACCATCCATCTGATTACATCAGCCCTCTGATACTAGTAACTGTCTGTGGACAGGTTTATATTCTCTTTTAGGTCATTTCTTCCCTATTTATTTTTTTAATCGTTACCGGATATACCCAAGTACAAGTTGACATGTACATGAGTATATAGAGTAGGTTGGCTTACTCCTTGAATCAGTCTGTGCCTTGCCGTTACACAAACATTGCTGTTTTACACTTTACAAAAATTCTTATTACATTGCTATTAAGGCTTCAGGACCTTAAAATTCACAAAATATAACCCAAATCCACCTGTCACATTCCAGGTAGAGAGAATTTGGTGGGAAGTGATGATGCTTCACAGTCAAGATCTTTATGAGCCATTTAGCTTCTACATAATTGCCTTTAGCAAAAGGAGAACTCATCACCTCCCAAGACAATCTGTTCTGTTGTTAAATACAGTATAGTCTCACTTATCCAAGCTAAACGGGCCGGCAGAAGCTTGGATAAGCGAATAACTTGGATAATAAGGAGGGATTAAGGAAAAGCCTATTAAACATCAAATTAGGTTATGATTTTACAAATTAAGCACCAAAACATCTTGTTATACAACAAATTGGACAGAAAAGGTAGTTCAATACGCAGTAATGTTATGATGTAATTACTGTATTTACGAATTTAGCACCAAAATATCATGATATATTGAAAACATTGACTACAAAAATGGCTTGGATTATCCAGAGGCTTGGATAAGTGAGGCTTGGATTAGTGAGACTCTACTGTAGCTCTCACTATCTGAAGGATTCTTCCAAACCTTCAGCCAAAATCTGCTTGCCTATGCTTGGCACGCTTCAGTTTTGATCCAGCCCAGTGGAGCAACAAGGAACAGACTTTCAGAAGTCAGGGTGGATAGGCTATAGTATGAGCTTATGGTGAGCTCTATAACATTTCCTGATATATCTGAAGCTCAAACATTCTACCAACACACAACCATGCCCACTCAACCCGTCTATCGATCTATCATCTATATCACTCTGTATCCAAAGAACTCTGGATGGCATAAATTATTTTAGAACAATGAATAATAACAATAGTTTTAATTAAAATAAATAGTTCATCAATTAACACCAGATAATTCAAAATGGTTTAAACAATTTTTAATAATAAAACCATAAGACGTGTGGATCTGGATAAAATCAGTCAGTTCTGAAGGCTTTAATAAATATTCAAAGATCCCAATGTTGTGACCAATTGGGCCTCGAGTGGAAGAGAATTCCTCAAATGGGTGACACCACAGAAAAATAATTTCCTCTTGGACTCCAACAATGTATTTCCCCTAATTCTCAGGCAGGCATACATATAAAAAGGTGTTCCCTCAAATATCAAGACCTCAAGCCAACACCATGAATTCATACCAAAAACATATGGCAGCCTCTGCAGTTTCTTTAGAACTGGTACTATATGTTTTTGAATGAATCTCAGTGAACAGTCTAGCTGCTGTTTTTGCACTATTTGCAGTCTCTGAGCCATCTTCAAGGGTAGCACCATGTTTAGTACATTACAGTAGTCTAATTGGGAAGTTGCCAGTACATGGACTACTGTGGCTAAGTTATCCCACATCATGCTGGAGTGGGTTAGTGGCAGGCCCGTAGCCAGGATTTAGATTTGGGGGGGGGGGGGGGCTGAGTGAGAGAGGATCTACCCTAGCAAACCTTTTGTATCATCCCAATATCCCCATGCATATGGGATATATTGACCATGGTGATCAGATCATGATATGAATAAACATAACAGTTTAAATAATACCAGTAAGCCTTTCTCGCGGACCACCATGAGAATTTCGGCACAGCAGCTATTTTCAAGTAAATATCTCATGTAAAGTATCTGTTATGGCATAGCAATATCTTCTCGGAGGTAAAAAAAAATGGAATAAAAAGTATGGAGAGGAGCTTTCTACTAGTTGTCTTTGTGAACAAGTCTTCTTGGTTATTTTGCTAACTGACAAGAAGAAAACATAGTATCAACCCAAAACAGCATCCCAACCTTCCTAGATATGTTCTGTAGCAAAAGGACATAGAATGGACTTTATAAAATGTCTGTATCCTTCAGTTATAGACCACACAGATGGCCTCTATAACCTGCATGGTAATAAAGTTCTAATAAAAATAAAAGATAGTATTGTGAACAATGTAGATGCTGTTTTTCCCAATTGTTTTATGGTTCTCTGCTAAAAGATTATTTTTGCTAAAAGACTATGTTTGCATTTATGTGCTTTGATTATTTGTTAGCAGCAAAGAGTAAGCCAGAAATATTTTTCATCAGCTAGGCAAGGCTCTTTCTACTCCCATACACACCTTGTTCAAGAATTTAAATAAATGAAAATTATTTTACATTGGTATGTAACAATGGAACAATAGTAGGATCAGGAACTGACCAATGAAAACTTGACCACAGTCCCAGTGTGCCCAGCAATTCTGGGAAAGGTTGAACTATTCCTAACCTCCTTCTATCAAACATGCTCTGATTCACTTCTGACTGCTCTGTTTTCATAAACCCTGCCCTTCACAGTACTCTCTGATATCTAAACTCATTGCTCTGTCAACTTTGGTAACTTTCACCTCGATTCAGACAGCATTCATTTTTAAAATTTCAAGCCTGTCAATGCAACCCGCCCTCATATGTAGTAATAAATATCAACACAACACAGAAAAGACATTGTTAAGATGGACCACAGGATTAGAAGTGCAGAGGATTTACAAAACCATTAAGCAAAATTCTTGCAAAATAACCAGCTCTACGTGATAGAAGTAAACTGGCTCTGTAGAGTTCCCCTGAGGAAAAAGATATGTACTAACAACACCCTGCTTTTGTGGTTATCAGTTTTCTTTCAAATAGTAAAAGGATTCAAAATAGCACTTCTGTTTTGGGGTTAAGCAAGCAAAGGGTTCAGATGGCAGCAGTCCTCTCTTGGGTCATTTAGTGTCTGTACTCCACCAAGTCAGATCACTTGTCTTTGTCAAACAGTGCAAAAAACATGGTGATTTGACTTTGTCTGTATGCCCTCCCCCATAAGCCTCAAAAATAATATTGTTCAGGCTTTTGACATAAAACTAAGGGCCAGGGAATTTTTTCAGGCAGTTCCTTCTACCTGTTACTGTACATTTCTGTTTTTCTTTCTTTTACCTAAAGTGATAATCTCTCAAGATTTCTAAATTATCTTCTTTGCTTAGACTTGTGACTCCTCCTTACATTTTTACACTGTGAGCTTGGCCACTTTCATAGTCATTCTTTATATATAAATAATTATATGACTTATTGTTCTCACCTTGCCTAATCAACATAGCATCACACTTCATTTTTAGCTCCTTTGAATTCTCAAGAATTCAAAAAGATTATTGGAATGTATGAGAAGGATATTATGCTAGGCAGACACATCTCCATTGTTGCTTTCCACATGGAAGAGTGATAACCCGAAGAGGACAACATCCAGTGTGCTGTGAACCTCTCCACAACAGGAATTTTTACAAAACACTATTTTGGCAGAATATGGAGAGAAAGAAATGATTTTCCTGGGGGGCTTTAATGGAGTAATAATGAACCCTAATTTAGATAGAAACTGCAAAAGAAAAAAGGACATAAAGGAAGGGAAACTCCCAGACTCATTGTTGGAAGAATTACAATATTGGGAATTATATGACACATGGAGATTATATCATTTAAATAGAAGAGAATACTCCTATTATTCTCATAGACACGGAACTTCATCCAAAGTTTATTATATTTTCATAACAAAAAAGCTGATAGTAAGAATTGAAAATGCAGAATTTCTACCGAGAGTGCTTTCAGATCACAATCCGGTGTTGTTAAGGTTAAAAGGGAGACAATGGGAAAGGAAACAATGAAGAATAAATGGCTATTTACTGAAAGACCCCAGAATTAAGGAAAAGATTAGCGAAGGAATACAAAACTATTTAAAAGAGTACTTAAAGGAGAAAACATCTAAAAGATTTGTTTGGGATGCAGGGAAAGCGGTAATAAGAGGTTTATTAATTCAGCAAAATACTACCTGGTTTAAAAGGAAAAGCAAATTACAGTCAGAAATTCTAAGATAAGAGACAAGGAAAGAGAAATAGGAAATAATAAGAAGGATAAAAGTAATTTGCTATGATCTCCTGGATTAAAGACCTAGGGAAAAATATTGATCTGGAGAATTGGGAGCATATTTGGAAAAGTGGATTTACATTTTCAGCAGCTGGTTCCATTAAAGAAAATATGTATAAGATGTTTTTTAGATGTTATATAACACCAGAGACAATAGCCAAAATGGATAAAATCCAGCTAGGGGAATGCTGCCAGTGTAAGATGCAGAAAGGCACATTCTTCCACGTTTGGTGGACCTGTAAGATAGTACAAGTTTTCTGGGAAATGATTATTAAGGAAACAAACAAAATGATTACTAAGAAAGTTATGCTTTTTAGGAATATATAGAGAGAGAATTAGCAAAGGAGATGAGGAAATTAGTCAATATAGCAGCTAGACTGACAATAGCAAAATCATGGAAAGGTGAAAAAGATCTATCTAAAAAGGATTGGAAAGAAAAAGTATTAGAATATATTTATTATATATATAATGGTATCCAGAGAGAAAATAATGAAGAGTTTGTTAAAAAATCGAGGCTGGATTTTGAATACATGGAAAGAAAGACAAATGTGGACTTTAAAACAGCCACAAGGGGAATTAACCAAAGTAGATATAAGGATAGATTTTATGAGATCTGGGACTTACAGTGAATAGTGTTGGAAGTCATGGATGGTGGGATCACGGGTAGGGAATAAGAGGGGAAAGATTGGAAAGAAAATTGCAGTGTATTAGTTTGGGGAAACAACATATTTGTATTAACTGTATTTGTTTATCTATAGATGTTTTTCCTTTTTATATTTTGTATCCCAAATAAAATGTATTAATTTTTTTTTGAAAAAAAGAGTTCTTTTTTTTTCAAAAACCCTTGTTACATATAGCGCCTCTATGTAAAGCGAACGTTGCCTTTACACAGTCGGAGAGAAACTGATGCAGCCCGTATGCATACCAGGTTTAAATAGTTAATAAAGTTACTTATACATTTGTGTGTCTGCTTGTTTCTTCCATGGGGGTAGGCAAATGGACTTTCCTGACTAGAAAGGTGTGAGAATTAGCCTGGGCAGTGTACGTCCAAATAATAACAACATATAATAATAATTTTATTTTTGTATCCTACCTCCCATCTCTCCGAAGGGACTCAAGGTGGCTTACACGGTGAGAAGCCCAATCAACATAGTTAAAATGTAACAACATTAAAATACATAAACAGCATCATAAAACAATATAAAATAACAACAATATGACACAGTAAAAAATGGCCATCAACCAACAACCAGTGACCTGGAAGTTTCTGGGATTGGGCAGGCGCGCTAGTGCAAATCAGTTGCGAGGGCAGGGCTGATGGATAAAGTGCAAATGTCAGATGGGAAAAATTAGGGATAGAGGGCAATATAAAGTAGAGCACTATAACTCTGGGTAGGAATCAGTAGTAGAATGCAAGGTCTAGATTTTGGGTCATATATGGGGCCAAGGTTTTCTGGGAAACCGTCTAAGCCCTCAGTTCCTTCACTGTCAGACCACCTCATCACACCAGAGCAGGCATCCTCAAACTATTGCCCTCCAGCTATTTTGGCCTCCAAGTCCCAGAAGCCCTAGCCAGCTTGTTCAGTGGTCAAGGATTCTAAAAGTTGGGGGCCCAAACAACTGGAGTGCCACAGTTTAAGGATGCCTGTATTAGAATGTTGAACCACTTTAAATCCTGTGGCTGCCTCCTGCAGAATTATTCATTTTGCAGATTAGAGAGGAGTCCTTCAATTGCTCAACCAGTGAGTTCCTGGACCTCATTAAACTACAAACACCAGAATTATGCAGGACGCAGCCACAGGATTTAAAGTGGATAGTCACTCTATTGTGATGGGGTGTAAATTCCAGCACTGGTGGGTCACCACACAGGTGCCTTGTTTTCCGATTCAAATGGGATACAGTGAGTGATCCTGGCAATCACGGAGGTCCAAGCACATTTGGCAGGCATTCCATAGATGACATTTATACTTCCCAAAATAATCTGGAGCATTGCATACAATGAAGCATGGGGGTGACCCAGGGCCCTTTCGAAATTCAGATCACCAAGTAGGCTGAGAGTGCATTGGGGCCATCACAGCTGTGTCATCCACCAGAAGTAGCTTTCTCATAGAGGTTTGCTGGCAATGTTATTTCTGCTGGTCATGTGGCTGGACACTTTGTTATGAGTGCTACAGAAGTGACATTGCCAGCCATTCAATGAAAGGGAACTGTTTCTGGTGACACTGTTGAGAGTCTATTAAACCTAACCCACCTGAATGATCAGCAAGAAGGAGGTAAAGTGACCCCTCTTTCTTGCTGAGTTTGCAGGTGACTCATTCTGACTAGTTGCAAGTGTGATGGCTAGGTCATTGCAGAGAGCTCTGTGACTGACAAAGAGGGCTGTTGGACACTTATTTATTTATTTATTTATTTATTTCCAATATTTCTACCCCGCCCTTCTCCCCAAGGGGACTCAGGGAGGCTTACACAACTGGCAGGATCACTACCAGTATATCATAATACAATAAAATAATAAAGCAATTAAAATAGTTAAATAACATATTAAAATACAATATATAAAAGATTTAACTTGGACACTGGACCAAGCCATCCCCTTCCCCTGTGCTAATCACAGTCATGGTGGTGATGCCTGTCTGTACAGTGGACCAGGCTGAAATGGACCCATGACTCTGGGAGTTTCCTGCAAACTCTGGATATCCCCCTACTTTGCTTAAAGAAAAGCAAAGTCAGGCTAAATGCAGCAAACCCAATACACTCACTGGAAGTCCCCATGCATTGTGAAAATTGCCAGTGCTGGATTGGAGATGACCAGTTTTTGTTCTGTTGGATTTTTGTTGTTGTTAGTCATATAGACAATAGGAGCCCTTGGTGACACAATGGGTTAAACCCTTGTGCTGGCAGGACTGCTGACTTAAAGGTTGGGTTGCTGACCTGAATGTTGCTGGTTCAAATCCAACCCTTGGAGAGCATGGATGAGCTCCCTCTGTCAGCTCCAGCTCCATGCGGAGACATGATAGAAGCCTCCCACTAGGATGGTAAAACATCAAAAACATCCGGGTGTTATCTGGGCAACATCCTTGGAGACAGCCAATTCTCTCACACCAGAAGCGATTTGCAGTTTCTCAAGTTGCTCCTGACACACACACAAATAGACAATCTTTTGGTTTATGAAAGCTTATGTTACCCAGTTAGTTCTCACAGTCTCTAAGGTGCTACAAGCTATACAGCTATACATGCTGATATTCCAGGCTACAACAGTTATATCTGCATTCTGGTCCATTGGTGTGGTTCTGATTATTTCATTAAGGGCCTTCATTAGATCTCTCCAGCTAGGTAGAAAACATTTGCATAAACACTTTTTGTTTTTAATTAAGCAAGTTACAAAAAAAACGTTTACAGCCATTCTTAAAACTAAAAAAAACTTTATAGACAATGAAATCCCTAAATTATCTGCTCTGCTGAAAATATATGCATCGGTATTGCCAAAACCTACAACTATGTAACAAAAAATTATGACGAGCATCCAGTTGTATTAACCCTGATGAAGTGGAAATGAAAATTTGGCTTCAAAACTACCATACTATTCTGAGAGATTTAGCCAAGATTAATTAATTTTATTTGCATTTACCATCTAGGTATATAAATGCTGATGAACTGTTAATTTCTTCACTCCTCACATATCAAGAAGATTCATGCTGTTCACCACTAGAGGACTCTCTTACCTTTTAAAAGAAAAGGGAGATTTTAAAAAAATGGCATGTTATTTGTAAACTTATAAAGCTGCAAGCTTTTGCATGCTTACCTGGAATTAAGCTGCTATTAAATGCAGTAGCACTTACTTTTGAGTAGATATGCATAGGATTACACAGGATAAATAGTTCAGAGGAGGGAAAAACATAGATAATAGATAAACCACAATCCCTCTAAGGTTGGCTGAACTGAATTAATGAATTTCCCTATGAATTTTGACTGAGGAAGTGTCAAGGACAGAACGCCACAAGGTTCAAAATAACAGAGTTTATTTAATTACAGAACTCAAAAATGCCCGTAAAAACACAAGGGCCAGGCAATTTTAGCCTTTAGGAACAAAAAAGGGACAAGGGAAAAACGTACAAAAGATAAACCGGATTAAACCGAAGTTTAATCCGGGTAAAAACAAACTGCTTGCTTCAGCCTGAGGGTAAACAAAACAAAAGCCAAGGAACAAAAGAATGCAACTAATTGGCAGCAGATTCCTCTCTGCTGCCAACACGGTGCTTAGAGGAACTTGCGTCGCTCCCACACACACAGCAGACAGGATTTCCAACACGAACAGATCAGCCAAGGATTGTAGCAGAAGAGTAGACCCAGTTCCTTTCCGTGGTTCAAAGCCAGAAGTAGACGTTGTAGTTTCCAAGTCCAGAAGGGGGAAGACAAGCCGTGGTCAGTTCAATCCGAGTTTTCAAAGCAGGAGATGGCGTCCGTCAAGAAGACGACGGAAGGTCAAGCTAATAAGAGTAAGCACAGGTTTGCACAAACAAATGCCCACACAATTCCTCCCGCCGTCTGACCCTGAATTCCAAAAACAACTTACGTCTCAGCACAGGAAAACACACCAGTCTTCAGGAAAGCGTCCCACACAGATCCCAAGCGTTTGTCCAGATTACCTTGCCCAACGCAATTTGCAATTGCTCCCAAGCCCCATTTTATGCCAGTTACAAATCCTCATCACTGTCAGCTGTCCTCCTTAACCCGGGTGTTTCCTCATCACTTTCCTCATCAGAGCTGGAACACCTCTGACTACGCCCCACAGCATCTCCAGCTGTGGATCCCGTCCCATCCCTCCAGCTAAGCCATGGGTCTAATCCTGAAAGTCCCCATTAATCTTCTATCCCATCATGACCAGTGGCACCCAATTCCTCCCTTACCCGAGTCCAATCCATCTCATCCTCCTCCGAGCTAACCAGCCCCTCCTCCATTCTCTCCGTAAACCCCTCAAAAGACTCTTCGTCAGATGGTGCTGCAAAAATGTCTCGCAGTCTTTTTCTTTCTCGCTCCTCGAGAGTATCTGACTCTCGAGGAGTCTTACGCCCACGTCTGTCAGTAACAGAGCCATGAGGCTCAATCATAACACTATCCCCTCTCACAAAGGCCTCCTCCCCCGATGGCGGAGAAGTGGCAGTAATACCCTCCGCTATAGTACCACGACGACTAGAGGTATCTAGTTTCAACAGCGAACGATGGAAGACTGGATGGACCTTTAAACTAGACGGTAAACGCAAACGAAACGCAACGGAAGAAATCTTTTTAACGATAGGAAAGGGACCCAAATACCGAGGCGCAAACTTTCCCCCAGCCTGTTTAATATGTTTGGAGGATAACCACACCAAATCCCCTTCTTCCAACTCCTCCCCTGCCTGCCTGTGGCGGTCAGCCTGAGTCTTTTGCGTTGCCTTAGCTTCCAACAGTAAGCGACGGGCAACATCATGCAATGCAGCCATTTCCGAAGAGCGGTACACAGGGTCCGAAGAGACCACATTGGTCGACGGCGCCACACCTCCCCGTGGGTGAAAACCATAAGTTAGCTCAAATGGCGTATGCTGACTAGACGCGTGCACCGCATTGTTGTAAGCGAACTCAGCCACCGGTAACCACTTCACCCAAGCCGTGGGTTGATCCAAGCAAAAACAACGCAAGTACTGCTCTAAGAGCCCATTAACCCGTTCAGACTGTCCATCCGTTTGTGGATGAAAAGCTGAAGAAACGTTTAACTTAGTCCCTAAGCACTCATGGAAGTGTTTCCAAAAGCGTGACACAAATTGCGGAGCCCTATCTGAAATAATCACCTCAGGTGCTCCGTGCAAACGATAGATGTGCTTAGTAAATAGTAAGGCCAACGTAGGGGCCGCCGGAATGGTTGAACAAGGAATAAAATGAGCCAGTTTGCTAAATAAATCCACCACCACCCAAATACAAGTATAACCCCCAGACTTAGGTAAATCCGAAATAAAATCCATGGAAATGATTTGCCATGGCCTCTCTGGAACAGGTAGAGACGACAACAACCCTCTAGGGCGCCCAACAGGCGTCTTACTCTGCTGGCAAACAGCGCAGCTGTCACAAAAGCGCAAAATGTCTTGCCGCATCTTTGGCCACCAGTAGCTCCTGGTGATAAGCTGTACGGTCTTGAACCTGCCAAAGTGCCCAGCCATGGGTTCGTCATGGTGGGCTCTAATCACCTCCAACCTGAGGGCCCCCACTGGTACGTAAACCTGCCCCCTGCGTACCAATACTCCGTCTTGATCCTGTAGATGCGGCAGTATCGTACGGTTACCTGCTGATAGCAACATCAGTTGTTCCTGAGTCCACACATCATCCCTCTGAGCCTCAAGGATCTGGTCATGTAACCCGAGCTCATTGTCTACAACACATAGAGAGGCAGTAGGCAAGATGGTCTGACATACTACCTGCTCATTGGTCTTAAACTCCGGCTTGCGGGATAAAGCATCGGCCCGCAAGTTTGCCTTCCCCTCCACGAACTGCACCTTGAAGTTAAACCTGGAGAAAAACAAAGCCCATCGGATTTGACGCTGGTTTAACTTCTTTGCTGTTTGCAAGTGCTCTAAGTTCTTCTGATCAGATCTGACCACGATCTGGTGCCGTGCCCCTTCAAGCCAGTGCCGCCACACCTCAAACGCCACCTTAATCGCCAACAACTCCTTCTCCCATATGGTATAGTTCTGCTCGAAGGGTGTTAGTTGCCGCGAGTAAAATCCACAGGGACGCAAGGTCCCTGAGGAATCCTTCTGAGACAATACAGCCCCCAACGCGTAGCTAGAAGCATCCGCTTCTACCACGAACGGTTTGTCAACATCAGGATGTGTTAATATGTTATCCGATTGAAAACTAGACTTAAGTTGTAGAAACGCATCGTGAGCTTCCCGCCCCCACACAAATGGCTGTTTCTTACGCAGGAGCTGCGTCAAAGGTACCGTGAGCTTTGCAAAGTTCGGAATAAACTCCCGGTAGTAGTTAGCGAAACCTAAGAACCTTTGTACATCCTTCTTAGTCTTAAGCTCCTGCCATGAGTTGACGGCGTCAACCTTATGTGGGTCCATTTTAAGTTCCCTACCTGACACTACATGACCTAGGAACTCCACTTCAGGCACATGAAAGACGCACTTGGAAGCCTTGGCGAAAAGCCCATTAGCCCGCAGACGGTGCAGAACCTGCTTGACATGTTGACGATGTTCTTTCTCGTCCTTAGAAAAAATCAAGATATCATCCAAATAAATCACTAAAAATTGGTCAATTAGGTCCCTGAACACATCGTTCATGAACCTCTGGAAGACCGCGGGAGCATTGCAAAGTCCAAAAGGCATGACTCGGAACTCGTGGCATCCGAAACACGTGTTAAATGCCGTCTTCCATTCATCCCCTTCCCGTATACGGATTAAGTTATATGCCCCCTGCAGGTCAAGCTTGGTAAAGACCTTAGCCCCTTGCACCCTTGATAATAGTTCCGAGATTAAAGGTAGCGGGTACCTATCCCGAATGGTGTATTTGTTTAGGATCCGATAGTCGCAGACCAGCCTAAGTTCCCCAGTTTTTTTGGCTACAAAAAATACTGGTGCCGCAGTTGGTGAACTAGATGGGCGAATAAACCCCTTGGCTAAATTTTCATCTAGAAACTCCCGCAAAGCTTGCCTTTCCGGTACAGTCAAGGCATACAGCCTTCCTGCTGGCAATTTCGCACCTTCTGCTAACTTGATGGCGCAATCATATGGCCTGTGCGGTGGTAATTTGTCCGCTTCTTTTTTACAAAACACATCAGAGAACTCCCCATACTCAGCAGGCACTCCCTCCATATCAGATTGAGTAACATTCAGAATGCAACCGTCCTGCCTCTTTAAGGTTACTTTACGTGTCGCCCAATCTACTTGTGGATTTACTACAGCTAGCCAATCCATCCCCAGGATCACGTCATATCTAGGCAAGCTCGTAATATCCCACACAAACGTTCCCGTTACTCCCTGCACCTCCCACATTACTGCTGAGGTTTCATGGTTAACCACCCCAGTCTCCAGCAGTCTCCCATCTGCTCCTTCCACCCACACGTCGCATGCTTTGCGCACTCTAGGAATGCCATGCTTCCTAGCAAACTCAATATCTACATAAGAGACCGTAGCCCCTGAGTCCAGCAGTGCCAAAGTGGAAACAAGTTCCCTTCCCCCAACAGATAATGTAATGGGTATGAAAACATGCTTCCTCCCCTCAGTTGACTGCTTGAGGAGCCCTAGTGCGTTGGACTCACGTCGCACTAGGGCTGGCCTTTTCCCGAAAGCTGGGAAGGTTTCACATTACAGGTTTTGGCAAAATGCCCCGCATTCCCACAGTACAAACACAAACCCAGCTGCCTCCTATGGCTCTTTTCCTCTGTAGACAGCTTTTTAAAGACCCCAAGCTCCATAGGCTCTTCCCCCATCACCACAGGTGCCCTGGTAATATGCATGGGTGGCGCACACATTGCTTTCGAGTGTCTACGAGCCTCGAACCTTGCGTCTAAACGCAGCACCTTAGCTACTAAGGCATCCCAATTTTCAGCCGGCTCCAAGCGTGCTAATTCATCCTGGAGCATATCACTTAACCCGGCAGTAAATAAAAGCATGAATGCATTTTCCCCCCAATCCAGCTGGTGGCGATACAGGTTAAACTTATTTAAGTAATCCAAAACAGTCCCCTTTCCCTGTTTCAACCGATACAGAGCCCACCCAGCATTCTCCGTGCGGAGAGGATCCCCAAAAGTGTCAATTAATAACTTTTTGAAATTATCCAAATTGTCTTTGACTGGGTCATTTCCCAAAATTAAATTAGTGGCCCATTGTCCTGCGGGACCGGTCAACAAACTCAAAATAAATGCCACCTTGCTAGTGTCTGTAGGAAAAGCATGAGCACTGAGCTGGGAAAAATAAAGCTCCACTTGTGCCAAAAAGGTTAGCAACTTGCACCTGGTCCCATCAAAGCGTTCAGGAGTCAAAACATGTCCTTTCACAGCATGAGCAGCTTGGCTAACGGTAAAAGCCGTTTGTAATTGGTCAAATTTGGCTCTTAACTCATCCATCGTCTTCCTGACGGGTTTATTGCTGCAATAAACTTTTTATGGCGTTGGGCAATCTGTCAAGGACAGAACGCCACAAGGTTCAAAATAACAGAGTTTATTTAATTACAGAACTCAAAAATGCCCGTAAAAACACAAGGGCCAGGCAATTTTAGCCTTTAGGAACAAAAAAGGGACAAGGGAAAAACGTACAAAAGATAAACCGGATTAAACCGAAGTTTAATCCGGGTAAAAACAAACTGCTTGCTTCAGCCTGAGGGTAAACAAAACAAAAGCCAAGGAACAAAAGAATGCAACTAATTGGCAGCAGATTCCTCTCTGCTGCCAACACGGTGCTTAGAGGAACTTGCGTCGCTCCCACACACACAGCAGACAGGATTTCCAACACGAACAGATCAGCCAAGGATTGTAGCAGAAGAGTAGACCCAGTTCCTTTCCGTGGTTCAAAGCCAGAAGTAGACGTTGTAGTTTCCAAGTCCAGAAGGGGGAAGACAAGCCGTGGTCAGTTCAATCCGAGTTTTCAAAGCAGGAGATGGCGTCCGTCAAGAAGACGACGGAAGGTCAAGCTAATAAGAGTAAGCACAGGTTTGCACAAACAAATGCCCACACAATTCCTCCCGCCGTCTGACCCTGAATTCCAAAAACAACTTACGTCTCAGCACAGGAAAACACACCAGTCTTCAGGAAAGCGTCCCACACAGATCCCAAGCGTTTGTCCAGATTACCTTGCCCAACGCAATTTGCAATTGCTCCCAAGCCCCATTTTATGCCAGTTACAAATCCTCATCACTGTCAGCTGTCCTCCTTAACCCGGGCGTTTCCTCATCACTTTCCTCATCAGAGCTGGAACACCTCTGACTACGCCCCACAGCATCTCCAGCTGTGGATCCCGTCCCATCCCTCCAGCTAAGCCATGGGTCTAATCCTGAAAGTCCCCATTCATCTTCTATCCCATCATGACCAGTGGCACCCAATTCCTCCCTTACCCGAGTCCAATCCATCTCATCCTCCTCCGAGCTAACCAGCCCCATCTCCATTCTCTCCGTAAACCCCTCAAAAGACTCTTCGTCAGATGGTGCTGCAAAAATGTCTCGCAGTCTTTTTCTTTCTCGCTCCTCGAGAGTATCTGACTCTCGAGGAGTCTTACGCCCACGTCTGTCAGTAACAGAGCCATGAGGCTCAATCATAACAGGAAGCTTCTGGTTCAATTAACCAATACGGGTAAGCAATTTTTTACGCACCAATAATCTCACTGTCTTTCAAGGCCTATGTTAAATTTGATAGGACTGAATTATACATAAGATGCCACAAGGAATTAATTTTGGACTATTTCAGCTGTATCATCCAAATATTCTCTTTCCATTCAGGATAAATATGTTGTGATGTTTTAGTATTAGTTTAGCCAATACATAGGCTTGTGCCTTGCCCTGATGTGCATTATCTTCCTATTTAGGTCAGATGTTATGTATCAGTAAGATACATAACCATTTAATGCATACGCTAAAGTTTTTAATGATAATTAGGTGTTGGGAAAGACTCTTATTATTTAAAGTGTCTTTGCAAGCACCTAATAATATTACAAACTTTACTGGTGTGTTTTTCTTTCAATCCATCTAGGTAAACAATAAATATTAAAATATTTAATACATTATTTAGTGCCAAAAAGACTCATAAGTATATTATAGTAAGTTTCTGTGGGTCTTGTAATTATAATAACATAGTAAATTGGTGTTCCTTTTGAAAAATGACAGAATTATGATTTGCTGTTGGGATTTGTTTTTTAAAACAATCAAGCCATAAATGGTTGAATCCCTGGATATAATGGGTCAACTGTGTCTCTGAATTCTCAGTTGAGATATTTAGTTGCTTCAATGCAAAATTGCATTTTGGGTGAATTAAATTTTATAGGACTTAATGCCCTCGTTTTGCTTTACTCCTCATAGCTACGCTTTTGCTCTGCATATACCTTGAGATGTTTTAGGACATAACATCTGGCCCTCCTGATGTTTGGTTATGCTGGATGCAGGTGATTGAACTGCAAGCCAAAATCAGCTGGAGAGTTACGACTCACACCTGAATTAAAGGAAGAACTGCACAAAAATGGATTTCCTCTTCCTAGTAAATCCTTCTCTTTTGCCGTTCTACACAGCCCATGAAAGCAGATCAGAACCAGCATCTGAAATGCTGATTCCAACCTGCTTTGCAGCTTGATAGGAACACCCTGAGCTACCTCAGGAGCAGCAGGCCCAGTTGCACTGAACCCAGTTGGTGCTGCTGGAAAGGGACACAACTGCCATTTCTCAAGCCATTGCTGGCTAATACAGCAACACTACAAGCTACCTTTTGCCACTTCCCTTTCCCTCTTCCCATCTTCCTTCATGAGTCACAAGACATGAAAGGAGAAAAAATAAATTTCCCAGCATAATGTAGGATGCAGTGTTGCTGCTATATATGGGGGTGGGGGGGGGCAGTCATCTCATGTCCTTGGACTGTTGAGCTCGGAGGGCATGGAATGGCTGTTGGTACACCCACAACCATATGTTTAGTCATTGGCTGCAATGGGACTACCCTAACATGGGGGAGAACTTAAATCCTGATGCAGAAATTGGGGTTTCCTTTGTTATATTAACCTGGGATACAACCACATCAAGTGGCTTTCCCCAAATTAATCTGGATCATCCTGTGTGAGTTTTGTGGCTGCCCATATGCCGATCCCTTTCACATCAACCTAAATGGTCAGTGTAGATGGGACCTTGGTTTCCTATCCAGTATTATTGATATTTGCATCCCTACCTTTGGAATGTTACGTGGTTTCTGAGCTGTGTCACTGTGTTCTAGCAGCATTTTCAAGAGAAAATGCTGGAGAAACAACAGGAGAAAATGCTGTTAGAACATGACCACACAGCCTGGAAACCACAGAACACTCCAGTGATTCCAGCCACGAAAGCCTTCGACAGTACAACCCTAACTCCATTTGTAAAAGGACTGGGCTGCGGCACAGCTGGTTAGTAGCCAGCAGCAATAAATCACTACTGTTCAAGAGGTCATTAGTTCGAAGCCTGAGTCGTGATTAAGCTCCCGACTGTTAATAGCCTAGCTTGCCACCCACCTAAGCTGCTCAAAAACAGTTGCGGCTGTGAGTAGAGAATCTAGGTACCACTTAATGCAGAGAGGCTAATTTAACTTAATTTATAACACCATAAAACTACCTGCAGTGTGCAAAGAGCAATGAGGAAGTATTACCATAAAAAAAAAAAAGACTCGATGTCACAGTAGATAATGAAGCATCAGCTCCCCTGTGGCCGGAATCGAGCATACTCTTATGGAGCTGGAAGCTGGAAAATGTTAAATTGCCTCTATTGTCTGTCTGTATGTCATATGTCTAATAATGGCATTGAATGTTTGCCATGTATATATGCATTGTAATCTGCCCTGAGTCCCCTTCGGGGTGAGAAGGGTGGAATATAAATACTGTAAATAATAATAAATAAAATGGCACTTATTTTGTAGGTATAATTCTGTATAGGTGAAGGGGATATAAAAGAACATAAGATATCAGATACTGTGTGTCAGCTGTATTTGCTTAGATATGCATTTACATTGGCCTTTGAGAAGAAAAGTAGACAGAGCTAGGAATAGACACAGACTTTCAGGGTCAAACTAGCTTTTAGGGAAATGATTTTCAATGTATTTTCTTTCTCACAGTAGGGTTTCTGCACAAATAGCTACTTCAACAATCAGACTTGCAAATTAAGACCATGTTTACCTTTCAATGATGAAAGCATGCAAAATACAAGATATGAATTTGAGGACAATCATGTCTTTGATAAACGCACCTTTTCCCACTAAAAGGAGCATCATTTCTAAATACACACTATACATATAGTACACAGTACTTCAAGTCAAATGCAGTTAAGAAAGATGTTATTTGTCTAAGAACCTGTTAATATATGACAATATTGTAGAGCAGTGGATCCCAAATTTGGTCTCTTGGATGCTTTGAACTTCAGCTCTCAAAATTTCCAATTGCTAGTCCAAAACAACTGCAGTGCATCTACACAGTAGAATTAATACAGGTTGAAACCACTTTGGCTGCAGTAGCTCAATGCTATGGAATCATGGGAGTTATAGCTTAATAAAGCACCACCACTCTTTGGCAGAGAAGGGTAAATAACTTTTAAAATTACAACTCCTGTGAATTCATAGCCTTTTATTAAAAAACAAAACAAAAACAAAAACAAAAACATGGCAACATTCAAACATGGCAGCTAAAGTGGTGTCACATTTCAATAATTCTATAGTGTAGATCAATGTGGTCCAACCTGCAGCCCATGGGCCATGTGTGGCCCACCAATTCGTTTTTGTTGGCCCTTGCTCTTCTTACTTGAAAAATATTTTAATTTAACATTTGGAAAAAATTGTTTACCCTTCTTACTGCTGTAAGTTTTTAAGAAATGGCCATATAATGGCCATATTGAAGCCTCACATTCCTATACTAAAGTTTGATTGGCCCTCGAGTAACTAAAGGTTGGACCACACTGGTGGAGATTATCTCCTGGAGGACAAAAGTTTGGAAATCACTGTGGTAGATCATATTTGGTAATTATGCATCCTTTATATCCAGATAAGCTCTAAGGTGGTTCATATTAAGTTGAGAATAAATACAAAAAACTATTTGATGCCTAAGTTTTTTTAAACTTTCTTTTGTAAACTGCACTCTGCACCAGTGGTTGCAGAAGTATTTGTGGAGAAGAAGAATCCTAGCACTGATATATTGGAAAAATTATCCAGTCTTAAATAACATCTGTCTATCTGTCTGTCTCTCTCAGTGTGGGATAACTGAACACATTTACCAATGGTTGAATAATATATTTGGTTTATGCATAATATGGCACAAAATCCTTATACTAACGTATCAGAGTACAAAAACACTTCTCATTCAAATGAACATTTTGTTAAATCATATATTTCCTTAAGTATCACAAGAAATCCTTCGTGGAAGAACAGAACACTCTATTCTCACTTCAAGAGCAGAGAACAAGAACTTCACGAAAATCATTTCAGTTATATTCTTTCCTACAGTGAAATTAAGTTTTTGTGCTTCTGTTCATGTGTGCCATGTGTGTCAGTGTTGTCAATTTAATGCTGAGGTATAGCTAGCTAAAGGGTAAATGTTAGATCATGCTTGCCTAAGGGAAGATGTATTCATTTCACAATCTAGCAAAGGTTCTGCAGAGCTCTGGACTAAGAATGTGAGAGTAATCAGAGCTGTGTGCTTGTTTTGTCATCTCTTATTATGTCTAATGCTTTAATGCCTAGCAAAGCAATGTAAGTTACAAGGAAAAAATAAATAGGGTGTCCCGTGACAATGCTGGAATTTTTTTAAAATGTATTTGAATGTGTTATGCAAATAAAAAAGGAAACTGGGAGCCTATTTAACAAAGGTAATGAGAAAATATTATAGATGAATTGCAGAGGAAAAATTGCAATTAATGTTTTATTGAAATGAAAACAGCCATCCGTCTTCTACAAGTATTGCAAAAGCCCATGGAAGACTTGTTAAAACTTTCCTGTATGATATGACTATGAATCAGATCAACTAACACCTGTGGTTGTTAGGAAAGATGTACTTTAACAAAATCTACATTATAGCTCAGAAAAATGTTTTTCTTATATTTTTTTTAAAAGTGAACCCTTCAAAACAAGTCAGGATTGTTTGGGAGCTTACACTGAAATGTAACAAAGTGTTTCAGAGATATATCCAGATCAAATGAATAGTTTCTCCATTATGAGAAATAATGTTATCACTTTACCCTGCTTTATTCAGACTTCATCTGGAATATGGCATCCAGTGCTCTGCACAACAGGTCAAGAAAGATATTGACAGGTTGAAATGTGTTCAGAAAAGGGCAACCAAGCTGATTGAATGTCTGGAATCCAAATCTTATGAAGACTGTCTTAGAGATTTGGGTATGTTTATTTTTGAGAACTGAAGCCTGAAAAGTGACATGATAGCCATCTTTAAAAATCTGAACGGAATCCATAGGCAAGATGAAGTAAACCTGTTTCCTGCTGCTCCAGAGACTAGACCATTTAAATAATAATAAAAGAGATACCACCTAAACAATGGAAAGAGCATTGTCATTATAAGACCCTCATGGAGAGGGTGACTTTTCTTGTTTGGAGGACTTGTTTGGAGGAAGTTGGATGGGAATCTTTCAGGAGTTCAATAGCTGTGTGTTTCTGAATGGGTTAGACCTGATTGCATTTGTGGCACTGTTGAGTTCTAAGATTCTATTATTTTATATAATTGTCAACTTTTTCATACAGCTGCTGAGAATGTTGCACATCGTTGGAGGGTGTGGGGACCTGGCTCTCCATGCCCTGCATCACCCGGATCCAGCTGAAGGCGATACCATGGGGGGAAGCATTGAGTGTGGGGCTTTGCCCTGCTTCACTCATGGAGGCCACCGGCTTTGTTTGATGGGAGTCGGCAGGCTCCATGAGTTGAAGTAGGGCAGAGTTGGTGCATGTTGTTGAAAAGCACCCATTGTGATAAGGTTGTTTTTCAGGACTATAGTGAGGAGAGAAACCGAAAATGCCTGCAAGGACAGTTCAAGCTATATGCAAACTACGCTATTGCGGAAGGCGCAGTCCTCTAGAGGGCACAGTTGAGGCACTTCTGAGAGCGCAATTAGCCCACCTGCCTGCAAGCTGGCCTGCTTGCCTCCACTTCCCTCTGTGCCAGCCTCTCTCACCCTCCCACTGCCCCTCCAAAGCTGGGGGGGGAGAGTGAAGGAGCACCCATCCCCATGGCATGGGAAAACAGAAGCAGCTGTGGCTCCCTCGCCCTCCCACCTCCCCTCCGAAGCCAGGCCGGGGGGGGGAGAGAGAAGGAGCGCTCATCCCCATGCCGTGAGGCCACGCCTCGGGGATGGGTGCTCCTTTGCACTGCCCCCCCGTTTCCCTGCTTCGGAGGGGCAGTGGGAGGCTCCCACCATCCCTCCGAAGCCAGGCGGGGGGAAGAGAAAGAGCACTCATCCCCATGCCATGAGGCCACACCTCGGGGATGGGTCTCCTTTGCACCCCTCTTCCCTGCTTTGGAGGGGTGGTGGGAGGCTCCCACCTCCCCTCTGAAGCTGGGCAGGGGAGGGGGGGAAGAGAAAAAGCACTCATCCCCACGCCGTGCGGCCGCAGCACGGCAAAGAAACCTAAGGAGCAGCTGCAGCTATTCCCCCCTCCCACTGCCTCTCCAAAGCCGGGAGAGGGCAGAGGAGAGGAGGAGGAGGAGCTATCTGCGACCTTGTGGGAAAATTAAAAGTAGCAAACCTAAGGTACAGCAGTGAGCCCCCAAAAAGGTAGGGCCCTACCCTACCTTTTATTTTTCAGTGATTGGTTGGGGGGGGGCGCCAAAATTTCTGCTTGCTTACACTTGAAAATTGCCTGAATGCCTGTCACCACTCTTAAGAATGTTCAGGTTCCCCTGTGGTTGCTATTTACTTCTTTTAAAAAGCACTTCTAATTGGGCTTTCTGATGGGGTTTAAAAAGGATGTATGCTGAATAAAGATAGTGATAAATTATGCAGATCTCCCTCTATAAAAATATATAACAGTTTGCCATGCATCAGCATACAAGTATCTACAGAAAGCTAGCGGAGATTAAGGGCAACCACATCTGGCCAAAGGTGGGCATGGATCTCTTGAGGAGGTGACTTTGTTTTTGTAAAATTGCCAATATTGTGGGGGCTCAAGTCAAGAAGCTGCCCCTCAGGCTTCCTGCTGAAATACTCCTGGGGCTGCCTGGTTTCTTCCACATTTTTCGAGTTCCTCATTGCAGTCTTTTTTTGGAATTCCCAGATCCACTTACTCTAGCACTTTTTGTCTCTTCCCTTCCCTTGCTTTTCCAACTCTTGGTTAGTTATATCTCTTCATGCTCTCCGTGGTTTTTGGTGTACTCTTTCCATTTCTCATCTGTTTGCTAGCTTTGCTAGAGGGAAGCTGCAGTTTCCCCTGATAGCTTCTATTCTCCAGAGTGGTTCTGGCCCACAGAGGAAATGAAAATGTAAAGGATCAACTTCAGCTAAACAATTCTAGAAAAGGGTATTACATATTCCCTCAACATTCGACAGACAAAAACGGAGACACCTGTGACCAAGCAATATCAGAGTATGGTCAAGATGGTTATGATTAAGGAAGCATGTTCAAACTAAAACCCCTTCTCTATACTGCCATATAATCCATTCTCTGATTCCCAATTATCTGCTTTGAACTGTCAGTGTAGATTTATATAATCCAGTTCAAATCAGATAATCGGGGATCAGAGACTGAATTATATGGCAGTGTAGATCCAGCCCAGGATATGCTGTAACAATTTCCTTTTGCCTAACCCAACTAAGACCCCGTCTACATAGCCATATAATCTAGATTATCAAAGCAGATAATCCACATTGTCTGTCTGTCTGTGTGTTGTTTGTCTAATGGCATTGAATGCTTGCCATATATATGTACACTAGCTGTGCCCGGCCATGCGTTGCTGTGGCTTAGTCTGGTGGTGTTGGATATTCCAGAATGTTGGATAAGTGAATGTTGGATAAATGAGACTCTACTGTTTATAAACCCCACTTGCATAATTTTCCAACAGACCTCACAACATTGGGTTGCTGTGCATTTTCCAGGGTGCATGGCTATGTTCCTGAAGCATTCTCTCCTGACGTTTCACCCACATCGATGGCAGGCTTCCCCAGTGGTTGTGAGGGTGTGAGGATGCCTGCCATAGATGTGGGCACAACGTCAGGAGAGAATGCCTCTGAAATATGGTCATACAGCCTGGGAAACTCACAGGTAATGATGCTCCCGGCCATGAAAGCCTTTGGCAACACATCAAGACATTGCTCGGTGAGTGTTTGCTTCTCCCCTGCCATCTCAGAGGCACCGATTGGCCCATCATTCCCCTGAACAGTTGGAGGAAGCCAAGAAAGGCTGAGAGCCAGCCGGGTCTGAGCCGCAAGCAGTCTTTCTTCCCTGCCTGTCCATGCATCCTTCCCCGAGACAAAGCTGCCGTTCATCGCCTCTGACGGGTGTCCCAGTGCCACAAAAGGAGGGAGCAAGAGAGGGAGAGAAAGGGAAAGGGAAGAGGGAGAAAGTGGGGAAGAGAAGCGGCAGCGAAGAGCAGATTCCCACGGCAACACAAAGGCGGAGAAAAGTTTGGAGGAAAGCCAGGGAGCCGGATCTGGCTCTTGTCCCTCCCTCCGGGCTCGTTTGTGAGGGGATGTTGTTGTCCCGAGCCATCTCCTTCCCCTTTGGGAAGTTCTTTATGGCTGCCATTTGGTATGTACCTTTCCCCTGAGCTGTGTTGTTTGGCCTTTTTTCTCCTCCATTTTTGTTTGTAAGGGGGGAGGGAGGAGAGAGATGTGGAGGACAAAAGTGGTGAAGGGAAGGTGAGAGCAGATGGGCGGCTTTCCCCACCGTGCCTTAACTCCCTGCATCGAAGGAACTTGGCTGACTGAGATGGCGGGAAAGCATGAGCGCGTGGATGGGAGGAGTGCGTGTTGGTGTGTGCGGGCGTGGGTTTGTGAGGGAGGAGATGCTTCATTGCGTTTTTGTGGTGGTTGTCATGGGCGATGTTGCACTGGGGGAGGGCAAACGTTGTGAGGCAACGTTGAGGGCTGCTGGGTGAGGGAATAGCTCACGTTGTATCAGGGACGGTGGGCAAGATGGTGGCGGTGTCATAGTTTGCAAAAAGGGGACCGTGCGGCAGCGGTCGTTGAGGGGAGGGGTGGGGGTTTTTCTGTCTGCGCGAGGGGTGCCATTTGGCACAGGTGCAGATGGTGTTTTCTTGTTTTTTGGGTTGTGTAGTCCCTGTGGAGGTGCGTGATGTGTTATTTTGTTGTACGAACCTAGAGGCAAGGATGGTGGATTGTGCTGCCAAATTTCTAGGTTCTGGGGCTTGTACTTTTGTTGTTTAGCGGCAGGCGGCGATTTCATTACTCTTTTATATATATATAGATTGTGATCCACCCTGAGTCCCCTTTGTGTGAGAAGGGCGGAATATAAATACTGTAAATAAATAAATAAATAAATAAACATCTGGAATTGCAAAGAAAGATACAATAACCCTAGACAAGGTATACTCATTTTTCTCCCATTGAGACATATAGAAAAGATAATCTCTCACAGTGAAATAACGACCACTTCACTTTACAAGATCTTTATTTCATTTTCAAAAAACTTATAACATAAAGGAAAGTGAGTACAAGAGATGGAAGATGGAGAAAAAATATGATCTATAGGTTATGGAGTTTGGTTAGTAAATTAAATCTACACAGGAGTCTATTGTATCACTGAGGATGTGAAAGGGGAGGGTATTGTTATTCTCTAGCATATAAGGAAATTCCATCTACAATATCTTCTATACAAAGAGCAAGTAGATTCTTGTCATCTGGCATCTGCGTTGATCTTTCTGTCTTCTTATATTGTCCCATCTTTTTCTACTCTTAAGTCTGGATAGTAAGTGTTCTTTCTAATTATTTTATCAATTTACTTATACATACTCTATTTTTCCCATAGTTTTAGTACTATCCATCCATTTACATTTTAACTAACAACCAGATAAGATATACAATACCATCCTCTGTTTCGTTGGTGGCAGTCGAGCATGTCTCTGGATCTGGTGGTTCGCATAAGACCATCTTATTCAGGGTATAATGTTGCTGTGTGCCTTCATGTGTTTCTGACTGCTGCCAGCTCTGAGGTGAACCTATCACAGGGTTTTCCTGGTAAGATTTATTCAAAGGGTGGGTTTTTATTGCTCTCCTCTGAGTCTGAGAAAAGGTGATGTGCTCAAGGTCACCAAGCATGAATTCAAACTGTTCTCCCAGAGTCTTAGTCCAGCTTTCAAACCACTATAATACACTGGCTCTGAGGCTTTGACATAACTAGGTTGATACATAGCCAGGTATAGGACTACAACTACAAAATCCCAGTAAAATGGCATAAGTTTTTATTTTATGATTAAGAGTTTCAGCCGGGAATCATGTAGTCAGTGAGTGTGATGATGGTTAAGCCACACATTTCAGACTGAAACTATGTCATTTTCAGGCCTGCTTTCACACATGCCTTGCATAGATGTTCTCACTCATTATCGCATTTATTAGTAGACATGTCAAACAATCAGGTGGCAGAGTGAGAAGATCTAAAATAATCTTGTTAAAAATGAATGTGATGAAGGTCATTATGAGGCAATTTACTTCAAGGAGGGGGAGAGCTGCCAGACATTTGATCCTGAGTTTTGTTTGAAATGAATTTTATGACTGGATTCAAACCCCTATGTCACACTGGCTTCATGCCAAGTCAATGGGGCAGAGGGGAAAGTGAAGCCAATGCAATGCTAAAATAGAAGACAAGTCAGTGCATGAACCTGGTAACTCTTTTTTTTCCTCAGAGCTTTTTTTGTGATCTGGGTAAAGGGGGTTAAGAAAAGGGATTTTTGGGGGGCTATAACTCTTAGAATCATCTGAACTCTGGAGCCTTACATCAAAAAAATAACAAGCAAACTCTGTGGTTTTTCTTCTTTTCAAGGGAAAAGACAAGTCTGAAGTAAGAACTTTTATTGGCATTAGGTTCTATCACATGGCCTGTTTTCAGCAAATGATTTTCAAAACACTGACCTACAACCTCATCAGATGGGACTGATATCAGCAGCATACACTGGTTCCTCTCTAGTTTAGCCTTAGCACCCACCGGCTCCCAACCCATGATGTACAGCTACTTCTGATGAGGCTCCATGGCTAAACTAACTGATGTATGCCACGGTGTGGCAACACAAGAGACTTCCCATGTTGCATAGAGATCAACAAGGCGAAGCCAGTCTGTGGACACTTCCCCCATGGGGTGGGACCTAAGGTAAGTTGGGTAATGCGGGGTGTAGGGCTATGGGTTCTCCACACTCCCTACTGGCATTAATGGATTCCCCACAATCCAGATTTCAGCAACACATATGTTGAAGTCCCTAGTCATTTTTGAAAGCATTGAATGCCAGAGGCAGCTGTAATGTCCAAAGGAAGGACAACTGCCAGTGAAACCAATTGTGCGTTATTGATCCTTATTCCTGAATACTGTTGATTCATATGGGATCCTATAGCAAGTATTTTGAGCAATCTTCTATTTATTCTTTCATGGCCATTAAATACCAAAATTCAGGGGAAAAATAATGACAAATGAAACATTGCTACTGGTTTTAGAACATGAAGTATTTTATAGGATAAAATGAGTCCTGGATTAAAATACGCTTTTTCGATTCTTTTATATTTCTTGCAAATGCATCTTTAATATTCCACCTGTATTTTCAAATGGATCAACATCAAAAAATAAATGAGATTTTAAATATAGCTCATTTTTGTCAATTTAATTAGTGAAATGAAAAACAATGTCACTGTCCCCAGAATTTTTACCATACCCAACTTAAACTGAACATGAGAAAATTACAGGCATTACTTGTTGGAAGGGTATGCATTCAATTACATATTTCAGCTTTGGTTAATGCAGCACACAGCTCTATGTGTGGAAGACCCTCTATTTATGCAGTATAAATAGCCAGAGATGTCTTGTGCTGTGTATCCCTCCAGGTGAGCTTATTCAGAGGTTCCTATTGCCAAATAAACGGCACCTGGATTGGCTACAGTGGCCAAAGTATTGCTATAGAGAAGGGCTGACAGAGAGAAAAAAGGAAAAATGCTAACAGAGTGAAAATATTTAAAACTGAAGAAGCAAGAGAATTCTACAGATAAAATATTATAAAAAAGTACCTGGCAAAATTAACCATTACATTTCCATAATATTGAGAGCATAAAAAGAAAAATGGAAAAGGTGAATCATTGGGAATGGTTTCAGAACAGAACACTGGGGAAAAAAATAAACTGAAGCACTCGTATTGCAGTGTAAGAACAGATACTTAAAAACAGCATTAAGGCAAATAATGAACAAAAACTTAAGATAGTGAATATCTATTACTGTTATTGTTATTTTTTGTTATTATTGTTGTTATATTTATTTATACCCAGATTTTTATTCCAGATTGGGACACAAAGTGGCTAACAACTCAAAAAAATATATAAATATAAAAGGATATATGCAAAGAAAAAAAATTGAACTGCTGTTACTTGATAGCTCATGCCACAATATCATACTGACTAAATGTAAAAATCATCATGATAAAGTGTCTACAAGGGCATGTTGGAATTCATGCGAAAAGTGTGATTTGCCATCTGTAAAGAATTAGTGGGAACATAAGCCTGTAAAAAGTTGATAAAAATTGTGAAGGAAAATTCTTATGCGACATGAAGGTTCGAAGTGATAAATAAAACATAATATGTCAGGCATAGCTGTGGTTGTAAAAATGAAAGTTTGTGTTATGGACGTGGCAATCCTTGAGTGGGGGCAGAATGAAATAGACAAGGGGTGAAAAAAATGAAAAACCAAGACCTAAAAATTGAGATTTAACATCACTTGGAAAACCAAATTGCTGTGATTCCAGTAGTAATAGGTGCTCCTGAAATTATTTCCAACAGGATGACAAATTGATTTTGCTAGAAATAGGATCACAATAATGCTGTTACAAAAAAATGACACGACTTATGACATTCCACATTATGTTATGATATCTTGTGTATGTATGTGCCTTCAAGTCACCTGTCAATTTATGGTTACTCCATAAATTTCATAGACTTTGTTTTACTATGTTCTAAATTTTTGGACAGAATATGAATCACAGATGGTCCAAAATCTGATCTGGTAATATTTGGTAGACATCAAAACTGAGATTTAATAAACATATCAAATAAAATATCATTTATAGCCCTGCCATGATATCAAATTATCTGCTGCCCAAAGATGTCATTATGTTAAATCCACCTCATAATGGTAGAGATATGAAAGAAATGTGAAAATATACAGTCAAAATGAACCACAAGGAAACATATGATGTAAAAGTTTTTAAAGCTTTGTTCACTGTACGATAAAGTATAAATATGCACACTATTTTGTATTACAATAAAAAGAAATATTATGTTCACTTGATATATATACGTGTAAAGAAAAGAAGAAGAATGTTTACCAGCTGAAGTATATTGCATGTGCTATATGCAGCAATTAAATTTTCATTCAACAGCGAATATATGAACTTTCCTATTGTGCCTAACAGGAGTTTCATGTAATTTAGTTATACTATATATAGATTATCTTTCAAATTAAACCTGGATATTGGATTATGATGAGATTATGCATTTGGAAGTTGCTGAATTTTTATACCCAATACACACACACACACACATACACAGCATTGTTCTTTAGGCAACAGTCAAAATAGATATAACAGTAGATACAACACAAGATAACATTTTGTTACAATTGATGCTCCAGTTGCATAAAAATGACCCTAAAATGGAAATAAATTAGCACGGGCAGTGCAAAAAATAGATGTGTGCATCCTTTGCACTTTCCCGTATGTACTGTATATTGTAATATTTGCAGGCAACTGGAGAATGTGGCTATATCGTTTGGCATTCTGTTATCCCATATCTGTCCCTTGAAGAGAATTTTTGATAAGTGGCCACTTTTACGGGAGCCTTTTGCAAACTGCATTTAACGCTATACTTTAGGAAATTCACCTGGGACCTTTTCATATTAGTTTTAGCACTATTTTTCCACTTTACTGCTTTGGAAACATCCTATGAAATTGCAGTTTAGGGAGGGGTATTTAAAATTCTTAACCAGAGAACTCTAGCAATAAACTAAACTACAAACCCCAGGATATTATAGTATAATGCCATACAGTTAAAGTGGAATCGTAATGCTAGAATTGTGTTATGGTTTCTGCTTCCAATATAGTTTCTGTTTTTAACAAAACACTTAATCACTCTCCTAGACTTTTGATTATTAGTTATTGTCAGGATCTAGGCTGCAGAGCACCAATAACCATGCGCAGAGACCAGATTCTATCTAATATCTTTATTAAAGAAATATATAAAGTCAATAAAAACAAGTGAAGAATATAGTTCAGAAGCAGACCTTTCAGGAAAGGCCAAATATAGTCCAGGAAAGTATTGTCCAATATAAGATATTAGAGTTCAAAGTTATAATCCACTTGACCGAAACACACACTATTGCCAAGCAATAGTGCGGGGAACTGTCCAAAGTCTTTCGATGCTTAAGGTAAATCCGAAGGAAACTGGAAAACAAGGCTTGAAACTAGGAAGCAAGGTCCGTGGTAAAACGCAAGACAAGGCAAGACTTGAAACTTGGCTAGGTCAAACTTGAAACAAGGCAAACATGAAACATGAACTGAGTCCATAGAAGTCCATGAAGCAAGGCAAGGCTGGAATCTTGATCCGTGAAACAAGGAACTGGGGTACGAAGTCTACACACGATCTCTCTCCTCAAGCTGAACAAATTGACTCCGCAAGGTTCCCCTTGCGGCAAAACCCCTATATAGGATATTGTTTTCCCGCCAACAGAACACTTTCCCTGGAGAACAAGAAAGGAAACCAAAACTCTGTCCAGATGCATGACTCCTTAGAATTTCCCAAGGGAAGCAGACCTAATCAGCTAATTGTTTGGCTGCGATTCTGGCACTCCGGCGATTAGCCTCCCTAGCCCCTCTATCTCTATTATAATTGTCTCTTCGGGAAAACGGGGGAGAATTCTGCCCAAGGCTTGTTTGGCTGACTTCTTGAGGGCAAACATCCTCCAGGTGCAGGGGCTCCGATTCTGGCTGAATCGGTGGGAATCCCATGTTTTCCTCTTCGTCTGCCAATAGTACTAGGAACGGGACTACAAGGCCCATGAGACATCACACTATCCCCCTCCTCAAGGCCCCTCTCCAACATGGCCGCTCTCCTCGAGTCGCGGGGCCGCGGCTTGGCAGGGTAGGCCTGATGAAAGCAGCGAACTAAGTCGGGGGCATGGACCGTGGAAGCGTCTTCCCAAGAGCGTTCTTCGGGCCCAAAACCCACCCAGTCAATGAGATACTGAAGGCGGCGGCGATGAAAGCGAGAATCCAAAATGTCCTGAACCTCGAATTCCTCTTCCCCATCCACCAAAACAGGGGCGGGGGCCGGCCGGTCCACATCGGGGCGTACCCCATCCGCCGGAAGGAGCAGGGAATGATGAAACACCGGATGAATGCGCATGGAGCGCGGAAGTTGTAGTTTGAAAGTCACGGGGTTAAGTTGTGCCAGCACTGGGTAGGGACCAATGAAGCGGGCATCTAACTTTCGGCAAGGACGGTGGGAGGGCAAGAAGCGAGTGGACAACAGAACCCGATCTCCTACCTTGATCTCAGGGGCCGGCTGGCGATGGCTGTCAGCGTGACGTTTGTAGTCCTCCTTGGCTTGATCCAGTTGCTGGTGCAAGAGTTGTTGTACTGCTGTGACTTCCTGCAGCCAGTCCTCCGCTGCAGGGACTTCTGAGGTTTCAACGACAGAAGGGAAGAACCGTGGATGGAAACCATAGTTTGTAAAGAACGGTGTTTCTTTAGTGGAAGCCTGGACACCGTTGTTGTAAGCGAACTCCGATAGAGGTAATAGGGAAGCCCAATTGTCTTGTTGATAGTTTACATAACAGCGAAGGTATTGTTCCAAGGTGGCATTGGTGCGCTCAGTTTGCCCATCCGTTTGGGGATGGTGAGCTGAAGATAAACGAGAGTCGATGCCCAATAGTTTTTGTAGTGCCTTCCAGAAACGAGAGGTGAATTGAGATCCATGGTCAGTGACCAAACTCTTGGGCAATCCATGTAGTCGAAATACCTGCTGAAGGAATAAATCTGCAGTCTCTTTGGCCGTGGGGAGACCATCGCAGGGAATGAAATGGGCCAACTTGGTAAAAAGGTCCACCACTACAAGAATCGTAGTGAATCCAAGGGAGGGTGGTAAGTCAGTGATAAAATCTGCGGAAATTATCTCCCATGGGCGAGAAGGAGTGGGAAGGGGATGCAGTAGCCCTGACGGCTTCTCCCTTCGTGCCTTGGAACGCTGACACACCGGGCAGGTATTGACATATTTTTCCACATCCTTGCGGATCTTGGGCCACCAGAAATCTCGTAGGATCAAGTGCATGGTTTTAAAAAGTCCAAAATGCCCTGCTGGCTTGCAGTCATGACATAAATGAAGTGCCTTTTCTCTGCCTGGACCTGGAGGGATGTAAACATGATTCCTGTAGCATAGTAATCCATCTTTAAGTGAGAAAGGGAGACGTAGTCCTTGGCGGATCTGTTCTTGAGCCCAGGCATCTGCCTGCTGGCTGGCTCTAATTTCTTGAGCGCAAAGGGGTTCTGGATTGGAGGGAGTTGGTTCAATTGGAGTGGATTTGATGTTTCCCATTGTGAGCGTGGCAAAGTTTTCGGGCTGCAGCAATTGAGATTCGGAGGTCTCTCTGCGTCCTGCAGCATACTCTGGTTTCCGGGATAGAGCATCTGCCTGCTTGGTCTGTGCCGGGGTTACATAATGGATCTGGAAGTCAAAACGTTGAAAGAATAAAGCCCAGCGCTGCTGCCTTTGATTTAGCTTTCGTGCGGTCCTTAGGTGTTCCAAATTTCGATGGTCTGTATGAACTTCAATGGGAAATTTGGCCCCTTCTAACCAATGTCTCCAATTTTCAAAGGCTGCCTTTATGGCCAAAAGTTCTTTCTCCCAAATAGTGTAATTTCTCTCTGGGGCTGTTAGCTGACGGGAGTAATAGGCACAAGGATGAAGATGTTCTCCCACCGGTTGCATGAGTATTGCCCCAATTGCCACATCAGAGGCGTCAGCCTGCACAACAAAAGGGGTTTTAGGATCTGGGTGCTGTAGAATTGGCTGGGTCGTGAATAATTTCTTTAGTTGCTGGAACCCTTTCTCTGCTTGCTCCGTCCAGCGAAAAGGCTGTTTCCCACGGATGCAGCTGGTGATTGGGTCAGACCAGCGGGCAAAGTCTGGGATGAATTTGCGTTAGTAGTTTGCAAACCCCAAGAAGCGTTGCACTTCCTTCTTGTTGGTTGGCGCCCGCCATTCCAATACTGCTGAAACCTTTGCCGGGTCCATGGAGAGCCCTAGTGGCGAGACGCGGTATCCCAGGAAGTCTACCTCTTGTAGATCAAAGGCGCATTTTTCTAACTTGGCATATAGTCCATGATCCCGCAAACGTTGTAGCACCATTCTGACGTGTTGTTCGTGTTCCGATTGTGATCTAGAAAACACCAAAAAATCGTCCAAATATATGATCAAGAACCGATCTAGATAATCCTGGAAGATATCGTTGACAAAATGCTGGAATGTTGCGGGAGCTCCGGATAAACCGAAATTCATGACCAGGGACTCAAATAATCCGAATTTGGTCTGGAAGGCTGTTTTCCACTCGTCCCCTTCTCTGATGCGAACTAAATTGTAAGCTCCCTGGAGATCCAACTTGGTGTAAACCTTGGCCCCTCGGAGCCGGTCTAATAGGTCTGAGATCAAAGGCAGGGGGTAACGATTCCACTTTGTGATATTGTTCAAGGCTCTATAGTCCACTACCAAGCGTAGGTCCCCTGACTTCTTTTTCACAAATATCACTGGGGAAGCTGCTGGGGATTGAGAGGGTCGGATGAACCCCTTGCGAAGGTTTGACTCTATGAACTCCCTGAGAGCTTCTTGCTCTGGTTCAGTCAGGGAGTAGAGGTGTCCTCGCGGAATTGGGGCCCCCTCCACCAGGTCAATGGCACAGTCATAGGGTCTTTGTGGGGGTAGTTTCTCGGCTTCCTTTTCATTGAAAACGTCCCAAAAGTCAGAATATTTCTTGGGCAAGGTGATAATAGGCTCGGTGTCTGTGGCATGGCAGACCTTGGCTACTAGACAATGGTTTTGGCAATATCTTGAGGGAAACTGTAATTCTCTGTTGGACCAGGAGATATTTGGGTCGTGGAGTGTCAGCCATGGAATTCCCAAAATCACAGGGAAATGGGGCACCTCGGTAACGAAGAAGGAAATTTCTTCCATGTGTTCCCTTATCCACATTCTGGTGGGTTCAGTCCATTGGCTTACTGGACCCGTCTTTAGTGGACGGCCATCTATAGCCTGCACCACCCGGGCGTTCTTGAAATTGTGATATTGTAATCCCAGAGAGTCGGCATACTCTCTATCGATGAAATTGTTTGTTGCTCCTGAGTCTATCATGGCATGGATCATGACGGGTCCTTTTTTCGCTGACCACAACGTGACCACCAGGAGAAATAGGACCCCGGTCTGCGGCTCTTGAGTGGGGTTTTTGACTGGGTTGGCGAGCCTCTCTACGCCCGGTCGCTGGCTTCCCCCACCAGCTTGGCTCCAGCCGCCTCGGCCGTTTCCGGCTCCACGGAGGACGCCGCTGCCAGGCGGGCAGCGGGCTTCCTTTTGGCTGGACATTCTCTGGCAAGGTGACCCCCATTCCCGCAGTACCAACACAAATTCAAACGTTGGCGGCGGGCCTTTTCGGCAACATCCAGTCTGGGGCGGACATTGCCCAACTGCATCGGTTCTTCCTCGCTTCCCATAGGGTTTGGGGCTGACGGTGGGGATTTCCATACTGGACGTGGCTGAATACTGGTAGAAGCGGGGGGTCTTACCCTAGCTCTTCCACTCTGACCTCGAAGCCACTGTTTTTTGTTGGCCAGCAGGACTTCGGCTCGTAGACAATGATTAATGATTCTCTCAAGAGTCTCTGGAGGATCCACCTTAGAGATTTCTTCCTGCATCTCGAAGTTAAGACCCTCATGAAACTGAGGGCGATATCGTTCCAACCGGTGTTCTGAGCCAGCACCCGGAACTCGGCTATGTACCGGGACAACGGCCGGTCCCCTTGAAGGAGTCGCCGGAGTTTATGGCCGGCCGCCTCCTCGTTGTCCTCGATCCCCCAGGTCTTCCTAAGATGGTTCAAGAAACTTTGCGCGGAGCTTAGGTGTGTGGAACCCGCATCAAACAGCGCCGTCGCCCAATTGGCCGCAGGCCAATCTAGGAGACTGTAAATCCACGCCACTTTGACATCCTCGTGGGGAAATTCGGCTTGGCGGGCTTCTATGTACGCCTGGCACTGGCGACGGAAAACATGAACCTTGGAGGCTTCTCCAGTAAACTTGGTTGGAAGCGCTAGGGCAGGGAGGCGCGCTCCGCGTTCCTTCAAGCCCAGAATTTCACCCTCCTGTGTTCGGAGAGTGTCTCGGATCCTGTCGAATTCTTCCTTGGAAATGGTGTAGCTGAGTGGTTGAGCTTCCGCCCCGGTCCCTGTAGACATTCTGGCCTTAGGTTAATTGGTGCTTAGGGTGGCGGAGTCAAACTGTCAGGATCTAGGCTGCAGAGCACCAATAACCATTCGCAGAGACCAGATTCTATCTAATATCTTTATTAAAGAAATATATAAAGTCAATAAAAACAAGTGAAGAATATAGTTCAGAAGCAGACCTTTCAGGAAAGGCCAAATATAGTCCAGGAAAGTATTGTCCAATATAAGATATTAGAGTTCAAAGTTATAATCCACTTGACCGAAACACACACTATTGCCAAGCAATAGTGCGGGGAACTGTCCAAAGTCTTTCGATGCTTAAGGTAAATCCGAAGGAAACTGGAAAACAAGGCTTGAAACTAGGAAGCAAGGTCCGTGGTAAAACGCAAGACAAGGCAAGACTTAAAACTTGGCTAGGTCAAACTTGAAACAAGGCAAACATGAAACATGAACAGAGTCCATAGAAGTCCGTGAAGCAAGGCAAGGCTGGAATCTTGATCCGTGAAACAAGGAACTGGGGTACGAAGTCTACACACGATCTCTCTCCTCAAGCTGAACAAATTGACTCCGCAAGGTTCCCCTTGCGGCAAAACCCCTATATAGGATCTTGTTTTCCCGCCAATAGAACACTTTCCCTGGAGAACAAGAAAGGAAACCAAAACTCTGTCCAGATGCATGACTCCTTAGAATTTCCCAAGGGAAGCAGACCTAATCAGCTAATTGTTTGGCTGCGATTCTGGCACTCCGGCGATTAGCCTCCCTAGCCCCTCTATCTCTATTATAATTGTCTCTTCGGGAAAACGGGGGAGATTTCTGCCCAAGGCTTGTTTGGCTGACTTCTTGAGGGCAAACATCCTCCAGGTGCAGGGGCTCCGATTCTGGCTGAATCGGTGGGAATCCCATGCTTTCCTCTTCGTCTGCCAATAGTACTAGGAACGGGACTACAAGGCCCATGAGACATCACAGTTATAATGCCTTAACTCTTCTGACTTATTTCTGCAATGTTCATCTAGACACAGGAGGTAAATTATTTGTGCATTGGGGATGGAGACATTTTATTACTGTATTACTACCGAATATGTGTTCATTTTTATTGATTGTGTGGATTGTAGTTTACTGCTCATCAATTGTCTTCTTTATTAATTGTGAGTTTTATTGTTTACTAGCTTGGGGACCCGGTGGTGTCCGGGTTATTTGAAGAAGGCATTATTTGTTTTGGCATATAGATAGTATCACTTAAGTTTGGTCCAGATCTGTCGTCGGCTAGGTTTAGTGCTCTCTGGATAAGGGTGAACTACAACTTCCATATCTGAGGTCAATCACCCCCAAACCAGGCCTGTATGTACAGTTGTTTATGTTTGATATCTTTTGGGGGGTTAAATGCCACCTACAAAACATTTTTATCCAGTTCTCTTTCATGTCGGTTGTGTATGTAAGTTTTAACCTATAATTCCAGGCCTTCTCCCATTTGTTTAATTTTATCGGTTTCCCTAAATTTTGGGCACATTTTACCATACATTCTTTTATTAATTTTATCTCTGTTGACCATTCTAAATTTTTGAAATGATTTTATTTTCTAATTGCATAATTTTGTCCCAAAATGTTTCTTTATCCTCAAAACCTAATTTTCTGTCTGTGTTGAAATATTCTTGCATGTATTGTAACCAGCCAATGTTTTTAAATTTTTGACATATTTCTTTCTGACTTTTGAGGCTGTAATTTTCCTTTTCTTTAGTTAATATATGTTTATACCTTGGCCATGTTGCGCCCCCTATTTTTCTCTTTTGGAATGCCTCCAAGGGGGAGATCCATAGGGGAGTTTTTGAATAGAATTTCCCTTTATATTTTTCCCATGCCTTTATTAGGGAGGAACGAATAAAATGATTCCTGGAGCCTTTTTCTATTGTTCTCTTTCCATACCAAATATAGGCATGCCATCTCTTCTTAGGTTAGCTCCTTCTAATGTTAGTAATTTTGTATTTTGTAATCTCGTCCAATCTCTAATCCACATCAGGCAACATGCCTCATGATATATTTGGAAATCTGGTAAGGCCAATCCTCCCCCCTTTTTTATCTATTAGGTGAATTTTTTTGACTCTGGGTTATTTGTCTGCCCAGATGAATTTGGATATATTCTTATTCCAATTCTTAAATATTTGCACATTTCTTATTATTGGGAGGTTCTGAAAGAGAAATAGCATTTTGGGTAAAATTGACATTTTGATTGCCGTTATTCTTTCTAAAAGAGATAACTTAAGATATTTCCGTCTATCTAATTCCTTCCTTATTTCCTTCCATTTGGGATCATAATTATTTTCCACCAATTGTGAATTTTTGGCCATTAAAATTATACATAAATAGTTAATTTTTTCCCTTATTTGGATGCCTGATAATTCTGTCAATTCGCCTTGTCTTTTCTTTGTCATATTTTTAGTTAAAAACATTGTTTTTTCTATATTTATTTTTAGCCCTAATACTTTTCTGAATTCTCTAATTGTCTCTAGCCAGTATCCTATTGTTTTTATTGGGTCTTCTATTACACAGATCAGGTCATCTGCGAACGCTTTAATCTTATAATTTTCTTTTCTAATCTTTGTCCCCTTTAGGAGTGTATCCCTTCTTATATTATTTAATAGTATTTCTATGGCCAGGATGAACAACAAGGGGGAAAGTGGACATCCTTGTCTTGTTCCCTTGGTTATCTTAAAGTTTTTGGATTCCAATGTATTTATTATTTATTTTTGCTTCTTGTTTGTTGTAGATTTTATCTATCGCATTATTAAATTTGAAGCCCATGTCTAATTCCTTAATCAATAATTTTTTAAAAATCCCAATTTAAATTGTCAAAAGCTTTTTCTATATCTAATGTCAACAGTGCCAATTCCTCTTTGTTGTTCATCTCGTAGTGTTCTATAATATTAATAATGTCTCTGACATTGTCTTTTAATTGTCTTTTAGGAAGGAAACCAGATTGATCTTCCTTTATCCACTCAATTAAAAAGGCCTTTAGCCTTTCTGCTAGTATACTAGTGAAGATTTTATAATCTGAATTTAATAGTGATATGGGCCTGTAATTCTGAACTTTTAGGGGATCTTGGCCTTCCTTGTGGAGCATAGTTATTGTTGCTTGCCTCCATGAATCTGGTAGCTCCTGGCCTTCCAAGATCTTATTCCTAAGTTTTTTTTAAGGTATGGGGTCGTTTCTTCCATAAATACTTTGTAATATAATCCGTTTAGGCCATCTGGCCCTGGGGCTTTGTTCCCATCCAGTTTCCTTATTGCTCTTTTAATCTCTTGTTCAGAGATTTCTTTATTTAATGGTTCTCTTTGTTGCTCTGATATTTTTTGCAGCTTTTGATTACCTAAATATTTGGAGATGTCCTCTTTTTTAATCTGGTCTCTGGTGTATAACTTGCTATAAAATTTGTTAAATTGCTCTGCTATTCCTTGTTCTGAAGTGGAACTTTTACCCTCAGTGGTAATTTCTGTTATGTATTGGGCCTGTTTCCTTTTTCTAATTCTCCAGGCTAGCCACCTGCCTGGTCTATTGGCATTTTGGAAGTGCTGCTGTTTTATGAACCTTAATTGTTTTGCCATTTCATCTGTTTCCAGATTAATCTTTTGGTTTTTCATAATCTCTAACTCTTGTATTTTTTTGGTTTTTGGGTCTTCTTTTAGTTTTATCTCACCTTCTCTAATTTCTTCATTTATCTTATTTATTACTGTATTTTTCATTTTATTTTTTAGAGCGCTTTGCTGAATAAAATGGCCGCACATCACCGCTTTACTGGCGTCCCAAATTATTCAGGTTGATATTTCTATCGAGTCGTTAAAGTCAAAGTATTCCTTTAAGATATCTTTATTTTTCTTGATGTCTGCTTCTGACTTTAAAAGAGACCCATTCAATCTCCATTTGTGTAATTTATGTGTTTTATTTATAACAAATCTACAGGGCAATGGTCTGAATTATTTCTGGGAAATATTTTAATTTTTCCTACTTTTGGGATTAATGATGTAGACATCCATACCATGTCTATTCTGGACCATGACTTAAACCTGCTAGAAAAGAAGGTGTAATCTTTTTCTTTTTGATGGTGCATTCTCCATGCATCCTTTACATTCCAATCTTGCAGAGTATTCAAAAAACTTATTGGTAATTTGCCTGTATGTGATTTCTTTGGTGACTTTGAGTTTTCACTTTTATCTAATTTTGGGTCTAGGACTCCATTGACATCACCCATAATTAGTAATTCATCACATTCTTGAGCTGTGATTTTCTCTTTTAGATTTCTTTTAAAAGACTGTTTTGGCATAGATATTACAAATTAATAATAGTTGATTCCCCGTTTTCACTTTTGCCCCAACAATTCTTCCATCCTCATCTTTGAAAGCTAGTTCAAGTTTTAATTTTGGGTTAATATACAAAACAACCCCTCTCCTTTTTCGGTTGATGAGGAGACAAACTCTGCCTATACTTAATTGTGTTAATAATGCTATGTGTTTTTGTGAGACATGAGTTTCTTCAAATACCACTATGTCAAAATTACACTTTTTTATTTGGCTGAATATTCTTTTCCTTTTATTAGGGGAATTTAGTCCATTTATTGTTAAAGTAACATCTCAGTTCCATATTATGACCTTAGACTCCATCTTCTTCTTCTACGTCTGTCAAGTCCGGGGGTTGTAGACCAATAGGTTTGTTTGGCTTTTCTGGTGAGATGGTTCTGGCTCTTTTTCTTTCTCGGTCACTGTCTTGGTTTGTCTTTCTTTCTGTTAGGTCCCAGCCGGCTAGGGCACCAAGGCCTTTGACATAGATAATGATGAGGAATTCACTGACATTGCACCCTCCACAGTGGGGCCTTTACAGCTGCAGGTGCCTGAAAATGTTGACACTGGAGATTTGTTAATTGGAGAGGATTCTTCTAGTCCTCCCTCGCAGACAGAGCCAGATGCAGAAGAAATGCCTGGGAACGGGGTGTTTAATCGTAGAGATTTTGTGACTAGACAAAGAAGTGCAAAACAGGAAATTCGTCGCAGCCAGAGACTGGCAAACAGATAGGAAAATGGGTAGCATTCTCTTGAGAAAGTTTTGGGAGTTTGTACTCCCCAAATTCTGAACAGACCAGAATCTGTTAAAAGTGTGTTATTCAGTAGATTCCTTTGTGGTGTCAACGATGCTTTCTGGAGAAAGGTTTCTCCGTTCCTAGTTCCTGTTTCAAGCCAAGTTTCCAGTTTCCAGTCGGGCTGTGCCAGGCCGCGACTCTCAAGTAGACCCTTACTTTACTTCGGATGTTATTCCTTGTTCCTGATTCAAGTTTGCCTCAGCTTTAACAACTTGTTTACCTTCATTGCTACAAAGCATTTCCAGTGGATAGAACTCTGTTTTCTGCCAGCCTTGTTTCCCTGTTTAACTTCATGGACTTGTTTTCTTGGGAGAGCTAACGAGTTCTCATTTTGGATTATGATACTGGAACTTTTCCTTCACACAATTGAAACCATTATTGACTTTCTGAAAAGAACTATTCCTTACTCAGACTCTATACCTAATTTCTTTTGGATTTATAATTGTTTTAATAAAGATATAGTGTGTTATATTGGCTCTTGTCTGGTTTTCGAGTACTCACGCTGCCTTGGGGTGCAACACTTTCTCTCTCATTATCTGTTTATAGAATTCCTTAGCTTTCTCCTCTAATGTAATCCAGTACTTTTCCTGTTTATATGTAGTCATTAACCCTTCCCTTCTTTCCCACATGAAGCGTATTTGTTTTTGTTTTTTTTAGTTCTTCTGTAAGAAATAGATATTTTCTTCTTTTTTGGATATTCGGGTATTCTTTCAGAATCACTATTTTCTTTGCTTTGTAGTGGATGCTGTTTTTACTGTTGTATCTTAGAACATCATCTCTTGTTCTTCTTCTAAACTGGATGATTACATCCCTCGCTACATTATTTTTCTTTGAAAAATTAGTGGTGATTCTGAAAGATCTGTCAATATCCTCATCCATCTCTTCATCTGGTACTTGCATCAGGTCAGCCAGAAGTTGGGTTACTATTTGTCTTAGGTTTTCTTTTGGTTCTTCCTGGAGGTTCCTTATTTTCATTTGAAATTCCAATTCTTTCATTTCAATCTTTTCTTGTCTTTCTTCTAGTTTCGCATTAAGTGACTCCAACTTTTCTAGTTTATTCATTACTTTATCTTGAGCTTTTTCCATTTTTTGTTTTTCCTCTTTAATTTCTTTCACATCCGTCTGGAGTGCGTTTATTTCCTTCTTCATTTCTACAAATTCTTCAGATAATTCTTTTTTCATATTTAGCATTTGTTCTTGGAATGTCTTTTGATTATCTGTAATCTTCTGTAGCTCTCTCATGACATCTCTTAGGCTGATATCATTGGAGAGAGAGCCTCTTCTCCATAGGAACTTCTTGTCATCCTTTTCCATCCTTAATTTGGGAGAGGTCATCATTTTTAGATCTCTTCTTTTAGTGTCAGTTTATTGTTATAGCCAACTTAGTGTTGCTGTCGAAGGGGTGCTGTTTGTTTATTTTTGAGGTTATGTTATTATCTTATCAAAAATTCAGTTTGATTCTTATGGGGGGGAGTTTGTCGAAGCAGCAATTGAATTGGTAAAATAATTACAATCAATTAATTCTCACAAACAATTAATTCTGTCTGCCCAACAACTAATCAATTGATCAAGTAATTAATTAACAATTAAATAACAAATTGATTAATTTTCCAAGTTAATGGAGGTAATTAGAATAGTTGGTCTAGTTTGTTACCTCTTAGTTAATTAACAGATGTTTCAAATTATCCTTTTTAGAGTTTTTGCCTTCTTTTCCTTTACCTTTCTTTCTTTAATTTAAATAATTTGCTTCCTCCCAAATTCTAATTTCCAATAGTCCTCCCTTATTATTATTTTGTTGATAATTTCCCTACTGAGTTATCTGAAGTTTCCAGTCCTTTCCACTCTCCCTTCCTTCTTCCACTCTATCCTTGTTTCCTGCCCTTTTGCTGCCTTTTCAAACACCTTCCAATCCCGCCACTCCTTCTTACCTTCTATTCTCTTTCTCTCTCTCTTTCCTTACTCCCGTCGCTTGCCGCCAAGGGCTATAGTCTCTATATGCCCCCCTGTTATTTGTTCAGTTCTTCATGTCGCATTTGCTTCTCGTCCTTGAAGATCTCCTTTCACATCTGCTTCTCATCCTCGCTCTTGTCTTCTCATCTCTCTCATCTGCTTCCCGTCCTTGCTCTTGCCCTCACGCCTGCTTCTCGTCCTCGCTCTCCCTCTCCCTCTTGCTCCCTGTGCCGTCACCTTCTCCTCCTCGCCCAGACTGGACTTTGCATACACCTCTTTCTCTCTGATTTGTCACTTTTCTTTATATCTCCAGTCTCTTCCAGCCCTTCTAGGAGCGCCTTTCCCCTTTTGTTGCTCTGGTGGAGGTTCCCTTTTCCAGTTTTGACAAGCAGACCTCTATCTCTTGTCTTTCCTGTAGTGGCCTCTCTTGCCAGCCACTTGGATGACCTGGTCTGGGTTCTCTCTTCCGCTTTCATCAGCCTTCCTCACTTGGGTTTGCCCTGTTGTGATAAGAAGGACCAGACAGACAAAACAAGTCCCTCTCTCAAGGTCAGTCTGCTCTCCCAGGGATTTACTTGGGGGCTCTTAGACACGTTTCCAATTTTATTTTCAATTATCTTCTATTGGTAGTTGTTCTTTTATCCTTTTATTAGCAGTACTTTAGCATAGATGTTCCCAGTATCCGCCTCTCCTATTGGGGCTCTTTCTTTAATCAATCCAAGAGCCGCTCTGTACTTTTAAATAGTATATATAACACCCAAATACCTAGTGCGTGCCTTGTTCTCTCGCACACTCCATGCAAAAGAGCCTTTCTCCTGCTGTTACATTCCGTGGTTTTACCTCTCGTAATCCTTGGGAGTGAGGCTAGGCTGCCGTCCTGTGGGTAGTTTCCTTCCCAAACTGCCTCTTCCTGACCCATTGCCTCTGGCCCCAATCCAGATCACCAGGCCAGTCCCCTTGGGGAGGACCCGCCTCCCCTCATCGGAGGGGGATCTTCAAAGGTTTCGCTTTTTCTTGAGCCTCAATCCGCTCAGGAGTGGGGGTGCAAAAATGCCCCTCCCGGTCCTATAAAGAGGGTGGTGCTCGAGAGCTCTTGGAGCACTCAACCAGCTGCCATGCTGCCACACTCAGAAGTTCAATGGTTTAGTTTTTGTTTGAACATAAATCTTTGACTAGTTTATGATTTCTTAAATCCAATCTTAAATCCAATATTAGTTCAATTTATGGTCTGGAGGGAAGTCAAAGATGAAATAGCAAATAGAAATCATAAACTTTGAACATAAATCTTTGTCTAGTTTATGATTTTTGGTTGGAGCCACAGATGTATCTGTTGCGAGATATTATTGAGTATACAGGAATTTTCTAGAGTTCCCCCAAAAGCCGTTGCAGCAACTTGCTGTTCCCATGAGTGGCTAGGTAGGAGGTATTTCTATTCTCAAAGATTGCTATTTCATCTTTGACTTCCCTCCAGACCATAAATTGAGCTAATATTGGATTTAAGATTGTGCTGAACCTTTTATAACCATTTGCACACTTCTAAAAGGATTATTGTTCAGCTGGCTCAGTAATAGTGGGAGTCAACAGTAGCAAGTCAGAGAGCTTTCTTCATATTGGATGACACTATTATAGCAGCTCTTGATCCTGATATCTTAAAGGAAGTATTTAGAGACTTGGGAAACTTGAGTGCCTGAAGATTTTCAGCAAGACCAAGAAGTGGGAGTTAGGAAAAAATGTAGAAATGATGGAGTCACATAACTGTGTCTTGTGAAGAGAAACCATGATAAAAATACCCACAGTGAAGACAAGATCCATTTATACTGACCCTTTACTCCTGGTTGATTGCTGAGTTCTCATAGAATATGTTTGCATTGTTGTTTGGCTGGTCTAACTGTTGAATGTTTCATACCTGATCAACAAACATTTGATGTTAAATTATTGTAGCAAAGTCCAACAGTATATTACTTAATCTTTCCTTTTAGCTGATTTAGAAAAGATGACTTACAGATCTCAGTAGTGCACTATGTTGCTGTTGTTATTTATACTGCAACTTTTCCCCCGTTTGAGGCTCAGTGTCGTTTACAACAAATTTAAAAAGTGTATTGCTAAATGTTCTCAAAATACAAATATTAAAATGAGATTAAACAATCGAAAACTAAAAACAGATTTAAAATATATATCAGTAAAAAAGTGCACACACAACAATTACCTCATGTTGAGAAATTTTCACTTCATTTGCCTCTTTCCTCCAATTAATCTATAGAACTTCCCAATTTCTAGAGAGCCCTATCCGCTTCTCCTAAGTCTGTGCCTCCTCAAGCAGTCATCTTAGGTTAGGTAAAGGTTTTCCCCTGACATTAAGTCTAGTCATGTCCGACTCTGGGGGTTGGTGCTCATCTCCATTTCTAAGCCGAAGAGCAGAGGTTGTCCATAGACACCTCCAAGGTTTTGTGGCCAGCATGACTGCATGGAGCACCGTTACCTTCCTGCTGGAGCTGGAAATGTGATCTACTCACATTTGCATGTTTTCTAACTGCTAGGTTGGCAGAAGCTGGAACTAACAGCAGGAGCTCACTCCGCTCCCCGGATTTGAACCTTTCAGTCAGCAAGTTCAGCAGCTCAGTAGTTTAATCCACTGTGCCACTGGGGGCAGTCATCTTACCCTCCTCCAAATGTTCCCCAGCCTAATGGAAGTTGCCCATCCCTGATTTCAACTGTGGCAGGAAAACAAGCATTCACAGGCTCTAGAAAATGTACGTGAATTAGAAAAAGGAGCTCCTTTCAAAACATAGCTCACTATATTTTTTATGAAGTGTAAAATAAAATAAAATATTTTCTCCCCAGGCTGAGAAAAAAGCAGAAGCAGCAAATTATTCCACACTTATAGTTAAGAATGGGGGTGAGACAACAGGAAGTGAGAGAAATCTACCCCTAGGAAGGGAAATTCACTCCTGAAAGAATTATCATGGGGAAAAGGTGTCTCCACAGAAGCTTTATCACCAATCCTTCTTTCTGCAACAAGTCACATTTTTCAAAATCCAATTATCACAGGGGAAGAAAGTGAGATGAAATATTCTAAACAAGGGAATAGATAGTAAAACAAACACCAAAGGGATGTTCACCCTTCCCTATTCCATCCAAAGCTAAAAAGTACATATTTTTTGGCTGGAGTTACACTAAAAATGTACCTGTTTCAATTTACATACAAATTCAACTTTAAAAAACCTACGAAACCTATCTTGTTCGTAACTAGGGGACTGCCTGTACTACTGAAATTAATGCTCAACTAAAGGTATGTCATAGAATCATATAACCAGAAAGGCAGTTGTACACCATCTTGTCCAACCTCCTGCTGCATACATGAAAAGCAGCTATATATCGAGCAAATAGGTGTCTGCTTCAGCCTTCAGTTAAAGACCTCCAGCTACTATGACTTTATTCCAGTAATTTGTTTTGTTGTCAAGGTCTTTCTTTACTTTTATTTATCTCAAGGCTCAAACAAAATGTATCCTTCAGTAAGTGAAACCTGTTGAACCCAAGTCTCGTTCACACTACAGAATAGCACTTTGATAATACTTTAACTACCATGATTCTACTATAGATGATCCTGGGACTGGTATTCACATTCCCAGCCAGGATTCTCAATTGTTTCATCAAATTCCATACCCCAGTATTCCATAGGATGTTGTCATAATGGTTAAAATGGAAGAATAGCACTATATTTGTGAGTGTGAATTCGCCTCTGTTTTTGTCTTGTGTAGTAGCACAGCACTTAGATGCTTTCCAAAACACGTAGAGAAGATATTTCCCTTGCCCATCTCTAAAATCTGAAAGTGATGGTACCAGAGGGCAGGGTTACAATAGAGGGGCAGAGTCAGGGATCATGCCCCTGCTGTCTCCCCTAAATTCAATTGTTTGAAAGAGACTAATGTGACAAAGAATGCATGTGTGTTGGTTGTTTGGGTGTGATCAGGCTCCTACTTCCTGCGTACATTTCATTATTTTGGTAATTCTATATTTAAGTTGCCTTTAGGCTTTCCAAATTAACATTAGTTTATACTCAATATTGCATAAATTGGATGCAACCTTTTGACTATCTCTTGACTAGCAAGGGAAATATTCCTTTTTCTTACAGGGAGTTTAGCATTACACATTTTTTTTTAAAAAAAATGTAATGTTGAGTCTGTATTCTTTTACTACAAATAGGATTCTTACATAAGTAATAAAAGATAGCAGCATGCCAGATATATACATTAAATAAATACTGCTGACTCAAGGGGGAATTGAGTTGTAGGTTACAGTAAGCAGACAGCGTATTATTAAAAGTGAAATCAATGATTTATTTTTAACAAGTTCAGCCATTTGGCCCATCATTCCTCAAATAGTGCAGTTGTTAATTTCATAGAAGTGATAAAAGACATCCCATTTATCTTAATTGTTTTAGTCAACTTGGTTTCTACAGTGCTTTTTTTCCAGCCCTGGAAATAAACATATTCTGGCCTAAAACTTGTTAGTCCTGAACACAGTAGAATGAATCCATGCAGTTTACCTACATGTTGACTCATTTGTTCAAGAGTTGATAGAATGGATCTTACACTCATTGTACTTTGATTTAAGAATACAAATTAAAGGTAAATATAGCTTAATTATATAAAGATATCTTCCTTCGGTTGTTAATTTATCTTCTCCAGAATTTTTTGTCAAATCAGGGCCAACCACATACAAATTTGGTGCAAAGCAAATCCCAAATTGGAAACAGCCCTCAAAAACTGCATGGTTTTCAAAATATTTCTTGCAGTGGGAGGAAAACAGCTAAAATGATTTGTGTCCTTCAAGAATTAGTGAATTAGTGAAGAATTAGTGATGAATTGTATTCCTTTTGTGAAAGATAATATTAAAATCCCAAAACAGTGTAAATAATATTTTTAAAACTCTTTATCTGTAGCATTCTGATAGATAAAAGTTAAACCTGAGGTTATGCAACTACAATTATTATGGATTGCTTACATTTGATCTTTCCTCCAGTTCCATCACCTTCTGCTGCTGATTCTTGCATCAGACTTTAGAGAGTAAATTCCTTGTAAGCAAGGACTCAGCCTCTTCTCTTCTGTCATCAGGGGCAGCTGAACCTATATGTGAACCACGCAAATGCGGAAGGCGCCAATCCCCTGGGGGTGCCATTGAGGTGCCCAGGCCAGTGCCCAGAGAGAGAGAGAGAGAGGCACGTTCCCAGGGGGCTTTCTTTTGACTGCTGTGTTTGCGCACATGTGCGTGCAGGTGCTGCTGCTGCTGCCTCTTTGAGTCCCCCTCAACCTTTCCTCCATGTTCTTTTTTCCTTTCTTCTTTCTTTCCTTTCTCCTTCCCCCCCTCCTCCTCCTTCTCCTCAAAATGTGCCACCGGGAAGCAAGGGGCGGAGGAGGAGGAGGAGGAGGAAGAAGAGACAAGGAGGAGGAGAGCAGCTCCCCGTTGGCTGTACCAAGTGGAGGAGGAGAAGGAGTCACTTCCCATGTGAAGAGAGAACCCCCCCTCCTCAGTTTCCTTCCCCCCCCCCTCATGGAAGAAAGCCCGGATGGAGCAGGAGGGCAGGCGATTCTCATCTTGCTCTTCTCTTCCCATTAGAAGCCTCTTCCCTTGGCCTCCTCCTCGCCTCCCCTCTCTTCCCATTTGAGCCGCATTGAGAGTGGGATGCAGGGTCATGAGAGGCCTGTCCCCGCCCCTCTGGGGACTCTTCTCCCAGCCCCCCTCCGATGTCTTGGGTGCCTGCCTGCTTGGATGCTCCGAGGAGGATGCGGGAAGCGGCCCCAGAGGGAAGAGTTTCCTCCCTCTGGTAAAGGACCAGGACTTTGGGGAAATGCTGAGCGCGCTGCTAAATAGCAACACGCCCTGGGTTTCCCTAAGTCGGACCTTTGCCAGAGGAAAGAGTTTCCTCCCTCCGGTAAAGGCCCAGGATTTTGGGGAAATCTCCATTTCTTTCTTCTTCCACTCTCACTGCATTTGGGGGGGGGGGTGTGTGCCAAAATACCATTTGCTTACACTTGAAAATTGCCTAGGACCGGCTCTGTCTGTCATCCACCACATATATTGAATAACCCTTTATAAATCCCACTGTCTGCCTCTTTCACACCAGACTGTGCCCATAGAAGTTGGCAATAGATTAAACAAACACCAATAAATAACATTTTTCTTTTTTCTTTTTTTTTCTTTTTAAAAAAAGCCCAACAGCATAAAGTAATAGGAAATAATGGCAATTATGATGACATCAGCAGGTAAACATAATTTTTCCCAAAACTATTCATTTAATAGAATAATGCAAATGGACGTTAAAACTAAAAAATAAAGAGAATAGCACCTAAACAAATACACATACATAGGCGTAATACACCACAATATCATATTAGACAATAAACCACAATAACATGAAGCTCTCCAAAATTATCTGGCTTCTCTTTATCCCCATTTAAATTTCCTCTCATTTATTTCCTCATAAACACATCTAAGGAAATAAAGACTGCATTCCAATTGTATCACCTTGATACAGTTGAAGCTGTTTGATACCACTTTAACTATGTCCTTAGGAATCCTATAAATTCTTATCTAGTGAGGTACTTAGAATTCTCTACTTGAGTGTTCCAGTGCCCTCTCTTGAACTATACAGCATTAGAGCTCTCTAGCAGAGAGCTCTAAGTACTCATCAAACTACAGATCCTAGGATTTAGTAGGATGGAGAATGGTATCAAGCTTCTGAAACTGTCTTACGCCAATACACGCCAAGCCTTATATACCCTTGCATATCCATACCTTCCAAATGCCTCCAATTTGGAGGGACAATCTCAATTAATTCTCTGTTGTCATCAATTTTTGAGTGGAATCTAAAATTTCCAGTTCTTTCTCCTCCCACTTTCTCTCTTTGTTCACTCCAATTGCTCCAAATTATATTCAGATTGCAAAAATAGTTTGCATTCATGTAACGTGGTGGAGGAGGGGAGAGGAAGGGTATAAATCCTTTCTAGCTGATGTCTTCTTCCTCATTTATAATGTTTGCCATCTAGACCACAATCTGATTTTAAATGCCTACATGTGTCCTAGTTTTTAATCTGTGAAAATTTGAAGGGTATGTATGGCCTTACTGATATTATTTTCCTTCCTTTCTCTATTTCTCAGTACTCTGGACCAATCTAAATGGCATCCTAATTTGGCCCCAAAATTTGCTAATGTGTTAATGTCTCCCCCAAACCAAGGAAGTGGTGGAAGCAGAGATCTGATCGTCCAGTTTAGCTGAACCCAGTTTAGCCTCACCGGTTGGTTATAGCGATTACTTATAGCGATTTCAAGAGAGAAATGGGGAAAGAGAAGTATGCCCCACATCTCTGCAAGTTCCGTGAGTGTCTGTGCTGATATTGGCAAAGCCACCTGCAACAGTCAGGAGCTTTCTGGACCTCAGTAGCTACTGATGTGGCCACAAATGATGCAGAAGTTAAGTGTTATCCTCCTTTTCTGAGAGCTGATGGGAAACAGGACGGTGGCACTGACCTGTTCAACAGTGGGACCAGATCGAAATTAGAACTGGTCCAGTTATTTACACCAATCTTAGAGTGTGGGGCTGCTCTAGAGCAGTCTTTCTCAACCTGTGGGTTCCCATGCATTTTTGCCTACAACTCCCTGAAATCCCAGCTAGTTTACCAGCTGTTAGGATTTCTAGGAGTTGAAGGCCAAAACATCTGGGGGAGCCGCAGGTTGAGAACCACTGCTCTAGAGTTTCAGGGAAGCTTTGGAGATTTCCCAATGTCTGCTAATTTGGTGTAAAATTGGGTTAATCAGTTTTATCCCACACTAGGAGACCAGAATGACTTCTAGCTCAATTCAGGGTTTGTAGCATGTAGATGGGCCCTCTGTCTATCTCTCTTCTTTTTTCTCTGTCCTCCCACCAAATAAGTCTTCCTGCATTCTTTTAAAGATAGCGTGTTTTTAAAATTCTGGATCAACAGATGAAACTAAATTCAGTGACATGTAGCACAAATGGCTGAAATGAAGACATTTGAAATTGCTCCAAATTGAGACAACTGTCATTCTTCGTCACAAGGCAAATACATGATGTTGTGCAACATGTTCCCTTTAGTTGTTGTATTCAAGGCATGAAAAGTGGAAGTGATGAATCACTCTATATCTGCTTTTCCCCTTCTTTGATGTAACGTTTACATCCACACAGAAAGGAACCACTGGCTGTCATAATGGTCTATATGATCACATGAAATATATTGACAGCCTTGATGAGTTGGGCAGCTTTGGTTGATCTTGTTCCATTATATTTTGGAAACAAACACACCATTAAGTAAACATAAGTGCAACGATATTTATCACGCTAGTAAATCCAGACACTTTCAGTGCATTTTTGATATTGAAAAATGTGTTTTCCCTTGTATATCTGTTGCTAAAATATGGCATAATGATTATCTAATAGGCACAATAAAATGACCTCATGCATGAATAAATCCTCTTTGTTCTAATTTATATCAGTCCCTTACTTCAAGGAACCCCTTGTTAATAAACACTTGATAAAAAAGTAAACTTCTTATATATAAAAAATCATAATCTTTCAAAGGGTATTATATTGCATCAGGGGATCTGGGTTTGACACAATATGATTTGCAACAGTTTGCTCTGAACATTTATTTGAGAAAATGAGAGAACATTAATTATTAGTTGCATCATATATTGCCTAGTAAGGACTATTTCCAACAATGAGATAACTGCAGCAAAACTAAGATTTCAAAGGTAAAGGCCTGCAGCAATCAAGAAAGAAACAAAGGAGAGAGGTATCTATCCGTCCTTACACAGAATGAGGTATATGTTTTTTCTAGATCTGCCAACTTTCCAAATTTGAACATGAGAATTGATGGCTTGTCACCTTTTCTTCTCAAGTTAAAATGTGATTTTTTTCAACATCCTGCCCTGTTTCACTTTCACTGCGTTTTTTGCTGTAATTTCTCGTATAAAGGTGACAGCTGGAAGCTGGGAGGTTCACACTTCAATGATTGCCCTAGCCATAGGTTTGCCAGACGGAAAACTAAAGAAGTCCCTACTCCTTTAATAGGTGCATGGAAGAGGGGTTTTCAGCACCTCACTCAAGGCCAGGCATGTAGCTGGGGGGGGGGGGAGCTTGAGGGGCTTCAGCCCTCCTCCCCCCCGAAATTCTCAGAGTGGTCCACGAGAAGGCCTTACATTTATTATTTAAAACTGTTATGTTTATTCATATCATGATCTGATCACCATGCTCAATATATCCCATATGCATGGGGATATTGGGATAATGATACAAAAGGTTTGCTTGGGTAGATCCTCTCCCACCCAGACTCAGCCCCCCCCCCCAAAGCAAAATCCCAGCACCCCCCGAATCAAAATCCTGGCGACAGGCCTGCTCAAGGCAACAAGCAAATCCAGCTGCAATTCCGTCATGTATAAGATAATTGGAGGGACACAGGTCATCACCAGTTTTCACCATGAGCTTGCTAGGCAGCCTAAAACAAGCAATTGTGTGCCATTTTTATTTCTTGAATGTATGGTTCCATTTGAACAAAGAATGCATGACAGAGATTATGAGGGCAGAAATACCATGTCCAGGAATCGGACAAGTCCAGGCCATGAGATTATGAACTTGAAGCCTCCATTAAAATTACATATTGATCTACACATAAAGTTATAATTGGGATATCTATTTATTGAAACCAAGCTGTATTTATATTATTTATATAAATAAAAGTCAAATATGTTGTCTGTATGTATGCGTTTATCTGTCTGCCCATGCATCTGTTTATTCATACAAAAGCTGTTGCTTAGTGACAATGCAATATCTTTTTGTGATGTCACTGGCGCGCCTATTACTAGGTAAAGTATTGGCTAAGTGAAGTGGCCCACAGTGATGTCATTAGGAAAGAAAGGTGACATATATGAGAGGATAAGTGAAGAAGGAAGGAAAGTAATAAAGACAGCCATATAGAGACATTGTGATGCTGTCTCAGAGCCAGGGAAGAGACAAAAAATGGGGAAGGAAAAGAAAGAAAGAAAGAAAGAAAGAAAGAAAGAAAGAAAGAAAGAAAGAAAGAGAGAGAAAAAGGAGGGAGAGGGAAAGGAAAGGAAAGGAAAGGAAAGGAAAGGGGGAAAGTTATGAGAGGAGCAAAACAGAAAAAGAAGGGATGAAAACAGGTGGCCATGGCCCCTCTGACACCATGGCAATGCCGGGTAGATACATTAGTTAATTAATTATATAATGCACCTCACCTAAGAAATATATACACGATCCTCACACATACACACACCCATATCCACCCAAGTGGTAGCTTACATTGAAGGCCTATTCACAATTATAACATTCCACTGTAACAGCTAAAGTTCCAACCTGTGCAATTCTGGGATTTGCAGTTTAGAGAGTGATATTTACAATTCTCAGCCAGAGAGCTCTAGTGGCTCACTGCACTACAAACTGCAGGATTCCACAGGATAATGCCACAGTAGTTAAAGTGGAATCTTTAAAGTGGTGCTGTAAAATGGCCCTGAGAGATTCAGATTTATCCAAGATCACTTGGAATTGTTCACAATTATAGCAGTATGACCTTGAGTACTTAAAGTACAGGGCATCAATAATTGCATATAAGGACTCTTTTATTTAAAGTGTTGGATTGTTTGATCAAAATACAAGTATTTCACAAGAAGTACAGGGTTTGAGCTCACTTGGGCCCCATTTGCACTGCCATATCATGTACTTTGAAAATGCATGAAATGGTCATGGAAAACTCATATAATACAGTTCAATGTGGTTAAACTGCATTATATGAGTGTACACTGACCAACATCAGATGGCCCTTTGTAAAGTGGGGGAAAGTGTGAGGCAATGTAGGGAACCTGTCTGGCTGTGTTCCCTATTGTCTGAGATAATCCTCTGCCTTCCTATGGTGTTTCCCCATCTATCCCTGCTTCCTTTTCGGCTCCTTTGCCTGCTTTTGGACGTGGTGTCAGATGTACACCCAATTCCTCTGGGCTCCATTGCCACAACACTCCTGCACAGAGCTCCATTGGAAGTAGCCCTGTGCCATGTGATGGATTCCAGAGGACTCCATTCTGGCCGTGCAGAGAAGCAGGGAGAAGAAGCTTCTCTGTCTTCATCTGATGAGGTCACATATCATGCAGTTTCAAACTGCATAATATGGTAGTGTAGATGGGGCCCACATATCAGATTAACAAGTAGGAATTGAAATTACTGTATTTAGTGAGAGTCATAAAAAGAGAAACAAATGAAGGATAACAAAAGGAACAAAGGTTTTACTGGTTCCTTGCTGCCTGTCTTTCCTCCAAGGCCCAACATAGAGGCAGACTACTAAACAGAATATCTTTACCATGAATCTTACAAATATAGTTAACATTTGAATATTTGCCATGCCTTTTTAAAATGGAGAGTGCAGGTTGTCTGCTTTTAATGGCTTTAATATAATACTTTATAGAGTGGATTAATTTAAGAAACCGCTTATACTGATTCAGCATTCACATGTGGAGAGATCAGCAGCATCACATATCTCTTCATGTGCCTATGGTTTATAACAGGCTACACTGCTTACACTGAAAGGTGTGAAGAGCAGAATCATTGAACGTGAGATTATGTGGGAGAAAGAAGTATAGAGCTGAGGAAGACAATGATACATTTTATAGAGCCAGTTAGGCCTTTTTAGTACATCAGTGGGAGACCACTGGGGAATGGTGCTATGGACTAATTTCAAGATGATGGAAATGGCAAACCATGTCTAGCAGTTCTTGCCTAAGACTACTACTACTTCATGAGGTCACCATATGTTGACAGGTGACTTCAAGACACATGCACATACTGATCTACTGCTAAATTGGAGCAACTGGACATCATTACATTCTCCATGGCCTAAAGGGATTCCAGAAATCACACTGATTATCATATCAACAACCAATTCTAGCAGTTCTAACATCCCCCGAGGGATAGTCTTTCATAAAGCTAATGTGTGTTATTCCATTCAAGACAAAGCCATTACAAAATACAGCAGGCATAGTCTACAACATTATATTGTCACTGGGGAAACCCATTTCACCCTATCCAGTTTGACCATTGCACCTAAAAATACAGGAAGTTTGAGTAAGATGCCAGATGATATAAACTGAGTTTTGAGTCACTGGATCCTTTTGGTTCTGGCTTGACTACACCATTGGGAATGAGCCGTTGAAATAAAGGCAAGGTTTTCTGGAAAAATGTTTAAGTAATGCCAAAAGTTGGACTCACCATTGACCAATGTCCAAGAGATGCTGAAGCAGTTAGCTTGCTAGAGAAAAATGAGGCCCCTTGCTGCAGTTATTAAAGACGAGTTATAAAAAAGAATGTCAGAAAAACAGTCTCCTGTCCTAGGGATGTGCATTCCACCTAAACCTCTTGCCATTTTCAGTGTCCAGGTTTAGGCTGGCCCTAATTCATTTTTTCAGGAACTACCCAAAATTGGGAGGACAAAATGCTGTTTTTAGATCCAGCAGCCTGAAGATCCATTTTTGGTCCGGGAAGATCTGGCCTATTGGCAGCAATGGGGGGACTTCCCAGGCTCCCCTTTCCTTCATTTTAAGGGCTATCAGGACAAAATGGCCAGACTTAGAGGACATTTACCACTGCTAGACCACCAAGTTTCAGAATGTTTGGGTCATCCACTGATTTTTTAGGAAATTCTTAAACTTTTTAGAAATAAAATCTCTCTTTAAAAATATTGAGATTAGTACTACACACACACACACACACAGTTTTTATATTTGGGGGGTGGGGGTAGGTTCAGGCTTCTTGTGTGAAAGAAGGAGTGCACACACACAGAAGCCACAAGAAAAATATGAGAGAGAGAGTCAAAGAGGAATAAGAAACAACTTCCAAGGGCTTTTTATTTTATTTTAATTTTTTTTATAAAGAATTGTTTTTGGAGAGGAAGGCTCCAAACTGAAGGAAGGCTTGTGAACTGGGGCAATAATAATAATAATAATAATACATCACACAGTCCTAGACACTTGGGAAGTGTTCGACTTGTGATTTTGTGATATGAAATCCAGCATATCTATCTTGTTTGCTGTGTCATAATAAAATAATAATAATAAACAGGGCATTGAACCAAACCAACACTGGATCTGGACCAAACCTGGCACAGAGAGCCAATGTGCCCAACAGTGCATACAGGCAGGGATTGGAGAATGATTGCCCTTTTCAAGTGGTAGTTGTTGTTCACCTGGATCCAGAAAGCACTGAAGGCAGCCAACATCATATCTGGACCAAACATGGTCAACTGTGCATACAGGACAGGCAAGGATTGGGGGTGACTGACCTTGGATTTGGGAGTTGCACTGCGCCCTTATCCAGAGGGCATTGAACCAAGACAACGCTGGATTTTGACTAAACTTGGCACATAGAGCCAATGTGCCCAACTGTGCATAGAGGCAGGGATTGGGGAATGATTGCCCTTTTTCAAATGGAAGTTGTTGTTTACCTGGATCCAGAGAGCCCCAGAAGGCAGCCTATGGGCTTGATGCACTCCACTCCCAGCCACGGGTGTGGCTAGACTTCAATGCACAGGCGCGAAGGCCTGCCAAGTGCACGGGCGCAAAGGCCTTTTCACTGACCACCCTGAGAATTTCACCTTTTCAGAACTTCATGCTTGATTTACAAATGTCAGAGGGCAAACTGAAGAGACAGGTCTAGTGACCAAGCCACTTTACTGATCAGTTTTTATGTTCTCTTATTACCAATAACACAAGAAATAAATGTGTGTGTTGTGTGAAAGAAATTATCTGACACTGCTGGCAAACTTTCTTTGAATTTTACTATAATTTTGCATATTTATAAACTGAATTGCTAATTTGAACTAGAATATATCAAATGAACCAATGAAATGATTTAGGTAGATCAGATTTAGAAAATTATGGCTCAAGTTCACACTGTGAATTCTAAGGCTCAGTAGCAGCTAGACCCTGGATCTTTCAACAAAATTTTATCTTGAGGTCTCCATGGACATCATCTAACAAAAATATAAATTGAGCAAAGATCTATTGTACAGGAGAGCTTCCTAAGCAATGTAGTTGAATATTTTAATAGACCTACTACTTCACACTGACTCTCACATGAAAATGACCAAAGTTTGAAATGGTTACTTTTCTGAATCTACAAAAAATGGTTGGCTATGTTGGCTAACTCCCAGTTGGCCATGACAATTGGGGAATTTGGTTTTCTCACAAAAACGTATTTCCCAAACTCTTCAAATGTTAGCTGTTTTAGGGTCAAACAACAAAATATGTGAAATGCTGGGAGCAAGGGATCAGAGAGGAAGGGCCAATGAAGATACAGATTATGGTATTAAAGTGGGAGTATTAACATATTTTTTCTTCTAGTATTTGATAACTACACAAATATTCCCAAAACCCATAAAGGAAGTTGTCATTGGTTCCAATGTCAACTTCCTTTCAACCAGGCAAGAAATTTTCTCATACCCAATACAAGGACAACAGAATGTTTATACTTCGTGGAATTCCCTATCAAATTATAGACTGTGACTTTTGTATTTAATATGCATTTAATTTTTTATACTTAGAAACTAAACTACCACATTTCTTCAACTCTTCAGATGCCACTGATTATAAGATGCACACTAAATTCAGTAACACAAATAGGAAAAAAACCCACTTTTAATATATATTTTAAAAGGCATCTGCAATTCTGAGATAAAGTCCATATTTAGATATGTCTATATGATGAACATTTATCTTAGAATGAAAGGAATACAGTATTTCTTTTTTATAGCAAATAGATACCTATTTTATTTCTGATATTTTCCCAAGTGTCTTATTTCTGTTGCCAGAACACACTTCTGGTAATGAAAATTGTTTAGCCCCCAGAAGCTGAAATCTCCATCCAATTTGTTCTAAAGTAGCTACATTTACTTTGGACATTAAACTCCAGAATAAGTGGGTCATGAATTACAGACAGCAGCCTGCAAGGCTATTTGTATGCAGAAGTGATTTCCATACCCTCTAGGTCCTTGCAGATCTTATAAAGAAGTTTGATGTTTTGTATAATTGCTTCTGTGATATTCAATAATGGATAGCTTCAGATTTTGTTAAACTTAACTTAGACAAAACGGAGTAGCTATCGATTAGTTCACTGAGGCAGAGGTCTCAGGTGTCATCGCTGGTAGTTTCCATTTGTGGTGTTTCTTTTTATTCTTCAGATAATGCTTGTGACCTTAGGGTCATTGTGGATTCTGTGCTTTCTTTTGAAGCTCATATCAATCATGTAATTAAAGTGTCTTACTACCATCTTTGGAATCTAGCCAGACAGAGACCTATGCTCTTTCTGGTCCACTTGTTAAAACTTTAATCCTTCTTCTGTTTTTTTCTTTTTTCTTTTTTGTCTCTAATTCTCTGTGTCTGTCTGTAAGATTGTAACCTCCAGTCCTTGCATTTGGAAAAAAATGACCTAATTACATGGAATATTATGTTGCATTTATTTTACAGTTGTAACATTAATTTGCTGAAAATAACTTTATACAAAAGCTCATATTTTTTGCACATTACCCTACCTTGAATAGACTGGGATTTTGCCACATATACATTTCTCAAGACTAACAAGACCGAGAAATATGTATTTGCATTTAATGTCAGTATTTCAAGTCTAATTTACTATTTTTATTTTTTATTTTTTAAATAACAATTTTATAATATTTTCTCACCAGAGTGTGAATTCCAGTGCATAAACACACACCCTCCCTGAATTTTTTATCCTTCCCTCTCAAATGGATCCAACTTAATAATAACCATAACACATTTTTTCCATTCCTCCATCATGACACAGAAACCAAAACCAATAATGACAAAAATAGATTTCCTGGGACATTTTACCCTGTTGCCTTGGGGAAAAAATGTCTATGGCAAAAGTTGAGTCCATTGTGTGGAAATCCCTCCATTTACAATGTAGTTTTGGTTCTATCTGAATTTTGCATGAAATACTGTGTAGTCTTGGTATTGACTATGGTTTGGTTACAGGGTCCCTCATGGATACCATGTGGATATTCAAGTCCCATTACATACAATGGTGAATGCACTCATCTATTTATATACAATGGTGTAGTAAAATTATGTCCCTTATATAAAATGGCTAAACAACAACAACAACAACAACAACAACTTTATTTATATCCCACCCTATCTCCCCCATGAGGACTCAGAGCAGTTTCCATCAAACAAAGGCAAACATTCAATGTGATTATCAAAAGACAATAAATAATAAAAATGTTAACAGAAAATCACGAAAATTAAATTAAATGGAAAATAAATCAAGGTTTGCTTTTTGGAATTATTTTTGGGAATATATTCAAGTCATGGATAATTAGAACCACATTAAAAGTACTCCTGACAGATGGCCATCCAACCTCTGTTTAAAAGCCCCCAAGGAATGAGCTTCCATCACACTTTGAGGCAGAGCATTCCACTGTTGAACAGCTTGTACAGTGAGGAAGTTCTTCCTAGTGTTCCGGTAGAATCTCCTTTTCTGTAATTTGAACCCATTCGTTCGAATCCTAATCTCCAAGGCATCAAAAAACAAGCCTGCTCCCTCTTTCTTATAATATCCTTTGAGGTATTTAAACATGGCTATCATGTCTCCTCTCAACCTTCTCTTCCGCTGGCTAAACTTCCCCAGCTCTTTAAGCCATTTCACATAATTTCCAGATCTTTTATCAGTTTAGTGGCACTCCTCTGGACACCTTCTAGCTTATCAATATCCCTCTTGAATTGTTGTGTCCAGAACATGAATCCTGAAATGTGCATATTTGAATGCTATCCACCTTCCACACTAGCAGATATTGTTTGTGGCCTACAAGTATCCTCTGAGTGAAAGAGCTACTTATTGTAGATGTGTGGCTAGTGAGAATTTTGGGCTTGTCTTCATTGAGTAGTGGATTTTGCCCCACACTTCATTTTGAAAGTTTCCTCAATATCAAAACCATGTACAAACTGTTTCTAGGGCAGTGGTTCTCAACCTGTGGGTCCCCAGGTGTTTTGTCCTACAACTCCCAGAAATCCCAGAGAGTTTACCAGCTGTTAGGATTCCTGGGAGGTGAAGGCCAAAATATCTGGGAAACCACAGGTTGAGAACCACTGTTCTAGGGGAAATACCGTTCAAAAACAGAAGCCCATATCATCTTAAAATGTACACAAGTTATTGTGTACTTCTGTGGATTATACTGTTTTGGCGCAGCATCAGGCTATATCAGGCATGAGCAAACTTTGGCCAGTAGGCTGTTAGGAATTATGGGAGTTGAAGCCCAAAACACCTGGAGGGCCAAAGTTTGCCTATGCCTGGGCTATATTGAAGCAGGCTCCCTGTTTATGTATAGTAGATGTCTCACAAAATGTCTTCAAAGGGCTCATCTTTGATCTGTTAATATGTTTACATATTTTAACTTACAAACAGCTATATGCAGAAAACTCATTTGGACCTTAAAAGTGGACCCATTTGAAACATACTGTTTGTGTTACTGCATTATAAATATGACATAAAATGCCTGGGAGGAGAATACGTGTTTGTCCTCCAGCAAAAGGATATTCTTGTTACTAAGATAAGCTTTTGTAAACTGGCATTGTATAAATTCCAGACTCCCATTTACATGAATGTGCTTTAGGAACAGGCCTTGGGCACTTTACCAGACTAATGGAGGGGTAAATGTCAAAGCCATGAACATCTTGTTATAGCAAAGAAAAGCCCTTCTTCTAGAGCTAGAGGGTGCAGTTTTCTACATCGGTTATGATGGTGTCGCTGTTTGCCCAAGTTTATGCCTACCATTAGTTGCCTATCTTTTATTGCAAACACATCCAAGGGAGCACCTTACGGATTTGTTTATTGCGAGGGTAATAACATACTGCACAATATGTTCTCTGTGTAAGGCTAGAATAATGGCATCAGGGAGTAATTTGTTCTCAGATGAAACATGAACTTTCATCAATAACAAAGAGATACTGGAACACCCTTGCCTTCTGCAAAGTTGGATGGTTATCCTGAATCATTACAATGTTGTCTGGCAGCGTCCTCCGGTGTTAATTGCTGCAATGAAAATATAATGTGGCTTCTAATTAGGAAAAGCAAACTGGATGAAGCAAGAAAAGTATCCTGTATACTTGTCTGTCGTCTAAACGAAATTGACAAATTTGGGGAAGCATCCTTGACCCAATAACCCAATTGTAGCCATATTATATTTTTTATGCAAACATTAATTAGGCCTGTGACATAACTTAACCCCTTTCAAATTCCTGAACCATTCTTGATAAACACCTCCTTCAAATTCATGTATATGATAGAACCTTCAACATTTTCTAACTGTATTTTGCATCTCACCATTTCCTTCTAGTACCTGGGCAGCCCTGCTATTAAATAGAGTGAGGCATTCAACTCAGGAGCATTTTGCTGGATTGGGGGAGTGCAGTGACATCTTCAACCTGAATTTTCAGGCCATTCTCCTCTATTACAGGGCAAACCTGTGTATCTTCTGTGGCCTGTCCCATAATCTAAACAAGCCTCCTACCATGACAGCAGCAATGGAGAACTTGGTCCCATTTGAACTGTCAAAGTAAGAATTAGTTTTCAAACTAATTTGTTTGTGCATTTGGAATGAGGAGGGCCACAACCAAAATGCTTTATGTGGACACTAATTGTATTTTCTAGACCAGTGATTCTCAAATGTTTTCAGCTGCAGATCCCTTTTTGAAGCAAAAGTTTATTGTGGAGCCCCAAGAAATATTTATATACTAGCTTGGGGACCCTGCGGTGCCCAAGTTATTAGAAGAATGCATTGTTTTTGAGATGTTAGGTAATATCACTGAAGTTTGGTTCAAATCTGTCATTGGATGGGTTCAGTGCTGTCTGGATAAGGGTAAACTCCAACTCCCAGATCTGAGGTCAATCACTTCCAAACCTTGCCAGTATTTGCAGTTGGCTATGTTGGGTCTGTGTTCCAAGTTTGGTCCAGATCTGACATCAGCTGGGTTCAGTGCTTTCTGGATGCAGGTAAACTATAACTCCCAAAATCAAGGTCAATTCCCCTGAACTCCTGCAGTATTTTCAGTTGGCCATGGGGCTTCTCTGTGCCAAGTTTGGTCCCGGTCCATTGGCGGTGGGGGTCACAGTATTGCTGGATGCAGGTGGACTACAACTCTCAAAATCAAGGTGCATTCCCACTAACCCCTGCAGTATGTTCAGTTGGTCATGGGGCGTCTCTGTGCCAAGTTTGGTCCCAGTCCATTGTTGGTGGGGGTCACAATATCAGTGAAGGTAATACAAGTCCCATTATCCATGGCAAGTTTGGTCCAGATCCATCGTTGGTTGGGTGAACAGTGCTCTCCGGATGTAGGTCAAGTACAATTCTTGTAAATCATGGTGAATTCTCCCCAAACCTCTTGTTCAATTGCTGATCAATTCCTCTGTTAACTGTGTGCTACAGGAAAGGGAAGGAAAGGGATAAGGTAGAGGAGCGGGTGGGGTCATGCAAATTTAAAAAACCCTGGGATAGCTATTCTTGAGGAAAAACAGAAAATCTAGGATGAAATTGTCTCTGCATGAAAACCTTCACTTGGATGAGGGGCAGAATGGTGTTTGTGGAGGATACTGACAAGGTTTGGGCTACTTGTTCATGGTACTCAATATAACTTGCATCTCAGTGGAGAGAGGGCCATCGGTGTCTCCTGCTCAGTGGGAACTATAGTCGTTTGTGGATACGGGAGGCTGTCTGTGTAAGTGGACACTTTCTCCACATACACACATAGACAGTTTTCACTTTTATTATGTGTATAGATAGATTTTATTATATAATATATATTATATAATGTATATATTTCAGGGATGGGCCAGGCCAGTGGCAGATGGATAGAGAGTGTTTGTGTGAACTAATTCACACAGTGCAAAATGAATGAATGAATAAATAAATACAGTATTTAAAATGAAGAAGAATTTTAACCAACATAAAATTAACAGTATTTCAGTGGAAGACCCCCAGGGCTATCCAGTCCAACCCCCTTCTGCCATGCAGAAAAAACACAATCAAAGCACCCCAACAGATGGCCCCCCAGCCTTTGCAATGTTAATGTTAATGATAATGATAATGATAAAACCTGCAAAGGTAATGGAAAATGAACACACAAAGATACTGTGGGACTTCTGAATCCAGACTGACAAAGTTCTGGAACACAACACACCAGACATCACAGTTGTGGAAAAGAAAAAAGTTTAGATCATTGATGTCGCCATACCAGGTGACAGTCTCACTGATGAAAAACAACAGGAAAAACTCAGCCGCTATCAGGACCTCAAGATCGAACTGCAAAGACTCTGGCCGAAACCAGTACAGGTGGTCCCGGTGGTGATTGGCACACTGGGTGCCGTGCCAAAAGATCTCAGCCGGCATTTGGAAACAATAGACATTGACAAAATTACGATCTGCCAACTGCAAAAGGCCACCTTACTGGGATTTGCGCGTATCATCTGAAAATACATCACACAGTCCTAAACGCTTGGGAAGTGTTTGACTTGTGATTTTGTGATATGAAATCCAGCATATCTATCTTGTTTGCTGTGTCATATAATGTCGTTGTGTCAATAATAATAATAATAATAATAATAATAATAATAATAATAATAATAATAGGAGTAACCCCAGAGGCCACCCAGTGTAACCTGCTTCTGCCATGCAGGCAAAGCACAGTCAAAGCAACAGTGGGGAGGCCTTGCAGGCCATGGAGGCAAGGGGTCTATGGAGCACAGTTTGAGAACCACTGTTCTAAATCAAATTGCCAAAACAAACCATTGACTGGTTTACACAATGCAATAGACAACATTATAGGTTGGTGTCGATTGAGTTATGGAGTTTGGTGTACAGTGGCATTTTGTAGTATGGGGTATGCAAAACATTCTATGGAACCAGCCTTCCCCTTTAATGAGCTAACATTAGCTTGCCTACTATTGAGCTTGCCTACTGAAAAGTAAACTTGTAAAGTACAATTTAAACATTTATGAGTTTGCAGGTAAATTTGAACAGAAGTGTAGCATTTTTAAAAGGATCCTAATATTGAGTCTTTGTCGAGCTTAACTGATCCAGTAGTTTTCATACCTGAAAATACACAATGGTGCATGCAGAGTCTAAGGTCTGCTAGGCTTTTGGGAGAATCTGTGAAGAGATCCTGAGGCTGAATCTATACTGCCCTATACCCCAGGATCTGATCCCAGATTATCTGTTTTTTTTCTGGATTATCTGGCAGTGTAGACTCATATAATCCAGTTCAAAACAGATAATTTAGGATCAGATCCTGGGGTAGAGGGCAGTGTAGGTTCAACCCGAGAGCCACTCCAAAGGGAGCTGATATGGCTAAATGCCTCACAGTTTCTACTTCTGACCAAGACAAATATCACCAGTTTTATGAAAATGCCTGCAGAAAGAGTTTTGTTTTCACTTTATAAACAATCCTTATCTCTTGACTGTGGCAGGTACTTCATGAAAATTTAAGAAAGATAATCTATCCCTTCATTCACCATTTGTGTTCTGAGCAGGGGTTACAAGCTGCTTTAGTACCCATAAAGAAGCAAGGAGCAGTTATGGTCCCAGGATCCTTAGTTCTTAACCAACCAGAGTGGAATTTCAAAAACATAATGTAATTTTATTTCTAGCACTGCTGAATAAATTAAGAAAGAGGTGTTTGAAAGGGAGAGTCTGCAAAAAGACATTAAGTCTTTCATTCTGGTATTTGCATGCCATTCACACTTCATCACAACTAAAGGGCAAGCAGGGCAGTGTCTGAATGAAGCCAGCAATTTAGGGTAACTTACTCACATGGCCTCCAATATTTTATGAGACTAATGAGGGAGCTGGGACACAGGCCCAGTTCTAGGTCATCTGACAGAAAGCTTATTTATTTATATAAATGTCTAAACTGTCAGTGCCCGAAGGTGTCTCACAATTCCAGTAGAATAACCTTACAAAACATAAGGAAGCACCCATTAAAGACAACCGACCCCCCTTCAAAATTATATATCAAGCAAAATATGCAGAAAGCCATTTGCATTCTGTCTAGAAACTGACAAGAGATGCTTTTTAAAAACAAAATTCTAGCTAGACCAGGCATGGGCAAACTTTTTTGCCTTGGGGCCGCGTTTCGGGCCCAGCCAAGATGGCCAGGCTAGGAAGGAGGGGGGCCGGACACATGCTGGATGTGGTGGGCCTGGGAGCGAGAGGGCCAGGGCAGGGCCTGGGTCATCTTCAGGTTGTTCTCCCGGCATAAGAACGGGGCTGCTCACCCCATCCTTATGATGGGAGAAAGGCAAGACACACAGCGACTGCCCCGATCCTCCTCACCCGATCCTTGGGCTATCCTCTTGGCGTTATGCCAGGAGGAAGGTGAAACAGGCAGTGCTTCAGAGTGCTCTGGAGGATTTGCTGCTGCATGTCTTTGTCGTCTTTTTTGGCATAAGGATGAGATGGGCCACCATGGACAAGAAGACAAGGATAATGAGGAGGGCCTGAAATAAGCACCCGGGGGCCGCATCTGGTCCCGGGGGCCACATCTGGTCCCGGGGCCGCATCTGGTCCCTGGGCCTTAGTTTGCCCATGCCTGAGCTAGACAGACAAGTGTTGACGTTTGTACCTGAAATGAAACAATAATACGCCTTAATGATCTGGAGGGCACAACTTTGATTCAGTCACTCAAAGAACCAGGTAAGATGCAACAAAATGTTAGATTTCACATTGTAAATTATATGTTTGTAGCCATCTGATTGATGTGACTTACCTGAATGATTTGTAAGTTTCTGATGCCTCAAAAGGATTCATGTGTGAATGAATGACATGCATCTTTTAATGAATTCACACAGGTTGAGATTGATGGATATAATTTTGTGTTGTTGTTATGGTTTTGTAGACAGAGTGCATCTATAATGTGGAATTAATGCCCTTGGCACTGCTTTAATTTCCAAAAATTCTGCAGAAGGCAGCCACACGATAGGCAAGTGGGTGGCTCCGCTTTAGAATGCTAATGTAATATCATCCCATGACTCATTATTTTGCAGTCATGGGAGTTGTAGTTTGTTTAAACTCCAACACTCTTAGGCAAAGAAGGCTAAAGACCTTGTAAAGCTACAATTCCCATCATTTTATAGTATTGAGCCATGGCAGTTACAGTGGTGTCAAACTGCATTAATTCAACAGGGTAGATGCCCCTTCAGATTCTGAATGGTCCAACTCAGGTTAGAACAACTGTGGTATGCACTCTCTACATTCCTGTAAAACTGGAAGACGGTACCAAGGATCCTTCTATGTCTTCCAAAAAACCCCAGTAAGTAAAATAATGCAACACCCTACTTCATCACATTTGTGTGTACAGCAGATTTTTAAAAACATGTCTTATATGTATTGTTATTAGTCTGTATGTTCAAATCAATTTAGATGACATTTAATGGCCACATAAGTTGACAAATGCCTGCTGTAGAACTGAAGCTAAAGGACATTTCTTTAGAAGCCAGCCTCTTCACACTGGACTGTTGCAGCCCTGAAAAGGTCATAAGAATGAGTTGAGTGTCCTTTAGATCGAGTGGCAGTGACCTTTTGCTCTTTCACACAATAGAATGAGTTCTATGACCCTCCTTTCCTACGGCTGCAATTTTTAAATGACTGTGGTGTGGAGTTTATACTGAACTGCGCAGTCCTTGCTGACCATGAATCAGAGATCAGACTGTTCTTTGTTCTATCAAGAGACATTGGCAATGAGCTCTTTGCATTCTCTCATCGCACATAATCCATTTTGGAACTCCAAAGATCAAACGCCAGCCAGGCTAAGCAAATCTAGGTATCATTTTGAAGGAGAAAGAAATAATGTCATAGAACAAATGAATTCAGGATCTTCAGAAATTTTCCAACAAAAACGTTTTTAGTGGAAAATGGCCAAAACAAATATTCAAACAGCAAGATCATGAGAACCGGCTAGTCCTTCCTCAATAATTTCTGTCAGCCTCTAATTTCTGTCCCCTGTTCAACAGAAAAAGTAGCATGAAAAATAAATGTGTTATATAAAAATTCTTTATATTTATTTATTTATTTACAGTATTTATATTCTGCCCTTCTCACCCCGAAGGGGACTCAGGGCAGATTACAATGCACATATACATGGCAAACATACGACATATAGACAGACACAGAGGCAATTTAACATTTTCCAGCTTCCAGTTTCATGAGGGTATGCTCGATTCCGGCAACAGGGGGAACTGCCGCTTCACCATCCACTCGGTCAGTAGTGATTTATTGCAACTGGCTGCTAACCAGCTGCGCCACAGCCCAGCCTATATATATATATATATATATATATATATATATATATATATATGGCATATACACACACATATATATGCCATCATTTATTAATTAAAATATTTAGATCATGCCCTATATCTGAAGATCTCTGGGTTGTTTGCAATAAATTAATTAAAACACTAAATAACAAGGGAAAATATTTCATAAGAAGATTGCCACCTCAGAGAAGGCCCTGTTGAAGGAAGCTGGTAACTAAGAGTTATGGGACAAAGCAAAGTGTGAAGACTGCTGTTCCTGTGTACCTTTAGAATCATTCAGAGATTACAGTGTCCATTAGTGCTGAAACTTCATCAGACATAGCCTGCCCAACCCATAAGGTCCTTCAACGTTATTCCTTTTCATTCTTTCTTTTCTGAAAACAGTTAGCGGAGGAGCATAAGTGAGTGGTCTTCCACCTGATTCAATACCAATCAAATGTCAGTTAGGGTCCCTCCTCTCCACTTTTTGAAGTGTCCACCTCTCCACTTTTTGCAGTCATGGCATTGGGGAAGGAAGTTGAGACATTATTTTAGGTTGAAAAGGAAAAGCAGAAAATCACAGCCAAGAACCTCTGTCTTCATTCGTGTGTTTCTCTTCCACCTCGATCCCACATACCTTGCTCCTACAACAGCATGTGTGTTAACATATGTGTGAGAGTGACTGAGTGAAAGAAAGAACTTGAAGCATTACCCAACATCGTGTTGTACCACTATAGCAGCAAAGACTCTAGAAAGCCACTGGATTTCCTACCCAAAATACACCCATGGGCCACTCAAAAGTGGCATAAAAGCAGCACTCCAAGACTCATGGTAATGAGGGGTCCTTATCAAGAATAATGCATTGTGCAGTAAGTCCTAATAAACTATTTGCCATCATCCAAATGCCTTGTGAAGTAAGGACGTAAGCCCAGAAGTCAGAAATAAAGGTCCTTTCAGACAGGCCTTTAATGTGAGACCTGTCTCGCTTTTACCAGAGATGTTAAAATGATGTTGGGAAAAAGCAAATTAATATGGAGTAAACTGGGTTTTCCAGTTTACTCCAAATTAATTAAACATCTGATAAGATTCAGACCTTAAGCTAAGGTCTAAATCTTACAAGCTGTTGGCCCTATGTGGATTGACTCTCAAACTGCATCACACAATCTCGGGGTCCATCTACACAGCCATCTTGGTATGAGGAGGTGCCCAACCCCTCCTCCCCAGCCCCCCAAAACTTACCAAAGATTGCCTGACATCCACGGAGGCTCTCTGGAGAGTCCTCCTGAGTAGAGGAAATGCTGCATCAGAAGGGGGAAGGAGCGATTTCCCTCCTTACCCTTCCAATCTTCTGAGGTGAGACTCTGTGGCGGTCAGGTAATCTCTGGTAAGATTTGGGGCCGAACATGGGGGGGGGGGCTGGGTAGTATCCTGGATCAACCTTTATTTGATCTGGAATGCCATATAGCTGAGGGAAAGCCAGGGGTTTGGGTTGGGGTGGGGACACCAAACTGAGTGGAACTGTGTTAATTTATTTTAACTCATATCCACTAAGTTTTTCTTTATGCCTGCAAGTGCTCTGGGGAGTAAATCCAAATTAAAGCAAGATTAAGGAGAAAGCCAGCGCTGATGGACAATTACTAGAACATGGGATAAACTAGGAAAATCTTTCGATTAAGTAAGGTCTAAATAATAAATAAAACCCTATAATATTTCCTGTCCAGATGGATTCAGTTACCAGGCTGTCAATCCAAAACATTAAGATGCAAACATGCTTTAGTGAAATAGGAACACATTTCAGTGGTTGATCTCATAGGTCAGATTCAAGCACACACAAGGTCCTTGGTATGAGGTTTGGCAGCTCCTTGCAAAGCTGGAGCAGATACGTTGCTCCTAAGATCTCTGGCATTTCAAATTGAAATGATGAGGCTGCAAATGGGGTGTAAAAGAATTCTGCCAGAAACCTTGAAGAACAACTGCCACTTAGAATAGAAAACACTGGACTAAATGGATAGGTAACCTGGCTGCTATCATAGGTAGCTACTGACTAGTATAATGATAAAGAAAAGCTTTATTTTAAGGTGACATAATGGTAAAAGGAAGTCTTACATCCAATAAATATTTTTGTCAAGATGCTACCTATACCCAGATCACAATGCTGGGGAAAATGGAAGGAAAAAGGAAGAGAGGCCAACCAAGGGCAAGATGGATGGATGGGATCCTTGAAGTGACTGGCTTGACCTTGAAGGAACTGGGGGCAGTGACGGCCGACAGGGAGCTCTGGCGTGGACTGGTCCATGAGGTCATGAAGAGTCGGAAACGACTATGCAACTGAGTAGCAGCAGCAGCTACCTATACAAAAACAAGTAAATATATGGTTGGCAGGTCTTCACTATTATTTTTAACATTGAGTTGAACCTAGCTTCTGTGGGTCCTTCTATGCATGCATTGTAACCCAGGTTAAATCGGGTTAAAGGAGGGAAGTGGCTAAATGAAGGGAGGAATCAGGAGGAATTGGATTAAGGGCTAGAAAACACGTGTTAAAAAGATGCCATTTAAACCTGATTCTTCCTGAAAAAAATTCACCTTCCCATGCCTGTGTATCTATGCAGGTATGGAAAACACATGCTTTCCTTCCCTCCCCCCATAGACTCCCTCAGTGCCCCCCATTTCCCTCTTACCAGATGAAGGCTCTGATATAGACCTGCAGCCTTTTCCTCTCTTCCTCCTCCCTCGAAGAACCAATGTCTTAGAGGATAAATTGCCACCTCTACCCAAAGCCCTCTGTAGTCTTTGCCAAGGAAGGGGGTAAAGGAAGAAAATGTCTGCAACAGACCTCAAATGGAGGCTTCCTCTGATAAGTGGAGAAAGAAATTGAGGGTGGGTGGGTGGGGGGAGGCTGGAATTGCCCCTACCCACCCCTGCTGATCTCGGATCAGCAGAGAAGAGTACCTGGACACCAGCCCTACAAAAGCACAGGGTTTAGGCCAGTTCTGTGGCCTCCATCCCGAGAGGAATTGGGATTTAAAATCCCAATTCCTCTTGAATTTTGGTCTGTCTAGAAGGGCCCTGAGTTCCTCCATCCTCCTTCTAAGAACTGAAACATATCAAACTATCCAAAGAAAGCCCATTGCTTAACATTTTTATCAGCTTGACTGTATAAAGAACAGAGAGCCTATTTAAGTGTGATGATAGTACACATCTTGCAGACAAGGTCAAAACATCCCTAGCTTTGTTCCAAGAATATAAAATCCTTTTATCTTTATGCTTAGTTCCTTTTAGTAACCCTAATAGCTTTGAGAATAACTATATCTTGACACATAGGGCAGTCAATGAATATATAAAGAAAATGTTATATTAGTTAAGTTTCTCTCTTGTCCATAAACTCATTATAGACTCCACCACAAAATCAAGCTGGATGATTGAATTCATGGTCTCAAAACACAAATGTAAAATAAAATCAGACTTCCATTTTCATGGGTTGTGTATCCATGGATTCAACCCTCTACAGTAGTGTTTCTCTAACTGTGCTCCTCCAGATGTTTTGAATTTCATTTCCCACAATTCAAAATGGTTGGTAAACTGGCTGGTCCAAAACACCTAGAGGAGCACAGTTTGAGAAACCCTGCCTTACAGCATTGTATATACAGTAGAGTCTCACTTATCCAACACTCGCTTATCCAACATTCTGGAGTATCCAACGCATTTTTGTAGTCAATGTTTTCAATATATCATGATATTTTAGTGCTAAATACAGTAATTATTACATGGCATTACTGCGTATTGAACTACTTTTTCTGCCAAATTTGTTGTCTAACATGATGTTTTGGTGCTTCATTTGTAAAATCATAACCTAATTTGATGTTTAATAGGCTTTTCCTTAATGCCTCCTTATTATCCAACATATTCGCTTATCCAACATTCTGCCGGCCCGTTTATGTTGGATAAGTGAGACTCTACTGTAATAGGACTTCAGCAACCACATATTTTTTTGTATCCATGGGAGATTCTGGAACCAATTATATTCCACATCTTTAGTACAAGTCAGTTCCCCCTCGATGGATTGTCACCTTGCCGTGGTGAGGGGGCTTGCGTGTTCCAGTGAGCCTGAGGGCACAACCACTGGAGTCATGCACTCCCAGGAGGGGCCACAGGGGAGGATCCAGACCAAGAACAATCTGAAGACCCTAAGACCTCAATGGTGGAGCAGGTGGAGGATAACATGGTACATGTTACAATGGCTGTGAAGGCGGAAGAAGGCTGCAACAGTCTGAGAAGCCACGTTGTCCGAATGCCCGATCGCCGTCTCCCAAAGCAGCTACTCTACTCCCAACTCAAGAATGAAAACGGAATGTTGGTGGGCAAGAAAAGAGATTTAAAATGGGCTTAAAGCTGACCTTAAAAATTGTGGCATAGACACTGAGAACTGGGAAGCCCTGGCCCTTGAGCACTCTAATTGGAGGTCAGCTGTGAACAGCACTGCTGAGGAGTTTGAAGAGGCACGAATAGAGGACTTAAGGGAGAAACGTGCCAAGAGGAAGGAGCATCAAGCTAACCAGGGAGCGCCTTCCACCTGGAATCCAGTGTCCTCACTGAGGGAGAACATGCAGATCAAGAATAGGTCTCTTCAGCCACCTACGGACACACCCCCAAGACCCCACAACTGGGAGACCATCGTCCTCAGCCTACGAGGGATCGCCTAAGTAAGTAAGTAAGTACAAGTCAGTTATATATATATATATATATATTCAAAATGAGTACTCTTGAACTGTAATCCCCATTAGGTCTGATACAAAGTCTGAGATAGTGGGAGCTGCAGTTAGCAACATCTGCTGCACCACACGTTCCTTGAGTGTGCAATAAGGTATTGCTGTAATTAAGAATTATAATTCAATTGTGTTTATCAGTGCTTTTTAAAAAGCCATAAAATTATGTTTTATTAATAGTTCTGTGTGTAAGGCAGCATTCCAAGATTCATGGTAATGAGGAGTCCTTATCAAGATGAAAATCTGCCTTGTTAAAATTACTACCTGTGTCAGTGGTGCCGCATACCAGAACCAGTCACAAATGTCATACAAATAAGTTATCTGTTCTTTGAACTGGTTGCTTCTCTCCATGCCAGAATAATCTGAACTCTTTTTTCGATAGAGTTACAAGCTGGGTCGATTCAGAGAACGCCATGGAGGTAGCGTACCAGGATTTCAGTAAGGCCTTCGACAAAGTCCCCCACGACCTTCTGGCAAACAAACTAGTAAAATGTGAGCTAGACAAAACTACAGTTAGGTGGATCTGTAATTGGCTAAGTGAACTAACCCAAAGGGTGCTCACCAATGCGTCATCTTCATCTTGGAAAGTGATGAGTGGAGTGCCTCAGGGTTCCATCCTGGGCCTGGTTCTGTTCCACATCTTTATTAACGACTTTGACGAAGGGTTAGAAGGCATGATCATCAAGTTTGCAGACGACACCAAACTGGGAGGGTTAGCTAACACTCCAGAAGACAGGAGCAGAATTCAAAACGATCTTAACAAACTAGAGAGATGGGCCAAAGCTAACAAAATGAAGTTCAACAGGGACAAATGCAAGATACTTCACTTCGGCAGAAAAAATGGAATGCAAAGATACAGAATGGGGGATGCCTGGCTTGACAGCAGTACATGTGAAAAAGACCTTGGAGTCCTCATGGACAACAAGTTAAACATGAGCCAACAATGTGACGCGGCAGTTAAAAAAGTCAATGGGATTTTGGCCTGCATCAATAGGAGTATAGTGTCCAGGGAAGTCATGCTACCCCTCTACTCTGCCTTGGTCAGACCACACCTGGAATATTGTGTCCAATTCTGGGCACCGCAGTTGAAGGGAGATGTTGACAAGCTGGAATGTCTCCAGAAGAGAGCAACTAAAATTATCAAAGGAGAACAAGCCCTATGAGGAGCGGCTTAAAGAGCTGGGCAGGTTTAGCCTGCAGAAGAGAAGGCTGAGAGGAGCCATGATAGCCATGTATAAATATGTGAGAAGAAGTCATAGGGAGGAGGGAGCAAGCTTGTTTTCTGCTGCCCTGGAGACTAGGACGCGGAATAATGGCTTTAAACTACAGGAAAGGAGATTCCATCTGAACATCAGGAAGAACTTTCTCACTGTGAGAGCTGTTTGGCAGTGGAACTCTCCTCCCCAGACTGTGGTGGAGGCTCCTTCTTTGGAGGTTTTTAAGCAGAGGCTGGATGGCCATCTGTTGGGGGTGCTTTGAATGCGATTTCCTGCTTCTTGGCAGGGGGTTGGACATAAGGTCTCTTCCAACTCTATTATTCTATGATTCTGTGATCTTTCAACTTTTCACCTTCTAATCTCTCTTTACTTCCCTTTACTTCTTCAAGATATATTTATTAGGGGCAATATCATTTTGCCAGGATTACAGGTATACTTCAGTTCATGAAGTAACTGTGCTTCTGGGCATTACTTCTTTAACAGAAAATTTGGTGCCAGAAGCAGAAATAACATTTTTAACATTATAGATAGGTTCCTACACCACTAACAAGAACAGTTCAATATGTTTATGAGTATTTTCCACACAAAACTAATAACATCCATTTATGAAATTAGACAATCAGGTAAATATGCATAAGGAAACAAAAATATTCTGGATTTTCTACAGACCACTTGAGAGCTTATTCCAAAATGCATCTGGGGATGATTTTTTTCTATCAAAAGCTGCCACTTTTTATATAGTTTCCATTTTGGTGGCAACAAATATACTTTTTTAACATGCCAGGACAGCTGTGAGGCATGCTAATCTGCCAGCCCCCCTTTTTCTGTTTTGCTTTTCACACCTCCTTAGGCCCCTTCCACACAGTCAAATAACCCAAAATATCAAGGCAGATAATCCACAATATCTACTTTGAACTGGGTTATCTGAATCCACACTGCCATATAATCCAGTTCAGTGTGGATTTTATACAGCTGTGTGGAAAGGGCCTCAATGAGTTATTCTGGAGGCAGCTGTTTGCCTTGTCTGTTGTTCATAAGCACACACATCTACAATGGATCACCTGGAGAAGAATTTCATTATTTCCCAATCAATCAAGCTTTACTCATTGGACACTCTGCTATAATCTGACACCGAAAGTCTGTGGGCGGATATATACTGGCCAATTATACTGGGGATGATCCGCTGGAAAGCACTCCACATAGACCATAGACCATGGGATAGTTTTATTGGCCATCCCCCAGACTGCTGCAGAGGCAGGAGAGTCCAACCACCCAACAGTGCCTTACCATCAACTCCCATATATTGTCTGTGTCATGGTGGTCTCCAGGCTTTACATGGGTACTGCCAATCAGCTGTTGCCTGAAGTGACATCTGCTGGGGTGATGAGCAATTGGGAGGGGGGGGGGGGGGGAGAAGAATCACACTCTCCTCTCTCCCTTCCCCGATTACCCTGTCACCCTGACCCATGTTGGGGCCAGAGTCCACCATGATACAGAGAACAGGAGGTTATATAAAGTGCCATCCCATTTCCTTAGGCTGCCCAATCCAGGGAAACATGACATGACAGTGTAAACAGTTGCAACTGGTTCTGTCTTGGAACCAGCCAAATATTTATATGGCCAAGTATTGTGGTATAATATGGTTAACATACATCATGGCTTTATTATTATTATTATTATTATTATTATTATTATTATTATTATTATTAATAATAATACTTTATTTATATACAACCCTATCTCCATGCTTTATTCCAGATCAGCTCTGTGTGGTATTTGGCCAGGGCCCCTTTGCATTAAGTGGTCAGCAGCATTGTTATGCCCTATGTTTTGCCACTGCTGCTTCACTATCTTCCCAAATCTAATGCTACTAAAACTTGCAACTAGGAAGGTGACATGAGAATACTTTGTTAAAAGGAGCTACTTTGTCATAGGCATTGTTAACTGAGGTATATACATTAGTGTTCATCCTTCTCAGAAGTTCAAGGAATGGGCCACTTTCTCAACATTAAGAATGGCTGCTTGTATCTGTAATTGAAACTTTGACATTTAAAGCTGATAACTATTCAAAACTGAGTTCTGAGTGAAAGGTTTCATATCTTGTATCTTGATAGGTTCCCATCCCCATCCTGGACTTTTAGGCATTCTCTGGTGTAACAGAGCTAGCTTAGGAAATATCAGGCTAGTATCATAGGGTCATAGAGTTGAAAGAGACACATGGGCCATCCAGTTCACCCTCCTGCCATGCAGGAAAAGCACAATCAAAGTACCCCAACAGATGGCCAACCAGCCTCTGTTTAAAGCCTGCAAAGAAGGAGCTTCCATCACACTCTGAGGCAGGGAAATCCACTGTTGAACAGCTCTCGTGGTCAGGAAGTTCTTTCAGACCAAAAGAACTGTTTGTTGATGGTATTTGTAGCTCCTAATCCTGTTTGTGTTTCTGTTTTGTTGCTGTTTTAAAAAAAACATCCTGCAGTCAACTCTATGGATGTGGATGTGCATGTATGACCAACTATAAGAGAGAAGATCACAGAGGGGACAGGGTTAAAACTAAGAATACAATGCTGCGTCTGATGGTCAAAGCACCATCTTCCATTAGAACAGAGAAGCTGAAAATGGAATAACTAAAAGGGATGTGTGGAGCTTTTATATTTGCATATACTATTTATCATTCTGGGTAAAGTGCTTCTTTTTTTCCTGGCAAGGTGTCCTGTCTTTTGATTGTCTTTAAAAGGCTCCAATATCCCCTTCAATAACTGGGAACTGATGCTGAGACAATGCAGTTGCCCCACACTGTAAGGCAAATTCTGAAAATCCCTGCTTCCCCCTAGGAGCACTCTCTAAAACCCTGAGTCATTAAACAATGAATCACATTATTCCTGTTAATGAGGCCTCATTCCTCTAACATCTTTGCTCTACTTACAGTACATTACCTCATAGACAATTTCCTGGTCAACTGGTGTGGGTTTGCACAAACCCAAGTCATTTATCCAGCTCATTAAGATGGGTACAACATGACGCTGGCAGTATTTACAGAGGAGAGCCAAAAAGCAAAGTATCCCATTTTGAAGCTTCTATTCTGCCATCTGTGCAAAGGGAAAGAGCCCTTAACAAACAGGTCAAGCAATAAGACTTGTTTTCTGCTTTTCCCATTTCATTTATTTGCTGAAGCTTGTGACCGCCTGCTACTTGATTTCTGGAAAGGTCAAAAGGTTGCAGTATTAAACATCACCCTTAAAAATTCATCATTTATCTGACAAACACTGACCTCATGTTGACTCTCTGACCGGCTGTAAACTCACTGATTGCACATCTCTTCATTCCACTTGGTTTAAGCTCCCTGCATACGAGGAGCACTTTAAAAATTTAGCAGGAAATGATTGCTGCTTCTCAAAACAAAGGTAGGGAATTCACTTAAGCCATTTAATTATGGAGTAAGCTGGAAATTGTAGGCTATATTTCAGAGACTGGAACTGACAAAACCACCTCTGAGTATTCCTTGCCTAAGAAAACCCTATGAACCTCATGGGGAGGTCAGCAAAAGTCGAGAGGCAATTTGAAAGCTCATGCACACACACTCATGCTGGCATTTTACTATAGTTTACTGTCAAACAATGATACAGTCAAATGCTCTATTGCATAGGTTGTCAGACAAATATATGAAATGGAACATGTCTGCATTTTGGAAGATCACTTTGTAAATTTATTTATGGATTGAAGCCAGGATATAGGTCAGAAGGGCAAAAATTGTCCTCCAGTAAGTTTTCTGTCCCCTTTCTGCATGAAATTTTCCTTGTGTCTCCAAATTTCAGTCTTTGCAGAAATGAGTCATTGACAATCATTAACACCCAGAGCTATTATATTTGCTTTTTTCACATTTCCTTGGTAACGTCATCTGCCCCTGTCCTCTTTTTTGTTAAATGCTTAAGTAGTATTTTGGAATGCTCAACTGAATTTTATAATACCTGCAATTCCAGAAATTTGAGGACTGCATATGAATTTCCTCTGAGGGTAAAGCATTAATATTTGGAGGAGCATAATGTCCTCATCTCTCCCCTGCCCCCCAGAAGGTACACCCCTAGGGCAAATTTATTTTATCACATTGTTTAATCCTCCATTTAAAAAATGAAACTGCACTGCTTACAGTATGGCTGAATTTGTGGATTCATGACTTAGAACTGTCTTCATGAAGAGGCTTACCACTTCCAAATGTATATGTCTAACCTGTGGAAATTGCATAAGTTTGGAGTGAAGCCAGCATTAAAATCCCTGCTGTCCCTGGACTGGATAAGCAGCTCCTCTTGTGAGTAACACTATAGTGGAAGAGGACTCACTTGAAGGTATAAGAACCCTTCCAAGGGATGCCTTGGCATCTTTCATGAAATTTTCCTATAGAAAGAAAATCTCCTTGATCTAAGTTTTGCTTATGATTCTTCAAAATCTAGTTGAGATGAGTTGGGTTTTGACATTACTTAAATGGTGCCTGGACTATATTAGTTATAATCAGAAATGAAAAACAGCAGATGTTTCAAAACAAAATAGGCACAAAAAGAGAAGGATTAGATGATGTGATAAAATATATTCACCCCTGTGATGTACCTATTTTGAATGGAACCACTTTTAGAAATAGTTAGGATGTAATACAATATCTTTGTTTAAAATTGCTACATTGAAGTACAGTTTAATGGATCAAAGCTCTAGTAGAGAGGGACATCAAGAAGAGGGAGTTCTCTTGAATTATTTTGAAGGCATCAATATTTCTCTCTTTCGCATTCTTCTGTACTCTAATATTCTTAACATTGAGACATAAACATGCACACAGTCCTTCTTCGGTTCCTTCCTAATTGGACAGTCCTAATCTTAAATACCATACTAAACTTTACAGGTCATAAGCATAAAAACGATTCTTGAAAATATATCATTTTTATCTACTTTTAAAAACAGCAAATTCCCATAACTTTGTTTCAAGCTCACACAGAATTGAGAAATTTGAGGGATTTTTTTTTTTACAAATAAAAATTAGTCTCTCCCCTTTAGAGGTCATATATTGATGAACATACTTGAGCCCTCTGAAAGAAGAAAGTGCACAAATATATTCAAAATAATATTGACTGCAATTATTTTAAAACCTATTTTGATAATAATTTGTTTACATTATTAATAATTTATTAAAGTAATAAATTAAATTTAGTAATTATTACTAACTGGTCATAAGAAAATATATGCTTATAACATCAAGGTCTGTTTTCAGCTGCTCCTTTTCCTCCATGCACAGACACCACTTTTGAACAGCCAAAATATTAGTTCCCAGCATACTCATAAAAAACAGTTTGAAAGCTATGCAGTTTTATTTTGCATACCAAGCCAGAGGTATATATTTATCACGAAAATTAATCCTAATGTGACATATTCAAACATTAAATCTTGGAAAATTCATATTCTGAATCATGTGATATAAAATCTGGTAATCCTCACATCCATACCACATAATGATAACAGTTGGACACCATTTTACTGCTATAGCTCTGTTTTCTGCAACCTTGGGATTTGTTGTTTGTTGTGGCATCAGCTCACTGATAGAGAAGGGCAAATATCTCATAAAACTACAAAGTCCAGAATTCCATAAGCCATAACTGTAAGGTGGTGTCAAACTGCAATCATCATGCCCAGTGGATACAGTCAGTGTCATTATATAATAATAATAATAATAATAATAATAATAATAATAATAATAATAATAATAATAATAATAATAATGATGTGTTTTTGTATATTGGCATTGTATACTGGCATTGTATATTTCTGATGTTTCTGTGGCTGTTCATTTGTATTTTGATTCTGTAGCCCACTTGTCGATGGATGTCCAGAATCAGCAGCATCCACCGCAGTCCTTTTTATCCTGGGCGACTACTGAGCCAGTATAGACTTCGTTTTGGTTTGATTCTCCATAATGCTAATGGGTTAGGTGCTCTTAGTTCCACTCATCTTAGTTCCCTCTCTGGCTTGGTTGGACCTGTTGGTAGTTACACTACCGCCAGCACAGCTCTCAGCATTCTTGGAACAGTTAAGCCCCCCCCCCCACCATGACAAAGTAAAGCAAAGTGAAGAACCTGCTTTGATTGAAGTCAAAAATTGGAAACTCCTTAAAGCACAAGAGACAAAGAAGCAGTACAAGAAAACTGCACCACAAACTATTGCTGACAGCTGGCACAACAAAGCATTGCATGGAAAATTCTTTGGCAAAATTGAAGGAAAAGCTAAGGAGAAGACCGGGGTATGGCTCACGAATAGGACACTGAAGAAGGAGACAGGAAGCCTTATTCTTGCAGCCCAGGAGCAAGCCATCAGAACAAATGCAATTAAGGCCAAGATCGAAAAATCAGTTGATGACCCAAAATGCAGACTCTGCAAGGAAGCTGATGAAACCATTGATCATATCCTCAGCTGCTGTAAGAAAATTGCATAGACAGACTACAAATAGAGGCACAACTATGTGGCCCAAATGATTCATTGGAATTTATGCCACAAGTACCACCTCTCAGCAGTAAAGAACTGGTGGGATCACAAACCTGCAAAGGTAATGGAAAATGAACACGTAAGGAATACTGTGGGACTTTCAAATCCAGACTGACAAAGTTCTGGAACACAACACACCAGACCTCACAGTCGTGGAAAAGAAAAAGGTTTGGATTATTGATGTCGACATACCACGTGACAGTTGCATTGATGAAAAACAACAGGAAAAACTCAGCCACTATCAGGACCTCAAGATCGAACTGCAAAGACTTTGGCAGAAACCAGTACAGGTGGTCCCGATGGTAATTGGCACACTGGGTACTGTGCCAAAAGATCTCAGCCGGCATTTGGAAACAATAAACATTGACAAAATTACGATCTGTCAACTGCAAAAGGCCACCTTACTGGGATCTGCACGCATCATCTGAAAATACATCACATATTCCTAAACGCTTGGGAAGTGTTCGACTTGTGATTTTGTGATATGAAATCCAGCATATCTATCTTGTTTGCTGTGTCATACTATGTTGTTGTGTCAATAATAATAATAATAATAATAATAATAATAATAATAATAATAACTTTATTCTTGTACCCCGCCTCCATCTCCCTGAAGGGACTTGGAGCAACCTACATAGGGCCAAGCCCAAGGAAATACAGCAAACAAAATAAAACACATCAAAAAGAAATACAAGCGCGAATATAAAAATTTTACACATTGACATAGTAAAGTTAAAACGTTGAGCATAATAAAACGTGATTTAGACACCAGAATAAAAGTCATAAAGATGAACTGGGCAAAGTGCACCGAGTGAGCTTTGTAAACACGAGGTAGTTGGCTAAAGTGCTACAATCAATGAGAGAGCAACTTGGGATGAGGATGGACCCTGTGGCTATAGCAAACTGATAGAGCAAGATCAAGTGCAACCAATAAGGAAATGGTCACAGGTACAGGATTTACCACGGGGATGGGAAATCATTCTCCAAAAGCCTGTTTGAAGAGCCAAGTTTTTAAGCATTTCCTAAATGTTACCAGGATGGGGGGTTGCCTAATCTCCCTGGGGAGCGAGTTCCAGAGCCAGGGGCCCACCACGGAGAAAGCCTTCTCTTTCGTCCCCACCAACCGCACTTGTGACAGAGGTGGAAGCAAGAGCAGGGCCTCCCCCAACGAACAAAGGGGGAAATGCCATCTGTCAGGAGTGCTTTGACTGTGTATTCGTGTATGGTAGAATGGAGTTGGACTGGATGGGCCTTGTGGTCTCTTCCATCTCTATGATTATATGATTCTATAACTTTAGTTATCTTCATATGCTTCAGCATTGGCTTATTTGTTATCTGCTGTAATCATCAAACTTTTACAGCACTGAATTAATTTTTATTTTTCCTGTGCTTGATTTTTACATATGTCCTTGTTATTTTTCATTTTCTTCCTATCAGCCCGTATCTCCTATTACTCTATGATAATTGTGATTTATTCTTTTAAGCTCTTGAAACCCTTTCCTCTCTGGTTTTCTGTCATTCATAACATTTGTAAGTGCCTGGGTGCATTATTTCATTCCAATCACTATTTAAAATGCTGAACTGCACTAGATCCAGCGCTGAGCTAGAAATGCTCTCTCAATTTGATGCTGATCCATTAATTACCCCTTGAGTGTAGTTTTCAATTGAGTACTCGTTTACTGGTAATTCCTTGTAGTCAGGGTTTCTCAAGTATCCTTTTGAGGTTGTCATATAGAACAATACATCAAAAGCCTGGCAAAAGATATATCAGCTGCGTTTTCTTGTTTACTAATTCTCTACTTGATCAAAGAAGGAAACTAGGTCAACCTGCTATGGTTTAGCCTTAATAAATCCATATTAGCAGATATCTTTACAAAACTGATGATTAAACCAACCAGATAGTAAACTTTAAATCTTCCAGTTTTCCTTTTAAGAAAAAGCCATTTTTTGTGTTTTTGCTTAATCAACCATAATGTTCAAATGAGATAGCCCATATTTCGGACACTTGTCTAGCTGTAGTTTTTTTTGGGTTCAATCACTTAACCAATTACAAATCAACTAGCAGTAATATTGTCTAGTCCACATTTTAAAGGTTTGTTTGCAAGATCATGGGGGACTTTGTCAAAGACCTCACTGAAATAATGATATGCTACATCCATAGCATTCCCTGCATCTACCAAGCTTGTAACTCTATTGAAAAAGAGATAACATCAGTCTGCCATGATTTGGTTTTGAGAAATCCATGTTGACTTTTAGTGATCATAGCATTCTTTTCTAAGTGATTACAGACTGCCTCCTTAATGATCTGCTCCAGAATCTTTCTTGGTATTGATGTCAGGCTGAATGGATAGTAATTGTTTGGGTCCTCTTTTTCTTCTTCTTGACAATGAGAACATTTGCCCTTCTCCAGTCTGCTGGGACTTTTGTTATCCAAGATTTCCCAAAGATCATTGCTAGTGGTTTTGAAATAACTTCTACTAGTTCCTTCAATACTCTTAGATGTAGTTCATCTGGTCCTAGAGACTTGTATTCATTTAGAGTAGCCAGGTATTCCCAGACTACTACTTTACTTATTTTGGGTTGCATTTCCCCCTATTACCTCATGGTCACGGAATCAAAAAGAAATAACTAGAAAATCACAAAGTAGTATGGGATTGAAGCTATCATTGCTGCATCTCCAAGAACATTGTCCATGCTCAGGTGCTGGCATGATGACTACAGCCTACTTCCATAAAACACAAAATTGCCGTTTATACAAAGTGAGTTCTTCTGTACTAATTGCCATTTCTCCATTGGGTATTGAGTATCTCAAAGCTTACATTTCATGCCCCATCATCTGAGTCATGTTATTCCAGTGTTCTGCCTGTTTCTCATCAGTAGTGCTTGTGTATCTGTTGTTTTTTCTGACACTATGGTGTTCTCTTTCTCTTTGTTCCTCAGATGGCATCTATCAGTTTGTTTTCACAACTAATATTAACAGAGAAAAGTGTGAGATGTGGATCTTTGTGAGAAGCAATAATTAGATTTTTTCCTTTCAGGATTTGGAACTCTTATATTGTCTACGTCGATTAGAATAATCATTCTCTTTCTCCTCCAAAGGCACATGGTATTTTGACTGTACAATCATATACAAAATCTGTTAATGGGCAGACATTATTTTAAAAATGTGGATTTAAAATAAATGTCACTATTATTTCTTTTTTCATATGTATGTATTGTCTTATTTCTGATATTAGCTACCAGCTAAAGTGGGGGGTTTTTTTTGCACTATATCTTGATAAGGATTGTTTTTTTAAAAAAAGATCTAAATCATTCAAATTACTCATTACCATAATCTTATTTTTATCATGACCTGTATTCCTTTTTTTTTTTTTTTACATATGGCTGCATATAGCATAATTTTTTTAGATTTAGTCTTTCCTAAATAAATAAAGTACTGTAATACTAAAAAGTAAATGTTTTAGAAAGGCTCATATCTGGAAGGTGAAATTAGTTTCCAGGTATATCAGTATCTAGGGTTACTCAGTTTCTATAACTGTCTGTGAAGACCAGCAAGACATACTGGATTGAGCACTGAACTACTCTGGAAACCAGGGTTCAAATTCCTGCTCAGACATGGAAACCCACCGGGTGACCTTGGCATGCCATACTCTCTCAGCCTCAGAGGAAGGCAAAGACAAATTCATTTTGAACAAATCTTGCCATGAAAAATCTTGTTCATTATGGAAATGACTTGAGGGCACATAGCAACAACTGACAATGAGCAGGGAGTGATGGGACCTTCAGGAATATGTCCCACATCACAATGTTTCCAATTTTCTCACTTTAATTGCTATACGTTGTTTATGATGAAACTGCTTCTCTTTGGATCGAACAACCATATGTTGCACTCTATTAATTTCAGGGTCTTCTGATTAATTGTTTGGGAAATACATTGGAATGGAAAGGGAACATGTGTTAATCCTACTATTTCCTTTTAGCTCAATTGTAAAACAAATTGACATGTCCCCTGCCCTGCACTTCCAGTAGACAGAATCACTGACATCACAGATCAATACATTACTGGCAATTGTAGACTATTTTAGCTAAAATGCTATTATTTAGAGCAATCCTTCCCCAGTCCTGACATCAGTGATGTATCTGATAAACAAGTCCTACATCGGGTCCTAGGAAAAGCTTGAGAAACCTACTGTTTTGGGATATGAAGCTCCTCCAGCATGTCAAGAGAGCAATTTGAGGAGTTATAATCCCAAAAGTAGTATTTTCAAACTTTCCGCAAACCAAAAAATTCCTAATGGAGCTATGATCTGCTAAAGTTCTTTTTTTGGTGGGGTGGGGTCTTTTCATAGATATCTCTCATGTCAGAACTTGATAAGGACTGTTTTGGGAAATTGCATTTTAGACAAAATAGATTCTACAAATTGTTGATCCATTACACAACGGCTGGTGTTGTTCAGTGTCAACTGTGTATTTGGTTGTTATATTCTTATGGAACACTAGAATAAAAAAAAACTCAGCTATTCCAGTCCTTTCTTGTGGCTAAGCAGCTAGTTCAGTGGTACAAAGAGAGCCAGTTGACACTAAGGACCTCATCACATTAAGACTAGGATTCACCATGCATCGTGGTGAATCCAGCAGGGCCCAGCAGGGGCTGGGGGGAACCCAACTTCCCCCTCAGCCCATTCCTGCGGCTTACAACGCTTTCTCTTCACTTGTGCCACAAAACCTCACTGGAAGTAGATCTATGTCATGGGATGGGGCTCGGCAGGCTCTGTGCTGCAAGGGAAGAGGGAGTGCTGTACGATTGATAATTTTGCCCATCTAATGAGGTAGTACGTGCTCACTTCCAGCCACCCAAGTAAGTTGGAAGGTAGGACATGGCTTGATGAGGACAAGTGAAGACTTTCTCTTAAAGAAGTAGTCTATTATGTGTAACTGCAATATATGCTCTTCAGACATGGACAACTGCAGACTATGAAATGGACTAATTAATTCAGACCAACTACCGACTAAATGATTCAGGAAGAGCAAGGCTGTGGCTAAATCTGAGGCAAAGAAAATGCCATGAACACATACTCTGTCTAAATCTTTAGAGACATGCAATCTAGCATCAAGTGAGTATAGGAAAGCAAAGCCTGTTAATCTCTAACATTATAAATGCTAAATGTGCCACTGCCATAGCTTGCACATTAAATACATTACTTCCGTTTCTTTTTGTATTCTGCCACTTTTTCCTACCATTCTGCCTGCTTCAACTTATGCTATCACTTCTCCATTTTCTGCACCTTACAACACCTTATGCCTCCCTTTATTTCTCTATACACCCTTTTACTGCATCTCTTTACTTTGCTCCTTTCTCTCTCCTTTTCCTCATCTCCTTCCTTCATCAAGCCATCTCATGCTTGTGACATGTCTAACTTTTCTTTACCTCACCCCCACAACCTTTGCCATGCAGTTTTTGCCTTCCTGTTGACTTCTAACCTCCCTCTCTTCTCCTGAGTTTTCTTTCACTTGCTCCTTTGAGGTTGCTTCCTTGTAGCTGCCCGCAGCTGCATAGCCAACCCTCACTTCCTCCCCTCTTGCTTCAGTCATATGAAACCAGTAGTGCTATCACTGGCACAAAAGGAGAAGCTAGAGGAAAGGTGATAACTCAAGGTGGGAGGTAGGTGGTAATAAGAATAGAAGGGGGAAAAGGGACATAGGCTGAAGAGAAGATAGCAATAATGGGGACAGTTCTTTTCCTCACACATCATATAGGGAAAGAATCCTTACTGATCCTCATAAAATGGAACTTTATTTTTATGGCCATCTAGTAAATGCATAATACTGTAGCAACTCATGAAAAACTCAATGGAGCCTCAACAGTAGTCATTGCAGTGCAGGTTTTATTCTATATACATCCCTTCTCCTACTCTGCAGGGATTTCAGCAAAACCTTTTTGAACAAGTATTTTCGGCTGACCTGTAACAATGATCCAGTGAATGGGAAATTTGAATTAAGAGGGGATGGGTCAAGGATGACAGTCACAATGTGTGAGATTTCATATACAGGCAAGTTACAAACAAAATAGGTTCTGTAGGTGGAAAGATCCATGAAGAGTGGGAGCCCGAAGGCCAGCTGATTGGCAATTGAAATAAGCAGAGGGACGGAGGAGCCAGCAGCAGCTACCAGTGCCCAGGATACTTTTTAGCCAAAACTCTTTTCCCCTTTATTAAAAAGTAACCCCTTAATAAATGTGCACAGCAGTGCATTGTGCTTATATTTGATTCTTTGTGTCCTCTTTGCCTCCTGTGTCTTTCTCTCCTTTTCACATCTTGCAGCTGGCCCCAGTAACTGCATGATCCCTCACAGCTCTCAGAGCAGGGCTCCTTTCCTTCTTTTCGCCAGAATCTAACCTCCCTTCACCCCAACTAACCCCAAGTCAACCCTTGCCCCCGTGGGTACCCTGGCTCCCATAATTGGTTCCCCCGATATCTACGGATCCCCATCTTGTGTGTTTTATATAATATTTTTATGTTTTATAAACCTTTTGGAGATCAGAAGCCACTGAAGCAAGATTCTGGTAACCTTTCACTGGCACTCCTTGATCTGGGAATTCCCTCCAGTGTTTTTCCTGGTCATCACCTCAATGCATTGCACACAATCACCCATCATCTCAGGAGCCAATCCATCTCTATTTGTTCCATAAACCTGGCTGTACAAGGGACAACAGGACCCTGATACTGGGTCACCTGTTCTTTGTGCAGTAATATGGACACAAAAGAAACACTAATCACCTGGCATTCTTCTCTGACACTCTGGCATGGACAACCATGGACATGGGTGCCGTGACTGCCCGACCTACCCTGATGGGTCACTCACAACACAAAGGACAAGCCTATAATCATCAGGGACCTGATGGTTCTGCTTTGGTCATCTCAAAAGAGAGACAATGTGATTCACTCATAAAACTATGTATTCCTTTGTCTAAATGTTCATTTGGCTCCCTGTCAGCCATTAGAGATAAGGAATCTGCATTGGAAGTGAGGAATGCTCTCTGATTGTCTGGAGAGTGCCACAGTCCCCCCTCGCAGAGGGAATCCTCCCAGCTGGTCATGACATCAACACGGCTCTGCCAGTCAGTGCGAAGCTGGCCCCAGCTGGGCATGTACTGTATAAAAACGTATGTTTGATTCTGGCAAAACATGTCAGCTTCCTTCTTACCGCAAGCTTTCATCCTTTCCAACTGGATTGAATAAATTATCTCAGTGGCTTCTTCTTCATCTGGTGATATTTCTTGATTGTGAAACATTGGGTTGTAGCTTCTTAGTCTCACCAGGCACGGATCCACAGGCAGCCCGCTGCTGGCATTGGTTATCCACTTAACAGATCTCGGTATCTGCGCTATGTGTTTTGCTATCTGCGGTTCACTATCCTCAACCCCTTTAAATTGCTCTATTTCACTATGAACTAGTGTGCTGCCTTAGGTGTAAAAAAGGACACTATCCATTTATCAGTGTTGAAGGAAGATTTATCTACCTGTCTGGTCAACTGTAGCTGGACAGGCAAGAACGCCATATTGTTCCTTTAATCAAGCTTCAAAACATCTTAGAATAATCCTAAAGATCATCTTGTAAGTACTGCTATACATACCTTATTGGGTAAATGCAGCAGAAGGTAACAATGATGGTGATGATGATGATGATGATTAAATTATTTATACTCCACTTTATCTCCCCTGAAGGGGATTCAAAGCAGCTTAACATAAAAACGTTAGAACAGCATTTAAAACATACAAATATACAAATATTAAAACAGTATTAAACAACATTAATATTAAAACTATCCAGGTTAAAACCATAAACGCATATAAAATCACATTACAAAAGCACAGCAGCCCTTGATGGTCTCAAACACTTTCATCTTTAAAAGCCTGCCTGAAAAGAAAGGTTTTAGCCCGCCACCAGAAGGACAACAGGGAGGTAGCCATTCTTGCTTCCCTGGGCAGGGAGTTCCAGAGTTGAGGGGCAGCCATCAAGAAGGCTTGCTCTCTTATTCTCACTAACCAAGCTTGAGATAAAGGTGGGACCGAGATAAGGGCCTCTCCTGAGGCAGGTTCATACAAGGGGATGTGGTCAGCCAAATTGCCTGGACCTGATCAGTCTAGGGATTTAAAGAGCATAACCAGCACTTTGAATTGTGGCCAGTAACAGACTGGCAGCCAGTGGAGCTACTGCAACAGGGGGCTTGTCTGCTCCCTGTAACCAGCCCCAGTTAGCAACCTGGCTGCAGTTCTTTGGACCAGCTGAAGTTTCTGAGCACTCTTCAGAGGCAACCCCATGTCATAGTAATCTAGATGACATGTAACTAAGACATGGATCACCGAGGCCAAATCTGGCTTCTCAAGGAATGGGTGCATAAGTTTTAATTGTGCAATGGCCTTCCTGGCCACCGCAGATACTTGGGCCTCAAGGTTTAATGCCAAGTCTAGGAGAACACCCAAACTGCGAACCTGTGTCTTCAGGGAGAGTGTGACCCCATGCAGCACAAGCTAGATTTCTATTCCCTGCTCTGCCTTCCGACTGACCAGGAATACCTGTCTTGTCTACATTCATTTTCAATTTCTTTGCCCTCATCCATTCCATTACTGATGACAGGCACTGGTTTAGGGTCAGGATAGCTTCCTTGGCTTTAGGTGGAACGGAGTAGTAGAGTTGGGTGTCATCTGCATATACGTGGCACTGCAGTCCAAAACTCCAAATGACCTCTCCAAGCAGTTTGACAAGATGGAATACTATCATCCCACCCAGCACAGAAAACAAGGTCCAAAGTGTGTCCCACAGCATAGGTAGGGCAAGACACCACCTGGGATAGGCCCATAGTTGCCATGGAGGCTATGAAGTTCTGATCCATTTCCAATAGGGCAGTCTCAGAATGGATGTTCAAGTCTTCCAGCACTATTAGCCACAGAAACTCCAACGCCAACCCCGAGACCACACCAGCTAACTCAGGAAGGAAGACTGTTGAGCAGCGGGGTGGGCGGTACACCAACATGATCTCTATTCTGCCTCGGTCACCCAGCTTTAGGTAAATACACTGTGGGATGAGGAACCTGGTCAGGGGGTTGGAATCACAATAGACCATTGCAACTCCACCCCACCCCCCCACCCCCCCACACACACACAGATCTCTCCTGCTGCTGCACAGAGAATCCTGGTGAGCAGAGCTGAGAGAGATTAACCCCCCTACCCAGTCTCATCTAGCCAGGTCTCTGTGATACAAACCAGGTCATTATGCTCATCCCAAATCAAGTCTTGGGAGACAGTTATTTTTCTATTTACTGACCTGGCATTCAACAGCAGCACTTTCTGCCTAGGCGGGCTGTCACCCTGATTATCTGGGCTATGAGATATAGTAGACGGTTTGGGGACAATAAGCATTCTATTTCGTTTGCCATTTTATTGATACTGAACCTGTCTCCCCCTTCCGCATCTCCTCCTCCCCTGTATGACTCCAATGTCTGTCCCACGAGTCCGGGAACTCCCTCCCTCCTTAGAAAAACACATCCTTCCTATATGGGGCAGGCCAACAGATAGCAAACAAAACAATTACATGTTATAAAATAGCATAGTCTGGCAGTGATGAAGCTAATGAGCCTTATTTCACTTTTGAATCATCATCTCTGGTTTTTGCGTCTTGATCAGGCATTGCTATACCTGCTGATTTAGCACTCTAAGACAAGGCCAATTAAACTCAGGTTGTTTTTAATAATGTCAGTGGGTTGTGGATCATTGAGTTATGGCTTGAGGCACCACAGGATTATCTAGTCAACTCTTGGCTCTACAGCTAAACCATAAATGAGTTACCTGCAACTTAACCCATGCTATCCAGATAATATTGCCCACAAGCAAATCACAGAATTAGCAAGGTCTCTGAAACTATTAAAAATACTTTGCCTCAAGGAATACTTCAGAGAATTTAAGTATCTGAAGTAAACTAATCAACTCTCCATTGGTAAATATAGACAGAACACAGAAGAGGAATTTCAGAATTATCCCTGCCACAGATCTCTATCTACCATCTCCTGGCAAATCATATAGCCAAATCTGATTTTAAGCTTTATGGAGTTTCTTTGGGCCACTATCACTATTAGGCCTGTCTTCCTTCATTTCTATGTCTGTTTAGTCAAGCTTCTTTCAACATGAATTCACACTTTTTTTTGTTCACTCTGTTGTTTGCTTGCCTCCTTGCAATGGGGCTCCTTCTCTTTACTGATTCTACTTCATTACTGATTCTATACTGATTCTACTTCACTCTGCTGTTTCCTTGCCTCCTTGCATTGTGACTTCTTTTCTTTACTGATTCTGCATCATGTACTGATTCTGTATCACAAAACCCATCAGAATGGACAAATTTCTCTTCTTTCATGGAAACTGAAATCCAGGGTTTCCCATTTCTGTAATTCTTAGCTGTGGGTAAGGGAATTCCTCAGTGCTAATTTCTCCTTCTCATACTATATTAACTCCAAGGACATAGCTGACTCCTAGAAGTCAGACATTGGAGAAACAGGTTGTTTGGAGCAGGCAGTTCTTTTTTCTTGATGACCACATTGACTCATCCTTACTTCCTTTGTGGTCACTGCATAATACTGATACATGCAAAACCACTAATGTGCCATTAGACTTGCATATAGAATTAACAGAATTTTCATTTTGAATGCTAAACATAAGAGCTCACTTACATGCAACAAGCCACTCCTAGTTACCCTACGTTCTTAATTTCAGCAATATAATTTAGTGCTGGAGAGGTTGGACTGAAACATTTTGCTGTGATTGTGAATCAATAGTCACTGCATTAAAAATCACCCAGAGATCTATCAGTAAATCTATCAAATAATAATAATAATAAAAAAACTTTATTTATACCCCGCCACCATCTCCCCAACGGGGACTCGGGGCGGCTTACATAGGGCCTTGCCCAGGACAATACAATATAACAAAATATAAAAAACAGCAAATCATAATACAATTAACCAATACAATTGATAAAATATACAGTACAACACAAAATCAAACTTCGGTCCCTCCCATAGATAGGTGGATTGCAACAGTTTAAGAAGTAGTCTTTGCAACCTTTACTAAATGGCACATTCCACATTCAGTGACTGCTGAGAAGAAAAATGTCTGTGTATTACCAAGGCCAAACTCTTCACATTAATTTTAAGGTGTCTAGCTGATGGGTGGGGGAGGAGATGTTATAAATGAACAAATGCCAAAGATACTTTTTGACCTCAATGTATATGATGGGAGGAGGCTAATTACAGGAAAAGAAGCCAGCTTTCCAGTAGTATGCATTTGTGGCCTCCATTTCTACACACTTCAAAGATAAAATTCCACAGATCCCATAAAACAACGCACAACACATTCCATGGATTGCCCATAGACTCGGTCTCTGCAGCATATAGAAATGAGTGGAATTGAGATGGGCTGGAATTGACTCCACTTGTCTTCATGCACTTAGAAATGGGTATTTTTCCATGGGATGGCATGGTGCATTTGCTCGTTTTCAGTCTGTTTAATTTTTCAGTGTGGGCTTGCATGTAGGTGATCTTGTTATGCCCCTTGATGCATCTTCTTGCCACCATTACTCTTTGGATTTCTATCCTCCTTTTTGTGTTGCTGTAACTGTGAAATTTTGTACCTTTTAAATTCTGCAATTACACATTTTAAAAAAAATACAAATCGCCCTTGCCCAATGTGTGTGTAGGGGGCAGAATGAGAGCATTACCTCTGCAAACAAGAATTCTGTTCTCTGCAAATGAATATACCTTCAGGACCCATATTCTATCATTCAAGGAAGCAAGGCTAAACATTGTTTGCACCTAGAGCACTTATATTTGCTGTTTTTCATTCCCTTAGTAATTCTGTTTGCCACTTTTTCTTGATGAACAACTCTTATTAGAGGGTTATGCTTCCCATGGAGTAATACCCTGTGGTGGAGACCAGCCACATGTCAGAAACCTTGATCCCAGTAGAGAATGAATCAACAGTCCAAGGTCAAGCCAATAGTCCAACAGAGGTACAAACATTAACAGGATAACGCAAATAAAGAAGCCAATGTCAATTCTCAGGTCATAAGCCAAATGACAGAGTGTCCAGAGTACAAGGTTGAAATCCCAATCCATAAACAAAGGTCCAAGGTAACTTCAGAGTTCAGGAATACAAGCTAAGAGTACACAGTTGTAGTTTCTAGAATCGACTTTGCAGCCAGCAACAAAGTGCCACCCCTGAGATCCTTAAATCCTACATGCAAAGGTGTTGCCTGTTGCTGGGTCTCTTCCCACCTAATCTCAAGGACCTGCGCAGCAGAGACCTCTCTCTTCACAGGTCTGTGAAAGCTGGAACAATTAACTCTTCTTCAATCTGCTCAGATGAACTTGCTTGCACTTGTTCTGGAGGCTGAGAAATATTAGCTCCTTCCATGGGTGCTGCTTCAAAGCTTGGCTGAGGGAGCTGCTGGGCACTGCTGGACTCCAGCTTGATTGCTGAGCCTTCTACTAGTATTTCCTCATCTTTACTTTCCTAGCTATCTTCAACACCACTTCTGCAGGATTAGTTATGTGATGAAATATACTTCAGACAAAGATGTAGCTATGAAGACTGTAAAATTAGAATATTGTCCCTTCTAAATATGAATTCTTCAGCTACAGATGGAAATTTCCTTTCAGTCTTCAAATGTTTAGCATTGTAATAACTTAAAACTTCAGTTACCCATTAAGAAACATTAACTAATTTGTCTGAAGAAAATTTGCCAACCTATTAAGTAAATACAAACACAGCAAATATGTATTCATTTATTTTATATCCTACTACTTTCCCATTCAAGGAGGGATGATAGGATATAAAATAAATAAATAAATAAATAAATAAATGCCTTCATTTTTTTGCCTCACATCACAGCTAGACCCCTGCTTCTGTTCCTAAGGTGATCTTCTAAGATGAAGAAAGAGCAACATCCTCATTCTACACACACAGATCCCACCACACCATAGTAGCTTATTGCCTGGTGTGTAGTATCAGGGCCATAACCATAGGGGGGAGGTTAAAATTTCAACCCCGCACCCCAAAATGTGTAAGATTAAAAAAAAAAACCTGGTTTACTCATAAATTGGTTAACCAGTTTAAATTCATAAGGTTTGGGGGGGGGTTGAACACTTTCGAGGGGGTTTGAACCCTTAACCCCCCTGGCTATGGCCCTGTTTAGTATATCTGTAGCCTAGCTGTTACCTCAGTTCATATTTTGCCAGTACCCAAGGGAGAAGTGGTAATGGGTAGAGAGTCATGAAATCTGAATCTCATCTTACACTCCATCAGGTTGTAGCCATGTCATCTCTTACACGTATAAAATGTATCCATAAAGGGTAGAGAGCCACCATAAAAAACAAGAAACTTATGGTGGGGGAACAGAGGCCAGGCCCTCTTGGGTTTATAGCATTACTTTGCACATAATAAAGCCAGTTGTTACTTATAGAAGTTCCATCAGATTGTAAGTCAGCCATAACAAGTTTGCCTTCTAATTAGTTATTGATTTGCAATTGTATCCTACTTTATGGCTTTGAAGTACTGTTTACAGATGACATTAAACTGTGAAATTATTGCCATTCCATGGAAACCAAACTCTACTTGCTATCTTCTTTGCAGTGGGATGAACTCTCATGAAAGTGATTTCACAAAACAGTTTGGGATTTCAGGGAATTGAAGGTTTCCAAGGACAAAGCCTTCACTGAACTGAAACTGGTCTCTGAAAAATCTCAGAATCATCAGATTTGAGAAGTGGAAGAGACCTCCAAGGCCAACTAGTGCAGCCCTTCCAGAGCTTGGCAAAGTTACATTTTAGAATACAATTCCCTAACTCTATGACTCTATGATTGAAATCTCCTTGCCCTTGTTGTCCAAAAAGTAACATTTTTTTCAAATTATGTTTTTGCTCCATGAAAGATGTACAAACCAGGTGCAACTTTATCATCCCTGTCACATGGCAACCCAATCTGCTTAACTAATGAAGAAGAGTCCACCAACTCCATTGAATTCTGCTTAATCTCTGAGATTTTTCAAAATGTTTTTTTAAAAATCTGCTTCCCTGAAATTTTCATCTCAGGTACTAGTTTTGCTTTCTGAGACATTAGATGACAAAACTTTTTTATAGTGTGTAAGATGTTTCAGTTATTAGAAGACACCTATCATAATTTCACCTAATTTAACAAACCTAGTTCTTTTAGCTGTACCCCATTAGAACTAGTTGGCAAGAAGATGGAAAGAGTAAGAAACATGACTTCTTTGGACTATAGCTTCCAGGCTCTCACTGAGAGATTAAGCCAAGTATAGGTTTAGGTAAAGGCTTTCCCCTGACATTAAGTCTTGTTGTGTCTGACTCTGGGGGTTGGTACTCATCTCCATTTCTAAGCTCAAGCGCCGGTGTTGTACGTAGACATCTGTGGCTGGCATGACTGTATGGAGCGCCAGGTATAGGCCAAAGAAAAATCCAGGTCCTGATAGAAAAGACTTTTTCTTCAGATGATGGCTTAGATGTGCAAATGATACAATTCCATATGGTATGAGGCTGGAATGCTCACATATCAGATATGATCTTTATCAAGTATAGGTACAATGGGCATTTGATGTATTGTTTATTATTAATGGTTACTAGACATTAACTAATTTTCACTGGTCTAATGATAAGGCAGAATATCATTATCATTAAAGATGTCCAGGGAATGTCTGAGAGACGTTAGGGTGGTGGTTCTCAACATGTTACAAAACACAACAAACACATTTTACTCAGTTGTTCAGCAACTGGTGCTTGGCTGAGGAGTACATCTACTCCCAGTCTTTTTGTGATTGCACTGCTCTCGGGATATGCCCTTCACATGCCTTTGTTTACCTTATGGGATTTGCTGCAGCCTGGTTCATCTCAGCAGCCTAGCAGACACCCTAGGAATAAAAGCAGCAAGACAGGTTCTTTATTATTATAAGTCTAACAGCGGAGAGCAAAGTCTCTTTCATGGCTTTTGCTGTTGAGCTATGTGAACCACTCAGATACATGTTAAACCAGTTATTCATGTATGTATGTACGTATGTATTTATATATTTAATTGTATGTGTTCCATCCCCAAAACAGGGTGGAAGCATCATAGGACACTGATTTAGGTGAGTCATCAATTACTGGCTTGTCATTATCAATGTGTCTGTCTATAGGCATGGTTTCCTTTTAGAGGTGCTGATGGAGTTAAAAATAGTTGTGAATTTTTTGCTTTCTCTTCCATTTATATTTGGAACTAGAAAATGCTATATTTTGTCCGCAGCCTCCATTTGAGTTTATGTGCCACTGTTCCTAAACTCATGTGCATATATATCTTGCTTACTTATTTGCACTTTTTACTGGCTTTTAACAATCCCCTCTTCCCTCCAAGCTATTAACCTAGTGCAGTGATTCTCAACCTGTGGGTCCCCAGGTGTTTGGCCTACAACTCCCAAAAATCCCAGCCAGTTTACCAGCTGTTAGGATTTCTGGGAGTTGAAGGCCAAAACATCTGGAGACCCACAGGTTGAAAACCACTGACCTAGTGATATGGACAAGAATTAAAATATCTATAGTAGCGATTGCTAAATTTTAGTTTTCCAGGTTTTTTTTTTGGGCATCAAGTCCCAGAAGCCTCAACTGCCTTGGCCAAGGACCAGAGATGCTGAGAGCTGAAATCCAAAATACCTGGGACCTCAGCATTTGGGGACCACTATATAATATAGTTCATAGAGTTTATATTTTGCCTTCTCTTTCTCATGATATAGTTTATACTCTGTCTTTCTTTCTCTGGAATTTTACTATATCTTATTAGACCAATGATTTTACTGACTGAAGTTTTGGCAGGGTAGTTGATGGACAGGCAGCATGAAACCATTGTACAATTAGTATCAGATCCAGGTTTCAAAGGACCTTGGGATGCCTCTCCTTCAATTGGCCAATTTTTCACAAACAGTATTACCAGAAGCCCTTTCACACGACACAATTATAACACTATTATTCCATATTAATTGCCTCCTATAGAATCCTAGGATTTGAAGTTTAGGGAGGGATAATAAGAATTCTCAGACAGAGAGTTCTAGTGCATCACCATAAGAAATACAGTGCTATAATTATATAGTGTGAAAGTGTTGCAGTTGCTGCAGCTATCCACTTATTTACAAGCAGATAGCAGAATTTTCTTGTCCACTTTCATATTATAAGCCTTCTTTGGAACAGGGTAAGAGTAGGTAAAGAAAGAGGGTACAACCATGGTGAAGAGGAAGATAATGAGCTGTTTGCAAGTACCCAACAATGGATTAAACTTTCTTGCTTTTAAGGCTGATGTTGATGCAAAAACTATAGGGAAATAATTCTTCTCAGATAACAAAGACAAACAAACAGCAGAAGTTGTACTGCATATACATTGTCACTACAGAGCAAACTTTATTGGACACATTTTCTAAGTAAATATGCATAGGACTGCATCATAAATTTATTATAGAAGTTGCTGACATAATACATTCTTAAAGCTGTTTTACATATTCGTTGGAAACAATGAAAGTTGGAGGTGCAGTTCTTTGAGATGAGGTACAACTTCCCCACTTTTATTACATGAGTATCATTCAGGCCATAATTTCAGTTATGCACTGGAAAACATATTCTATAATATTTTAGTAGCACTGCAATGGAACTACAAAGGATGAAAGCTGTTTATGTGTGTGTTTGTGTGTATGAAAATAAGAACTTCAAGGATCCTTCACTTGGAAATAAATATTAATGATCATTTATATTAGTTTTATGTTCTCTGTAAGAGGATTGGCTAGGAAAGACTTGCAATTTGGTGTGAATTCATTGCACCAGGTTTTTTTTTTAATTATATTAAATTATTTCTCTATGAGTGGCTGTATTGAGCTCCCAAACTGTGGCAGTTCAGAAAAATAATAATTTAGAATTGTGTGTATTAATGTCAATGTCCGATAAAACTGCCAGATTAAAAAAAGTCAGCAAAGGAAGAGGCCTTAGTTTTTCATCTGTGTCAGCATAAAGGTTGCCTCAGTTGTTTCATCTCAAAACAGCTGCATGCTTTCATTGACTTTTCTTGCCCTTTCTTTGTGCACTCATCCTAACCTCTTAGGTTGTTTCCTGGCCTCCCTTTACTGACCTATGACCAGCGATGACCTTTAGCTAGAGAATGTGACATTTTGTTCTCTTCTGGCGGACGTGTGAGGCTCTCATTATTCAAAGGTATGTGAAAATAATGACCTCGAGTGACCTTTCAGTTTCCTTTCATTTACTGATGTCCTTTAGGTGCTTGTTCAGCATATTGCTGTGTCCAGATGGTGTGCAAAGCTGTTTAGTTGTTGTGTATTAAAATTTCTTCTTTAAGCATAGCATCTCCTGTATATTAATCCCATACGTCCAGTTCTTGTCCCTATTGCCTGTTGAAGTAAATGTCATGTAACTTGAGTGGAAGGAACAGGTGCAAAAGTGATTCCATAAATCAGGAGACTATATAGGGATGAAAGTGATCCAATGGGTTGCCCCATATTTAGATCTACTGCCAATGAAATTCATCCCCAAAAGCAAAGCCATAAAGGTGAAATATTCCAGATCTGCCACTAGAGTTTTAGATAAGTTGAACTTGAGATTCAACTCCTGGAAATGAATACCTTTCCTCTATTCATTAAAAAAAATTAAATATGAATACTGCACTATGCTCAGTACAGAAAAAATTGCCCAAAAGCTATGATCTCTCTACTTTTTTAGATGCTTACTAATATCTTTTAAAACCGGGTCATTATGACTTGAAATGTTCTCTTGTCTATGGAGACTTTTTTCCATCTGACAATTTGCCTTTATCTTAAGATTACTGTAATATTATTGGTATTACATAGCCCAACCAAAAAAAAATCTTGGGGTTATTCGGGGTGCTGATTCAGAAAATTGCATTAGACATACCACATCAGCTTTAGTTTCTTAGATATTTTTATTATGATTTTCTACAAGTGAGCAGATGAACACTGGTATATGGCATATGTCCCATATCTCAAAACCCAAAGCTGATTGGGGGAGGGGGTGCCATTTTTGGAACCAGCAGGTTAAATATACCCAGAAACAGGTATAACATCTGTGCCTTGAAACCGATCTCATTATATTCTAGCAGTCAAAACTCCAAAACAGATATGGAAAAAATCCTGGCAACTTGGCTCTTTTTCAGGCACAAATAATATTTTCCAATAATTGAGGAACATTAATGTGGGAATGACATGCACTGTGGGAAGGACCCATACCATAGATTCCTGTCACCAGTGTTACCAAAACTGTACTGGAAGGACTTGTAATGCAGCAGCTGCCACACTAGTAAGTTCCTGAAGGAATTTAAAGTTTAGTTTATCCAATCATCATAAATATTTGATATGACCTACATTGAAGAAAGTTAAAGTGCTGTAGGTTTTTTAACAGCAGACCTAGATTAGACAGCTGGGTAATTCAAATCATTAGTTTGAGTGTTCTTGATATATACTCAATTTGGAGTACAAAAATGTACAATTAACAATCCAAATATACTTGCTGTGGTATCGGTGCTGAGAAAGCCTAGATTGCTCAGAGACCTACATCTGGGGTAGAAGCAGATGTCAGACTCATTTGTTTGTATTTTTGTATGAACCAAGTGCAGTTTCATTTCCTAAACAGATACCTGATGCAGAATTCAGTTTGCCATTGGGTTTTCAGATTTGTCTAACTATTATGACATGGCTCTCCAATAAAAAACGAGGGTGAAATATGTAGATAAAACTAAGCACATAAACCTATATCTTGGAGGAAATTACCAATCGTAAACCTACAAGGCTATATTAAGGGACAAGTTTGCCCATGCCTGGTCTAGATGGTCATGGTACATGCCTTGGTTACATCCAGTTTTGATTACTGTAATGAAGCACCTGAAAAGTGATCAGGAACTTCAGATACCCCAAAGAAACCCTACCAAACTTTTCACCAGAGCTACTTATAGACAGCACAAGACTCTCTTGCAAATGTTCTGCTATCAGTCTATTTTGGGCACAAACTGACACGTTGATGATGACCCATAATCCACCCAAGGCAGAAGTCCAGACTATCAGCAGAACATAGTCTCTAATATGAACCTCCCTGGGCTTTAAGATCATCAGGAGAGGATCTATTGATCTACTCACATTTGCATGTTTTCGAACTGCTAGGTTGGCAGGAGCTGGGGCTAACAGCGGGCGCTCATTCAGCGCTTTAACACACTTTGCCACCAGGGGCCCGTGTGTGTGTGTGTGTATATATATATATATATATATATATATATATATATTCACACCCTTTCAACCCTGAGAGCAAAGCAATGGCCATTCAACCCGCTCTTGACAAATTTGCCAAGAAAACCCTTTAGATCACCATAAGCTGGAAATGATATGAGGGCGCATAGCAATAACAACAACAGCAATGGCCATTCTTATTACACAAAACATTAATCACAATAACATATTAAAAGTACACAGTTTAAACCATCTACAACACATATAAAACAAAAGTTAAAATTGAAAAGTACAGAAAGGTATACCACATTATTATATTAATCAGTCACATGGTTAGGACATGTGAGGACGTGTGCCTGTCTAAAATACAAAAAAGGTCTTTGTCTGTTAATGGAAAGAGAGAGATCCCCCCCCCACCATCTCTCTTTCCACTTCCAGCTCTCTTTTCCCCAGGTAACCAAATATCCCATGAGAGGGAATTCTACATCCTAGAAGTAGACACTGAGGTAGTTTAATATTGCTGTCCACGTTTTGCTGGAATACAAGGCAAGCATATTAACCAAGGAAATTGTTCTCTCTCCCCACTGCAGCTATTTTAGAAAGATGCATAGAAATCTTAATTGCCAGATCATGATGAGTTTGGCTCTTGAATGAAATTGTCTGTATTGGCAGCTTTGTTCTGGTTTCCACCTAACTATACTTTCCTGTTCAGATGCAGTGGGGGAGGCACATGAGAAATTCCACAGATAAAATATGGAGATATCAGCAGAAAAGTCAGTGTGTGGGAGGGCCTGCCAGGGGAAAAAAAAAGTAGCATAAAATTGCAGAACTGAGAAAAGTTGCTTCACTCTCAGCAACTGACCTAATTAAAGGGCAGGCACTGAGGAATGGCATAGTGAAAGTTTCAGAACCATGTTCCATGGCTTTAGGCACATGGGGTTATTTTTAAAGGTTTGGATTCCATGGCACCTGCTTCCCAAGTGACCTGGAAGCTTGTGAAATTGAAAGTCTAATATTGGAGCATGAGTAAATCAAAACTGAAACAGGTGCTATGACTTCTCCTGGCCAGTCTGTTAGAGCACTTTAAACCTGACCTATCACACTCTTGTTATTCCTGTTCCAGAAGGTGCATTTGGCAGAGAATGTCCACTGTGATGAATTATTTGAAAGTATTAAGGAGTGGGCATGAATGAATACTTAGGTGACGAACTATCGCATCGTCATTCATGATTCTAGTCATTAGTCTATGATTCTATTCTATGATTCAAGTCAGACAAATATGACTATTTTATGAGAACACACCACAAACATTCTTGCACATAGAAACTTTACATTTAAAGCAGGCTTATTAAACAACAATAACAACATATTTATTTTAATAAATGTCCATTAGGTTGGGTGACTTTGAATCCCATACAAGGAGAAAGGTGGGTTTTAAAGCTTGAATAGATAAAATTAATTAATTAAAATTACAAGCACATTTGCCCAGACATTTAGGTTATTAGAACTCTTGCATAAGGTTATAATACCACAGCAAATTTTGTATCCATAAATAAAGAAGGAGGAGAAGAAGAAAATCTAGGTGATGTTAACAAAAAACAAACCCTAAATAGATTAACCCCATAGTCCAGTGCTCCACAGGAACTAATTAGGAAGCCCATGTTGACCTTATTCCTAGTTTCAAGCTACTCTTCACTGAACCCCCCGCCCCCCAAGAATGTTACACAAGCACTATACACCCTATTACGCCAATTTGCAAATGTGTATATATGTGTGTGTGTAAAGAAATCCTTGCAAGAGAGCTCTGCAAAAAGGGAGCTGATCTTTTTGCAGAGGCAAAGCCACGCCTCACACAATGTATCTTTTTGATGCAGGTGGCTGGGAATGTCAGTTGGGATTTGAGCTTGCTAGAGAGAGCACTGGGAAGAAAGGCTCTCTAGCTACTATGCTGTATATATTGATGCTGATTGATTAGTTATTGATTTTATGCAACTACATGGATATTGTATGATTGCAGAATTGTTTTATATTTCAACTCTACAAGCAAGAGTAAAGTTTCCATTGTTCATTTAAATTCCTCTGCCTGGTCTGAGTCTTTTGCACATGGTGTTATCTGGATGCTACTGATTCCGCTGCTATACTCTCCCCTGGTAACACACACCTCAGGGGATAATCACACCTTAGTTAACAAAATCCCTTCACAATACCCCGAGAAGACACACTGAACACATAATGGGCTTTAGGAAGAGCTACAGAGTTTTTCCTGATACTAATTTTGTTCTTGGGAAATTTTCCACGCCTCAATTGCTAGATCAGACCACTTTCTTGGAATCTCTATTGCATTTCCCAACACCCTGAACACCCTTTTGTCCATATAGCTTGCACCCATTGTTTAGCCTGATACTGAGACATCAAGACCCATTAACTCTTAACCAACTGCATTCGTTTCTGCATGCACGCTTTCCCTGAGCAGATCAATATACAGGTGCAAGCCTTCAAATAAACCAATAATAGTGAGTTTATTAAATTTCCCACCTCAACTGGGAGCCAATCAGAGGTGGCAACAGATGTGCATGTCCTCTAATAGGATGACAGATCCTAGCTAGCACCCACTGGAGCCAATAGAAGACCAGCATGAAAAAGTCTTATTTTTTTGTACTGTTGTCAAAGTGCTATAAATAAATCCAAGTGTTTACATTTGTGGGTATGGCAGTCGTAGGAGAGCAGACTTTGCTGACATCTAATCTCTGTAAGAATGTCTTGAGACCTAATGGCAGATTAACAGAGAGTAGTCTGGATCTCAGTAGTAGTTCTCAGTAGTTGTGTGTTTAATTTTGGCTTCACTTCCTAGAATCCTTGGTATTCCTCATGCTGGCCGTGTAGTTCAAAACTAGCTAGCTGTACCTGTATTACAACCATATCAAATTAATAGAAGAGAATGCTTCAGAATGTAGCCGATTTTGTAAGGAGAAAGTAGATGGCCACCAGGCAATAGAGCCAAGACAGCAGATTTCCTGGACTGACAGTATTTTGGATCAGATTCCTTTGAGTTATTTTCATATACAAACATCATTTTAAGCCAGCAATCTTAGCTTAATAATTAAAATGGGATGAGTAGCCTTATACTGTGGACAACCCATTAACTTCTGCTTTATGTGGACAAGAAACTGTAAAAGAATGCCAGGTAAGGTTAGCTAGGAATTATTTTTAATCTCTTCCAAAGAAGCCAGAATCATAGGTCAACTAGCTTTAAACCATTGTGTTGCTGTCATGTGAAGATGAATGTAACACTAATCCTTAGTTTGTTTAGACATTCATTCAAAGGATGCAGATGAATCAGTAAAGAATAGATTGATTTTGATCCTTTGATCTTTAATTAGACTGATCTCTTTTCTTCATTTTTGTATCGAATTCTCTATTATCCCTCTAATTATTCTAATTGCTTTTTGTCAATAAACTGAATTTTAAAAATCCAAAAAAATGCATACTTCAGAATGTAAAAAGTTATCCTGAGGAGACTGATGCTATATTTATTACAATTTATTGTATTGTTCATATATTCTGTTCCTACTTTGTATTAAATGTGGTTTGAGTGTGCTTCCTCTCCTCTTTTCTTTGTGCGTACAAACTTGGCCAGCCAAATGAGATCAATAGAATTATAATTATACCATAAATATAATTAATAACAAAAACACAAATACTATACAATTTGCATATTCATATGAAATTTAGTAGTTGCACAACATACAAACCTCATTTCTATCATATTTTTATTTTAACTAAATGTTTCTAAGGTCATTTTGGTTACAGTTTTCTTCTTCCTTTTTTATTTGCTTCTCCTTGTTGATTTGCTTCAGTTCTTTTCATTCCTGAGGTAAATCATTTGATTAACTTTCAGTTTGTCCGAAGACCAGCTTATATGAAGATGAAGAATTTTAATTGGAATACAATTGCCCCTGTACTGTTATTCACATCTTTCCTTGCATCTCAATGTGATCTCAATTGCAGAATTTTTGTTTGTTTGTTTGACATTAAGAATAAAGCTGAAGTTATGCAGGGATAATTATGAAAGATTGTCACCATGACTATTAGCCACAGCTAGCCTTATCTCTTCCATAACCATGGTATACAGATTGCTTCCTATCAAATTGTTCTGATAATCTAGGTGTCTTGAGCTGTCAACAGAATGTCCATTTTATATTGTAATAATCTAGGGGATAAACTTTGCCATCTTCACTCTAAATTGTGGATAATGCATCTCTGATTTTTTAAAAAATATAATGGATTCAGGATGTATTGATAACTCAGATGTTGGAGGTTTAAGTCATGACGAAGAGATACTCCTGGAAGTATAGGGATGTGCACAAGCCTAGTGGTTCATGTGACTTTTGTATTAGCATATTTCATTGCTTTGAAGTCAGTTTATTAATTTTAACTCAACTAATAAAAGAAAAAAAGGCTGAAAGAAAGATTGGAGGGATGTCACCTTAGTCCTGAATGTTGAAAGTTCCAAGCCTATGAACTTCAAGATAGTTTAGTTTTTGTAAAGCAAAATAAATATTGAGAGTTAGCATGATGTAGTGATTTGAGTGCTGGAGATCAGAGTTCAGATCCTTGCTTGGCTATGGAAGCCCACTGGATGACCATGGTTGAGTCATACACTGAATTCCAGAAAACCCCATGATAGGTTTGCTCTATGGCTGGCATAAATTGGAAATGACTTGAAAGCATACAACAACAACAACAACAACAAATCTCAACAGACTAGAGATTTGGCTATAATATCTGTTGATAAATCTCAGCAGATTGATCAACTGGTTGATTGAATTCATATTTTGCCTTTCTCCCATGATGGCATTTAAAGCAACCGGGTCCGAAAATGTGTGACTCACCCAAGAGTAGGCTTTACATTTTTAAAATATTAAGTTAAAATATATTACAAATATAAAAAAGTGTTGTTGAAGGCTTTCATGGCCGGGATCAAAGGGTTGTTGTATGTATTCCGGGCTGTATGGCCATGTTCCAGAAGTATTCTCTCCTGACGTTTCGCCCACATCTGTGGCAGGCATCCTCAGAGGTTGTGAGGCATGTTGCTCCATGACTCACAACCTCTGAGGATGCCTGCCATAGATGTGGGCAAAACGTCAGGAGAGAATACTTCTGGAACATGGCCATACAGCCTGGAATACATACAACAACCCAATATAAAAAAGAATTAAATATCAACAATCCTTTTTCAAAAAACATGGTTCAAAATATTTTAAAACATTTAAAACATAATTACAGAAATTACATAAACTAGTGCTCCATAATTAATAGGTATGTCCAAAAAATCGTTTTGAATCTTATATCGGATTGATATCGGATTGTTCTTGCTTTTTGAGATGCATTCCGATACGTTGTCTCACGGCGCAACAGGCAATGTATTTTGTACCATCGTTGGCCCATTCTCTAATTGTCTCTTAATGTTTCGTTAATTCCCCCCCCCCCCCCAAAAAAAAAATTTAATATATTTTTTAAAATATTTTTTTAAAGTTTTGTTTCTGCAACCTACCTTGAATGGGAGCTTAGCGCAGCCTAACATGGCTGCCACTCCCCGGCCAATCAGAAGCTTCCACGATGGATGCAAAGGTGGGGGCTAGGGTACTCTGCGTCCATGTGGAAGATTGCCATAAAAACCTCAGGCTCAACAGCAACCATCAGCAACCTATCAATATTACATCCCAAGAGCTTTTGTGGGATAAGATGGTACTACTGGGCAAAAGGAATATAAAGTGGCAAGGCACCACTTCTGTAAATGTCTTAGGACAGTAGATTGTGTTGGCTTTTCCAGAATCCTTTCCTCCTCTGTGCTCCATGAAGTAAGTGGTGGTAAGATTCTTTAGTTCCACAGCTTCAAAGCTTTCAGGATATAGCATCAGCTGCTGTTGTCTGCTTGTTGATGAACTTAGATAGTAGGGAAAGGGAAGCCCAAACTAATATATCTCCTCTCTGAGCTGCTTGCCCCTAACTCCAATTGCCCTATATCTTTCTTTGGGACCATGAGTTTGTAATAATATTTGTGGAGCAGGGAAGATAAGAAATGGAGAAAATCTTACTGATTTTGATGCAGAATTAAGAATTGCATCTAACATGTGAAATAAAATGAAAAATTAACATTATTTAATGACTGCATTAAATTATTCAAAGAGTTAGGCAAGGATTAATAATAAATCAGTTACCGTATTTAAAAAATGGATTGCTGAGTTTCCAAGTTTAGTTTTATACTGGCAATTCCACCAAGTGGAATAATGTGATTGAGACTTACAAGACATACAGAAAGAATGGTTACGCACATTGTTTTTAATGATTTAAGCAAAAGGGTGCCTGAAGATTTTCATGGCTCCTTGAGGGTGAACTAAAATGGAGATGGCATCCATTCTGGGTCAGAAATTACTAGTGTTTCAATTGTTGAAGAATAGTTTATTCAGGGATCCAGCACCTTTTCAGCTCTTCTGCCGTCATGTTATTGGCAAGCCTGAAATATCTGGCTTCTGCAGTACTGCTGTCAGGCTCCATGCTCAATTGTTTGATCTGCATTGTGAGATAAATGCAAAGATGAAAAGAAGAGAGAAAGAAAGAACCATACCGATTGGAAAAACTGTTCGTATAAATCTCTCTGAAGATAATAACTTGAGAGCTTGTTAACTAAATTGAGAGCTTGTTAACACTCAATTTCTTTCTTTATAACTCTGGTAACTTTTAAAAAGAGTCATCATAATGTGGGAACTGAGGAATCATTCTTATATTAGTAGAATGCCCTAGGAGTCATTTCTAATGTCATTTTTCCACAAAACTATTTTGATTTGATCTCACAACAAAACTACAGAACACATGGGAACATAAAAACTTGACCCATCTTTCACCTGTATCTCCCTTTCCTTGCTGGCCAATAATTAGGTAGAAAGGACACATATAACTCATACATCCTTATAATTTTATATTAACGAAAGGAAAGGTGGGGAAGTGCCTTCTGTACTGTTATGGTAATGTATGCAAGCTAATGTATGAAGTTTTAAAATGTATATCTATAAATAACGAATTGAAAAAGTAGTTTTTTCATGCTTTCCATTGCAGCCAATGCTGGAGGGAGGCCAGAATTTGAAGGGAAAACCCCTTTTATTAAAGCTCAAATTCCAGAATCCTTGCTGACCATGCCATGTTGGTTGGAAGATTCAGGTGAAAATTGTCATTGAATTATATAAATGTCATTAGTTCCAAGCTCTGGAATCTTCTTTGCATTCTTTAAGGACCCTTTTACATGGGGCAAAATAGCCCAATTTTTCCGCTTTTAGCCAGGGCTTGGACAAGGCCTGCCACGTGCCATTAGATGACACACGGCAGGCCCCTCCACCATGGGGAGGAAAGTATTTTTCAGGTAGCTCCAATGGAGCTACCTGCATTTTCCTCCCTCTTTCCCCATATGATAGGGGAAAGGGTGGTGGGGCAACGTGTGTTGCCATGTGTTGCAACCCTTTCTCCAATCTGATGGGGGCAGGGTGCCAACACACTTTGTCCTGTCCCCACTATGTGATGGGAGAAGGAGGGGGGTGCACAGGTCACCATGAGGCACAACATAGCCATTGGCAGTGTGAAGAGGTCCTTTAAAACACCTACAAAAATCTGGAGGGAGGGCGAATTCATGAACATTGTTCCAGTGCATGGCAGACAAATAATATGTCCAGCAAAAGCAATGTTTTGGAAATTATGAGTAACACCAAGAAGTGTTTCTTTCCATAGAGGATTCCACCAACTGTGCTGAATGGAACCTTTATAAGCCATTAAAAATTCAATTGGAAATTTAGACCTGTTAACAGTGCAAAAATATCCAAAGCAGTCCTCAAGAAACAGCAGGGGATCTAGTTGAAATTAGCACAAATTACAATATATCCCACTTTGAAGGTGAAAAAAGAGAGACAAGGTTGTAATTATATAAATGACTATGGGGGAAAATGTAGTGCTGTATACAGTATATTCAAAGTAATGGGAAACAGTAATTGGAGATAGCATACATAAAGCTGATAATTTTCTCTTCTCCCTTTATCTCTTATACCCTTTAGCACTATCTAACTTTTCTCTTCACATTATTATTCAGATTTTATAAATATGCAGTGCTACATTCTACATTAATGCAGTACTGAGAAAGAGGACAGCATTCTGTGTATGTAGTATGACTAAGTTACTGTTGCTGTGGAAACCAGTCTATTTTTACTTATTCCAAAAAGGATCTAGAAGTCTACCCTTAGTCTTCCATTAGCATGGCCAAGACAAAGAAGGCAGAAATTGAGAAAGAGACAGTAGGTACATTGTATTGTTATGATTGTACATTGTTATGAATACACGGGTATAATATTTATTAGAATCATAGAGTTTGAAGTAACTAAAAGGACTATCTAGTCCACTGCTTCTTACACTGTTGGTCCCCTTAGCTCAATGTTGGGGTCCTGAAAATTTTGACAACAGTATTTTTTTCTGAATTTCACCTAATGGCTGTTTTAGATTTTTACATGAATCTATTTTGCACTGTTAGTGGACTTCATAGAAGATGCTTCAGCTGTTCTTCATGAAAAGGAAAATCAGCCTGTTTAGGAAGCCTTGCAAATGCTGATTTGTTATTAGTAAATGTATTATTTGTATACTTATTTTTATACCTATATACCCAAGGTCAAAAGGAGCCCCTGGTAGCGCAGTGTGTTAAAGCGCTGAGCTGCTGAACTTGCAGACTGAAAAGTCGCAGGTTCAAATCCGGGGAGTGGAGTGAGCGCCCGCTGTTAGCTCTGACTCCTCTGTCTTTAGAATAAGATTCCTTCCTGGGAAACGGAGGGGAGTACTGCCCAAGGCCTGGTTTACTGAATTCTTGAGGGCAAACGTCAACATCCGGCAGGTGAAGAGACTCCAGCTCTTGTTGAACCGGCGAAAACCCCATGTTTTCATCTTCATCTGCCACAATAGTACTAGGAACAGGACTACAAGGCCCATGAGGCATCACAACGACTGGACTTAACATCAGGGGAAACCTTTACCTTTACCTTACCCAAAGTCACATAAAAATTGTGAGCAAAATGGGGTGGTGGGTGGAAAAATTCAAGAAGCCCTAGTCCAACCTATGTAGTCAGACAAAACAACCCTTAGATATCCATTCAATCTCTTTTTAAGTCCTCCAAAAAACAGAAGTCCTGCACCTTCCAAAGCAGTGTTTTCACATTTGAAAGCTCTCACAGACAAGAACTTCTTCCTAAAGTTTATGTGGAATTCCTTTTCTTGTAATCTGAATCCATTTCTGTTTTGGGCAAGGGAAAACAGTCTCATTCTGAAATGGTGCCAACTGCGTGGATCCAAAATACTGCAGGTTTTTAAAAATTGGGTATTTTTTTCTCATTTTTTCCATTTTAATGGGGGTCCTGTTCCCCCAACCCCAGCGAATATGGAGGGCTGAGTGTATGTCTTTTTAAGGGTCTTTTAGCATGTCAATAGCACATTTCATACCTGTGAACTCTAAAAGAGTATCATCTAGTCCTTGTCCTCAATTACCCATGGGGTGAGGAATTTGCCAAGCTCTAATAATTCACAGAGAAATTCCAAGCAATGTCCTTGTTCCTCTTAAAAATAACTTTCAAACACCTTATGAAAGTTATTATCATCAGTGATTTTACTTATATGTTTTTAATTGTTATTGCTATTATAATAGACTTTTTAGCATAGTTCCACTTGATTTTAGGCACATTTTTGTAAAAAGCATAGTTCATCATAAAATTCTTGTCATGAGAGACCATAATAGCCTTGGATATCCAGTAAAACTTAAAATGTAAAAATAAATTCCCTGACCCTGTCATAATGTGGATTATGGAAATTTGAATTAAGTGACTTTTAAAAATATTGATTATTGATCTGCTTTATTATCCAGCTAGCCAGTAGGATCTAAAAAAAATCCATACTTGCTTCTTTCATGATTTTTTTAATAATAGAAAGCATAAAACGTTTCCTTGTATACTGAGTGATTTTCAGGACTGAATGCCTGAGCCTAAGATATGTTTTTTTAAATTAGGAAGTCTTTAACATATATAGAAACTTATTGATCTGTAAATTGTAAAATTCATCAAATTTAAAAGTGTAACTCCTTTGTAAAATGTTTCACATTTTCCTTGTAAAAAAATTTCTGGTAGAAATTGCAAAATAATTGGAAGCTTACTGACACATCTGGCATGGCTTAAAATATTTAATAATATTTAAAGTTCCTTCCACATGAAGGTTCATTAAATAAAATGAATAACAGACATACAGAAATTGTAAGGCAGATCCACATGAAACAATGCAGGTACAATAATATAATTTAAAAAGACTCTCCCAACATTGCTCATATGCTTCCAGTAGTGATCAGAGAATAACATGAACAAACCTTCTAAAGTAAAGGTAAAGGCTTCCCCTGACTTTACGTCCCATCATGTCCGACTCTGGGGGTTGGTGCTCATCTCCATTTCTAAACCGAAGAGCCGTCATTGTCCATAGACACCTCCAAGGTCATGTGGCCGGCATGACTGCATGGAGCGCCGTTACCTTCCCGCTGGAGCAGCACCTATTGATCTACTAACATTTGCATGTTTTCGAATTGCTAGGTTGGCAGAAGCTGGAGCTAACAGCAGGCGCTCACTCCGCTCACCGGATTTGAACTGCCGACCTTTCGGTCTGCAAGTTCAGCAGCTCAGCGCTTTAACACACTGTGCCATTGGGGGCTCCCAGACAAACCTACTTGTGAACTTAATTCCAATACTTTGTAGCATTATTTTAAAAAGGTTCGATTCCTTCTGGAAGTGAATCTCAACCCTTACCCTTATACTTATCCCAACCTTTTCATTCTAAATCAGACCTTGAACTGGATAGTCCCTCAAATGGAGTACAATTCGCAAAGGAAATTTACCCTTCAGATAGAAGACCATTCTCCATGAAATTGGTCATGTTCTCATTCTACATCTCAATTACATCTAAAGCAGTAAGTCGGGTGAAGAGTGTGTAGTATGGGACTGGGTGAAGAAAGGGGCACACAGATGTGAAAGAAGAAGTTAGAGAGGGTTTTTGGGATCTTAAAGAACTGTGTTGACTGCTCCCATCATATTTCAAGAGCCCATTTACACGATACAGTTATAGTGCTATTATTCTACTCACCATGTTCTTTGGAATCATGGACTTTATAGTATGGTGAGGCATTGTTGTTCTCTGGCTGAGAATTCCAAGTAACCCTACAAAAATCCTTGGGATGGAACTATTGCCGTTAAAGTAGAATAATAGCACTTCAGTTATATAGTGTGATTGGACTCCAGATGATATAATTGGGTGCATAACAGTATCTGCTCATTTCCTAATCTAATAGCAGAAGAAACTGTTTCTTCCTCCAGTAATGAGGATAGAATTGCCTTCCAATTGAGTTTAATTTGATCTCTGTATAGAAATAGGACTTGAAAATTCATTTGTTTCTCTTAACGTTTTTAGTATGGTGAGTACGGGATACTTTTAGTCTATTATTTACGCTACCTCTTTTAAATTGTTCTATCATTGTTTTCTGTTCTTGTATCTGTAAAGCACCTTGTGAGGGCTTGGATAGGCAGATTGTGGGAGGCAGGCTCTTGTATTAACATACACCAACTCAGAAGTTATCAAAGAGTGGCCCATGAGCCACAATCAATCAAATACTGATTTTGCATCCTGTAAAGGGAAGATGGGTTCCATGAATCCTCCAAAAATCACACCTCTGTCTGAAAACATTCTGCATAATGTTAGTCCTTTCCATACCTTTGGTCAATCTCTCTTAGAAGGTCCCTTGTAGACTGTCAAAAGATTCAAAGAAGTTCAAGAAAATTTCAACATAAAGGTTATTATTTTCCATATTCATAATATATTTTGTTATACTAACAGATATAATGCTGTTTGCATAAATAAGATTTATTAGCCACTTTGTCACTGCAAGCCAAGATAGCAATGGTACTTGGAAAATAGCCTTTGTCATGCCTAAAGCTTCAAAATCAAAAAGTAATTTTTTTAATACAAAGTAGGGAACACAAAGAGAAAGGTCTAGCAATAATGTTTTTGCCATGCCTTTAAAACACAGCTCATATTTTTTTGACCCATCAATATTTCCAGTTGCCAAAGAGAAGGAAAGGAGCTAGGGAATAGTAAATTTACTCCCTCCTTCCTTTTCTTCTCTTCCAACTAATCTTTATATGGCAATCTTTGGTTTTGGAAATATGAACCATGAAGTTGAAAGTTAGATTTTCTTCTTCTAACATGTGGGCTTTTGGAATTTTTTCCCTCCCATCTGCCTCACACCCAGATGGAAAGAAGAGGTGACCTGTTTCCTTCATAGAGTGTTGTTTGATAGCTAAGATATGGAACCTTGCATGCCGTTTTGAGATGGACCTATCTGATCTCTTAGCAACAGAGCTTTACTCTGATTCTTTTTTGTCAGGTACTCCATATCCAGCTGGGAAGGAAGGGACTGATTCACCTGAGGTCACTGCAAAAGGCTGGTAGCAGATAAAGAAGTCTTTTCAGTATGATGCTTCTGGATCAGGCAGGCAAATTATGGCCGACTCTGCCAATAGATGACAGTTGCTGCAGGACAGAAGAATCCCAGTTTTATGCTTACCTCTGAGGTCTCCATGCCTTCAAATTTGGCAGAGAAGAACATTCCATCACCAGAGTTTAAATATGATTAATCAGCCAACAGGACACATCAGGACCGGTTCCATACATGACATTAGGACAGTGCCAGCATTTTGTCATTTGTCTCAGGCAACAAAAATGTATTGAGATGTAGGACCATCCCTGAGTGCAGGGGAATTCTAACAGTTATGAGTGAAAGTGCAGGTTCTTTTTCATAGACCAAGGTCCTATATTAGGAGCTCTTCAGTTTGTGTACTCAATACTTTATCGAGCCAGGCTACTAATATTTGAATGGCTTTGATTGTGATTTTCCTGCATGGCAGGGGTTTGGGCTGGATGACCATTATAGTCCAACTCTATGATTCTATGATCTTATTATCACCTTGAAGGAATTAATTTCTTACAGCTGAAGACACAGGTTTAGTAGCCCGTCCCAGCTTCTAACACAGTCAAATAGTTCTGTATTGGAGTGGAAGCTTGAAAGCATATCAAAGTTTAGCATTCTGCACTCTAGATATTGGTAGCAAGTATGTCTGTGGAATGATGGTATGCAAAAAAAACATTGGATCAATTATTCTGTGAAATCTGCCACATGATTCCATCAGAAGAGGGCCTGTCAGCCTCTTGTCAACATTTCCAACCCCTGAAGTTTATGGCAGTGAAAGTTAAGACAGTTAGTTGTAGCTACTAGCATTGGGCGCTGTGTCACACTGTCAAATTTAAAATATTTTCATTTCATACTGCTGACTTTCAGCAATATGTTCAATGTCACTAAATGAGGATAGTATTGATTCTGCAAAAGGTATATCATTTCAGAAACAAACAAAAGTGCCACCTATCAGAACTGCAGGCTTGTGTGGACAATTCAAATTTGCACATAGAATAAGCAAGTGGAAAATGCTCATTCATTTATTCAGGTTTCATCCATTCTATGCTGATGTAATCACAGATTTTGGAAAATGCCATGCTGGCTGAAGATTTCTGAAACTTTTCCAAGCCTATGTTTAGAATAGTTATTGAAAAATCCTATGTAGAAACCAGGGCCGGCCCTAGGTAATTTTCCAGTGTAAGCGAACAGAATTTTGCCCCCCCCCCTTCCAAACCAATCACTGAAAAATAAAAGCATTGGATAAGTGAAAATGTTGGATAATAAGGCGGGATTAAGGAAAAGCCTATTAAACATCAAATTACATTATGATTTCACAAATTAAGTACCAAAACATCATGTTTTCCGACAAATCAACAGAAAAAGCAGTTCAATACATGGTAATGTTATGTAGGAATTACTATATTTGCGAATTATTTATTTATGTATTTATTTCCAATATTTCTACCCCGCCCTTCTCCCCGAGGGGACTCAGGACGGCTTACACAACTGGCAGGATCACTACCAGTATATCATAATACAATAAAATAATAAAACAGTTAAAATAGTTAAATAACATATTAAAATACAATATATAAAAGATTTAACACAGTGCAACACCGATATATGCCAGTCATCCATCAGACCTTGTGCAAGAACCTTAATCCAATCCATGTCAATGCTAACTGAGTTCATTCATTAAATGCTTGCACACATAGCCAGGTCTTCAACTTCTTTCTAAACCCCAGAAAGGATGGAGCCTGCCAGATGTCACTAAGGAGGGAGTTCCACAGCCGCGGAGCTACCACCGAGAAGACCCTGTCTCTCGTCCCCACCAGCCGCGCTTGTGAGACAGGTGGGATCGTGAGCAGGGCCTCCCCGGATGATGTTAAGGTTCTCGTGGGCTGATAGGAGGAGATGCGTTCAGGCAGGTAAGTTGGACCAGAACCATTTAGGGCTTTGTAGGTCAAAACCAGCACTTTAAATTGGGCTCGGTAGCATATCAGCAGGGCCTCTGTCTTGTCAGGATTGATCCTCAGCCTGTTCCTCCTCATCCAGTCCGACACAGCGGCCAGGCACTGGTTCAGCATCCGAGGGGCTTCCTTGGAGTTAGATGGGAACGAGTAGTGGATCTGTGTGTTATCTGCATAGAGATGGCAACACCCTCCAAAACTCCGGATGACCTCTCCCAGCGGTTTCATGTAGATGTTAAATAGCATGGGGGATAAGATAGACCCTTGCGGGACCCCACAGGTCAAAGGCCAGGGGTCCGAGCAGGTATCCCCCAGCTTCACCATCTGGGAACGACCCTCAAGGAAGGACTGGAGCCACTGCAGAACCATGCCACCAAGCCCCATCCCGGAGAGCCTCCCCAGAAGGATACCATGGTCAATGGTATCGAAAGCCGCTGAGATGTCCAAGAGAACCAGCAGGGTCACACTCCCCCTGTCCAGCTCCCTGCGGAGGTCATCCACCAAGGCGACCAAAGCTGTCTCGGTGCTGTGCCCAGGCCTGAAGCCCGTCTGCGAGCGGTCCAGAAAATCTGTGTCATCGAGGAATTCCTGGAGCTGCGCGGCAACCACCCGCTCCAGAACCTTGCCCAAAAATGGGAGGTTGGAAATTGGTCTGTAGTTGTTACATACAGATGGGTCTAACGTGGTCTTTTTTAGTAGCGGTTTTACTACTGCCTGCTTAAAGCAGGATGGAACTAACCCCTGACCCAAGGAGGCATTTATTATAGCCACAAACCAATCCAACAACCCCTCTTTGGCCAGCTTCACCAGCCAAGAGGGACAAGGATCCAGAGCGCAAGTGGTCGCCCTCACAGACCCAAGAATCCCCTCCACGTCATCAGGAAGAACAAGCCAGAAAGAATCCCACAAAATCGGACAGACAGGTACTTCGGTCATCTCCGCTGGGACTACAATTAAGCTGGAGTCCAACTCATGGCGTATCTGAGCAACTTTGCCTGCAAAATGGTGCGCGAAATTGCTGCACCAAGTTGCCAAGTCATCAGGAAGCCCCTGGGTCTCAGGAGGCCGCAGGAGCTCCCCAACAACTCAGAACAACTCCGATGGCCTATTGGCCGCAGACGCTATGCGGGCAGTCGTGAAAGCTTTCCTGGCTGCTCGCAAAGCCACGGAGTAAGCCTTAATAGCGGCTTTAGCCCATGTTTGGTCAGACACCTCCCGAGATTTCCTCCAGATGCACTCTAGTCCCCTCCTCCTACGCTTCATCACAGCCAGCTCCTCAGTGAACCAAGGAGTCGACGCGACTCTACGCAGTGAGAGGGGACGTTCGGGAGTGATCGTGTCCAGTGCCCTAGTCAGCTCACTATTATAGGGCAGTGTGGACTCAGATAACCCAGTTCAAAGCAGATGTTGTGGGTTATTCTGCTTTGATATTCTGGGTTATATGGCTGTGTGGAAGAGCACTGAGTGTCCTTCCACACAGCCATATAACCCAGAATATCAAGGCAGATAATCCACATTATCTGCTTTGAACTGGATTATTTAGAAGTGTGGACTCAGATAACCCAGATCAAGGCAGATATTGTGGGTTATTCTGCTTTAATATTCTAGGTTATATGGCTGTGTGGAATAGTGTTGAGGGTCCTTCCACACAGCCATATAACCCAGAATAAGCCCGGGGCTGTGGCGCAGACGGGAGAGCAATGAGTCACTGACCAGGAGGTCATAAGTTCGAGGCCCGCTCGGAGCTATGTTTGTTTGTCTTTGTCCTGTGTTTAAAAGGCACTGAATGTTTGCCTAATATGTGTAATGTGATCCACCCTGAGTCCCCTTCGGGGTGAGAAGGGCGGAATATAAATGATGTAAATAAATAAATAAATATCAAGGCCAATAATCCACAATAGCTGCTTTGATCTGGATTATACAGAAGTGTGGACTCAGATAATCCAGATCAAGACAGATATTGTGGGTTATTCTGCTTTGATATTCTGGGTTATATGGCTGTGTGGAAGAGCACTGAGGGTCCGTAGGAATCCATAGGAATTAAAAAGCCACCGAAAGGGAATCTGGCCCCCAGTATTTAAAAAACCCTCTAAAATCAGGACAGTAAATAAAGAACAACACTCTGAAAACAGGGGATATCCAGACAGGAAATAATCAGGGCCAGCTAACACATCCCAACAAAGGATTCTCTCTCTCAGACAGGAAGAAACTAGGCCTTGAGGCTACAGGGTAATCAAATGGTAATTACAACATCCTCACCTGCCTCCTACAGACAAGAGTTCTTTCTCCCACCTTGGACCTTCCACAGATATATAAATCTCCCTTGTGCCAAGAGACCTCACAACCTCTGGGGATGCCTGCCACAGATGTGGGCGAAACCTCAGAAGAGAAAGCTTCTGGAACATGGCCATACAGCCTGAAACTCGCAGCAACCCAAACAGTCATATCTACCTGTAACAAACAACTTTCAGTTTCTCTTCTGATTCTCATTTTTCCCCACTGGCTTCCAGTTACCTCAATTGTGTAGAGAGTCACAGATGGGCCCAGGTGCCTATTTCATTTCCCCCTCCTTCTTCCCATTCTTTTCTCCATTTTCTTGGGACCCTGTGCCTTTAAGTGGCTATGGCCCACCCTCCACAGATTCCCATGATTCCTGGGGGAGGCCTCCCATGATTCCTGGGGGAGGCGGCCGTTTCCGGGTAGCACGTGGGCACGCGGGATGGGGAGCGGAAAAAGTGTGGTAGGAAACATGGTATGTTTACTTCCGGCCATCATCCGATAGAAGCAGAAAGAGGGAGTGAGTGCCGGCTGGTTGGCTGAGGGGAGCCGGCAGGCACTGTCTTGAAGGCGGGAACCTCAAGGAGGAGGAGAGGAAGGAGGAAGAAGAAGGAGCAGCAGCAGCAGCAGCAGCAGCAGCAGCAGCCAAGCCTCCGCTGAACCAAAAGCAAAGGTTGCCGAAGAGGAGGAAGAGAAGGAGGAAAAGCGGAAAGAAGGTCCGGACTGAGAAGAGGCACCCATGCTCCCTCTCAGAGGTCGGGGCCAGCGGGGAGAGAGGCGCTGAGGCTGGAGACAGCCCAGGCCATGGCCATGGAGGCAGGCCAGGCCTGGCCAGGCCAGGCAACGGCCGTGGTGGGGACAAAGCAGTGGAAGGAGAGGAAGGCCACGCCTGGGCGGAGGGCACTGTGGGCAGAGGACCACGAGGGAGGCCCAGGTGCAGCCTTCCCCTCCTTCCACTGCTTTGTCCCCGCTGCCTCTGCCTATTCCACCTCCTCTTCCTCTTGGCGGCAGTGACTTCCACATGCGGGAGGGGGAAGATCAGGCGTGCCCAGCGGGAAGGGGAAAAAAAGAAAAAAGTTAAAAAAGTACCTTCTCATTAGCCTTAGGGCACTTGGAGGCACCTCAACTGTGCCCCCCAGAGGATGGCGCCTTCAGAAACCGCGTAGTTTGTCTACTGGTTGAACCGCCCCTGGTAGAAGCTTTATATCTATTGTTCTTTTGTACATTAATAACATTAAAATTCATTGAAATACAACACAAATAATAAAACAGAACAACATACTACTAAAATTGTGATGATGATGATGTTGATGATGATGATGATGATGATGATGATGATGATGATGATGAGTTGCTGGTGGAAGTAGTAGGGCAAGGAGGCTATTTTGGGCTCTCTAGGGAGGGCATTCCATAGACTGGGAACAGGGTCTTCTCCCTTATATCAAACCAAACAAGCCTGAAAAGAGGTTGATATAGAGAGAAATTCTTCTCCAGAAGGCTTAAGACCTCTAATGGGTTCATATAGAGTGATTAGATATATAAGTCATGATTGCAATATATTGCTCCAAAAATACCACAATGATATGTAGTATGTCCAAAGCAGTATTCAATGAATAACAATTTCTGGGGAACATCAATGGTAGAACTCATCTTCTGTTTTCAAGTTGCTCATTGGTGTATGACCATATGGTCTATCATCATGAACCAATTCAGCTTTGCTTATGTTTGAATTCATGAAAGTGGTCTGTATGAAGGCAATATTGAAATATACAAGGGACAGAAAAAGTAACTACAGTGAAAAAATTAGGAAGAACATTATACTTTAAACATTTTTAGAAGTTTATGACAGGGATTGGCAATCTAGGTAAGGCTAGGGGATCACAAAAGGAATGTCCTTTGTTTCATTAATGCCATAGTGTAGAAGTCATCCTTTTCGAGCTCTGCAATCATGTTCACGAATCTTAAGCTAGCTTTGGCCCAAATAACTGAAAGCTGGTTGACTCATAAACTAAAAGCTACTTTGATGACATACTACTGCAGCAAGCTTTTCAGTGAGATTAAATGGTTTAAGGAGTTCAGCCTGTCTTGTTTCTGTGACCTCCTTTTCTAGCACACACAAGTTTCTTTCATGTCCTTTAGTAATTTCAGGAGCCCTATTTAATTTTTAAAAAAATGATGTCTGATTATATAAAAGATTAGTACAGTAAAGAGAATGTTTGATGTTAGCAGGAGATTCTTTTCCAGTCTGAAGGTCAGTTTTTAGGACCAAAGTTCACTAGGAATGTCACATGCCATTCCTTAATTAAAGCTATCTGAAATATAATCTAATGGGATGTTTGAAATCACAAGGAGGAAGTAGTATATACCGGTGTCTCATTTACTATTGAACATTTGAGGACCCCTTTCTGGTGATTGTGCCAACTGGGGCAAGAAAGCATAAATCATTTTGAAGTGGCTTCTTTTATAATACATGTACTCAAACAGGGCACTGCACTTAAATACCAAGAGATGTCCTCTTCTTGCTTGCCTCTGAGTGCTTTTCCTTCTCAAACTGAACCAGAAATGATGTGATTTAGCACTTTGCAAAATGTGCCTGTCTATTCCCAGGAAAGGGTTCTACAATGTAGTTACATGTTCAGATGCAAAGAGGCTTTATATGGGATTCCAGTAGTAATCCCTATTATTCTCTGTATTTTATTGCATTTTATTGCATTTCTCCAATATGTCGAATACAGATACAGTAATGGATTATCATGTCACCTATGAATGATATGTATGTACACGTACAAAGAATTTCCTTATTCAGAAATTCAAAATACTCCAAAATTATCCACATGGGTGGCTGAGATAGTGATATAACTGAATTTTGTGTTTAGATTTTTGTTGCATCTCCAAAATATCTAATTATATATATGCAAATATTCCCAAATCCCAAAAAAATCCAAAATACCAAACACTTTTAGTCCCGAGAGATTTTGGATAAAGCAGTGGTTCTAACCTGGGGTCCCTAGATGTTTTTGGCCTTCAACTCCCAGAAATCCTAACAGCTGGTAAACAAGCTGGGATTTCTGGAAGTTGTAGGCCAAAAACATCTGGGGACCCCCAGTTAAGAATCACTGGGATAAGAGATAGTCAACCTGTATATTGTATCATTAAACTGTTTATTCCATAATTTGTGGATTGATTGTATAAATATTGTAAGGAGAACACACTGTTATGAGAACTAATCCAATTGTATTGGGTTCTGAAATAGTGTCGTACAGTGTGAGTCTTTGTCTATGGCCGCTTTGAGTCCCCTTTGGGGAGATATAGTGCAACAACAACAACAACAACAACAACAACAACAATAATAATAATAATAATAGATGTTGCCATACCAGGTGACAGTCGAATTGACGAAAGACAACAGGAAAAACTCAGCTGTTATCAAGATCTCAACATCGAACTGCAAAGGCTCTGGCATAAACCAGTACAGGTGGTCCCAGTGGTAATCAGCACACTGGGTGCTGTGCCAAAAAATCTCAGCTGGTATTTGGAAACAATTAACATTGACAAATTCATGCTCTATCAGCTGCAAAAGGCCACTTTACTTGTATCTGTGTGCATCAATCGAAAATAGTCCTAAACGCTTGGGAAGTTTTTGACTTGTGATTTTATGATATGAAATCCAGCATATACATCTTGTTTGCTGTGTCATACTATGTTTTTGTGTCAGTAAAATAATAATAACATTATAATAATATGGTCTGAGTTTGATTGGGTACAACTTGAGAAATCACCAATTGATTAATTGATTGCCAGTATTGAGATGCATAGCACTGTGCGTGGGACTTAATGTATTTGAAACAATACAGGTATATCTCAGTTAATGAAAGAGGTCATGACTTTTAAAACATATAATTGGGTTACAGAGGCAGAAATTATGTGTGAGGTGAAATTGTTTCTGCTTGATACATTTAAGATTAGTCAGAGGGGGAAGTGGAAAGGGCTACCACTTCAAGGGGAACAGACCCCCATGGATTGCAGTAGTTGCTTCCTGGAAAGTGGAAGTGGGAAAGGTTTGGGAAGAGATTTACTGTATAGCACTATAACCACAGCACTTACATATTTTGAACTGCTTAATAGGATGCTGGTCATTTTTTTCTTTAACTATAGTTAATTTCAATTAGTTATAAGCCACCTTGGGTCCTGTGCTGGGTGGAGGTAGGATATCAATCAATCAATCAATCAATCAATCAATCAATCAAATGCCACACTGGAGGCACAGGGATTGGGCATGACTTCCACCTCCTCATCTCTGATGATTTGTTTTCCAAGCTTCTCTCCCCCTTTTCCTAAATTTTCTTTTTCTTCTGTTTATTAGATGGTGCATGAGTGGCTGTCCCTTTGAGCTTTCTTGGAAGCCACAGTTGCAAAGAAATAAGAAGAGTAAAGTACTGATGTGGCAGTAGTGCATTATAGCCACCACTAAAACATTCCTAGTTCCTCATTCTTCCTCATTTGTTTGGGAAGGTGTGAAGACACAGCTATCATCAAAGGCATGAAGAGTAGCTGAAAGTGGGGATTTGCAGTAATTCATGGCAAGCAACATTCACAAGATTAACTAAATTCGGAGGCATGCACCGATTTAGGCCTGGTCACCCATCGAGCTGGCCGGCTCCCATCAGATGATGGTGGCACAGCTTCATGACTGAAGGAGGGTAGAGCTAACACAGCTACATGGGAGGGCTACCATGTTGCCATTAGACTCAATGGGGGAACGCCACATGTTCCACATGTGCTCATGCTTCCCCCCATCTGATTGTTCTCAGTTGGAGCTGCGTGATGCAAGGTGTGGGGCGCTGGATTCCCCCCCCCCCCCCAAATAAAGTGAAGCAATTCTGGTGGCTGTGTGACAAGGTTGTTAGTTCCTGTGAGGGAAAATGTGAGTCATTTTACTAGCTAAATAAAAACTGGGATTTGAAAGAGTTAAGCATGGCTAAGACATACTGTGGCACCTTTGGTATAAGTTATTGCATTTTTTTTTAAAAAAAAACAACTAAAGGCTGCACCCATCATTTGAAAGTTCATATTCTGAACAGAATTTCAACTTTTTAATGCACCATATTTGCTACATTTCTGATAGCATTCTTCTCTTAATGGTATGTGTACCTTCAAGCTTTCTCTTGCCTTATGGCAACTCCATGAACTGCATAGAGTTTTCTTAGGCAAGGAACACTTTTAAGTGGTTTGCCTTGTCTTCTTTTGGAATATAAACTAGGCTACAATAGTTGGTATTAATTGGTGGTCTCCTATTAAAGTACTAACCAGTGCTCACCCTGCTTAGTTTACAAAATCAGGCAGGAGCTGATGCCTTTTAGGGTATTTAGGCCTTCTACCCCATGATGTCCCAAATTTACTCAAAGGTGCATTGCAGTAATGTATGATAAATATAGTTCAGCTTGACAAATTAGAACTGCTGATGAAGTTTAAGTTTATTGAGCCTAAAATATGCATTTTATGGATCAACTAATAAAGTAGATATTGCAGATGAGTTATGAATGGAGAGACAGTTTGTATATTGCTAGAACTGCAAGGTACTTTCATCTACTGCATTCCCAAATACAGTACTAGTAATAGACCAAGGGTGGGGGAAGCTCAGCCCAAGAGTATAGCTATGGGGAGGGAGTATAAAATGAATGCTTCCCTCCACATAAGATTTCTGCCTTCCCCCTAAAGTGAAATTACCTTCTGTCTCCAAATTTCCAGAACTGTGGAAAGTGAAAAATTGAAAATCATTCATACCTAGAACTCCTATATTGATGTACAAATATTTTATTCCTTTTAGTAACTATGCGTGAACCTTTTCTTTGAATAACTAAAGTTTATTTCTAAATGGTAATTAAAACTTTTAAGCTATTGCAGGGCTAGAAAAAACATTTCATATCAGGTTAGAATTTTTATCTGGTTGTGCAATGTCCTCGTTTTGTTTATCCCATAGCTATACACTGGTGTTGCCTGCAGGCTCATAAGCTCCCTAAGTCTGTTTTGCTGACCCTGAGGAGCCCCTAGGTCATATTTACATGGTCTTAATAATCCATATTCATATGCAGTTGTGCCTGGTCATGTTCTGCAATGTTTGGTCATTATAAGAGAATAAACTAGATAAATCCAGTTTAACTCCATGTTAAGAAAAGTTGAAGGTGCTCCGTAATTTGGCTGAAACTCTAGAGCAATATTACCAGACAATTAAAGTGGAATATGCCATTATAAGTATTATGAGGCCAGAGCGAAGAAGGGGAGCCAGGAAGACAGTTCCACCTGTCTCTGTGACATCAGTTGGGGGCCCTTCTCCACAGTAACATGCTACCCTGTTTCCCTGAAAATAAGACATCCCCAGAAAATAAGACCTAGTAGAGGTTTTGCTGAATTGCTAAATATAAGGCCTCCCCCGAAAATAAGACCTAGCAAAGTTTTTGTTTGGAAGCATGCAGGATCGGTAAATGTACATACCATAGATTGTTGTACATGGAAATAAAGGTAGTTACAAGAAATAGTAGCAATATACAGTAGAGTCTCACTTATCCAACATAAACGGGCCGGCAGAATGTTGGATAAGAGAATATGTTGGATAATAAGGAGGGATTAAGGAAAAGCCTATAAACATCAAATTAGGTTATGATTTTATGAATGAAGTACCAAAACATCATGTTAGACAATAAATTTGACAGAAAAAGTAGTTCAATGCGCAGTAATGCTATGTAGTAATTACTGTATTTACAAATTTAGCACCAAAATATCACAATGTATTGAAAACATTGACTACAAAAATGGGTTGGATAATCCAGAACGTTGGATAACTGAATGTTGGATAAGTGAGACTCTACTGTAATAATAACTTTTCTTGTATCCCACCTCCATCTCCCAGAAGGGACTCAGGGCAGCTTACACAGGGACAAGTCCAACAACAACATAAATTTACATACAAACAGAAATTTAAAACAGTAAATTAAAAACAGTATAGCCATAAAATATAATACAGAAATTCTTGAAAGGATTCACAGTTTGGTTATGCTGGTTTGTGATGACAACTACTGTACAGTAGATAATACATTTTCATTTTTAAACAATTCAACCATAAATGTGAATTCTTCTTTGTGGAAAAATAAGACCTCTCCTGAAAATAAGATCTAGTGCATCTTTGGGAGCAAAAATTAATATAAGACATTGTCTTATTTTCGGGGAAACAGGGTATGTTGATAATATAATATATATAATATGCACATATATCATATTGTATATAGTATACAATATAATATACAATAATATATAATATATTGTATATATATAATATTGATAATAATGTTGTGATGTAATACAATATAATACTACTAATAATACAATATAATAATATTAATTATATATTATATATTACATGTATTATTACTAATAATATTACAGTATAGTGGTATAGTACAATATAGTAATATGTAATGCTAATATTGTGCTATGCTAATAATAATAAAATTTGTGGTATGTACATATTATTTGTAAGCCTCTCTGAGTCCCCTGTGGGGTGAGAAGTGCGAGATATAAATGTAGTAAATAAATAAATAAATAAATAAATAAATAAATAAAGGTGTGATAAGGGCCTCATTGTTTTACAAGCTGATGGCAGCAGGATCAAGGGGATGTATTTCCATCATCCCCAGCATACATTTTAAGTTAAGGTCATCTGAATCTCGCTCTTGAGAGACTGGCATGAAAGGTCAAGAAAGCACAGTAGAATGCTGAGAACTGACTATGACAGAAAAAACCAACTGCCCTGTCTGTTATTAAACTTCTCTCACACCTTAGGCTTACAAATAATTCTCCTTTATAAATGAACTGAAATGGGGCATAAAACTTTACTTAGTAAGGAATCTTTATGGTTGGCTCAGCAGTTTTACTAAAAGTGGAATCCAAGGAGTTATTCTAAGCAATCCTAATTATCTGATAAAACAATTAATCAAGTTAGTTGGAATGGCTTTCCTATAATTGGGTACACACTATTCATAATTAAATTGCTGCTTTTATGAAATACTGAGCCAGGAACACTATCAGCCACCAGGAGAGTCTTCTGCAAAAGCCACACTGAATTTAATAAAAGCTATACAAGAGCAAAGCACAGGAGAAATGTATAGCAGATTGTGGCTTTCATGTTCTGACTTACTGCAAAAAGAATGCAATAATTGTATCTTGCCATCTGATTACTAATACGAGCATGTTAGATTATATACACTTTACCACCACCCCATGCTGGGGGTGAGTAACAAATGAGAGTGTAGTAATTTTACCATTAGAAACCTAGAATAAATTAAATAGTCCTATTAAGCATGTGGTACTAGTGATAGAACCAAATCCATAGTGGGGCTATAAAAATACGTTAGCCTTGCTTCTGAGATTACAGCTTTCATGATGACCACAGTCATTGGTTGACATGTGATCATAATCAGTTTAAGAATTCATAGAATTGGAGCAGATCATAAGGGGCATCCAATCCAACCCCCTGCAATGCAGGAATCCACAATCAAAGCATTCCCCACAAATGGCCATCCAGTGTCTGTTTTAAAACTAGAGAAGGCAATTCAATCATGTTCCAAGGCAGCATATTATAAATTTTAGGTGGGATATCTTTTCCTGCTATTTCAATCCATTGATCCATCTACAGGAGCAGAAAGCAAGATTGTCTCCTCCTCAATGTGACATTCATTCAAATATTTAAACATGGCTATCATGTCATCTCCTAGCCTTCTCTTCTCCAAGATAAATATATGTATCTTCATAAACTGCTCCTCACTGGGCATAGTTTCTAGAAATTTAACCATTTTGGTAAACATACTCTGGCATACTCTAGCCCAGGGGTCCCCAAACTAAGGCCCAGGGGCCGGATGCGGCCCTCCAAGGCCATTTACCTGGCCCCCGCCCTCAGGTTTAGACTTCGGCTCGCCCAAAGTCTGAAATGATTTGAAGGCACAACAACAACAATCCTACTTGATTATCTCAATGGCCAGAAGCAGGCCCACACTTCCCACTGAAATCCTGATAAGTTTACAGTCTGTTGGTTAAAATTATTTTTATTTTTAAATATTGTATTGTTTTTTCATTTACCAATACTGTAAATGAAATATTGTAAATGAATGATATGGTAATAATATAATATATTGTGTATACATATAATACTGATAATAAATATTATAAGGTAATACAATATGATATTTATATATTTATTTATTACAGTATTTCTACCCCGCCCTTTTCACCCAATAGGGGACTCAGGGCAGCTAATAATAATAATACAGCTCCTGCCAACCTCGCAGTACAAAAACATGCCAATGTGAGTAGATCAATAGGTACCGCTCCGGCGGGAAGGTAATGGCGCTCCATGCAGTCATGCCGGCCACATGACCTTGGAGGTGTCTATGGACAATGCCAGCTCTTCGGCTTAGAAATGGAGATGAGCACCAACCCCCAGAGTCAGACATGACTGGACTTAACGTCAGGGGAAACCTTTACCTTTTTATAATATAATAATATTTATTATATATTATATATTAAATGTAATATTACCAATAATATTACGGTATAATGGTATAGTAAAATATAGTAATATATAATGCTAATATTGTGCTATGCTAATAATATAATATATTGTATGTACATACAACTTGTAAGCCGCTCTGAGTCCACTTCAGGGTGAGAGAGGGTGGGGTATAAATGTAGCAAATAAATAAATAAATAAACTAGCTGTGCCCGGCCACGCGTTGCTGTGGCAAAGTCTGGTGGTATGGGAAATAAAGTATTGAGGAATTGGTGGTATTTAAGGTCAAGGGTAAAGGTTTTCCCATGACATTAAGTCCAGTCGTGTCTGACTCTGGGGGTTGGTGCTCATCTCCATTTCTAAGCCGAAGAGCCGGCGTTGTCCATAGACACCTCCAAGGTCATGTGGCCGGCATGACTGCATGGAGCACCGTTACCTTCTTGCCGGAGCAGTACCTATTCATCTACTCCCATTTGCATGTTTTCGAACTTTTGGGTTGGCAGAAGCTGGGACTTTAGATAATCTGTGGAAGTGGCCTAAGTGAAGCCTAACTCTGCCTGTCCCCTGGGCTGAGTCAGTTGCTAGGAGACCAAGTGGGCGGAGCTTAGACTTCTAACTGGCAGCAATTGGATAAAAACAATTATTCCTCTCCCTCTAATTAGGACTTTATTTTTCTTTTCTTTTTGTTGTATCAACCTAGAGCTGTGGATGATGGGTTGTGTTGTCAAATTTCGAGGTTGGGGGGGCCTGTAGTTTTGTTGTTTTGTCTGCTGCCCTGATGCCATCACTCTTTTATATATATAGATTGCATGTACATACAACTTGTAAGCCGCTCTGAGTCCCTTTCAGGGTGAGAGAGGGTGGGGTATAAATGTAGCAAATAAATATATAAATAAATTATTGTTGTGGGTTTTTTTTTTGCACTACAAATAAGACATGTGCAGTGAGCATAGGAATTTGTTTGTGTGTTTTTTTCAAATGATAATTCGGCCCCTCAACAATCTGAGGCACCATGAATCGGCCCTCCACTTAAAAAGTTTGAGGACCCCTGCTCTAGCCTGTCAATATCTTTCTTGAATTGTGCTGCCTAGAACTGGTTATAGTATTTCAAGTGATGCCTGATTGGGACTGGACAAAACAGAGGCACTGAAAATCAACAGCATGATTCACCTTTTAAATAGTTCACAGCACTGCCATGACTGAGAGTGATTAAGTTTTTTAAAAAGTTTTTTGAAACCAGAAGTGCACTGCAAAGGCAATTCCACTCTACCCAGAGCCGATCCAACAATGAGGCGAATTAAGCGGTCGGTTCGGGCGCAAAACATACGGGGGCGCAGTCGAGACTGCTTTTTCTGTTGATTTGTTGTAAAACATGATGTTTTGATGCTTAATTTGTAAAATCGTAATGTAAGTTGATGTTTAATAGGCTTTTCCTTAATCCCTCCTTATTATCCAACATTTTCGCTTATCCAACGCTTTTATTTTTCAGTGATTGGTTTGGGGGGGGGGTGCCAAAATTCTGTTTGCCTACACTCGAAAAATACCTAGGGCCAGCTCTGACTCTACCCTTCATTTGTAGCACTCTATGATTCCCTCCTCTCTTGGGGAAATCCCCTGAGGTAGAAACATGAGTCTTGGACTCAAATGTTTCCCATCCTTGGGTTTCAAGTGTACTGCCCAACAGAACACAAACACTTTAAGTATTCCTTTCAGAATACTTGGTATTCGTTAACCAAGTCCATAAAGCCCAAAAAGCTCCTTTGTTTCTGGCCTAAAACTAATGTATTATCTCTATAAATATTCTGTAAGTATTTTCATCCTAACCATTTCAGTCAGGACCTCATCAGAAAGCCCAGGCGAAGTGTACTTCTTTGTCAGGCTTCTGCAAGGAAAGGAGTAGCAGGGTGAATCTGTCACCTCGTGTGCACCTACCTCTCTGTGACACTTTCCCCTCCACAGTGGAGGGGGGGCATTCTATGATGGGAGGTTCCATGATGGCTCCATTGGAGCCATCACAACACGGGAAGCTTCCCATGTTGGGATGGAAGCATCCAGCAACACTTTGACCCCAGTTGTGAGCAGGTCCTCTGCCTATGTCAGACAACGTCAAGTGATGTCCGGCGTCAGTCTTCATCTCCAGATGGGGTGAAAGCATCCTACATTAAAATCATGCTATCTAATGAGGCTGTACTAGGGCTTACAGGTAGTACAGCTTAGTCCAAAGTGTGGTCAGTTTAGTTCAAGCATTAGTTTTTTCAAAGGCTTGGGAAGTGAGATGATACCTTGAGGACCGAGAAATCCCTTCAATTTATTGCAAGTTGCTGACCTGCATTTAAAAAGTCATGAACCTTTTTACTTGAAGGTCATTTTTCAAAATGGTTCAAACCTTTTCTAGGTCTTGAATTGTGGTGCCCAGTACTGGTCATAGTTTTTTAAGTGATGTCTGAAATTATCAGTTCAAAGTGCCAATCTCACTAATATTGTTGATGTGTATTTAGTGAACCAAGACCCACTTTGTTGTGCAAAACTAAGTTCCAAAATTTATGGATTCATGCTGAAGAATTAACAAGGGGGGCTTTTGCATGAAAAATTTCTAGTACTGCTAATGAAAAGGCAGCTCTCCTTTTTATTTAATTAATAGATTAAGAACATCAGTTAAGAAAAAAAATGAAGAAACAGTAGGGAAACACAAGCGAGGTTCTAATGGAAGATAATAGCATTAAGATCTCAGTCCCATTTTCAAACTCCACGTTTGAAGTGAGATCATTTCAGGTTAAAGCCTCATCTGGAAGCATTTGGGAAAGCAGTAAAAACTGTAAATCAAAAGGTTTATGTATCATTGGGCCAGCATATATCCCTTTTAGGCCACTGATCTACCATATTCTAAAAAGGCTAAACATGAGCTATGGCTTTAAAAAAAACAATATAGTGGTATAATACTTGGAATTATGATAAGAGAAAAAAATGAAGAGCCAGAGGTCCAAAGGAACACCTTCTGCTCATCAGCCTAACAATTATATTGAATAATCAAGGGTTTTGGGGAAAAAACAATATTCCAAAATATATGAACACAAGAAACTTGAGATTCACTGAAAAAATGTATGTGTTGATGCATAATGACGGCATGTTTCTCTTTTGACAAAGGCTGTGAGCACACTTTGCTAAAGTGTTCTTTTTAATAAATATTGAAATTGAAATCGCACCCCAATTCAATCCCTTTTTATAACCCCTCATATAATGATAGGTTTGAAAAGGTGCATAAACCTCAAATATGTTCTTCATCTATCAGGCAGAAGCATGCTCATTCTGAAAAACAAGAGTCTGGTGATTTATTGTTTGGATCCTCTGCAATAAACTTGAAATAATGCTCTTAAATTTCAGAGTTTTACTGTCATTGAGACAGTCATTAGTTCTTATGACTGAATTTCCACACCATAACATTCATCAGTGTCTTCAGGAGTCCTTCAGTTTCTTCCCTATATGTCTCGTGTCAACTGAAGTTCAGCTCAAAGTGTGCTTCAACCTCAGATCTTCATAACAAATATGGTGAGGAGCGCCACCATTACAATGGAACATTTCACTTTCTGTTTTAGTGGATACTGAACATTTCACCTCCCTTTCCTACAATTATGTTTACATATCCTTCTCATACCGGAATGCCCATACTGAGGCAGTACTTTCAGATCTTAAGTGATTGGAAGACAGAGTAGCATCCACTGAAAACCTGTCCTGCATGTTCAGGTTCTGTTGTTATGCGGGAGGTTGAGGATGCTGCTTCAATACCAAAGTTGAAGTATAATTCAAAAGATAATGGGGGCTAGGAGTAAATTATGTAGATGCCATTGGTGGGTGTCATCTTTCTTGTATCCCAAGCAGTCTAATATCTAGGGCAAGCTTTGCTTGTAAGAAGGGAAGAACAATTCTGTGCATTTTCTCCACTTTTTAAAAAAGATTCTGAGTTGTGTCTATACTTTCTGACATGTATCCTATTGTTGACTGCTTCATTAGACATTTCAGTGACTGAAGTGAAGGAAGAAGTTTTCATCTGGTGTTCCCTAACCCTGACTCAAAAAATAGGTAGATAATCATGGCATTATCAACTACATAGACATGGCATTTCCACTTTTGTGAGGCAACATCAGTGCAAGCCACAAGTGTATTGTACTCAGGTGAAATTTGAATTACACCATCAACAATGACTGCACTGATCAGTTAACTTCCTGACAGCCCAGTCTAAGGATTGCTGTAGGTTACAATTAAATAATTAAGATTGGCATGAGGTTGACTACATAATTCATCTGCTGTGTTGTTTGTGATGATATACATGAATTATTTGTGTAACAGTAAGTACACAGTCAGAGTCACGTCCCTGTCCTCTTTCCTTATAGTGGCACGTAGAACAATCAGCAAAGCCTTGTTTAATTCTTAGCAATGGGAATAAAATTACATATTATATTTTTAGCCCACATGCAATGGATGTCATAAAAAGTATTCCAAAATAGGACTGGAGTCTAAACAAACTTATCTGGAAGTAAATTTAACCAAAAAGGATTTTCTTCCAACTGCACATTAGAATAGAATGAAAGTCCATGAATGTCGTAGCTTAGGATACCATCATCTCAATCTCAAGTAGAAAAAAACACTTATGCTAGTGGATAAAGACCATTTATACCAAGCCTTAGAAATATATACAGAAATATATACAGTGATACCTTGAGTTTAATTTGTTCTGTGGTTGAACCCTTACCTCAAATCACTCTTATCTCAAAGCAAATTTCCCATTGAAATGCTATTAATCCATTCTGAACCCCCCCCCCCATTTTTGTTAAATTTTAAAATAAGAAAATGTACTTTATAAATAACAAATAATGTATACATGCACATTCACATGGAACAATAAAAAGAAAGATCAACTTTAAAATGGTAAAAGCACAAAGTTGTGGCAAAGAAACACAAAGCACAAAGCGAAGAGGCAGAAGTATCATTTTCTTCATACTGTACTCATTCCAGCCTCCCCTCTCCCTTGTTCCCTCTCCCTCTCTCTCTTTGTGAAGCCAAACATATCAGGAATAAAAACCATGCAAAATCAACTAACCCAAATTTCCTCATAGCAGACAAAAGCAAAGTGGACAGCAATCTCCCAAAGCAAACAAAAGCATGTGGCATGAAGCACCAAGGCACGAGGCACTGAGGCACTGAGGCACGAGGCATGGAGGCTGCTACTTTGAAGTCCTAAAGCCCTGTACTCAAGTGCTAGTGCTCCCTCTAGTGCTAGCTCTCAACTCAAAATGCTGCTCCTATGTCAATGTGAAACCCAGGCTGGGCAACGGCTCTGAACTCAAAATGCTCTTAACTTGGGGTGCACTTAAGTTGAGGTTCCACTGTATACCTGAAAAAGACAACGTTTGCAAAGTATCTGCAAAGCACAATAGACCTTTGTGTGCTCCTCTTTCATCACCAGTTGTGTCTCATTTTTGTGTATGAAATGTGGTTCTTGAGAACACAATGGCCCATTGCTTTTTTAGTGAAAACAGCATTTAGCCTAAGCAGTTGCCGCATCACTTGGTACTACAGCCAAAGATAATATCTTTGGGGAATTTTTAAACTACCTATACACAATGCTGTACTGGGCTGACAGCCAGTTAGATTTTCTACGTATAAAAACAGTCAATAATTAATAGTGGGCAAGGCATGATACCTCAGTGGAAAGCACACATGTGTTTTTCCCTTCTCTTGCCTAAACTCTGTTCTCTCACATTTCTCTTGACTATCTTTCAGTCAGAGGAGCACAATTTTCATCTTGAATCTAAACTCTAGATCCCTGAGGCTGCTTTGACACACCTCTCCACCACTACCCAATTTTTCTTCAACTGATTTTCCTGCCAATTCATACTGTTCACTCTTCTCTCTGCCCTGCCACTAATAGCAAAAAAAAAGAAAAAAAGGATTATCTTTATCAAAATTGCTTCTGGAAAAGGTGAAAGTAAGGATTTTTTAAAACTTCCTCTTAGGTAGGAAGGGGAGTTGCTTGTTGGACAGGCGTAAGCATGTGTATGCTGAACCATATTGTCTGGTTCTTGGGATTGAAACATCTACACACTTCTATATTAATGGTTTGGATTTTCAGGTCAAACATCTATTTAATTGGAAAGTTCATAAAATGCATACTTTCTCTCCTCTGCTATTTGAAAAACTTGGATTAACTGTTAAATTTGCATATTAGTGGCAGGGAAACAACAAACACTCTACCTTAAAACTGTCTCAGTTGTGTGGGCATCCAAAAACAGTAAAATGCCACTGTAGGTGCCTTGCAGACTGCAGCTGTCAGTGATGTATTTATATTTTGAATTATATTTCATTCCCAAGTGTTATTTTCTATTCAAGCCATATAGTCAAATTTTCAAAGGCATTTTTGTTAAAGAGGTAGAAAGATTGATAGGCCCTGTTGCAGATACAGCACAATATAACTTTAGCCAAGGTCATATTGACCTGCCATGTAAGTGTACATTGTCTGCTATGAAAAAAAGGAAAGAAGGAATGAAAAAACAAATGGTGTCATATTTTAGTCAGCAGTTGCAAATGAAAGGAATCTTTTGAGAAACCAAATTAAAAATACATTATAATAACTGGAGGAAATGCTGATCATTAAATATGTCCTGTAGTTCAATCCCAGCTGGAACACAGGTTCTTCTCTTTTGCTAATAAATTCTTTTAATTACAAGGATGCTCAGCTTTGAGTAACTCAGATGTTCTGCTATCCTGACAAAACCAATTATGAAGAGGAAAAAGAATGACCTTAAAATGCAGTTCACGGCACCTTGCTAGGTCAGACTTCTCAGAGAATGCAAAAAACCAGTGCCATCTGAAGCTTGCATGAATTACCAAATCCCTGGTGCCTCACTTGGTCTCCAAGATCATCTACCATCATTCAGACTTCTTGTGACATATATTGGAACCTGTTTTGCCATTTGGGTGTCTATTTAGACATTGCGTTAGTCTTGTTTCACACAACTTATTTAATTGAGTGGCAATTTGACTTGAAAGCATCTGATAATCCATCCACAAACAGTTCACTGTAGAGTTTTTATTAGTTCCAAGCCCTCAGGGAAGGAAATGCGACAGGTTTCACTACTATCAAAGTATTGTCCACAATGGCAGGAATTGATTTTCCAAATTGAAAGGAATGAGTGGCAGGCCATTTACTTATATAGCTTAAAAGAATCAGGTAGACCACTAGGATTCACAAGAAAATCCACTTAATAACGTAATAGCTTTTCTGGAAACCTCAACATCCCATGATATGTTAAAGGGTTGTACTTACTAAAGGTCCTTTCAATGTTCTTCCTCTTGTATTCACCTTTTCATTTCAAAATAAATGTTTATGTACAGATTGCTCTTTTTTCTACCACCCTCATTTGGCCTGTTTTCTTAAATATCCATGGCAAACTGTTCAGAATGGAATGAAATTTTGAAAATGAGGCCTTATTGATACAGATTACTTATTTATTTATTTATTTATCTATTTATTTATTTTATATACCGCTCTTCTCCCCCAGAGAGTTGTTTGTATAGACTATATGTAGGGTTTTATATTGTTTATTCAAAAACACCCATGCATTTAGAATACTAATATTCATATGTTATGTACGAACATGTGATATTGCAGTGTACTAAGTCAGAGCAGTAATAGCAGCTTTACCTACAGTAGGAGTTGACAACTGGTGGTGTGAGAAGACCACATTTCTGGAGGCTGCCAAACATTCATAGAAACATACAAAAAACAGGAAGCTGAATCAGAAATTAAAGTCCCCTTTTTTTAAAGGAGATCTACAAAGAAATTAAGAGGTGAATTGCTATTCCTCAGGACTGGCTTTCCAAGGCATGGGGTTCCAAGGTCTCGGGATGAGGCTATGTTCTTTGATACCCCTTTTAAACTGAAAAACCTAAAAAAGGGACTATTAGCAAAGAAAGTGCATGCTCTGCCTTGGAAATATGATTCATTTCCATTTTACCTACAAATTGAACTATTTTCTTTTCCATGGTTTATGAAAAACCAAATAGCAGGTTCATCTCTGGGGAAGAATTTATTTTCATTCAGGTCTTTCAGGACCAATCACAGAGCTGAACACAATCAACAGTCCATTTAATCTATCATGATCTCGATCTATGTCTTTCAGAAAGAGGCTTGCAGAACAAAGACTTTCATGAACAATGCTAGAATTGCATCATATCCAATGGTAATGTTTATGTGGGAGAATGCAAATAAATCCACTATGGAAATATAGATGTTTCATGCTACACAATTATGGCACATTTTGACTGCCAAGGCTACATCCTATACTTCTGGTAAAACATGAAAGGAGCTAAGACAACTTCTTCTTGTTGTTGTTTTATTGTGTCAGAAGTGACTTGAGATAATACTGCAAGTCGCTTCTGGTGTGAGAGAATTGGCCGTGTACAGAGACGTTGCCCAGGGGACGCCCAGATGTGTTATTATCCTACTGGCAGGCTTCTCTCATGTTCCTGCAAGCTAGAGTTGACAGACAAGAGCTCACCACATCTCGTGGATTCAAACTGGCAAACTTTAGGTCAGCAGTTCAGGTGGCACAAGGGTTTAACCCATTGTATCACTGTGGCTACATTTGTTCTTCTTGGTGCTTTCAGGTAATTTCTTGGCAAGATTTGTTCAGAGGGAGTCTGTCTTTGCTTTCATCTAAGCAGGGCTCTTTCAGACAGCATGAAAATGTGGGTTTTAAAGGGATGATATAGAAACCCTGGAACTAAGAACATGTCCCCACACAGACCTGTAGATCCCTGGATTTCTTCCCCATCATCCTCACAAGTCTCCTCTGTATCAGAACAAGATGGAAGGTGAACGGGGGACATTCAGTGGAAGGTTTTTTTTTAAAAAAAAACCAAAACACTCTGCTATGCGCTGAACTATATATGTGCATATAAGCAGATTCACATGTGCCCGTATAAGGCTCAGCACATAATAGAGTGAATTTAAAAAATTCCACCAGATTTCTCCCTTCCTCTTATTCAAGCTCTGTTTAATATTATACAGTTTAAAATAAAGAGTTTCAGAGAGTTCTAATTGCTCTCTGTTTGTGCTTCCTTTTTATATCAGCTGTGTGTCAGTTTCACAACCCAATCAGCTGATCGGCTGTGTTGGGCTTTTTAAAAGTGGACATGTGCTGGAGCACTCTCCACAGGAGGAAAGGAAAGAAATCACATGTTTTCCCAAGTGCAGGGATATACAGTGATGCGAATATGCACATTTTTTTTGGCCAGAATCAGGATAAAAGGGAACTTTTTATTCCATGTTTTTGGCCATTCCAGTGAATCAGCTAGTATTTAGAGCTAACATCATGTATCCACCCCACCCCCTTTTAACATGGGAAACCCCATGTTTTAGTTACTGTGTAGATGAGTCCTGAGAGAGTGCTACTTATCCAACGTCATCAAGTTGGTTTCCACAGCTGAGCAGCACTGCTAACCCTGGTCTCCAGAATCATAGTCAAATGCCCAAACCACTACATTACACTGGATCTCAGGAATTCCAAATACTCCACCTTAAACTGCAAATATCAGGATTTTGTGGGATGTTGCCATGGCAGTTAAAAATGGAATCCCAGTGCCAGAATTGTGCAGTGTAAAAGGGCCACTGATACGCATTAGAACAAAAATGTGTGCCCACTCAAATTGACTCTTTAAGCTTGCCTGAAGGTAATAATTCAGCAGCCAGGGAAGTAGATGCTGTTTGTGATCAAATTTTGATACAATTAAAAAAAAAACCTTGAAAGTTATAAAACTGTATTTATATGCAACTGGTTATATTGACGGCTAATCTATTATTGTGATTGTGTAATATATTGTTTCATAAAACAGCTATAAAATTATCATTTCTGCCTATTATAAAATAATGCAGTGTTGTGGTTAATATACTGTGGTTAATGTAGTTAATATCCCATTGGAGTGGGATCTTTCTTATTACAAAGTGCTTAGAGTGAGATGAATTGCAATGCTCAGTACATCCAAAAAGGGAATTAAATATCTACATATTTAGATGTATGCAAAAATAAACAGTGTAACCACCATATATTTTAAGACCTTGGGAAAGTGCAGAGAGAACAGGAAATTTGTCCTGAAACTCCATCATTAGAAGTTCATAAATTTGCAAAAATGGTTCGAATTCTTTACTGACTGCATAATGATAAAATTTCCCCCCCGCAATCCACAATTTCTCAACTGCAGTGTCTTCCTTCCACAGATATTTCTTAGTTGATGGAGAGCTATGATATCATCCATAGGTACAATTGGAGGACACTTGAAGACCTGGTGGATGACAGTTGTGCTACGTCTAGATGTAGGAAAATACATGAATGCATGTCTGTTGGCCAAAATGTGAACTGCCACAAGGATAGGGAAAAACTCCAAAATTGAAGTTCGCATAGCAGGTTGCCCTTTCTCCAACTGGCTGGCCATTTTGCAGCACACCAGTGGTCCTGAAGGAAGACACTAAAACCAATGTTCCCAGCTGCATCTGAGTAGACCTGTAACTCACTCCCGGGCGCCCATTTCACCTGCCACAAGGAAACCCGATTGAACCTTGTCAAGGAATTGAAGCCATACCTTGAGATCCTCCTGCATTCTTTTTGTTACCCGAATCTGGTGGTGTGGTATGCGCACTCCAGCTGTAGCCTAAACTAGGCGAGCAAGAGAAAAACCTACCTGGGGACACTACATTGCAAGCAAAAGCAAGGGAGCCTAGAGTTCCTTTAATGTCACCTGTTTCTTGGTAGATGCCTCATCAATCCATGTCTGGAGTGAAGTGAGTTTGTCTTGTCGGGAGGCAGGACACCCCCTCCACCCACACCCACACCTAGTCCAGCAGGATTTCCAGGAAGACAATGGAGATAGAGGGGACTTCTGTTTTTTCCTGCGCCAATGGGATGCCAAACACCCCAGCCATGGCCATGAAAGTACTAAGCAGGTGAGAGAAATTCTCGCTGCCCTGCATATCAACAAAAAGAAAGTTGTCCAGGTAATGCGTTGCAGACCTGCATTGGAACAGGGCCATGACTACCCACTCCAGGAATGTGCCCAAGGTCTCACAGCTGACTGCATAGCCCATGACCATGGCCTTGTCATAGTACCAGCAGTTTATTTATTTATTTATTTACAGTATTTATATTCCGCCCTTCTCACCCCGAAGGGGACTCAGGGCAGATTACAATGAACACATATATGGCAAACATTCAATGCCAACAGACAAACAGCATATATAGACAGACACAGAGGCATTTAACATTTTTTTTCTAGCTTCACGATTCCAGCCACAGGGGGAGCTGTTGCTTCACTGTCCAGTAGTGGCTGTTGAACTTGAAACCAAGGAGGGTGAACTGAGAGCAGCCTGGACATAGATTGAATATCACATTTTTCCATAAGGGCATGTGGACCACTTGCCTGGACCAAGCTGAATTGCATAGTCAAAGGAGGGTCATGGGGTATTGCATTGTTAACAGATGCCCCCTTTGGGTAAGAAAGGTGGTGTATGAGGTGGTACTCCCCTGGGGTTTCTTGGGGACTGCCACCAAGGTACACTCTAAAGTTTTCCATGGATGAGGCTTGGAATGATCCAGCAATTCTCCCTGCTATTAACCCTTTGACAATTCCACATTTGAGGACCTCAGGCAGCTGTGCAGCTGATTTTAAGTTTCCCAAGGTGAAGGCTATGCAGGGTCCCTCTGCCAGGATGTGGAAACCTGAAATGAAGCCGTCGCACAGAAAGTTAGCTGCTGCTTTGTCAGGGTAGGGCTAATCCAAGGCAGTATGGAGGGCAGCCTAATCAAGGTGAGGGCAAGGGAAAGAGGCTCACTTACCAGTTCCTGCAAAGCATCCATTGGCATAACCTGCTTCCTTCTTGGGACCGGGCTGGGGACCTGCTATAAAGGGCTGCAGGACACCTGGGTGCTTATCGCATGACATCTTAGTATGGCCCTCTGCACATGGTCAAAATGGCAGTGTGCTTGTAGGCATTTGCCCATGTTGTTCTCCCAGGACATCACATGCCTGGAATCCTTTCTGCCCCACCCATGGTCTAGTCACCCTGACTCTGATTTACTGTTGATGCTGAGTCCCACCTAGGTGAGCCAGATATTATGGTTGATGAGGTCCCATCTGGCCCTGGCACTCTGGGATGCCCTTTTGTGAAAGACTGTGTCATATGTGAATAGCAGCTGCCTCGCCTGCCAGTATTCTGGCCCTCATGACATGAGTGAGATGGTTAACGAGGTACCAACCTCATTCCAAGAATGCAGCTGCCACCATCCACATGAATACTGAGTAACCAGTGGTCAAGTTTGCAAAGGTTTGCTGAGCAGGCTTGTTACTGTCCCCTTTTCTGTGTCTGCCTCTGGATGTGGATTCCTGGCCCTCTTGCCAACTGAAGGCAGAGGGAGTGTCACACCGCTCGCTTTGTACTGCTGCCTCACCCAAATGACGGTGCCCAGGAGACAACTGAAGGAGCACCATGCTGCACAAGTTTTGCTTGTCACACAGTCACCTTCCTCATAGGCAGGAACAAAGAGTAGTACCATGCCACTTGTTAAAGGTCCCCTCACTGTCGCCATACCTTGCCACTGCTCCTGCTTTGCTGCTCACCTTGCCAATGTCAATGCATGTCTCGGCGTCTTCGCTGACAGTTGAAAGGTGTACTGGGGGGAGTGGCCTGGCGCAGTCTCAAATATGCTGCCAGCGGATCACTCTAACAGCTTGCCCCAGCCAATCAGGGGGCGGGGAAGAACCCACTGATTATTGGCTGGCCAGCCACATGGCGGGAAACACTTCTGGCTCAGGGGTTTCTGGGAAGAAGTAGTTCCCCAGACACAAGAGGGTGGGAGGACACCTGACATTGCAACATCCCTGCCTGGTAAGTCATACAAGGCTTATTTTCCAATCCTCATGTAGCCACTCTGTGGGCTGATTTAGGGATGTAATTCTCTTTTTTGTATTCAAGAAGGAAAAAATTCATACATTCTCTTCAACTTAGATAAGATTGTGAACTTATGACAGCAATGACAGCTGGTAAAAGGCCAGTAAAATTCACAATGCAAACTAATCAATGTACCTGGAAGATGGGGAACTTGATACAGTGATGGAGTCATGAAACTGAAGCATCATCTTTCAAAAGAGTTGCTTTCTTTTAAATAGATCTGCAGTATTTTATATCAAGCATAGACTTTTTTTGGTAAATTTCAGTGACAAATCTAGTTTACTGCCTCTAAAACTAATAGGTTGAAAGAACAAACAATCCCATGTTCACAATATTCATATCCTTGAATAAAATTATACTTCTTCATAACCAAATGTTCCTTCTCGGCCTGATTTCTTCCCACATCACCATGACAGATTGCATTTAATTGAACAGTCAGTCATTTATTGCAGTCATTACAAATGTATTCATATAGTTTTTATCACACACTTTTCTTTGAGGTCAATCCCTTTGATCCAAATGCAAATAGTTTGCTAAAGTCTAATTTATTTGGAAAATACATTATAATAAAAAGAATAGATCTGATTTGTTTCTTTTATAATTGTGTATTTCTTTTGTTGTTTGGTGAGTATAGTAGAATATTGACAATGTGGCACTAAAGATGTTTACTTGAAAATGGAAAATGACATTGATTTTAGTAGAAAGTATTTTGTGAGCAAATATACACAGATGCACACAACTGAAAATGTCATTTTTACTACTTGGAGTTGTTGCTAGAGGTTTTCTTTTAACATCTCTTTATATTTCTTGACACTTTTCCCTCATCCTAACTAACTGACAGGGCCGGCTGGAGATATTTTTAAATGTTAAGCGGGGGTGCTAAAAAGCGCCCCCGCCACTGGCCCCGCCTCCCAGGCCCTGGCCCCGCCCAGCGTGCCCTGGCCCCGCCTCCCACGCTGTGTGGGAGGCGGGGCCAGGGCGAATAGTGCGGGGGGCGGGGCCAGAGTTGGCCCCGCCCCCCGCCCAGCGTGCCCTGGCCGCGACCAGGAAGTAAGGCCCGAATGGCCTAGCTGTGCTGTGCGCGTGCGCACAGCACAGCTAGGCCATTTTGCCCTTAGTCAACAAACTAAGGGCAAAAATGGCCTATCTGGCAGTGCGCATGCGCACAGCCAGATAAGCCATTTTTGCCCTTAGTTTGTTGACTAAGGGCAAAATGGCCTAGCTGTGCTGTGCGCACACGCACAGCACAGCTAGGCCATTCGGGCCTTACTTCCTGGTCGCGGCCGCCGATCGCCCGGGCGGCCAGCGGCCGCGACCAGGAAGGGCCAAATGGGCTATCTGCGCTGTGCCCGTGCGCACAGCGCAGATAGCCCATTTGGGCCTTACTTCCTGGTCGCGGCCGCCGGCCGCCCGGGCGATCGGCGGCCGCGACCAGGAAGTAAGGCCATTTTGCCCTTAGTCAACAAACTAAGGGCAAAAATGGCCTATCTGGCAGTGCGCATGCGCACAGCCAGATAAGCCATTTTTGCCCTTAGTTTGTTGACTAAGGGCAAAATGGCCTAGGTGTGCTGTGCGCACGCGCACAGCACAGCTAGGCCATTCGGGCCTTACTTCCTGGTCGCGGCCGGCGATCGCCCGGGCGATCGCCGGCCGCGACCAGGAAGTAAGGCCCGAATGGGCTATCTGCGCTGTGCGCACGGGCACAGCGCAGATAGCCCATTTGGGCCTTACTTCCTGGTCGCGGCCGGCGATCGCCCGGGCGATCGCCTGCCGCAACCAGGAAGTAAGGCCCAAATGGCCGTGCTGTGCGCGTGCGCACAGCACACCTAGGCCATTTTGCCCTTAGTCAACAAACTAAGGGCAAAAATGGCTTATCTGGCTGTGCACATGCGCACAGCACAGATAGGCCATTTTTGCCCTTAGTTTGTTGACTAAGGGCAAAATGGCCTAGCTGCTTGTCGCGGTTTGGCGTGGGCGCGGGGATTGAAGCCCCGCGGGCCCGCGCCAACACCGGAGGCGTCGGTGGCGCTACGGGTCGCTGTCGACGCCTCGACAGCGCCCCTAGCGGCCAGCGCCCGAGGCGGCCGCGTCAGCGGCCTCGTAGTAACAACCGGCCCTGCTAACTGATCAGTTTTGGTGTCTTAATCACAGCTGTCTTTCTGAAATAGATACATGAATAGGATTGTAAACCACTTTACAAAAGCGAACTTAACCTATGGGTGAACTTCCCCTTTGTGTAAGCAGAAGGCAGTTCAAGCAAGAGTTATTTATTTATTTATTTATTTATTACTTCTGATATTTCTACCCCGCCCTTCTCCCCGAGGGGACTCAGGGCGGCTTACACAACTGGCAGGATCACTACCAGTATATCATAATACAATAAAATAATAAAACAGTTAAAAACATATTAAAATACAATATATAAAAGATTTAACACAGTGCAATGCCGAATATATATGCCAGTCATCCATCAGACCTTGTGCAAGAGCCTTAATCCAATCCATGTCAACGCTAACTGAGTTCATTCATTAAACGCTTGCGCACATAGCCAGGTCTTCAACTTCTTTCTAAACCCCAGAAGGGATGGAGCCTGCTGGATGTCACTAGGGAGGGAGTTCCACAGCCGAGGAGCCACCACCGAGAAGGCCCTGTCTCTCGTCCCCACCAGCTGCGCTAGTGAGACAGGTGGGATCGAGAGCAGGGCCTCCCCAGATGATCTTAAGGTTCTCGTGGGCTGATAGGAGGAGATGCGTTATTTATTTATTTATTTATTATTTAGTTATTTATTTCTCCACTATGCCTGAACATTGCATGACCCTTTATATCATATCTAAAATGAGGAAATCAACATGCATACAACAGAAAGATATTAGGTGACATATGTAGATTTGCATAGCATTTCCACTGATAGAAAGATAGAGAGTAGTTTCAAATAATTACTGTATATACGGTATAAGTGTATAAATTTTAGCAAAAATTTGATCCTGGGTTGACTTATTCATGGGTCAAGGTAAATACCTTGCCTTAACTCTTCCCTTTTTAGAAAAGAAACAATATCTTCTCTGAATTGAGTGGCAAAGGGCAAAAGCTCAGTTGGTCTCAGGAAAACCTAAAAGAAACATCAACACCCTTCTATTCTCTCCAATATTTTGCTACTTCTAGCTTTTTTTTTTTTAATATGTGGGAGATATAATTGTAGCAGTGTCAGCCACAGGTGATGGGCTCCTGAAAGATGCTGTCACTCCCTACCATGGATTTATCCACAAATTATCAATGGTCCCAAATTCTGCTGTCAACCAATACATGAAGTCAACCTATGCATGAATAAATACAGTATTATAATTTAAAGAGTACAGTCCTTATAATAATAAAGGGACCACTGCCAGGTCAAACACATATCCATAGTTCTTGTGAAACATCTCCTGAAAAGCATGTATCAAACACTACACTATGGCTTATGTTGCTGTAGTAGGGACAGAAGCACCGCTACACATTGGAGGAATCTTTCCCCATTTGTAGTAAGGTCTTAATTCCTCTTCTCATTTTGTAGCTTCAATAACATTCCATTTAATTATGGACCTTATTGGGATTTAATTCCTAGCCAATCAGGAATCCTGTTGGCTAGGGAAAAAAAGGAAGGCAAGAGAGAGGCCAAACTGACTAGCCCATTATGCAAAGAAGGAGCACCTGTTAGGAGAGTTTCAGTTGTATGTTGTTTTAATGTGTTAACCACTGTGATGGGAATGTGGAGGAAGTGAGACCCTCTCGTCCTGTACAAATTATCAGCTATGGTTCAGGATGCCAGCTGTGGACTGGGAGAAAGCAACCTGAAAGACAATGCAAATTCTGGTTATAAAATGAAGCGTTACTAGGTAGGAGGTTGTGTGGAAGAGAGTGGAAAGTGCAACAGTGAGAGAAAGAGATGGAAGAAGTTCCAGAAAACACAGGATTGGGAGGAGAGAAAAATCAAGGGAGGAGATGCTGAAGTATGGCCCACTTTTCTCTTGAATGCCAAGAACCACAACAACTTGATTCTTGGGCTGATAGGGAATCCACCTTTATTTCTGCTCCTTGTTTCTGGGAGTGGACTATCAAAATCACAAGGCAGTAGAAGGAAGTAAAAGGATGGCAATGGGAAAGGAGTGAACTGCTCTCAGACATTGCTGAAGACAAAGGTGGGTGGTGAAGAAAGAGATAGCCGACACCACAAACAGAAAAAGAGTAGAGGTTTGAGACCAACAAGGAAGAAAAGAAAAGTAATTTATAGATTGGAGGGTTTGAATTACAAGATTGTAACTTTATGCTCTAGACAGCAAGTGTCCCAGGAATCAGCTGATTCAAATACAAGAACTGCTTAGTAATTAATTAGTTCCTTTCAGTCACAGGAGGGTGGGTGGTCTGGAAGAAGATGAAAGCAAGAGGGTGGTCATAAACCAGTACAGGAGTCATATAACAAGTCAGTAATCTGGATAAACACCATCAGCAAAAAGTAAGAAAAGACATAGATTGTAGCCAGCCCAAGGCCAGGAATATGTGACATTATGGCTATACTTGGGTTCTTTACATATGACCTTATCACACATACCCCCCATGCCATTTCGCCAACAAGTGTGGAGAAATTGCAGGCGTGCAGGGTGACTCTATCGCTCTGCGCACCACTCCGGCATGGCTTCCCTGTCATATGGGGGAAGCATCACCCAACCGGGGCAGAAGTGTGCTTGCTTCATTGGAGTCAGCACAACACGAGAGCTTTCCCATGTTGACAAGGAAGCGTCCAAGGATGTTTCCATGCAGGTTGGGGGGTAGGGCTTCTGCTGGGAGTCGAGGGACATTGTGTGATGAACCACATGCTCATCCATTCTTCAACTGGCTGGCAAATGTCCTAGGATGCTTAAATTGGTAAGTGGGAGGAGGACCTTAGTCTTCCTGCAGATTTCCATTTGAGTGCATTATTTCCTTACAAAACAGGACAACATGGAAAGTGTATTTTGAGGTTATATTAGGCATGTGTGGCAACCACATATATATTCAATGTATGATTGCCACAAATAGAAGTTGAAAAAGGATGCTTTTCTTGGTGGGATACCCACCTAATACATTGTGTGTGTTTAGTTTAGCTTGAAGCAATATTCTGCCTGTTAGACTAACAGGTTTCCTACAATGGAAGAAGTAGCTGAAAAGATACTTAAAATCTACGGTAGGCTAGGTAAGACAGAGAAATGTTTACACATGTACTTGCACACTCCTTTTTGTGTGTGAGGGGCCCTGTTCTCTTTACCTGTAAAATTGCTGTGTGTAGGGAGGGGGTGCTCTTATCTGCCCAAATTAATTCTTTTCAGAGATGGGGATACTAACTGGATGAGGGCAAACAAATTGATAATTGAATCCAGACAATCTTGGTCAGTCGAAAGGCAAACCAGGAAATAGGGATCCATCCTGTGCTGGATGGGATCACGCTCCCCCTGAAGACACAGGTTCGCAGTTTGAGGGTTCTCTTGGACTCAGCACTGAACCTGGAGCCCAATGGTGGCTGGGAGGGCCTTTGCACAATTAAACCTTGTGCATGAATTGCACCCATTCCTTGAGAAGCCAGATCTGGTCACAGTGGTATATGCCTTAGTTACATCCTTCTGGATTACTGTAACGTGCTCTACATGGGGCTTCCAGAAGAGTGCTTGGAAACATCAGCCGATCCAAAGAGCTGCAGCTAACTGGGGCTGGCTACAGGGAGTGGACAACCCCCACTCCTGAAGCAACTTCACTGACTGCCAATCTGTATCTGGGCACAATTCTAAGTGCTGGTTATGACCTTTAAAGCCCTAGATGGTTTAGATTCAGGCTATTTGACTGATAGCATCTCCTTGTACAAAGCCAAAATGGGCCCCTCCCTGCTGTCCTTCTGGTGGGAGGATAAAACCTTTTTATTCAGACAGACTTTATAGGTAAATGTTTTTAAAATCAAGTCAGGGGTGCTGTAGTTTTTAACTTTGAATATGTTTTAATATTTTTTAACGGATAATTTTTAAATATCATTTATATTTAATCCTGTTTTAATATTTGCATGTTTGTATATTTTAAATTATATGCTGATGTTTTTATGATAAGCTGCTTTAAGTGTTCTGCAGGAGATAAACTGGGGTATAAATAATAATAATAATAATAATAATAATAATAATAATAATAATAATAACTAAATTCAATAATGAACACTATCTATTTTACACACAAATTATCATTTTTAAAATTCCAGATTCCATCTCCATTCTGAGTAGCTGCCAAACAAAAATAAAATAAAATGAAAGCATATTTGCAAACATTTTCTCATAGTCATTGGATAGTGGGCTTATTTTCATATTAACCAATTTATCTTTTTTATGCCTGTTTTCTTGGTCCACCTATTGGCACAGTGACAGGAAGGGAACATGGAAACTGGGAAGAAAAAGGAGCCCAAGTTCAGCCTGGGTTTAACAATGTAGTCCATAATTATGTTGCTATTAAAATATTGATACTAAGAATTGAACCCTCAAACGCACTGCCAGCACAAGCCTTACTAGTAAGACTATGTCCTCAGTTTTAAAACAATGTTAGGGGATTCATGTTTAATTAAAAATGATACATAAATCATAATGTTTGCTAAAGCTATTGACTATGCTGCTCCCATTCTGCCAAACTTAATATAAAATTAATTGTTAATTTTCAGGCCAGTGGCTTATTCTCTACTGACATGTATGCTGCCGGAGCAGATCACAATCAATGAAATATTAACACTATATGCAACTTTCTGCCCATATTGTATTAGAGAGTCATTCTGCTCAACTACTTGACTGTATCCTTTTTCTTATTTACAGCCTGCTGGAAGACAGGCTGATGAATAAGCTGGATGCCATTGAAGTGTGATCTGGAGCCCAGGAACAAGGCACAGCTTAGTAAGTTACTTTAATTAATAATAATAATAATAATTGTGTGGTTTTCTGGCATTGTATATTTCTGCCGCTTCTGTGACTGTTCATTTGTATTTTGATTCTGTAGCCCACTTGTCGATGGATGTCCAGAATCAGCAGCATCCACCGCGGTCCTTTCTATCCTTGGTGATGACCAAGCCAGTATAGACTTCGTTTTGGTTTGTTTCTCCATAATGCTAATGGGTTAGGTGCTCTTAGTTCCACTCTTCAACTGAGACCTCTCTGGCTTGGTTGGACCTGCCAGTAGTTACACTACCGCCAGCACAGCTCTCAGCATTCTTGGAACAGTTAAGCCCCACCACCACAACAAGGTGGCATCCATCGACTCTGACTAACACTGTCCGAATCTTTAGCACTGATATCAACATGGAGTTTGGTTTGGAAAAATGTTCAACAGTGGCACTGAAAAGGGGAAAAATAATTAAAAGTGACAGCATAAATATGCCTAATGGCCAAACGATAATGTGTCACCAGCCAGAGGCCTATAAATATCTGGGTGTACTGTAGATACACAACATCAAACATGAACATATAAAAACTGTGGTCAGCAAATAATACACTCAAAGGGTCAGAAAAATTCTCAAAAGCAAGCTCAATAGAGGGAACACCATCAAGGCCATAAACACCTGGGCCATACCTGTCATAAGATATACTGCTGGCATCATAAATTGGATACAGGTGGAACTGGACAATTTGGACAGAAAAACAAGAAAACTCATGACCATTCATGAGTCTAGGCTATATCTGCCTAGAAGATCTGGTGGCAGATGACTTTTATAAGTAAACCAAGCAGTCAAAGAAGAAGAACATGTCCTGGCAGAATATGTAAAGGAAAGTGAAGAACCTGCTTTGATTGATGTCAAAAAACAAACTCCTCAAAGTACAGCAGACAAAGAATCAGTACAAGAAAACTGCACTACAAACTAGAGCTGACAGCTGGCACAACAAAGCATTGCATGGACTGTTCCTTGACAAAATTGAAGGAAAAGCTGATAAGGAGAAGACCTGGCTATGGCTCACAAATGGGACACTGAAGAAAGAGACAGAAGGCCTGATTCTTGCAGCCCAGGAGCAAGCCATCAGAACAAATGCAATTAAGGCCAAGATTGAAAAATCAGCTGATGACCCAAAATGTGCAAGGAAGCTGACAAAACTATTGATCATATCCTCAGCTGCTGTAAGAAAATTGCACAGACAGACTACAAACAAAGGCACAACTATGTGGCCCAAATTATTCATTGGAACTTATGCCACAAGTACCACCTCCCAGCGGTAAAGAACTGGTGGGATCACAAACCTGCAAAGGTAATGGAAAATAAACACGCAAAGATACTGTGGGACTTCTGAATCCAGACTGACAAAGTTTTGGAATACAACATACCAGACCTCACGGTTGTGGAAAAGAAAAAAGTTTGGATTATTGATGTTGCCATACCAGGTGACAATTGAATTGATGAAAAACAACAGGAAAAACTCACCCGTTATTTGGACCTTAAGATCGAACTGCAAAGGCTCTGGCCTAAACCAGTATAGGTGGTCCCGGTGGTAATCAGCACACTGGGTGCTGTGCCAAAAGATCTCAACCGGCATTTGGAAACAATAAACATTGACAAAATTACGATCTGTCAACTGCAGAAGGCCACCTTACTGGGATCTGCACACATCATCCGAAAATACATCACACAGTCCTAAACACTTGGGAAATGTTTGACTTGTGATTTTGTGATATGAAATCCAGCATATCTATCTTGTTTGCTGTGTCATACAATAAATAATAATAATAATAATAATAATAATAATAATAATAATAATAATAATAATAATTTTATTTCTTACCCACCTCTCCTCACAGCTCGAGATGGATTACAACATTGCTAAAACACATAATCAAATAAAATAATCATTTTAAAACATTCTGCAGAATAAACATATTTCCATGAAATACATATTAAAATAAATGAAATGAAAATTAAACATAGAATAGAAGTTTAAAATCAGTCATTGAAATGGTTATTACTTTTAACAAGTAAAAACTTTTAAAAATATAATTTTATTAATAAAATATAAGAAATAGGGGAATTACAAGAATAAATAAAGAGTGGGGAATTTTTCTTATATCTAAAAATATCGGTTTCTGTCATTGTTGTCTACTACAAAAAAGACTTCGATGATGTTTTAAAAAAGAGGGGAAAATAATTTCTTACCTAGTCTAAAACAAAAGAATAGAAAAGTGAGTACTGTATAGAGTATGTAGAAACATAGAAGACAGGAAAGTTAAAAAAATAGAAAACAGAAAGCCCTAATATTTCCTGCCCTAACACTACTGCCTTCTAGACATGTGCAAATAAATTGTATCCCATCGTACGTTGGAACTAATTTGTTAGTTTCTTACTTATGATGTGATATTCGACACATGCGGGTAGTCCATGCCCAAAATTAAAGAATCAAAACTTAAGATGTCTTTGTTTCTTAAGTTTTGATTTCTTCGGAAGTCTCTCTGTGTGACGCAGCTGAAATTCACAGAGCAACCAAGCTTTGCTGAGAGGTGAAGTCAAACTTGTTTGCATGCCTCTCAGCCAATAAAAGCTGACAGAGGGAGAAGGGGGAGGCAGAGCAGCTGCCATGTTGTCCTTAAATTCGAGTGCGCTGGAGCAGCCTCCATTCCTGCTCTGTAAGGGATCGAGGGTGGAGGGTTAGGGGTTGAGCTTAGGCCAGGCAGGCAGGCAGGTGGAGAAGGAAGGGAGACAGACCGAGAAGGGAGACAGCTTGCACAAAGGAAAAGGAGAAGAAGGAGAAGAGGAGAGTGGCTGTAGGCAGAGTGCTGGGCTAACTTTTGAGTTCAGAGTTATTGCTGGCTGGCTAACTGGCAGCTCTTGCACATAGGGGCTACTTTAATGTTATTTTGAGTTTAATATCATAGCATTAATAGCTGCCTCAGTTCCTAAAGTCTGGCTGGGCAATGCTACCACTGCCTGCTGCATTTGTGACACACCAACACAAAAGGGCAATCCTGGAAATAGAAATTATTTTGAGTTTAATATTATAGGAAGTAGCAAGTACTTGGAAATTGATATTTTGAGTCTAAGCTGCAAACTGACACAGTCTGACAGTGATGCCACAAGTGACCACTGGACTCAGCCTCACAAAAAGGATCAACCCTGCTAGGAAAGTGAAGATATATTATCTTGAGTCTAATACTATAGCAAGCAAGAACTTGGAAATTGATCTTTTGAGTCTAATATTATTAGCTGCACCACAGTGACACTGGCAGGGCTGCCACAAGTGGCATCAACCTTTTAAAAAAAGGCCAGCCCTGCTGGGAAACTAAAGATATATTATCTTGAGTCTAGTATTATATCAAGCAAAAACTTGAAAATTGATATTTTGAATCTAATATTATATTAGCTATACACTGGCACTGACACTGGCAGTGCTGCCACAAGTGGACTCAACTTCACAAAACTCCTTCTGGATTTCATATTTATTGAGCAGCTCGATAGCTTTCTGAGCACTGTACTGGTCCATATACATAGCATAGGCAGGCAAAGCCGCGTTTCAACCCATACAGTTTTCCCACACTTTGGAAAAGAGGAATTAGTTTTATCCTCATATTAATATGTTTCTTTAAACAATCATTTTTGTTGCTGGGTGGGATGCACACTCGCTCCTTAGTGATGCCTGCAGAAACCTTCAGGCAAGGGAGTCCTTTGTTTGGCTATCCCACCACTGACAACATTTGAATATGTGAGGTACTTCCAACTTGTTGTGTAATGGAAGAGTCCCTTTCACTTATTTATCTCATAAAAAATGTAAAACAGTCAGGAAGAGGTCAGGCTATCCGCTCATGCGAATATACCGCCAACGAAGTAAATGACTGTTTAATCTTTCTTCCACCTTTTGTGACTCCTTGAAATATATTCACGATACTGAGAAAGAGTCTTTACTTAAAGAGAAACAGTAACTTAGTTTATTTATAGCGTTCTTGTGGCAAAAGCGTAATGGTTACAAAGGTATACATGTTTAGTGGTTAAGAAACGTTTCAGTACAACTCTCCTTCAATCTCTTCCTTTTTCTTAAAAAGGACTGCTATATTACTAAGTGAAAACAGATTTTCGGTTATCTTTAATTAATCTTCTCTAACCACCTTTCATTAATGTCCTCCCTGACTCTTACTTACTGACCAACAAACTATCATGACCCTCCAGCGAACTCCCTCACTTACTGACTTCAACTCCCATAGAATGTTCAGTTGGGTTTTTTTTCTTTTTTTCTTCAACTGCTATCCTTGACTCTCTCATCTTTCAAATCTTGGCATCCGCTCATTTGCATACGACCAATCAGGTATCTCCTATGCAAAATAGCTCCTCTCCTGGTGCTGCTGCTCCCTGAGAACCACAAAATGGCTGCTCATACGCCAGCCCTATAAGGTACGTCAAGTCCCAACATCAACAAACATATTCAAAATCTACATTATAACTAGGCATTTTGTTACACTGGGTTATAAATTTCATTTCCTAATTGGTTCTATCATAGTAACATGGGAAAGTTGTTGGATTTCATGGCCAAAATCACAGTTGTTGTGTGTTGTCCAGACTGTATATACCTCACAACCTCTGAGGATGCCTACCATAGATATGGGCAAAATGTCAGGAGATAATACTTCTGGAACATGTCCATACAGCCCAGATAACACACAGCAACCCCATGGAAAGGTTCATTAAACTGCAAAAACTTTGTCTTTGCAGGACGGACATCGTGCTATAGCACATTTTGCTCTAGTATCTTATAGAGTCTCCACCAATTTAACATAGGTTTTGGCACACAAATGAAATTTCTGGAGCACAATGACTTTCAAAGTCAGGGCTACACAATTAAACAAGAAATAACACTTTCAAACTAGGAACATATTTTTTGTATTATTATTATTATTATTATTATTATTATTATTATTATTATTATTATTATTCAGAGGCTGGATGGCCATCTGTTAGGGGTGCTTTAATTGATTGTGCTTTTCCTGCATGGCAGAGAGAAGGGGGTTGGACTGGATGGCCTTTGGGGTCCCTTCCAGCTCTATGATTCTATCATGTATCGATCATAAAATATTAGATAATAAAATGAGAAAAATTCAATGAGATAGCTTTTGTGACTTTAAAAAAACATTTTTGTCCAAATTTTTTTAAAAAATTCCCTAAACTCAGTAGATGTATAAATATTTCTGAAAGTTGGGAGGAATGATCCCCTGTCATCTTTTGTCATTGTGTAGAAAATGCAAGGAGATAGCTCTTGCAGTTTTTTTTAATGTTCTTTATAAAAACTTTGAAATTTCCCCAAAAATCCGTGGATGAGTGAAACATTCTGAAATTTGGTGAGGTAACAGTAGTAAATGCGTTCATCCCAATAGCTGTAAAAATGATGGAGAAAGGAGCCCCTGAGGTTTCCCCAATGTGCAATTACTATAATCAAAGTAAAAAAATTTCATTACTCTTGTTACAGTAACAAAATTTTTATTAATGATACTTTAGAAACACTTTAAATACAAAACGCCAGCACCCCCAGTTTTGTAATGACTTTTTGAACCATTTTTAAATGGATAACACATATTGCCTACTGCCTACTTTATAATCAAAATATTTATCCTTTTGTCTTTTTTTTCTACTTCTGATAGATTAAACTTTCAGGATTCATTGGATATTATTAGTTGCTAACTCCCTTTTTTAAAAATGTTTATCCTTACATCTCTGTAATAGTGATTATATATCTTATTATTATGTAAAACCCAATGTTTTGTTTTCTTCTCTTTTCAGAAGTCAATAAAAGGCTGCCACTCTTCTTCAAATTTGGAAGGGTGTGGTGATTGTTTAAGCTTAAACAGTTTGTCCGTCTCTGCCACATTCATCATTTGGATAATCCATAAATCTTGAGTCGGAGGGTTTTTTTTATTCCAGTAATGGGCATAGACAATCCTTGCTACAGTCACTATACATAGAAAAAGTTTCAAAAACATCTTTGGCATTATTGCTTTTGTAACTCCCAGCAGAAATGTTTCTGGTTCTAGTAGTATCTTATTTTCAAAGGTATCTTCAATGTTCTTGTGTACTGTAACCCAAAATAATTTGGCTTTAGGGCATATCCATGTCCACCACACATGGTGGAAAGTTCCTTTTTTGTTGACATTTCCAGCAAATGTTTTTTTTTTAAAATTTGGCATCATCCTTGCTAGCCTTTCTGGTGCCATGTATTATCTATATATCATCTTATAGACATTTTCTCTTAGTCCATAATATCTTGCGGATTTATTGTTTTTAAACAAGTAATAACTCTTGTTGCACATTGTGAAGTTTTAAAAAGCAATTCATTGTTATTACTTGGTACAATGTTTTTAAAAGTTGCTAACTGCATCACTTGTTACATTGCCAAATACTTTTTGTGACTAACAAGAAAACATTTGCATATTTTAGAGTTACAGAATAGTATAGCAGTTGACTTATGCCTATGTAAAAGTAGTAGTAGTAGTAGTAGTAGTTGTTGTTGTTGTTGTGTGCCTTCAATAATTAATACCAAAATGGGGCAAAAAGAAACTTGAAAGACTCTAACAGTACTTAGATTAGAAGAAGCTTCATTTTACATTATGATGGGCAATATGTAGCCCTGGGATTTATATCCCACCTTCAGACTGCTCCTGCAGCCTTCAGAATCATCCTTTTTCTGGTGGGTGAACTACCTAGAAGAGGTAATTCACCTTTTGAATAGATTTCAGGATTCCCTTACACTGTTTAATATAAAAATACCAGTTTTTTTAAAGTGACTTTCCAGTCAACTCCATTTGTTTTTCATTTGAGGTATTTTGGCAGTCCATGTGGCCCCAGAGGATCCCAGAATCTTGTCTGCTCTCTAAACCTACTTTTTTTTTGCAAGTTTTGAGCAAAAGGATGAGTTTGGGAGATCTATAGTGTTGATTAGGAATACACTATCAATGAGAAAGCCAAATAGAGAGTTCAAGAAGTGGAAGAATGTCTAGAGATTAGGACAGATATATAAAGGAGAGGAGAAAGAAAGTACCATATCTCAATGCAGACGTGGTCATTAGAATGCATCAGTGAAGCACAAGATAGACCAAGGACCTCTTCACATGTCCGTTCCCCTGTGCTGTTTTGCCGGCAGTTGCAATGCTTCTGCAGCACTTCGAGCATCAATTGAGTGGGGTTTGCTGAGCATCATGTGATGGCGCTCAGAAGGCCCCGTCCCCAAAGTGCTGTAAGGGGGCAATTTGCTCCATTGTGATGAGGTGGTAGATCTGTTGCTGCTTGTCATTGGCAGGATAGGAAGCTTCTTTGGAGTCTTGCTGAGCAACCCACTTGGAATCCTGGGAAAGACTGAACAAGCTATACACAGGGGAATTGATAAAAAAGGATGCCAGGCAGCAGCTAGTACTAGGGTCAATTGTGTGGCAAGGAAAGGGTACTTTGGGGCAATTGTCTTAAAAGAATAATTAGGGTGGACTTTCTCTTTTTCTTGTTTGAAGGCCTTGTAATATTGCAGACCTCACTTGAAGCTGAGGTCACTCTAACCTTGCATAAATGAAGCTCACATTTCAACAGTTTCTCACATGCTTGCTCTATCTTGGACAAAACTTCAGAATCAAATAACAACCCGCTACACAGTAGATGATGATTAACTTAGGGAGTTCTTGGCTTCATCTCGAAGAAGGTTAAGCTGACCTGAAATGACAGAGGGATATTACGGATATGTATTGTTGCATTTCATGTGGTGTTTTCTTATAATGGATCCAATGGTGAGTATGTTCTTATGAAGAGAGGAAATCTGTCTCACTGCCTACTATATTCTGCCAAACTAGACTCCAAATTTAATCCAAACAGTGGGTTGATTATTTTCTCTGCAGTGCAGTTCCTGGCTTCCCCAAGGCATTTCCCATCAATACCTGTTAAGGACAAATTACAAAAATTCTGAATTTCTTGCCATACTCATTGTTGCCAGCTCTATCAAAGAATTGGAAAACCAAAGAAATGCCCTGCTGAATTATAAACCTGATTCCAATAGAACATTCCCAAGTTGTGAAGTCAAGTCTAATATGTGATTTTTAGCTCAAAGGGATCCAGCTCTTGATAGAACCAAAAACATTATATGTCTGAAATTGTATGTGGTGCTCCATCTTTCGAAGGCAGCAATTATTATATCAAATTACTTCTCTAGCTAAAATATCATCCATATACTTCTTCGTAACCAAACCTATTAAATATCAAAATCTACAGTTAGCATATTATTCCTGTTTTCTGCAAAAAGACAAAAGTTCACAGTCATTCCTAAATATTGCTAATATTATTCCTCTAATCATATAGACTTTTCCATTTCAACTACGTCAGTCAATTTCAGCAATCTAATTTGTTAGAATTATAGTATTTTTCTATTTCTATGCATTCAATCATCTGGCTACCATGATCATATAATGTAGTAAACTTCTATATTTCTTCTTTGTTTGGTCTACCACTCAAAACAACAAAACAGTAACAAAAGTTCAACCAAACAGGTTGTGGCAAAGTATAAGTTCAAATCCAACAAATTCCATTATCCTCTTTGTTTTGCATCTTGTAAAACTTTATATTTAGCAATGAAATTCCTAAAATCATGCATGATTCAGTTATGTACTAAAATGTCTGAATTATGCAACATATATGAGTGTAAGAATCTAAGATTTGAGAAGAGTTGCACATACTGTTGGCCCTTCATAGTCACAGATTCTGTATCCACAGATTCAACCAAACATGGCTAGTAAATATTCCCCCTCCACACAAAAATTATCTAAAACGAAGTTGGATTTTGCCATTTTATATAGGGGAGAGCATTCTATCCAACACTGTATATAATAGGATTTAAACATCCATGGATTTCGATATTCTTAGAAGGTCCTGGAACCAAACCCCAGAGAATTCTGAAGACCCATTGTATTCTTGTTTTGTTTCTGGTGAAAATGTTTCACCTGGCAGCTCAGTTTCTTTCAGAATGCCTATAGATTGCCTGTACTATGCAGGAACACATTACCTGAAAGTGGTATCATGTCTTTGCAACTGCTATAATGAAAAAAGAGAGAGAGCCACCTGTTTCCTAGTCACATTCAACATTTGAACAGGTATCTCTCAGATCGGTCACAGGCAACATTTTTTTAATCATAATGTGTAGAGTTAGAAGCATTTTTCCAAGCCAAACTACAAAAGTTGAATGTGACAAATTGGCACTGCAGCTTTCAGGAACAGATTCTATTGTAAATACTTCCAGCAAATGCACTTACTAAAGGATGTTAACAGATCAGCATGCTGGATTCAGAGAAGAATCGGTGCTGTTGTGAGTTTTGGGAAATGCTATAGAAGTATCTGCTTCAAGTTATATTTCAATAATAGTTAGAATTCCACCCCCCCCCCCCCCCCAAGTAGGATTTGACATTACGGTTATAAAGTTTTCATATACAATTTTTATGTGCATATTTCAGAGTGCAAACTAAAAACACTGCCTTGAATTAGATCTAATCTTTCCACATTTGAATCGTCAAATTTGATTGAAAACGTATTCTCTTTCTATCTACACTGATGTCATCCCAACACCAAAGCACAAGGTAGTACCACAAGCCAACACTTTAATCATCTGGTATTTCTTCTCCAATATTTTGAGCTTGATTACAACTGGCATTAAAACCCGGATTCATCCTGACTCATCAGGCTGCCTTCATAACATTTTTCTACTTCCAGCAATTATCACAGAGTAAAATGGGTTAATCTGGCTTTGCCCATTTCAGTAAAAGTCAGAAAATGCTGCAGAGTTTGCTTGGAGCTGGTTTAGGTCAGTGGGGACAAGAGGATTGGGTCCAGTTTGCTTTCCACATAAGTCACTAGTACTATTACCTTTTCCCAGCCCTCATCAGTGCAGAGAAAAGGGGATGGATCATGCCTGTGTTGCTGCTGTTGCTGCTTCCAGCTGGCAGAGGGCCAGGAATTCTGTGTGAGCTCCTGACTAACAAAGGTTTTCCATTTTGACATCAGCAGAGGCACCCATGTGACAAGAATGAAGGTGGAGAGATTGGCTTGGTTCACACATCTCTATAATTTCAGAAAGGCCCATAAAATCTACCTTATGCTAAATTAGATGAATAGTTCATTTGACATATTATAGTCTTCAATGATTGGCAGCAATGATTCCCAGGCCTACCTGGGGATGCCAGAGTTTGAACCTGGGTTTTTTTTACATGCTGTACTATACAGTATTTTTCAAACATAATCTGGTAGACCTCCCAAATACACTACCAGAAAATAACAATAATCCAAGAAGCTACAATGACTGCTTTTCTCAAGTCAAAAGCTGCCAACCATATTGGGTTTTGCTGATCTAAATAGCAAAATTATCATCTGCTAACAAGGGATGTTAAGGATAAAGAAGCCTAAAAGCTTCAGATGCATAGAAAATATATGTTATGAACCAAATTTCTTTAAACACTCTACCAATAGTCCATCAACTTCTGGTTCTGAGCCTGGCTTCTGCTACAACCCATTTCTTCCAGACTTTACTTTTACACTATCTGCCCTGACAGTAGTGACTAAAGGCTTCCATATCAGGGGTGCTGTGAACCCACTCTCGGCTTTCTTCAAAACTTTGAAGAGGTTCTCCAAGGCCCAGGACCTATTTTGGAGGACATCATTATTGTGGAGCACTTCTTTAAAGTCTGGAATAAAATCTGGGGTAGATTCATTGCACTCTGGTGTGGGAGCCACCAACCAATTGCCCAGTTTTCTTAGTGCCAAAAGTCAGCAACGTCTACTATTGTGGTGCCTGAGATAAGAAAAATCTATTCTGCGCCCTCCAGCCATGTATTTCCTATTAAAAGGGGGTATTTGGCAACCATTCTGACCACAGCACTTTTCAACTGCAGATGTTTGGATGCTTTTAACCATATGCATTTGTGCATACATTATGCTTAGTGTCATAGCATTCAGAATATGCACTTAGCTCAGAAAAAGACTTTAAACAATTTGACAGGCTGAAGGAACCCTCCTAATAACTAGGAGATAAGAAAGTAAGCGGCTATTCCCCTTTTACTGCCTATGAATGCATTACAAGATTTGTTTACATTTACAATTAATTGTTCAGTTTTAGTTGCAATATACAGTAGAGTCTCACTTATCCAACATTTGCTTATCCAACGTTCTGGATTATCCAACGCATTTTTGTAGTCAATATTTTCAATACATCGTGATATTTTGGTGCTAAATTCATAAATACAGTAATTATTACATAGCATTAATGTGTATTGAACTACTTTTTCTGTCAAGTTTGTTGTATAACATGATGTTTTGGTGCTGTCCGATTTTGTGGGATTCTTTCCGGCTTGTTCTTCCTGATGACGTGGAGGGGATTCTTGGGTCTGTGAGGGCGACCACTTGCACTCTAGATCCTTGTCCCTCTTGGCTGGTTAAGCTGGCCAAAGAGGGGTTGTTGGATTGGTTTGTGGCTATAATAAATGCCTCCTTGGGCCAGGGGTCAGTTCCATCCTGCTTTAAGCAGGCGGTAGTAAAACTGCTACTAAAAAAGGCCTCGTTAGACCCATCTGTATGTAACAACTACAGACCAATTTCCAACCTCCCGTTTTTGGGCAAGGTTCTGGAGCGGGTGGTTGCCACGCAGCTCCAGGAGTTCCTCGATGACACTGATTTTCTGGACCGCTCGCAGTCTGGCTTCAGGCCTGGGCACAGTACCGAGACGGCTTTGGTCGCCTTGGTGGATGACCTCCGCAGGGAACTGGACAGGGGGAGTGTGACCCTGCTGGTTCTCTTGGACATCTCAGCGGTTTTCGATACCATCGACCATGGTATCCTTCTGGGACGGCTCTCTGGGATGGGGCTTGGTGGCACTGTTCTGCAGTGGCTCCAGTCCTTCCTGGAGGGCCATTCCCAGATGGTGAAGCTGGGGGACACCTGCTCGGACCCCTGGCCTTTGACCTGTGGGGTCCCACAAGGGTCTATCTTATCCCCCATGCTTTTCAACATCTACATGAAACCGCTGGGAGAGGTCATCCGGAGTTTTGGAGGGTGTTGCCATCTCTACGCAGATGACACGCAGATCCACTACTCGTTTCCATCTAACTCCAAGGAAGCCCCTCGGATGCTGAACCAGTGCCTGGCCGCTGTGGCGGACTGGATGAGGAGGAACAAGCTGAGGATCAATCCGGACAAGACATAGGCCCTCCTGGTCAGTCGTTCGTCGGATCGGGGTATTGGGTGGCAACCTGTGCTGGACGGGGTTGCACTCCCCCTGAAAACACAGGTCCGCAGTTTGGGGGTCCTCCTGGACTCAGCGTTGACACTTGAGGCTCAGGTGTCGGCGGTGGCCGGGAGGGCTTTCGCACAACTCAAACTTGTGCGCCAACTGCGACCATACCTCGTGAAGTCTGACTTGACCACGGTGGTGCATGCCTTAGTTACCTCTAGACTGGACTACTGTAATGCGCTCTACGTGGGGCTTCCCTTGAAGACGGCCCGGAAATTACAATTGGTCCAACACTCGGCTGCCAGATTAATAACGGGAGCGAGTTACAGGGAGAGATCTACTCCCTTGTTTAAGGAGCTCCACTGGCTGCCGTTCATTTTCCGGTCCCAATTCAAGGTGCAGACCATCATTTATAAAGCCCTAAACGGTTTGGGACCCACCTACCTTCGTGACCGTATCTCCTACCATAAACCTGCCCGAGCTCTTCAATCATCAGGGGAGGCCCTCCTGTCGCCACTGCCTTTATCTCAGGCCCGCCTTGTGGGAACAAGGGAGAGGGCCTTTTCTGCTGTGGCCCCCTGTTTGTGGAACTCACTGCCCATTGAGATCAGGCAAGCCCCCACTCTTTTAGCCTTTAGGAAAGATTTAAAAACATGGCTCTTCCGGTGTGCTTTTGGAGAGTAACTGTCATATACCTCCTTTGTTACTCCCCCCAACATCTATCCTCTAGACTGTTTCACTATCTCATGTCCCTGTTCCCCATGGTTTTATTCTTATCTCTTCTTACCCTGAGTTTTAACTTTGTGTTCATGCGGCCCGCCCTTCTTATGTTATGTTGTTTTTGATTTTGTTCTGTACTATACATTGTTATTTTTTGTATTGTTTAATTGTATTATGATATGTTGTTTTTATATTTTGTTATATTATATTGTCTTGGGCATGGCCCCATGTAAGCCGCCCCAAGTCCCCGCTGGGGAGATGGTGGCGGGGTATAAATAAAGTTTTATTATTATTATTATTATTATTAATTTGTAAAATCATAACCTAATTTGATGTTTAATAGGCTTTTCCTTGATCCCTCCTTATCATCCAACATATTCGCTTATCCAACGTTCTGCCGGCCCGTTTATGTTGGATAAGTGAGACTCTACTGTAATTATAAATATGATGTAATCTCCTAAAAATCCCAGCCCACTGTGGGATAAAACTCAAAGCAACTAAGTTAGCAAGCATCTATGGACAACAGTTGGGTTTGGGGCTATGTCAGAAAAAACGTTTTCCTCCACATAATAATTCCTCTACAACACTTCAACATGTTCCATTATGTAAAGAAAATGGTATAATTCCTGCTGGTATCTTATTCTTCCTGGTTGGGTTTCCTGGCTGTTAGAAAATTCATTTTTAAATCTGGGAATAAATAATTAAGAATATTGGCTGGCATCCTACACTGCAGTAATGAATTCATAATCTAGATTTATAGGTCCATAACTGTTCCCTATTTAGTTGTGCCCCATGTACATGATTATTACAATATTGTCACAATTCCAACCGTCCCACCAATGTTTGGAAAAGAAGTCAAGAGAACATGTGGTAGATTTACACTTTGGTTTTTTGTTGATGGCTTAGTACAGTAAATGAGATGGAGATCTTTGATTAAACATGCCACTATCTAAATTGTTCCTTGCAGCCATCTTTTTACAGATATTAGTAGGTAAGGATATTAAGTAACAGGCTAGAAAAGGTAATTCCTACTCATGTAAAGGCACAAATGGAGGTGAAACTCAGTTTTGATAGTGGTGGTGTTTTTCTGACCTATTGAAGATCTGTCTTAGACAAGATGGGGAACAGGATTGAAATAGTGAATGGTAATAAAGAAGGGTGGATAGGACTTGTATTTCTGGATTTAACTACAATCTGAAAACCTTGGGAAAAGTAAATGGGAGACCTGGAGGGTAATGTTCCACACAGTTTAGTCCTATTTTAAAATAGAAAGGGGGAACAAAGGGAAACTGCCTGAGGGCCAAAGTATAGTGAAGAAAATATCAGTAGAAGAATATCAGATCAAGATGTCTATAAGAGAATACTAGAAACAGAGTTCATTATGGTGCACTCACTGGTAATCTCAAGGTTGGATTTGTGTAATGCACTGTGCATTGGGTTAACTCCAATTAGCTTAAAATATGGCAGCCAGATTGGTTACAGCAGTGCTTCTCAAACTCTGCTTCTCTAGATGTTTTGAACTTTAGCTTCCAAAATTTCTAACAGCTGGTAAACTGGGAGCTGAAGTCCAAAACACCTAGAGAAGCAGAGTTTGAGAAACACTGGGTTACAGGAACAATTGGGAGCGAGCATATTACACCCATATTAAAGTCACTCCAATGGTTGCCAATTAGTTTCTGGACAAAGTACAAAGTGTTGGCTTGTACTTTTTAATTCTTATGTGGTTTAGGTCCAGGTTACCTAAAGGATCACCTTCTCCTGCACAATCTGCCGTTTAGGACACTGAGATCCTCTGGGGGGGGGGGGGGGGGCAGCTACTCCAACCAGAAAGAACTTGACTAGTTACTGTTACCTAGAGGACTTTTTCATCGGCCACCCCAAGACTGTGGAATTACCTGCCAGAAGAACTCCGACAGCTAAATGAGGTGTTTGAATTGAAAAGGCAATTGAAGACCCATCTCTTCCGGCAGGCCCACCCAGTCAACTTTCAATCATTTTGTTTTTTGTATTGTTATTTCTTTGTATTGTTTTAAATTTGTATATTGTATATTGTTATTCGTTTAACTGTTTTTAACTGCTTTATGTTTTATTCTATTATATTGTTGTTTATTGGCATTGAATTTTGCCAGATTTGTAAGCTGCCTCGAGTCCCCTTGGGTGAGAAAGGTGGGATAGAAATGATGGAAATAAATAAATAAATAAATAAATAAATAAATCATGAATTTGATTTGCATTCTATTTCCACTATATGTCAATTCTGTATCTATGCTTGATATATGTTTTATATTTGTGTTAAATTTATCTATGAAATTTAGTAATTTATTTATTTTTATGTTCATTTGTTTTTGAATTTGTTGTACCCCACTTTGAGCCATCAGGAGAGGTGGGCAATAAACAAAATTATGTATTATGATTATGGATTTGTCTTGAGCAGTATTTGCTAGTATCCGATATTTACAACACCAGACTTAAGTCTGTAAATTATCAGAAACACACCCAAAACATGAATAACCTCAAATATTTCTCAGATGAAAACCAGAATGCAAGTAACCTAATAATATTAAATCCTAGTCAAGATGGCAAAAGTTATCAGTGAGCAAGAACATATAGGTTAGAAGTGGCATTGGCAGTTTTCTTTTGCCAGGGCCTATTAAGAAGGGCAGGATTCTACTACCTCCACTCTTCTCCTCACTCCTGCATCAATGTGTAAACAATTATTGCACTTTGAACTCAGTTAGCAGCAACTAATGTAAGGTAAAGATAAAGGGGGATAATGGGAAGAGGACAGAAAAAGCAGGATATTTTTAAAGCAATTAGAAATGAGATGGCAAATGGTTAATTGAACTTGTCACACAGGGATAGTTGAAAAATATATAAATATACCATCACTGCATTTGTACTGAAGCTTGGCACGCTGACATCAAATGCACCAGGCCACTAGCAGAAAGAGATTAATGATGTCATAAGAAGATAGTTATCTGATATCCAAAATTATTATAGGCCTGAGGTGTTCAACAACCAGAGGAAATTATGGCAAATTTAGGAGGAATTCTGTCCTAAATCCAAGTATGAAAATATCAGGTACAGACATGTTGGGATAGTACTATGGAATATTCTGGAATTCATCAGCAATTCCATTAGAACACGAAAACGGCAACAGCCTCATAGCCACTTTTGGGTGAGCTATCATTAATTGTCCTAGGATCTTATTTGTTGCTTGTTTGAAGAAATACAGAGCATCGCTGGACATAATGACCCGTGCAAAGTCCTGCTCCATGCCCCATGCTCCAGCAGACATTTCCTTTTGCTATGAATTTTTTTTTAACATGTAGCCAAGTAGATTTTCTATTTAAAATCTACTTTTGTATGTGAATAATCAAATCCTAACAGTAAAAGCCCTGATAGAAACTTGGTATCTCTATAACCTCAATATGGAACCACCAAAGACTAACAACCAACAACAATCAGTAATGTTTGCACCGTACAAGGACATGGACAGCATAACTGGATAATTGGTGAATGTTCCCATTTGTTGTGTTTGATTTTCTTTAAAGGACAAAACATTTTGTTTAAACTTAATCCAGAAGAGAAGCAACAGCACTTGGCAAACGCTTCATTTATTAAGTGCATTTGCTGGAAATATTTACAGTACACTTTCCTGAAAACATTACTGAGAAAATATCATTGTGTTCAATTTGTGTGCCTTGACTTCAACAAAGACCTTCAAGACAGCTGAGCTTCTGAAAGTATTAGCCTACATGAAGACTTTAGAATAAGTTTCCAATGTGGCCTATTGATTTATTTTTAAAGGAAATGTTTGAGGAGACATAGTGGTAAATTATATTTAGCTAGTTTATTTAATTATGGTCAGGTAGGAAGTGAACTCCCATTAAATAGAGGATATCCCCAACAACCATAATTTTTATTTAGTTGATGCAACATCCATCTCAGTATTTTAAATTCCAGTCACAGTTTCATAGATTACTGAACTAAGAATTAACAATCCTCAAAAAAGCACCTTTCTTCATTGGCAAACTAAGTGATACTTTGTTATGCTACAACTTCAAGTCAATCTCAACTTACAGTAACCCCGTCATAGGGTTTTCTCCATAAGATTTACGCAGAGGAGGTTTGCCATTGCTTTCATCTGAAACTGAGAGTTTATGACTTGTCCAAGATTCCACAGCTTGCTTCCATGGATCAACAGGCAAAGAATTATAGTTTGAAGAGACCACCGGGACCATCCAGTCCAACTCCTTGCCATGCAGGAACACACAAGCACCCCTGACAGATTAACCTTTAGACTTTAGTTAAAAGCTTCCAGAAAAGAACACTCCACCATACTTTGGGGCAGCATGTTCCATTGTGGATCAGCTCTTATCATCTGGAAGTTCTTCCTAATATTCAGGTGGAATCTCTTTTTCTGTAGTTTCAATCTATTGTTTCATGTCCTAGTCTCTGAAGCAACAGAAAACATGTTTTCTACCTCCTTTTGAACCCTGGTCTCTCTAAGGACTTCATCACACAGAGTCCCAGATCTGTAATTGGCTAAGCAAATGAACTCAAAGGGTCTCACCAATGTGTCGTCTTCATTCTGGAAAGAAGTCATGAGTGGAGTACTGCAGGGTTCCATCCTGGGCCCAGTTCTGTTCAACATCTTTATTAATGACTTAGATGAAGGCTTAGAGGGCATAATAATCAAGTTTGCAGACAACACCAAATTGGGAGGGATAGCCAACACTCCAAAAGACAGGAGCAAAATTCAAAATAATCTTAACAGATTAGAGAGATGGGCCGAAACAAACAAAATGAAGTTCAACAGAGACAAATGCAAGATACTCCACTTAGGCAGAAAAAATGGAATGCAAAGATACAGAATGGGGGATGCCTGGCTCGACAGCAGTACATGTGAAAAATATCTTGGAGTCCTCATGGACAACAAGTTAAACATGAGCCTACAATGTGATGCAGCAGCAAAAAAAGCCAATGGGATTTTGGCCTGCATAAAGAGGGGTATAGTGTCTAGATCCAGGGAAGTCATGCTACCCCTCTATTCTGCCTTGGTCAGACCACACCTGGAATACTGTGCCCAATTCTGGGCACCGCAATTGAAGAGAGATGTTGACAAGCTGGAAAGTGTCCAGAGGAGGGCAACTAAAATGATCAAGGGTCTGGAGAACAAGGCCTATGAGGAGCGGTTTAAGGAGCTGGGCATGTTTAGCCTGCAGAAGAGAAGGCTGAGAGGAGACATGATAGCCATGTATAAATATGTGAGGGGAAGTCATAGGGAGGAGGGAGCAAGCTTGTTTTCTGCCGCCCTGGAGACCAGGACACGGAACAATGGCTTCCAACTACAGGAAAGGAGATTCCACCTGAACATTAGGAATAACTTCCTGTTAGAGCTGTTTGGCACTGGAACTCTCTGCCCCGGAGTGTGGTGGAGGCTCCTTCTTTGAAGGCCTTGAAGCAGAGGCTGGATGGCCATCTGTCAAGGGTGCTTTGAGTGTGATTTTCCTGCTTCTTGGCAGGGGGTTGGACTGGATATTCCGTGAGGTCTCTTCAAACTCTATGATTCTATGATTCTACACAGGGTACTCCCTCCCCCATGCCGTTTTGCCAGTCTCTGTGGCCAAATGGCAGGGATGTGAGGCAACTCTGTCACCTCACACATCACTTTGTCATGGAGTTGCTTCCCCCATCACACGGGGGAAGCATCGCAAAAGCAGCCATCACTGGTGGGGAAGTGTTCTAGGATGCTAAAAAGCCCAGTGTGATGAAGCAGCCAGTCTTAGTCCAATACTCAGACAGAAAGACACAAAGGTGTCTCTCAATGGGACTAGTTTTGATTAAATCACTTCACAGTTTCTGCCACTAAAGAAACAATCATATATTTTCTTTCATTTCATTTCATGAGACTAAGTTGATGCCAAAGAATAAAAGAGATTTTCAAGATAAATGGTTTGAATTAGTATTACCACATTTTCCAAGTGTTTGGCACATCACTTTTAAATCTTCCCTATACTTTAGCAAATCTGCTCCTCTGTCCCTCTTCCAGTCAGAGGGATTTGACAGGTCAAACTCTTCTTTTTTAAAAATGTTTAGCTTGCAAACTTTGACTTGCTATGGGTTTTCCCATTTCCCCTTTTAAATTCCAGTGTCTATAATTGTGGTTTCATGAAGAGTATCAGGAATTTGCGCTGAGGAAGGAAGGATTTCCTGCTGGTCAGAGATGTTTGTGCAGCAGTTGCCTGGCAGGTTGTAAGCTACTAACATTGTCTCTGTGCCAAAGGCCCTTTATTAAAATGGAAAGATGAAGAGGTTAGAAGTCAGTCCTGCCTCGCAGCAGTTTTTTCCAGCAAGCTTTGACAAAGCCACCTAAGTGCATTCCTCAAGCCATAAAAAAAGATTTAATCAATGCACCCAGCTTTACAATGATCTCAGAAGGATTGTTCATTGTGATTTTGAAGGAGGCACTCAAAAACACCACATGTTCCAAAAATCTTGGGTATTTCGAGCAGAAAAGCTTGGAACAGTAGTTTGCCTGAGGTTTATCTTACTTACATGACATAACCTGAAAGATGGTTTTTTTTTTTAAGTCTTCATTCTCAGGACAGCACTTCTTTTCTAGCAGATTGAGCTGGTAGGGCTGCTATAGGGAAGCTGGGTGAACTAATGGAAGAAATGAAAGGCAGGTTACATTTAGCCACAGTTCTAGGATTGCCAGGATAAATCCAGTATGGAGCACCTGTAGACTTTAATTGTTAACACATCATAGATAAGGAAGAGGTACTGTATAGTTCTGTCAGAAAAAACTGTAGCACATCTTTTCTCTTGCTCTTCTGCTCACCTTTTAGGTGCTATGTCTCCCCATCTGCCTTGACATTCATATTTACTGGCTAGTGGAGAAAAGGAGGGTGTGGAAATAATCCAGTTCTGTTTTTGTAACTGGATATAGACCACTAAAAGTGATATTAATGTGGTGGATCTAGCTACACACAAATAGAGCTGGATCCTAAACCACCCTCATCCCCACCAGCTATATCACGGAGGATGCTGCAAGAGCTAAAAGGTGGATTTGGAGTGAGAGAGAAGGGATGTGCCATAGTTCTTCCTGACAGAACTCTATCAATAACTTTTTTCAATCCAGGCTCTGTTATTAACTAAAGAAACAGTAGCCCCGCCCACATTAAGCTTGGCATCACTACATGGCTCTTACTGAATGACCTTAGGCAAATTATCTTCATCCAGTCTAACCTACCATACAGGACTACAGTGCTAAAGGTTTTATGTGGTGGTTGACTGGAATAAAAATGTCATAAATAGGACTGAGCTTAACATCTTTACCATTTTTGGTTTAACATCTTCAACAATTTCATTCCCTTTGAATTTGATGGGTTGGCAAAAATGCAATAGTACGTACAATGGAAATTCATCCCTTGCAGCTGAGCCCACTGAACCATGGGTTAAAAATCTGTTTTGTGCTGTTTCCTGATCCTCTGAAACAGAGTTTGAGGGTGGAAGTTGGGATCACATTTGGATCCCTCAGAAGCCAATGGTATCCCTCCTTACCTTATTCAGGACTTTTTATGTGGCCTATTCATCTGAATTGCCTTCTTATTTTCTCTCAAAACTAGTTCACATCTTTTGTTGGCGGTGATATTATGGCACACCTGACTGGTAATGTAACTTTATGACATTCAAGATACTATTTTTGTTTGAATAGAGTATCAAGAAAGTAACTTATCAAGACAGTAGGAAGAAGCAGCTCTTTGTTGGGAGGCAGGAGGCTGGAACATCAACATCATTAATAATAATAATAATAATAATAATAATAATAATAATAATAATAATAATACCCTGCCTTTTCCCCCATGGGGACTCAAGGTAGCTAACACCACACATGAGACACATTTAAAAGGTGTAATACAAAAGTTAAAAAACAATTAAATAATGGTGTGGTAAAAACAGAAATAAAATAAAGTAAATACACTAAAATGGCCTTTAAAACCCAAACCCAAAATGTATTGTTTCTAAAGAATGTTTTCTGCACTGGTTAAATTTCTATGTTCTACCCTGGTGAGTATCCAGTGCAGCTCTGGCAGCAAATAAAAGCTGTTGCAAAGAAAAAGGAGTGTTTTACATGATTTCATCTAAATAAGGAAGCTTTGTTTTCTGTCTTATCTTCACAATTACACCCTAAAGTAAGTCACTATCCTTGAGGAAACTTGGCAGCCAAATAACAATAGTTTTCTCCAATGACAGTTTTCCTTGACGATGTATACCATACAGAAGATTAAAGTTAGAAAAACGTGTAAGCCACAGTATGGACAACATGATGTAGAAATAAAGCCAACAGTGGCGCAAAAGCTCTTTAAAAATGCTAGCAGCACCAACTCCCTGGCAAATAATTAACAGAGGGATACACCGAAAAGATTTTGATCATTGCTTTGGAATGGACAGGCCACAACCAGGGGACTTCCTTTATCAGCCAGGATGGCAGGGGTCTAAGATGCATGTGGTGGCCCTCACCTCTCCAAGCACCTTGTCCACATCCTCAGGCTGAACCAGTACTTTCCTCTGAAATATGATATAATCTGCAGCACCTGGTATTCATTGGTGCATTCCCATCCAAGAACTGACTAGGGCTAAGCCTGCATATCTTCCAGAATCAAAGAGGAACTTGTGCCTTTAGGGTGTATATGTTCCTATTCTTTTAGAGTACTGAAGCCTGAAGTGTCTATCTAACCTATTTAGCCTATTTTTTAAAAAAACTTAAGAACTGCATTACTATCCTGAGAAACAGCACAGAGTGTCAAAGATACCACAAGACTTTGAGTCATACCCCACTCAGTATCATGATTTCAAAAGTGAATATGTTGTCTTAAGATTTGTCACCCAAAGACTGACATCACCAACTAAGGTTGAGAAAAATGTCTCTGTAACACAGGACAGTGAGTATGCAGAAAATACTGAGCTAGTGGACCAATGGACCAACTGACTCAGTTTAAGGCAGCTTTTGATGGATCTGTTACTGCATGTTATTGCTCATTTGTAACCATAAAATAATTACAGAATGCTTGAATTGTTTTTGCATGCAACATTTACTAGTCATCTCAACCTATTGTCACAGTTTGCTTGTGGGGACTAAGCTGCAAACTGGCTTTGTTCACACCATAGATGTGTGGGGGGAAATCTGCATCTGATTGAATATCTGAATAACCCACTAAAGCTTGGCTTCTATGGGAGAGGGACATTCATCTAGGTATATAATTCCTCCCAAATATTTTTTATTGCTAGGAGTGCTTCTGGTTTATGCCTTCTGCATGCCACAAATCATGAACTAAGTAAGATTTGGAACAAAAACCTGTTCTGACATTCCTGGCCTGGCAGTAATCAACATGCAAGGAAAGGGAATGTGCCAGCTTTGATAGCTATGGGATCAATGCTATGGTAGCATGTAGTTTTATGAGGTCTTTAGCCTTTTTCTGCCAAAGCCAGCTGGTACCTCACCAAATTACAACTCCCAGGACCTCATACACTTGAGCCATGGCAGTTAAAGTGATGCCAAACTGCATTAATTCTACAGTGTAGAGGCACCCTCGATCTTTTTTGTAGGATTAGAATCTTAGGAGTTTTAAAAAGCATTATTTTTTCCATGCTTCTTCAGATCTTAAGATTTCTGTAGCCTAACAATATACTCCCATGTTATTCAAATGTTACTATTTGATTATTTTAAAATAGCTTTCAAATGCATGAACATAAGAGAATAACTACTAAAAAAGGAGGGAAAGATTACAAGTAAATTTTTTTTAAAAAAAATACAATTTATGCATAAATTAATTTAAGACAAGGCTTTTAGAGAACTTTACTTCAGCTTCATTTCCACTGAATAGGAATTAGGTAGAAGCAAGAAATAGATTTGTTATAATCCTCTTTTATCCTTTGCAGATTTTTTAAAAGCTTAGACCAAACTAGTTTTATGTCATCTCCATATATATGTCATAATGGCTCAGTTAAGAATCTTGCTCAGACAGCATCAAAACAATCAGTACAATGTCTTAATGTTCAAAAGTCATAGGAAATTTTGATTTTCTGTCAATGTCATGCTGTTTTATGAAGACTTGATGGGGTTATTAGGGAGCAATTTACATTTCAGGTAATCATTTCACATGAATACATGAATAACTTGAGACTCCGTGGCCACTTGCTGGGCCCACCCTCAACCAGTTCATCCCACTGGACGCAGAGGCTCTTGATAGGCTCATAGCTGCAGCTAGACCGACCACTTGCTCCCTCGACCCGTGTCCCTCTTGGTTGGTAAAATCCTGCTTGGAGGGATTACGTGACCCGCTGCTGAAGATAATAAACAGCTCCCTTGAGCAAGGAGTCTTTCCAGAGGGATTAAAAGAGGCAGTGGTCTCTCCTCTGTTGAAAAAACCAGATTTAGATCGTTTGGTTCCCTCCAGCTACCGCCCAGTTTCGAATCTTTCATTTCTGGGCAAGGTGATTGAGAGGGCAGTAGCGGTGCAGCTGCAGCAGTTCCTAGACGACACAGCCGGACTGGATCCTTTCCAGTCTGGCTTCCGTGCGGGGCGTGGGACAGAGACTGTATTGGTTTCCATCACAGATAATCTCCGATGCCAGCTTGACCGGGGCAGGTCAGTGTTGCTTGTGTTATTGGATCTCACAGCAGCATTTGACACAGTCGATCACAATCTTCTGACCCACCGCCTTGCTGTTGCTGGAGTTAGGGGGACAGCTTTAAATTGGCTGGCCTCCTTTCTTCACAACCGTGGACAGCGAGTGGAGAGGGGAAGCCTGGTCTCTGAGAGGTCCCCTCTACATTGTGGGGTTCCTCAGGGGGCCATTCTCTCCCCTCTGTTGTTTAACATCTATATGCAACCACTTGCTCAGCTTGTCCGAGATTTCGGGCTTGAGTGTTATCAATATGCTGACGACACTCAGCTTGTGTTAAAGATGGAAGACCAACCGGAGTCTGTACCCAACAGTTTTCACCAGTGCCTCGAGGCCATTATTGGATGGTTGCGTTCCAGTAGGTTGAGGGTGAATCCAGCAAAGACGGAGATCCTATGGCTGGGCCGACCGGGCAGTGGGGATATCCAGTTGCCAACCCTGGATGGCGAAGTGCTACGCCCGTCTTCACTAGTAAAGAGTCTGGGAGTCCTCTTGGACCCTTCATTGACGATGGAGGCCCAGGTCTCCGCCGTTACCAAAACTGCCTTTTTTCATCTTCGGCAGGCTAGACGGCTAGCCCCCTATCTATCTAGGGACAACCTAGCTACAGTGATCCAGGCTACAGTCATCTCAAGACTGGATTACTGTAATGCCCTTTACATTGGCCTTCCTGTGTCAGTGATCCGGAAGCTCAAATTGGTGCAAAATTCAGCTGCCCGGCTCTTTGCGGGAGTCCCGATAAGATGCCACATAACACCAATCTTACGGCAGCTGCACTGGTTACCAATTGAGCACCGGATCACTTTCAAAGTGATGGTGCTTACCTTCAAGGCCTTACATGGTCCAGGGCCGATGTACCTGAGGGACCGCCTCACCCCCTACAAACCCCAGAGATCCCTCCGTTCTGAGGACCAAGACCTACTGGAAGTCCCCAGTTTTAAGACCTTGCGTCTAACTGCAACTAGACGCAGAGCCTTTTCAGTAGTGGCGCCATCTCTGTGGAACACCTTGCCACCTGAAGTCCGTGCCTTGCGGGACTTGTTGGCCTTCCACAGGGCATGTAAGACACACCTGTTTCGGCAGGCTTTTGAGTTCTGTTGCTGATGTTTTAAAAGGTGCTTTTAGGATGTTTTTAAGATGGTTTTTTTAAAAAAAGATGTTTTTAAAATGTTTTTTAAATTGTTGATTTTAGCCGGTTCTTGTAAGCCGCTCCGAGCCCTAGAGAAGTGGCGGCATATAAGTTTGAAAAATAAATAAATAAATAACCATAAAGATATTTACTGGATGTTTCCAACAACAACTACTAGAAACAGCAGTGAATGCTCTATACTGCTATTATGTATTTTTAATTTCAGAAAGTCACATTCTTTTATCATTCATCCATATTGACTTAAATTGATGGTTTACTACTTCTTCTTTTAGTTCATAGCTTAACAAGCTAAACTGTGTCTGGACTGAACGACTTGGGACAAGGGTTGTATAATGCCAATGGGGTCAACCAATGGTCTACAGGTCATATATGGTCCCTGCCTGTTTTTCAGCTGCCAAAGCACAGTGACCACCTTAAAATGCAGTGAAATACAGATTACACATGTATGTAAAGAGATCTTGTAGTAAACTTTGGGACTGTTTGATATTCTTATGTTTTGTTGAAATTGTGTTTATAACAATTTTGTTCCTTTATTGTTCTTATTCTTATATATGTTTTTGTTTTTGATCGATATTTGTATTTGTATCGAGGGACACTTGCCCCATGTGTAAGCTACTCCGAGTCCCAATTGGGAGATGGGTTTTTATACCCAATTGGGTATAAAAATAAAGCCACTATTATTATTATTATTATTATTATTATTATTATTATTATTATTATTATTATTATCTCAGATAAGTTCTAACATACGTTTTGGTAGAGTCAAGATGCATCTACTCTGTTGAATTAATGCAGTTCAGCTTTAGCTGTCATAGCTCAATGTTATGGAATCCTGGGTTTTGAAATTAGACTAGGCATGAGCAGTTTTTGACAGAGAAGGTGAAAAACCTTATAAAGCTACAATTATCATAATTCCTTACTATTCAGTCATGACAGTTAAGGTGATCAAACTAAAATAATTTTACAGTGTAGATGCACTCTTAGTCTATTTCTTTAGATACATGGAGACACCTTAGATAATGATGATAATAATGATGATAATGATGACAATGATTTATATCCTGCTTCCTCTCTTAAATGAGACTCAAAGTGGCTAGCAATGATAAAACAATACAACTTACAATTTAAAACTTACAAAATACGAACAGTAAAATAGACTTAAACATAACTATTCAAATTAAATAGTTAAAATCACATGAAACCAATAACAGTTGTTTAAAACACTACACAGCACTTCCGACTCATTCTTAAAAACTTTCTACTTTAAAAGTTGGTTAATGAAGCAAACATGTTCCTCAGCATTACTTTTTTATCAGATAATTTGATAATCTGTCCAAAACCTGTGTGTGTGTGTGTGTGTATGATGGAGTTGCTGCTGTGTGGGCTTATTTGCTTTCCCACTTTTCGTTTAGTTATTGATGTGGGCAAAGTAAAGGATTCAGGGATCTGTTTACTTTACTTGTTATAAGTGAAAACAGAAGTCATTTGAAAACTGGAAGGTGGTGAGAAATGGGATTGCACAAGACAGCTGGGCCATGATCCATTTTAGGTATCCGAATTTCAGTTGGTATCCAGATCCATTTTCGGGAGCCTCTGAAATTGACTAATGGAAAAAAGCCATTTTCGACTAGGTAACCAAAAGATCCGGGAAGATCCAGCCCATTGGTGGCAATGGGGAACGTACAAGGCTCCCCTTTCTGGCATTGGACTTAAGAAACCACCCTTTCTGCAATCCTTTCCCTTCTGTCTTTCAATGAGACCTGGGTTTAAGGCAAGAGCTTGACATAACACACTTCAGAGGATCCTTTCCCTTCTGTCTTTCAAGAAGACCTAGATTTAAGGCAAAGGCTTAAGAAACACCCTTCCTGGGTTCCTTTCCCTTCTGTCTTTCAAGGAGACCTGGATTTAAGGCCATGGCTTAAGAAACCTCTCTTCCTGGGATCCTTTCCCTTCTGTCTTTCTAGAAGACCTGGGTTTAAGGAAAGGGCTTTAAAAAACACCCTTTCTGAGATCCTTTCCTATCTAGTGGCACTCTCTCTCTCCCCCTCTCTCTCCCCCCTCTCTCCCCCCCCTCTCTCTCCCCCCCTCTCCCCCCCCCCCCCGCACTCCATGTGTTGCTGAAAGAAACCAAAAGCAGCCATGTTTCGGCAGCTGCTGTTCTGTTGTAGTCGGAAAAAAATGGCAGCAGAATCCATGCTGTTACAGGCATCCGAACCAACCGAACTAGCCAAAGACCTTTTTAAAATATGGATCCATGCACAACTCTAGTGAGAAAAATAATCTCTGGATACATTTTGGGTGAAAAATTCTCTAGAGAATTCAAAATATTTTGTTCACTTTTGAAATAATAATAATAATAATAATAATAATAATAATAATAATAATAATAATAATAAACAACTTTATTTGTATCCCACCTTATCTCCCCATGGGGACTCAGGGTGGTGAAAGACTTACATTAGCCAGTTGTTCATTTCATGTGTGGATGCTGTTAAGTTTGAATAAAAGGTTTGTTGAATTGTATTTTTTCTTTTTGGGTTAAATGAACCTATCTATGTTTTTCAATAATGCTACCAGTATGGTATCATATTTTCTATTAAAGAAGTGACACCTAGGAACACACACATTTTGTTAGTGCAAATATACATATAATATTATTTTTAACATAATACATCAGTATTATGATTGGTAACATGATACTATACATAATGTCAGAGCCCACAAAGTTCAAAAGAGGTGGAGCATAGATAAATTTTTCTTTCTTAAACTATTTCCCTTCTTTAAGTGTCAATTGGAGGGGAAAAAAACACTACACTGTGCTCTTGGTAATCACTGGAGTTTGGTTCCAGGACCCTCCATGGATACAAAACTTCATGGAAGTTTATAATGTCCCAGATATAAAATGGGAAAATCTAGGTTTTCTTTTTGGATTTTTTAAAATCTTAGATTATGGAATTTGTTGTTGCAGAATCCATGAATATAGGCAGCTCAACTGTTGCATATGGCTTCATGTTATAAGGGCTCATTCTCTACTCTAAACATCTGTTGCATCCACAGTCTCTTTGACAATGTCAGTGAGATATCTCCATCCTATTCTCTTCTTGCTTCTGCTGATGCAATGAAGATGATGATGATATTTATTTCTATCCCGCTTTTTCTCTCCACAAAAAAGACTCAAAGCAGCTCACAATAATATGAATCCTAAATCTTCGCTACAAAAGATAAGACATGCAATGATTGTGCTCAAATTAAATATGATGTAAATGTGGTCTTATCAAATGAAGTACTTTATAATAATTCTGTGATCATCTCATTCTGTTTTTCAGCCATGATCTGAATGAAAGGAAGACATTTATAAGGACATGACCACTCTTGTAATTAAATTTTACTTACAGGAAAAAAAAATGACGAACGGGGAATACTCCATAGTACAGAAAACTGGAAAACACTAGCCAGTTATCAAGGCAAGAGAGAGAATGTTGGTTGAAACTCACTTCCAATGTCAGTAACAAGCCTAGATTTTTTACCCACAAAGGTCACCAGCCTACTGAATGCTTGATTGCTTCTGCAGATAAATGGATGACCTTGTCTCAATATCTCTGGAGAATGCCAGCTAGCAATAAAATGGGCAGTGATCTGGCCATGAGCCCAAGACTTCCATACTGATTTAAAAAACTCCCAGTGTATGCATAGTTTCTGGGTATAATTGTTAGAGCAAAGGCAGCATTCTGGGTCCTGGTATATTTGTGGGTTAAACCACCCAGAATTTCAAAATACTTTACCATTATTTATGTTTTATTCCAGAGTTAAATGGAATAAAGTTCCACTGGGGCTGTAGCATAGGAGTGACAGGACTTTAATCCTTCCCTATTCTGTGAGTCTGATTCAGGTCCCCCTTACTCTAATTGAGATCAGGTCTTGATCTTACTTTGCAGTCAGAACATAAGTTAGAAAATATGTTGCTAGCTATGGATTTACCATAATGCTTGCTTTGCCCTGTGCATATACAATAAAAAGAAGTCACCTTTATTAGAGGTCTTCAGCAGATGAGTTTCAATAGTTGGAGTGCAATTTGCAGTCTTCAGACTGTAACTCTGTTTTGCAGCCATAATGGGGACAAGGATGCAGCAGTCTTAAATTATTTCTTTCTTGAAAGAATTGGAAATGGGAATCTATAAAGCAGAGTTGAATAACTGTGTCCCTTTAGATAGATTTGGCAGTTCCCACTGTTGTAAGATATTTTAAAAATTGCAGGCCGAAAAGTCTGGAGGTACACAGGTGACCATTCCACTTTAAACTATCAAATCTCTTGACATTGCAAATGCATTCTTGTTGGCATATCTACAGTTATGACATGCAAGAACTTTGCCATGCAAGCATGACCTTGGTTAAGTAGTTGTACTTTGGTAAATCTAAATTTGAATTTTTCTTCTCCACTATCGAGACAAGTCAATCATAAGACCTATCGAGACAAGTCAATCATAAGAATTTAGAAGCATCTAGAATGAACATTCAGCTTGTGTAGTAGCCTTCAGGTCTATCAGTTCACTGTCTTTCTCTCACCTTTCCTCCAGATGGGTAGAACAACTTCAAAAATAAAATTTATTACACTAATATCACTTAGCTTTTCTTTACTTCCAGCTGAAGAAAGCTCAAAGAAATTTACTGAAGCTGAGGACTTCAATTCCATATTCACCTACCTGAGAGCAAACTCTATTGAATACTTTCTCCTATGGACTGAATTGTGCTAAATACCTAAAAACATAGGGTTCTTATACCCTGCTAGGCCAATTAGTTCAGTCCTTGAATGGTGAGTCAATACTTAAGGAAATCCCAGCGATAGAATAGATCAACCTTCCCTGGGACTGATAACAGCTTTCCCATGAATGTGCATATGGCTGGGGATCACTGCCTCTGTTCATAAGAAAGCCCCAGTTCTTCAATTCTGTGAATTCTGATTTGGCTGATGCGATCTCAAGATATCACTTATTCCAGAGCTACTCAAAGCAGGGGTCCATTGAGCATTGTTAGTTCATGACCAATTGGATGTCAGTTTGCTAAAAGTTTCCAGGAAAAAAAAAAAAGAAACAGTCATAGCCAAAAGGTAAAAATATATTGTCAGTCCTGGGCCTATTGGGAGGAAATGCTGATTCCCCCAACACATATGTGAGAGCTTAATAATCATTTACTTAATGTATTTGAGAAAGTGGTCTCTAATCTATAAAATCACAATGAATCACAGTGCCACAGTAAACAGTTGATCTTTGATGTGGTATAAAATTTATTTATTTATTTGTTTGTTTGTTTAAGGAATTTTTACCCCGCCTTTCTCCGCAAGTGGACTCAAGGTGGCTTACAACATATAAAGATACAACACAAATTAAAAACATAGTTAAAATCAAATATTTGATAAAACCAATTCTCCTCCCCATATAAACCCCTTCAACCTAAAAACATTGCATCTAAAAACTTAGCACAGCATTACCATATGTGTTTCTAACTTTAGTTAAGGGCCATTTTAAATAGGAAGGTTTTTACCCTCTTCCAGAAACTCAACAGGGATGGGGCAGATCTTAATTATTCTGGAAGGGAGTTTCAAAGTGCTGGTGCCATCCCTGAGAAAAAACCTTCCCTGGTCCTTTTTAAGCACATGTTTGAGGGGGGCCCTGTTGAGATAAGGGTCTCCCCGAAGGATTTCAGTACTTGGCCCAGCATGTATTAGGGGACACAGTGTTCAAGGTAACTTGGACCAAAGCTGTATAGGGCTTTATAGGTGAGAACCAGCATCTTGAATTGGACTCAGAAATGTATAGACAGCCATTGGAGCAGATCAGTAATATAGTGGTATGCTCCCTGAGATCAGCTCCTGTTAGAAGCTTGGCTGCCAATCTTTGAATGAACTGCAGTTTCTGAGAACTCTTCAAGGGCAGACCTACGTAGAACACGTTACAATAATCCAATCTGATGTAACTATTGCGTGCACCATTGCGGTCAGGTCTGATCTCTTCAGGAACGGGCACAATTGGCTCACAGGCTTTAATTGTGAAAAGGACAACCTTTCCTTTCCGCTGCCATTAAGGAATTCCCTTTCCCTCTTCTTCCAGAAGAAAATGTGATGTTGTTCTTCCTGCTGTAGACTAGCAACTCTATGTGATACTGAGTTCTCCTTCCAAGTGGTATAACTTTTTGGGGGTTGGGACCAAATAGTCTACAGAAATTCCTGTCCTTTTCCAGTAACAATTCTGTCCATGACAGGCATTTCAGCTGTTTTTCCACAATCCAAAATTTTCCGTCTGATTATGTTCCAAGTCACAGGAAATACTGCTGAGTACTGAAATGAATAAAAAGGGAAGCTTCCAAAGTTCATGGTAGTTGCAATTCATCTTTCTGCAGGAGATTTAACAACGTACACCATAGTGATTTAATCTGTTAACATGTTGTGTTAATAAAATACATATATAAAAAGAAACTATTGAAGAAATTATTGCAAACACCAGTACAGGAGACAAAGATAACACTTTGATTCCTTTCATCCAATTCATCTATAGTCAGAGTGGCTTTCAAGATTTAGAAGGTGCTTAATTAAATGGGATGTAAAAGATTAGTGACTTGAAAAACGTTCTCTGTTTGAATGAGATGAAAAACACTGAGGTTATTTACTTCAAAGGATTACTAAGAGGGGCAGAAGAAAGTGTAAAGAAGGAAGACTAAAAACTCAATCAAGGAATGACTTAAAATAGCAGAATGTGATATATCAGGTGAGTTTAACCACACTTTAAAATGATAGCCACAAGCTTAGCGCCACTCACACAAATCCACATATTCCTAATATTTCTAATAAAAGCTTAAACTGAATATGCTATTGAAAAAAGGTTTCTTTTAGTAGTTCGTTAAAACTCAAGTTATATAATAGAAGTGACTATAATGGATCCTTCAGGAATAAATCAAAGCTACTCCATTACTTTAAAAAAACAACAACAACAACATACATGTCTTCAAACTGCAGGTTAATTTGCAATTATAAAATGTGTATACTTTGGCCTTGTACAATAAGATCATTTCAATTAATGAATTTTAACTCATACCAGTGAACCTATTACAATGAACTCTTTGAGCACTGTAGTCTCATTTTAATTTCCAGGGCTAACATTAAAACTTAGCCTAAAACAACCGCCAAATCAATGAGTGTCACAGAAGACCTCAAACATAGAGAAATGTTCTATGAGATTTAAATCACATAGATAAATTTGACTATACTTTCACTTTCATATAATATAAACTATAAACCTTCTAAATTCTAATTTGCCAGGAGTCTACACGAAAGGTTCTCTGATACAGTACAATAATAACCTGGTGATTCCATTTATCAAGTATGCATACATTTTTCAACTCTGCTATGCTATAAACAATTACATAACCATCAATTTCTGTAAAACTATAGCTTTGTAGGGGCTTCCACCTCTGACACAATTAGAACCATTTGAAAGGAAAAACAACCAAATCCCCTGCCAGCTCCTCCTTCTCTGAGACCTACTACACAGGCCCTAAAATGCAGAAGAAATCAGGATAAAAGGAGAGATGGGTAAATGACATTTGCAGAAAATGCACGCTGGATTGTATTAACAGCCAAAAATATGTGTTAAAAAGTTGTGCTTGATATCCAATTTTGGCCAAAAATGCACATATTCGAATGACTGTATATCCCTGCACTCAAGAAAAACACATTCATTCCTATACGTGGACTGCTCCAGCACATGTGCATATTTCAAAATCCAGAAATACCTGATGAGAGCTGTAAACAAATTAAATCACTGACACACAGGTGGCTAAACAGAAGCACAATTGGAAAGCAATTCTCATGTGAACTCTCTGCAACCATTCTTTTGTTCTGATATTTGTGAAATTAGACAGAGCTTGAATGTATACAGTGGGTACCAGTATTGGAAACAAGTGGCCCAAAGGGAAACGGGGTTCATGAGGGAAAAAGTAAATGCAGCAGATGGGTGAGGAGAGATAATGACAAGAAATTTGTTTGTGTGCAGATATCTGAATGTGCATTGGGTCTTGTGACATTTGAACCTTAGAAATTAATAAATCACATTAGATAATTAAGAATTCATTATTATATTTAGACATGTACACATTCTTAGACTTTAAAAATATCATAATAAACTATTTTATGCATTTCTTTATTGTTTTAGCTTTTGTAAACCTCTTAAATGGCCAGAGGCTTATTTTTCTCTGGGAACAAGGATATAAATGTTTCCTAAATTTGCATTATCATGTGGTAGGCAAAGACAAATGCTGGACATATAATTTATAACACCAAACATGTTAACTTTTGTCACTCTGCTTGGTACATTGCAAGGAAAAGTACAATCCTGTCTTATGTGGTGGTAGATTGCTATTAAATGCAAAATATTATAATACAAACAGAAGAAGAGTGCAGATTAATAGATTTATATTTTCAGGAGAATGTTAGTGTTTAAGGAGGATCTTATATTTTAGACCTAATTGCTAGTCCTAGTTAGAGTAAATTCATTGACTCAATTAGATTTACGTAAGTATTGACTTACCATTCAGTAACTGATTCAGTGGTTTTACTCTAGAAGGGATGAGGAAATGGATTTCAGATAACACAAATTTGAGATCAGGTGTCTTCTCATTTGCAGTGCCACTAGAGTACATAATCAGGCAAAAGGTAGCATGTCATTTTATAGATTTTTACAGATTTATATTCTATGGGTTAGTTAGTTTTCAACATATATAACTGCAAGGGTCTGCGGCTGAGATCCATAGAGCTACTAAATATCTGCATTTAGTGTTTATTCTTTGAACAGTAAGCCATTTCTTGGAATCATAAATAGCTTTCAAAGGTGGCTTCTTAAGAATAATATCCAAAAGGTAGTTTGTAATTCTTTCTATCATGATGTATATGTCCTATATGCCTTTCATACAATGTTTTCCATCTCTACAGGTTTTGCTCAGCAAATTTGAAAGGCCATCACAATAAAATTCTGTGGAGTGCTATTTTTTACTTGGTGTAACGTATTTGTTCTTATTTTAATCTATTACTCTGCCTTTTGTAATGCTTTAGAGGGGAAGTTTGTTTCAGAAGCTAATACATTTAATCAAAAATTTGGCCTAGAAGATAACCTATGCACTACTTTTTAGTAAATAACCAAAGTCTGGCACCTAATGGAGCCAGCTTCTGGCTATATTTGGAGCTTTCAAATCTCCATAAATTTCTAAGAAAAGCATCCTGCCTTGGAGATCACAACACAACACAAATGTGTAGAATTCATTTGCTCTGTATGGGTGGTTGTTCCTTTTTGTGTGTGCCTTTAAACATTGCTTTCAGATGAAAAAAGATATGAGTTTTCTTTTATTTCACAGAAAATGAGTTGTTGCAGTGTGCCATCAAGTCCACTTCAACTTAGATTGACCATAGACTAGAATTTTCTTGGCAAGATTTATTCAGAAGAGGTTTGCGATGCTTTTCTTTTAGGCTGAGAGAATATGACTTGCCCAAGGTCACATAGCTAAGAAGTGACTCAGACCTTGATCTTCCAGAATCTTTGTCCATCATTCAAGCCACTGCACCATGTTGGCTCTCTATGTCAAAACAGCACATCATTCTCTTGCACAAAACTGTTTTTAAATATAGTAGAGTCTCACTTATTCAAGACTCGCTTATCCAAGGTTCTGGATTAGCCAATGCATTTTTGTAGTCAATGTTTTCAATATATCATGATATTTTGGTGCTAAATTCATAAATACAGTAATTACAACATAACATTACTGCATATTGAACTACTTTTTCTGTCAAATTTTTTGTATAACATGATGTTTTGGTGCTTAATTTGTAAAATCATAACCTAATTTGATGTTTAATAGGCTTTTCCTTAATCCCTCTTTATTATCCGAGATATTCGCTTATCCAAGGTTCTGCCGGCCCGTTTAGCTTGGATAAGTGAGACTCTACTGTACCACATTTTCATGTACCAAAAAAGAAATTCATTTGAGGCCAGCATGCTGAGCAAAGCATGAAAAGACCAACACTGATTTAATGTTTAATAAGAAAGCCTGATCCCATAAGCAAATCATAAATCCAGAAGTTGCTTGTGAGTAAGTTGGTCTAAGCTCCTATGAGACCATAGCTGGAATGCAGATAGAAACATCTGCATACATATGTTCCCTATGCATGCAGATCTGCTTTTTTTGGTGCTACAAGCTTTGGCCCTGTCTGCTCTGATTTGTGTTGTAATGTATATGATTATTTTTGTACTATTATATTGTGTTATGATATATTGTTTTATTTTGTTATATTGTATGGTGTCTGGGCATGGCCCCATGTAAGCCGCCCCGAGTCCCCATCGGGGAGATGGTGGCGGGTTATAAATAAAGTTTTATTATTATTATTATTATTATTCTTCCCTATGCAGCTCCCAAAGCCCTCCTCCCAATGTACTATAAAGCCCTAAAGTTGCATCACACAGGTATTCCATGTTGCAATATGAGCAAGAAAGATTCAAGAAGTGTCTTGCATCTCCTGCCTCCCAATGATACCCTTCACCACAAACACACACACACACACACACACAATTTCAACATTAATGTTATTATGTGTCTGGCTATGTGGGCCTTCTCCAGTCCCACCTGCTTGCAGTGAAGCATGGAATGGCTGTATGAGATGGCTTCAGGCCTTACATTAAGTAGGGGATAGTGGTCTATGGCCCAATATGGCATTTTTCCCATGCAGATATTTAGACTATGCTGAGAAGGTGCTGAGTTGAGGCTAATATCTATCTGTCTTGTGTTCTGGTATATTTGGAAAGACTACTATGATTATAAAAGATTTATAAGCACAGCCATTTCAATTAAATTCATTATTGTCCTGTTTCATGACAAAGCATCTTTGGATAAATTGATTAGTGAGTTTTATTCAACAATAGTATTTATTTTTGAAATGTTGTGATCTCCACCTACCAAGGAAAAGCTGAAATTATAGTTTGCTTGATATTTACAGTGATTATCTTTCCTGTTGGTATATGGTATTTGAAATATTATTAATTAAGAGTACTCCAACCAGTACTGTGTAACTTGCACAGAAATTAATGTGAGCATGTGATTACCAAGTCTGTAACTTATTATAATGTCAATAAAATGAAACATAATTTAAGAGAGCAGAGGTGACATATATATGCCATTTCGAAACCAGCACCTTCTCTCATGTCCTCCTGCCTTGATAAAATTAACTACCACTCTGAGAACTTATGGCTACTATAACTCTCTGTCTAGTCATTATAAATAGCAAACTTGTAAATGCTCTGACAGCTTTCAGGGTTCCTTGACCTTGAATTTCTTTGATAGAGTATGCCTAAAAATGGTGCAAACAATTTGTGTTAAGCAGATCCTATAACTGTTAGAAATTGATAAAATGAGTGTGTAAACATTCTTTGCTAGATCTGAAATCAACAGCATGTTTTACTGATTTTATTTTAACATAGATCAACAGTACTTGTTGAAGTGGTTTGAATGCTGGAGCAGAGGGCCCTTCTACATGTGCCCTAAAATGCAGAAGAAACCCAGATAAAAGGGGATGGGTGGCTAAATGATGTTTCACAAAAATGCTCATTGGTTCGGATTAATAGCTGGAAACGTGCATCTAAAACCCAATTTTGGCCGAAAAATGCACATATTTGCATGACTTATATCCCTACAGCCAAGGAAAACATGTGACTTCATTCCTACACACTGGTGTAGTTTGCTCCATAGCATGTGTGCATTTTAAAATCCCCAAACAGCTGATCTGGGCTCTAAATAAATAGAGCCACAGACACACACGTGGCTAAATGGAAGCACTAATTGAAAGCAATTACAATGAGAACTCTCTTTAAGCATTCCTTTGTTCTGATATTTATGAAATTAAACAGAGCTTGAATTTGCAGTAGAGTGAAAAAGATAATAGGAAAAAGATAATAGGTACAATTAGATATCCACATGATCACATATGAGGTCCAGCAGATTTCAGAGTCAATTGTTTGTAAAAGTAAAAGTACATTCCAATGGATGACCCTGTTTATCTTGTGGATTTCTAAAATCCATTACAAAGGACAATGTCAGGACAGCGGGTGATCATTTACCAATACCAACAGGTCTGTGTTTGGACTTGTTGTCAGGTACCACAATGTTTTGCCCCACTTATTTGTCCTGCTTTTTGACACTGTCTGGAAGCGCCCTGAGAGACCAGTATTTGAATCATCTCTCAGACGTAGCAGTTTATTGATCAAAGGTAGAGAACTTGCATTGGAATAGGGCTGTCAACTTTGGTGGCAGTTCTTATCAAATGATGCTTTACTCTCAAACATTGTTGATCTGCCTTCTCTCCATGACAAACTTGTCCTCTGCTATTGATGGGAAAACTATCAATAGTCCCTGATTTTGTGCAATGAGCATGCTGGTAAAGAAGTAATATAAAGGGTAGGATTGTTCTGCTGTCCCACTCTCTTCCACTCCTCCTCCTACTAAATTATCACATAAAGTTTTGTTTTATTTTTCACATAAACCTAACAGGAATTGCAAAGTTGGTTTTACAAAATTCAGCAAAAAAATGTAGGCAGCCAGAATTATGCTGCTAACTGGAAGTATAGCCAGATGACCATGGATTATCGTAGTTACATGACGAATGAAGAGGTACAATAGCGAATGTCACCATCCCAGTAAGTTTCCACCTCCTCTGATCATGTGAATGCTGAAGAATAGCAGCTTGAAGCAATAAAGTCCATAAAAACTTATTCAGTGACAAGTAACCTGGGCAAGTCACAATCTCAGCCTTGGATGAAGGCAATAGCAATCCTCTTTTAAATAAACCTTGCAAAACAATGACAATGACAACAATACTAGAATAGGATCACCATAGGTCAGAACCAACTTGAAAGCACATAATAACCTAACCAAGGCAGGAAAAGCACAAGGTGGTGGTCTATCCCATTCTATGTACAAAAGTTAAATAGCCTCATAGCAGTCTTTCTTCAGTGCTCCCACCACATTTGAATGGGTTTTATAGTTTTGGAGGCACTACAACCTCCAGCTTAGAACTCTTAACGCCCTTCCTTGAACTACAAATCTTAGGATACAATAGAATAGAATCATAGTACTTAAAGTGGAATTTTATTATTATAATGCACTCTACTGCTGCTTTCTACGATCTGCCACTTGAGGTGACCACCTCACTCTGCCCTGTGATTGGATTGGATCTGCTCTTAATGGCAAGTAGTTTTATTCAAATGAATTTCCAATCCACTTTCTAATCACATTATCATCTACAATCTACCTAGTAGGGGCAGTTAGTGGATCTGTAGTTGTAAGGAAAGAGCACTCAGTTCCAGTTTTATAGGTGCCTCCCCCCCCACACACACACACACACACAGCTGCTCCTTGTTTTATAGGAGCCCTTCCTGGTACTGAACCTAATAGAGGTTAGCACTGGGAGAGCTTTTGTATAGCTTGAGCAACCACAAGGAAGCAGCCACAAAACTGAGAGTTTGTTCCCTGTCCCCATGTTGATTAGCCAAAGATCCATCTGCCACTGGACTTATCTTATTAATGTTAGTAGTCTCAAACCCATGCTGACCTGGACTCTTGTGTCCTCTTCCTAGCCTGGTCCAGCTATCTCTTTTGACAACAGCAGAGATTCCCATAGACAGAACACACTGCATTGCAGAGAGATACAGCATGCACATCAAGATCACTGTTGAACAAAGCTGAAATGTCAGCAGCAAAGGGTAAGGGTTTTGCTTCAACCGTGTCTCCAAAACAGCTTTCACGAAAGCTCCCATTGTCTGCTCTGAGCTGAAAGAGAAGGACACAATTATGAGGATAAAACCAGGAACACATTTCCATTTACTGTGTTTTACAGAATTGCATGGGAGACCCTGAAAGCTGAACCCGATTCTATCTGCAGAGGTATCACTTGATGCTGTCTCCTGATCATAATAGGATGTGACAAAGAGACAGAGCCCAGGAAATCTACAATAAAGGGTGTCAGCAGGATGAGGGGTGGGGGAGTCTGGCTGTCTCTGTCAACGTTCCAAGACCATGAAATCTAGACATTTGAAAATTGGCAGGGATTACTAAAAGGACCATGAGTGTGCTCATTTTGCTTTTAAATGATTGAATTCATTTTCATTAATTAAAAAACTGTCTATAGCCTGCTGTATCACACCAACTCTCTTCTGGATGTTAATGTGGGTGCATATGTTACCACTTGGAAAAACTTCTTTTTTTTTTTGAACTACAACTTCCAAAATCTCCCATGGCTAATAAATTGTCGGTTCTGGGAGATATATTCAAAAAGTCACTCTGCTACATCAGGCAACCATTCTTAGCACATTTAGAAATGCAGATGTGGTAAATCAATTTGATGACATCCAGAGATGGCCAGATTTACTACATCTGCATGTAGTCGCCTTAGGGACCGGGAAGGAATCCCCCCCCCCTTCTTGGGGGTTTAATTCACCTACCTTGTATTGCCATGAGGATATGAGCAATTGGCTTTGAGTGGTGCCAATTAAATAGGTTTTTCCTGGCAGGTATTGGGGGGGGGGGATATGATTTGGTGTTGTACCTACTTCTCTTGGGAATCAAGCAGCCTAATGGTTGGGATTAATCTTCTGTCCTTGGGGCTGGTGTTGGGGTCTTTGCCATAGTTAGAAGCCAACACAACTTTGGGGGCTTACACCCTTTGATTAGCTTTACAGAATATGAGCTAAATCTTTGATCAACCATGTTAATCAGGGATTACTCTTAGGGTATTTGTTGTTTCGCCCGGGCTGGGGGATAGGGTGAGGGGTGACTAACCGCTTCAGACACTCCTGTATCAAGTTGCTCCCCCCAAACATGCTTTGCTGTCTCCAAGAAACAGCATAAAAGGTAACGAGTTAATTAAAGTTGCCCTTAGTTCATTCCACTCCTTGTTGTCTGGTCTTTTATTTACCTGGCTTGTCAGCAATGGCCTTCATGCCCTGGTCAGTTTCCCTAGAACAGTGGTTCTCAACCTGGAGTCCCCAGATGTTTTTGGCCTACAATGCCCAGAAATCCCAGCCAGTTTACCAGCTGTTGGGATTTCTGAGAGTTGAAGACCAAAAACATCTGGGGACCCCAGATTAAGAACCACTGCCTTAGATATCTGCAAGATTGCTGTGATGATTTTTAAAGAACACATCACAATGTTTGCTCCACAAGTCTTCCTATACAATTACAGGCTACTTTTTATATTCAGGTAATAATCCATTCCTCTTTCTAAAAAAACAAAAAAACAAAAACAAAAACAAAATAGTTAGATGGGATTTCTCTATTGGAACATAATCAAACAAAACATTTATCTGAGACACTTTTAACTTTTTCTTCTTCTCCTGGAAGTCATGCCTGGAGTCTAGCACTTCCACCTTCCACAACACTGCAATGGCAACAAATTATTTCTATTAAAAAACTTATGGTTTTGGCTTTTGGTTGATCTAAAACAAGATTTATATTTTGTTAATCAAGCATTATTTTGATTCAATAAATTCCAGAGACTGTGAGTCAATCATTTCCAAGATATAGAGGGTGTCAAATATTTCAAAACTTTACCCCAGAGAGATCTTCATGGCATTGTATTACTTTCTACTGATTTTTCTACTGCCTTAAATAAATACAGCAGGCTGGTTTGTAATGTGCTGTTGACAGTAGCTCATGAACTGGGGCTGCTATAATCAATACGCAGCCTCCAGTATAAACTTTATTAATAAGAATGTAACTGAAATTTTTCTTAATTATGCGTATCTATTTTAAAAATTATTCATTTTTAAATATTAACATTATTTTACTTAAATTAGAAATAAAAAGTAATTATTCATCTACACTGTGGAATTAATATACTTTGACACCACTTTAAGTGTCAACTCCCAATGATATGGAATCAAGGAGATTGTTGTTTTACAAGGTCTTTAGCCTGCTCTACTAAAGAGCCTTATCGAACTACAAATCTCAGGACACAATGGCATTATGCCATGGCAATTAATATGGCAGTTAAATGTGAAACTGCATTAATTATAAAATGTAGATGGACCCTGATCTCAAAAAATAGTCTATCAAGTGAATGATTTTATAAAGCACTATCCATGATGTAACTGTTCTTATTGTATCTTGAGGTGAATAATGTATCATGCTTTCGCCTCTCTTTATTTTGATAATAAATCTAGTTAATGACACAGAGACCTGCTTTTCTAATGCACACATGATTTGGATTCATTAGGAGTGTGTTTCTTTGGTGTGTTCTGTTACTAACAGAAAGATGTTACAAGATAACACAGATCGGCAACCCTGAACATGAAAGGAAGAGTTGTTGAAGTTCCATGTCAACAGCAACATCAGAAAGAGAAACAACCACACATGAAATAGATTTTGAAATTCTCATAAAAAGTGATGACTTTAGTCAACTTTCTTTCAACAAATTGATTTAATTTTTTCACTAAAATTTAATACCTAATAGTCATAAACCGAAACAAATTACTTGTATTGAGGGGAGGGGAGAAGAGAACCTATCACAATGCTTGCCACCATACAATTAAAATCAAATCAAAATACAGTTCTACGCAGTGGCCTAGATTTTTTTCACTTAAACATATGCCCCCATTATCTAGAATCAAAATTTTGATGTAACAACTGACAAGTGATGCATTTACTCCAGCAAATTATTTTTGAGAGGGAAATGAATGTGGCATACAGTCACATTTCAAAAGTAATGCAACAAGTAAGTGTACACACATTTTGCTGCTGTAATGAGCAATAGTTTCTAATTATTTTCTAAATGTACGTTTAGATAGTATTTTCAGAAAAAATGACATAAGTTTTTGAAAGTTTTATGTACTCTTCTTAATCTCAAGATTTCTTTGCCCTCTTTTTATTGAATCCTATTAACACAGAGCTATCCTTAGGTAATTTTCTGTAGTAGGCAAAGGTAATTTGGCCCCCCCAACCGGGGTGCAGGGGGCGGGGCTGCATGGTGTGGGGGGTGGGGCTGTGTGGGCGGGGCCAGGTGGCACAGGGGGCAGGACCAGGCAGCACGGGGGGGCAGGCCATGCGGGCTGCAGCAGGAAGGCCCAGCCAGCCTGGCTGGGCCTTCCTACTGCAGCCAAGCTGGGCCTTCTCGCCATGGGACCTGGCCCCGCCCCCCACACGGCCCCACCCCTGCACAGCGTGACCCCACCCTACATGGCCCCACCCCCCACAGGAAGGCCCAGAAAGAAGGAGGCGGATGTGGCGCCATCCTCCCGGGGCCTCGACGCCGCCCCCGGGATGATGGTGCCACAGGCAAAAGCCTACCTCACCTGGCGGTCGGACCACCTCTGTATTAACATCACCAAGATCTAATAATGAAAACAATGCCACTTCCCCTTAACATGGACTTCACAAGATGAAACGTGTCCTTTTGTCACGACCCAGGCTGCAGAGCACCAATAACCATACACAGAGGCCAGAATCTATCTAATATCTTTATTAAGGAAATAAGTAAAGGCAATAAAAATAAGTGTAGAATATAGTTCAGAAGAAGACCTTTCAGGAAAGGTCAATTATAGTCCAGGAAAACAATGTCCAATATAAAATATTAAGGTCCAAAGTTGTAATCCAGTAACCGAAACACCCACTTTGCCAAGCAAAGTGAGGGGAGATGACAAGGTTCTTAGTCCAAGGAACTTGATGTAAGGCTAGGAAGTAAACTTGATTCTTGGAACACAAGGCTTGATACAAGGCAACAAGGAACGAGGAACAGGGACAAGATCCGTGGTAAATACTTGGCAAGGTCCTGGAAAGCAAGGCTGAGTCCTAGGAAGCAAGGCAAGGTCCGTGAAGCAAAACAAGGCTGGAAACGGGAACGAAGGCTTGGAAACGGGAGTAGCGCTGTCCACACACAACCTACTCCAGTAGCTGACGAATTGACTCCGCAAGATTCCTACAGGGCAAAGAACCTAAATAGGGTCTTGTTTTCCCACCAAAGAACACTTCTCTGGGGAACCAGAACCGAAAGTCAATCTCTGTGTCCAGATGCATGACTCCCTAAAGTTTCTCATGGAAGCAGTCTTAATCAGCTGAATGCCTGGCTGCGATTCTCAGGCTTCTGCGATTAGCCTGTTGAACTCCTTTTTGCTGTTGATAATAATTACGGCGAGAAAATGGGGGAGATTTTGACTCAGGGCTTGTTTGGCAGATTTCTGGAAGACAAACCTCCTGCAGGTGCAAGGGCTCCAATTCTGGCTGGGAAAGTTCCAATTCTGGCTGAAACGGTGGAAAACCCAAGTTTTCCTCTTCATCTGTCACAACAGCGCTAGGAACGGGACTACATGGCCCATGAGTCATCACACCTTTGTAAGCAAGCATGGGATAAATTTCAGGATATTATTGCTTATTTCCCTCTGTGTGTGTTTGCATATCTCTACACAAGTTTTCATAGACAACTGGGTTGTTTGTGTGTCTGTATGCATTCAAGTAATTTCAGACGTATGGTGACACTCAGGCAAACGTATCATGGGGTTTTCTTGATCAGAGGAGAAAAGTCCTGCCTTTTTCTGAAGTGGAGAGAGTGGGACTTGGCCAAGGTCATACAGTGGATTTCTATGGCTGACCAAGGATTTAAACCCTTGTGTTCAGATCAATAGTCCAACATTCAAGTTACTACACATGCTGGGTCTCATGGCCCTATGGAGATGATACATGATAGATCAATGTCCAGATTAACCTGAAGAGGGAAAAGGCTAGTTCCTTCTTATATCATTGCTTTATTCACACAATGAGTGATAGCCTTCAGAAAACAGCATCCTCTTCCCTTGTAGCCTCTTGTTGCGATCAGAAACCATGAATCAGAAACACCTTTTGCAGAATAAAAAGGACTATATATGCAATAGATCCTTTTTTCCTTTTTTTTTGGACCATTGGTTTCCACTTAAAGAGAATGGTACAAACAGCTTAGGCTAATTGTTTCTTGAATGCCTGATTAAGACTTTTTGTGTTGATAATGAGGAAAGATGTTAATAAAAATAACATTTTCTTTTCCCAGTATCGAAACTGGATCACATCATAGTGATTTTTCCATCTCAAAAAGGTACCTGGTACTATGAATCAAACACTTGCAAAGTAGCCTTTAAGACAACTGAATTAAATGGCATGCTGAATTCATATATGCATAAGCCGTGATAGGATGATTCTCTGGAATACACTGATTGTATTCTGTCATAATGACATTACCTTTCAAGCTCTTATTAACTTTGATGGTAACTGTGATAACAGTGGGATCTAAATAGACGTCAGATAAACACCTGTTAATATGAAGTGATGAAACTGTCTCTTCTCAACTGAGACCAGCTTGCCTGAATATTTTCTCTGAGTCACAAGCAAAGGAAATGTGATTTGCACATGTCACTATAACCAGTAGAGTTTCAGTCAATGTGTGCAATGAATGTGCATATGGAGGGCACCATCAGGCTTTGCACATTGTCTTCCACCTATTTAACCACAGATTGTTAGTTTATTGCATTTATAACCTATCTTTCTCCTGAGATGAGATTCAAGGTAACTCTTCTGTAATATGTATCTGTGTACCGGAGCCCCAGTGACAAAGTGTGTTAAAGCAATGAGCTGCTGAACTTGCAGACCGAAAGATCCCAGATTCAAATCCCGGGAGCGGAGTGAGCACCCACTGTTAGCTCCAGCTTCTGCCAACCTAGCAGTTCAAAAACATGCCAATGTGAGTAGATCAATAGGTACCACTCCGGCGGAAAGGTAACGGTGCTCCATGCAGTCATGCCGGCCACATGACCTTGGAGGTGTCTACAGACAACACCAGCTCTTCGGCTTAGAAATGGAGACGAGCACCAACCCCCAGACATGACTGGACTTAACGTCAGGGGAAACCTTTACCTTTACTACACACTTGTATGTGTGGTGACTTACGTCCATGTGCCTTCTTAAACTACTGTGCCTTCATTGTACATATGGAGAGCCCCTGAAAATGTCTGAAAAGAGCAATTTCTCTGTGCTGTTCTTCAAATACTGTAGTGGCAGCAGAGAGGGAAACCAAAATCTATTGCCCTGAGATTCTTGGGACAAGGTTGAGATAGAACTCAAAATTTCTATTCAATGCAATTAAAAACCTTATATTGATTCTAAGGCCTTTTTTGTCTTTCACTGTGGAATTTCTTTTGTTCATCTGTGAACTCCCAGTCACCCAGAAGTCTGTAGATAAATTCAATGCCAAATGTCATGAAACAGAATTAATATTTATTACCCCTCCCCCCTTCTTTCTTTCTTTCTTTCTTTCTTTCTTTCTTTCTTTCTTTCTTTCTTTCTTTCTTTCTTTCTTTCTTTCTTTCTTTCTTTCTTTGAATTTCATTTCTACAACATTCAGATATCTAAAGCTGCCAAAAGTTGCCAGGAGCTGAAATGGAGTAAAAGGAAAATCAATCACACTTATGACTCTGTTAGTATACTCCCAATGTACAAAAAAGCACTTCTGTAATGGATGTTATGCCATGCCTTAGTTTGCAATTTCAGATTAAAGACTCTCCTTTTATTCTTTAGTTATGGTGACAAGTCTTTTTATAAGATTTTTAATGTGAAGTACTAATCTATATAATGCTTTCCAGAGCTGCATAAGACAAATAACAGCTACTGCACAGAGAGGTACATAACTCACTGAAAAGATTGTGTGCTGCTGAGGTCACCAAAGACAGGGGTATAATCAGGACTAGGGTTCAGGGCAGAGGTCCAGAGCCCCACTCAGCAGAATGAGCAGAAAGCCACCTCACACCAGGAGGCTAACTTACCTCAGTGTGAAGCTACTGCAGTAATACAATTTGCTACCTAAAAAAGGGGCATAAGATCATTAAGTCCAAAGTCTAAAATTACCTAGCATTACCACTAAAAGAAAATTATTCACAGCAGCTACCTAAAATTTAGCTTTCTTAAACGTGTTAGCTTAGACTTAGGGCTTATTTATCACACCAAGACTCTTTCTATCAGTATGTAGGGCTGTTATCATATTATAGTCAGTAGCCATTGATAGTGCTCAGAATATAGGATTGCCAGACTGGATCTGGGACAGGGGTTTTTGTAACTCATACTTGCCAAATCTTGAAGTAGAGCAAAGTACTGGAATGTTCCATCAGATTGGAGAAGTACTTATCCTTCATTAGCTTCCAAACCCAAAGTTTTAGTCTTAGTCATTCCTTCTCCAGATGAGTATTGGAGACCCCCCCCCCCATTCCAACCTGGCAACAGGATGGGATTTGGTGTGTCTCTGTGAGCCCTCTGCAAAGGGATACACTGGTCTACTCCTATGATTCAAATGACCAAAAGACTAATGGCCCTGAATGCCATGCTTTATCTTTCATTTTATAAACAAGGAAATCTTGTCCTCCTGTTAAAAGGTGGAAGAGGCCAACCAAATGGATCAAAGGCCTGGATGTCAAGACCTATGAGGTGTGGTTTAGGGAGCTGCGTATATTTAGTTTGGAGAAGGTCAAGAGGGGACATTATATCCATGTTTAATTATATGAAAGGATATCATCTTGAAAATTAAGCAGCCTTGTGTGTGTGTGTGTGTGTTTTCTGTAGAGATTAGAACATGAAACAATGGATTCAAGGAAAGAGATTCAAGAACACCTTATGAAATTAAAGTCAGGGGACTTGAAGGTGCATATAAACACACATATAATTCAGCAACCACTTGAATGATAAAGCTACTATTGGTTGTTTTTTTAAAAACAAAAAAGTCTTCAGGTATGTGAAGAGTTAACTGTAGATGCAGCCAGTCCCCCCTGCTGATGTGGTAATGAGTAAGCAATGCAGCTGAATGTCAATAGCTTGTTGTGAACTTGGGTAACCCAGCTGAGCCCTGCTGCTTGCCAAAAGCTGGAGGAGGTAATCAGCTTGACCTCCCTGACCTTCCTGAGGCTGTTTCTGTGTCTTGCATCCACAAGTCTGTTTGCATATGACTGCTACGTGCTGCTTTGACTGAGTGTGAAACTGTTTTATAACAACTATGCCTGCGTCAGCCAATGGAAGTAATCTAATATACATTAGTCATTAGCTATATGTTGCCCAGAACAGTATAGCGTGTAGTCATTTCTGTCTAACCAAAATGTAGAATCGCCTCCAACTGGGGAATCTTTTTAGGATTTCCAGGAAAGGTTGGGGCATCTGACCTTCAACTATTATTAAATGAAGCCAGCAATTGCATAACTGCCCGTAAGAGATCTTCATGTCTTCATGGGGTTTGGTTTCATCAAATGCTTCTGCATTTCTGAGCTTCACAGGTTCTTTACTTGTTTATCCCATCATAAGTATTTATTTATTCCTTCATGGCACTTGATTATCCATCTGCTTTTACAAAATTCTTCAGTTGTAGAAAGATTGTATACTTGAAACGGATTTATTTGGATGGCTGGAGTTACACTTAATTACAATGTATTCATTAGGCATGTGCGATCCAGAAAAAAAAAATGGTTCTAAACTCTCTTTGAAAGTAGGGGGGTGCTGGCCCTTCGTTTCTAAAGTCATTTTTGAATTTTGAAGGCAAAAAGTTCAAAATTTTCTGAAACTTCTGAAACTTCGTAATTAATTTGTTAACAGTGGACGCACACCAAATTTCAGAATGTTTCCCTTATCCTCTGATTTTTGGTGAATTTTCATAGTTTATATAAAAACATTTTTTTAATAATTACAGAAACCTGTTCCTGTTTATTTCCTGTTTCATTGGGTTGTTTTTACTTTGAAAGTCATTGTTTTACTTCAGAAACTTTGTTTTTGTGGCTGAAACTCTGTTAAATTGGTGGACACTCAGCAAACCATAAAGTGATAGCACGATGTCCCTTGCGCAAAGACAAAGTTTTGGCAGTGTAATAAAGTTTTGACATGTTTTTACGACAGAACCAATTAGAAAATGACATTTATCAACCAGGAACAGAAATCATAGCACACCAGAGAGGGTTTTTGGGAATGATGCTTTGAGGAGGCCAAACAAACAAACAAAGAGAGGGCCTTGAACCCAGAGGATTCAGCTATGTAACATTTGCTGCCTCTCCCCAGATGAAAGGAGGGCAGTACACTACCAGCAGAGGGGTTTTTTGGGAATGATGGGACACACAGTGCTTTGAGGAGGCTCAACCAAAACAAACAAACAAACCCAACAGGCAGAGAGGGCTTGAACCCAGAGAAAGATTCAGCTATGTAATGTAGCTGTGTTCCCCAGACCAGTGGTGGTTTTACTGTTCCAATTGGTCTTGGAAGATCCAGTTTCATGTTCCCATTCAGAAATGAAACTTTCTGGGTGAACTTAGGTCAGTCTCTCAGCCTTCCCTATCTTAAAGGTTTGTTCAAAGGATAGAGTGGGGAAACCATATATGCCCCATAATCCATTACCACTGAGGATTCTGACCCCTGAATTTTAGTAGTTGCAATACCATAAAGGAACCAAATCCAGCCTGGTCTTGGAAGGTAAGCAGGTTCAGCACTGGTTAGTACATAGATTGGAGATCACTAATGAATAGCAGGTGCTGCAGGCTATATTTCAGAAGAAGAAACTGACAAAACCACTCTGACTATTCTTTGACTAAGAAAATACTATGAAATTCATGGGATCACTATATGTTGACAGCTGGCTTGAAGACACATACAGAAAGGGAGATTGAGAGAAAGAAAAGTTTCCAAAAAGTACTTTTTCCAACATCTGCTTCCCATTTGATACACAACACTCATTTGTACCAGCAGGATTTGATATTTCAAGTTCTACAGACATGTCTTTTTCTGTACTTGGATTGCGCTTGTTTAGTATCAATCTACTAATTCAAAAATGAGCTCTAGTTTTGCCAACTTATTATTATTCTATTAAAATATTAAAATAAATTAAAGCAGCTGTTGGCTCTTCTTCAATTATTCTACAGAATCTATATATATAAAAGAGTTCTGACATCACGGCGATGCACTAAACAACTCAACTAAACACCCCCCAACCACAAAAATTACCATCACAACCCCTTATCCCCACCTCAAGTACGAGACAACAAAATATCACACAAACAACAATCACAGGGCCAAAAACCACAACAGACCATGTGCGCCTGCGCCAACGCACAATCCTAGAAACGCTTCCCCCCGTGTGCGCACACACACATACCCCTCGCCCACGCGCTCAACTTCTCCCTCCTCCGGCACCGCCTCCATCTTACAAAAAACACTCTTCACCAATCCTTCCCTCCACCACCTTCCCCCCAACGGAACACTCCATCCTCCTCCTCCTTTCCAGGCCTCTGAGGTAAAACAAAAACAAAAACGGAGAGCCTCCATTCAGCGGCTTCTTCGTCACCCACCTTTTCCTCTTCCAGACACTATGGCTTCCTTTCTCTCCCCCTCTCTCCTTCCTCCGCCTACCTCCCGATTCGAGGCGAGATTCCTGAGGGAAGAAGGGAAGAACCACCACCACCAGCACCTTCCGCCTCAAAATAATTTTCTTCTCCCTTTTCCCTGCACACCCCCTCCCTCTCTCCCTTCCTTCTGCCTTACTGTCTTCCTTTTAGTACTCCTTTCCAAAACTTTCAGATGTTCTCAACTGCTGTGAATCTCAAAGGCTCCTTTAAGAGCCAGCCTCTATTCTAGGGAAACTACAGTTCCCATCATGTTCTGCCATGCCTCTTCCCCAATGGCAGGGAGAGTTTGCAACGTTTCCTTAGCTACTGGAAAACTTCAATTCTTCCTCCTTTGGTTATACAACAGACAACCTTGGGTTATACAAAACCAGCACTTCGTGGCTCAAGTGACTTCACTCCAATTGATATTAAATAACAATCATAAAACAATACATTAATCAGTCAATAAATAGGCAATATACTTTCCTCCTGTTTTTCTCCCAACAGTTTCCAAAAAGCGAACCTCTGAGGATGTGCAAAGTTTCTTTTCTCTGCCATTCTGTTCTCTCTATTGTGTATAAGGGGTGGCTTTTAAATACCCCATAATATTATAATGCTATCATAATAATAAGGCTTTTTAATACTCCATACTATAATAATAATAATAATAATAATAATAATAATAATAATAATAATAATAATAACAACAACAACAACAACAACAACACTTAACCATCATTGGATCTTCAAACCAAATCTCATCAGATTAATTACCATTGAATGACCTTACAACTTCAAACCCTGCCTGCTTCCTACTTAGGGGAATCCTTTCTTGGGAGGAATAATAATAATAATAATAATAATAATAATAATAATAATAATCCTTTCAAATATAATAATCATATTAAATCATAATAATAAACCTTTGGAATATAATAATAATAATAATAATAATAATAATAATAATAATAATACAGCAGGTTGTATACACACATACACACACACACACACTGGTATATATGGATAACGCATACTCACCATACACCATATATAGGTGTGGGATACATACATATATGGAATATATATAGGCAACTTCAGATTATTTCTATATGAGAAACAGAATCTATATACATATACACACATTTGTATATGGATACAACGTACAACAGATGCTCAACGTACAACATATGACTACTTCCTACCAAGGGCAACCCTTTGTTACCCAGCTTAAATACAATTGAATATCCTTTCACCTTCCAACCCTTGCTCCTTCCTACCTAAGCTAAACCTTTCTTGACCACTTTTAATACCATTCAATACCCTTACACCATCAAACCGTACTTCCTTCAGACTTTAACTACTAATGGACTTACTGGAAGTTCACTAGACATGATGTGAGTTCAACATCACACACAATCTTATCCATTTTCTACATATATACAACCATAACACATATACCAAATACCACGACTTCCTCGTTACTTTATTTTCAACACCACCAGACTCCTCCACATCAAGACGTAAAGAACAACACTCTGAAAACAGATGAATTCCACACAAGAAACAAACACAGCCACCTAACACATCCCAACAAACGATTCCCCCACTCAGGAATCACCCAGGCTTTGAGGCTGAAAGGCCATTACATGCCAATCATTCCAGCTAATTGAACCATTCATACTTCCGTCCAAACGACAAAAAAAGGAATAACCACAAATACTGCATATTCACAACCTTTTGGAAATGACATATACCAACTACCACCAATTGCTCAATACTTTATTTCCCATATCACCAGGCTTCGCCACAGCAACGCGTGGCCGGGCATAGCTAGTAGCTTTATATACCAGTTAATATGAATAAATAAATACAGTTCCTGAATTATGAATTGACTAATATTGGAAGCTGGTATTTAGTTTGCCTGCGGTACTCTTATTTATGATTTCTTCTATAGTTTTTTTAAAAGTATGGAAGTTGTTTTCACATATTGCTTTGAATTATCTTACTAGTCATTTGGTTGTGTATTTCTCCTAAATAAAATATTGTAACTTTTTAACTGAATTGAAAGGATGTGGCTTCTGCCTTTCACACAGATGCATAAGGTTATAGATTTGAAAATAACAAAATGGTGAAATGGTGAGGGGCATTGCTCAAGTTATTTTTGGCCTACAACAGGGCAATGGTTATGTTAACTGCAGAATTCAGAAACAGTTAACTTATAAAACTCTCAAAAAGATGATAACAGGAGAGATTATTATTATAAAACTGAAGAAGAGGAAAAGGTGAAATGTGGAAGAAAGTGTGGAAGAATGAAATAAACTTCAGAGAAAGGAAGAGTAGGAAGGACAAAGAGAAAGGTCCAAAGAGAAGGAAAGATGACAGAGATCAACAAAGGGGATCACAGCAGAGCTATAAAAGGGGAAAAATATAAAAGAGAACAGGTCAATTGGAAAGTCTGTAACAGAATAAAAGTCATTGAGTGGAAGAGACAAACAAACATATAGATGATAAATAATGTAGGTATGAGGCCTAGAGATGTATAAAAGGAATTCACACAAACAAAAAGCCTATGAGGCTCAACCCCCCCCCCCCCCAAAGCTAACACAAATTCTGAAAGAGAGGAATAGAATCAAGTCATCATTCTGTTATAATCTAATTTCCAGTGCTCCTTCATGTCTGTAATTGGCTCATTAAATATGTCATAAGGAGGCAAACGTGAATTTTATGGATTTGGTTTAATGGAAACTCATACTGTTATACTTCTTGTACAGGTTCTGTAGGTCTGATTTTTAAATTTGATTCAATAAAGACAATCTTCAGAGAATGCTTGTTTAATATGACACAGGCAGCAGAGGACAGTAGGGACATTAAAATCTAGGAATATTTGTAAAATGTCCATGAGCATGATTCCTCCTGCAGCAGCTCATACCAAATCTTCTTAAAGATCAGAGCAGATCATAAGAATTAAATGTTGTATTAGACTACAACAGCACAGATAGATTTAGACCACAGACTACTGAAATGTACAGTTCTGATCAAGAAGATAATATTGTAAAACTAGAAAAAGCCCTGAAAATCCTCCTCCAATGACAAAGATACTTCTTAGAGCACATTCTTTAAGGACAGACTTATGACAGAGGTGAGTACTCCACAGATCTTTTTAAGTTGTGCATTTCATCAGTGGATTTTAACTTGTATCTTAATTCTGTGTATCTTGTTGTATGTCTTTTAATAGTGTTTATAGGTTGTTAATACATTTATTATTATTATTATTGCTAAAATCACACAATTTCTTACTAATGCTCAGCTTGGCGTCTAAACATCTGAAAGGCTAAAGTTTCTTCACAAATGATTCACATGTACTTAATTCAATAGGAAATGATACTGATTCCTAAATTTACTCAGTGTACTGAGGGCTTTTCTTTGTATGTTGTTTAATTAACTTATGCGGTTCATAAAGGTTCATAAAGGTGAATGAAATCATAGAGCCCTGTAAGGGTGAAAATCCTATAGAGCGAAATAAAACAAAATCATATGGATTAGTGTTGTATAGATTAACAGGTGATTCAACCTGTTACTAAAAATATGAAGATCTACTTTTGAGGACAAATGATTAGATTTGACCGATGAATCAAAAAATAATGTAATTGGATTTTAAAAGAATTAAATAAACCTATGAATCATAAGACTAACAAAGACCATCACCAATTTTTAGAAAAGTAGCAGTTGTGGTGTTTCTCTTCAAAAAAAAAGCACAGAAATGTGTGGCATCTTAAAAAGTAATGCATTTCTTAGAGTAGTGGTTCTCAACTGGGGGTCCCCAGATGTTTTTGGCCTTCAACTTGCAGAAATCTTAACATCTGGTAAACTGGCTGGGATTTCTGGGAGTTGTAGGCCAAAAACATCTGGGGATCCCAGGTTGAGAACCACTGTCTTAGAACATAAGTCTTCACGGTACAAAGTCTCCCTCATCAGATTCACAAATCATTATGGCTGCTACTGAGTAAACAGTAAAGAGTAATGCAAAGAGTAAACAAAAGGAAACAAAAGGCATAAAATAGGTGGTGACAATAGTTATTAATAGTGGCCAATAAGTTGTCCACATGGGTGGCAGAAATAGTTTCATTTGCTTTCTGAGTGTTCAGTATTGACAACCTTTATTTCATGCACAAAAAATTAAAAATGTTCTTTATAAAATTACCTTTGGGTTATGTGTATTACGTGCATATGAAACATCAATGAATTTCATGTTTAGATTTGAGTTCCATCTCCAGTATATCTCTTATGCAAGTACATGCATTTCAAAATCTGAAAAATATCCAAAACACCATGTCACAAATGTTCTGGGTTTGGAATGTGAATTAATGTGTTTGATTTAGTCAGAGAAGCCTTATCATGATGCAAGCCACAAATGTTGGGATTTCATTATTTAAAAATAGTGTATTTCATTAGTCAGTATAGTGAAATGAAACCACAATGTTCAGAGGTAATTTAATTCTGAGTATAGTCCTGTGTGATAAATGAAAAAAAAAATTTCAGTACTCATTACTAAATTTAGGGGGCAATGGTGAATCGTTTCTAAAGTGTTTCTAAAATATTGTAAGGGGTCTGTATCATAACTATAATGAAGAAATGACATTTTCATTACTTTTTCATTATGTAATTTTGCAAGTAGGGAAGCTTCATGAGCTCCTTTCTCCCTCATTTTTGAGCTATAGGGATGAAACTTGCTATAATTGCACACACATTTACCACTGTTACCCCCCCCCCCCCAAAAAAAAAAGGTATCAGAATGTTTCACTCATCCACTGGTGTTTTGGGAATTTTAAAAGTTTTTACATACTGTGATGCCTCATGGGCCTTGTAGTCCTGTTCCTAGTGCCATCGAGGCAGATGAAGACGAAAACATGGGGTTTTCGCCGGTTCAACAAGAACCGGAGTCTTTTCACCTGCCGGATGTTGATGTTTGTACCCAAGAATTCAGTAAAACAGACCTTGGACATTCCTCGCCTCCGTTCCCTAGGAGAGAATCCTATTGTGCTGACAGAGGAGTCAGGGAACAGAATCGCAGGAGTTTACGGATTGCAGCCAAACAACAGGCTGATTAGACCTGCTTCCCTTGGGAAATTCTAAGGAGTCTTGCATCTGGACAAAGTTGGGTTTCGCTTCCCATTCTCTAGGGAAAGAGGTTGTTGGCGGGAAAACGAGACCCAATATAGGTGCCTGACACGGGAGAATCTTTGCGGAGTCAACAGAGCTGCTTCAGGAGTGAGATCGTGTGTGGACTTTGTAACCCCAGTTCCTTGCTTCCCGGATCAAGAATTCAAGTACTGCCTTGCCTTGCTGTTAACCACGAACCTTGTTCCAAGATTCACTGTTTGCCTTGCTCTAAGATTCACTGTTTGCCTTGTACCTAGTCACGGACCTTGTTAAAGAACCAAGATTATTTCCAGCCTTGTTGTCAAGCTTCCTTGGACTCCTAAGACTCTGTCATTTCCCCACACTATTGCTTGGCAATAGTGTGTGTTTCGGTATTGGATTTAAACTTTGAACTCTAATATCATTTATTGGACAATACATTTTTGGACTAATTTTGACCTCATTTGAAAGGTCTGCTTCTGAACTATATTCTTCACTTGTTTTTATTACTTTTATACATTTCCTTAATAAAGATATTAGATAGAGATTGGCCTCCGTGTATGGTTCTTGGTGCCCTGCTGCCAGGGGTCTGACACATACAACTTTTTTTTAAAAAAAAAAAAAACCCTACAAGAACAATATCCTTGAATTTATCTGCAATTCCACAATATAATCAGGGCATAATTCCCCACAAGTTTCAGAAAAATTTGGACATCTACTGATTTTGGGGAAATTTAATTAAAAAAAAGCTACAACAGCTAATAATAGTGTCATACAATGTTGTTGTGCCAATAATAATAATAATAATAATAATAATAATAATAATGACGATGATCTTGGACTTAACAAGTGTGCATCTTTTGAAGCTTAATAAAGGAAAACTAGCAGTATGTGAAGGCATAAATATGCCAAATGGCATAGAAATAAAGAGCTTACCAGTGAATGAAGGTTACAAATACTTGGGAATACTGCAAGCAGAGAACATCAAGCATGCAAAAGTCAAAGGCACAGTTAGGAAGGAATATCTTAGAAGGGTCAGAAAAATATAATAATAATAATAATAATAATAATAATAATAATAATAATAATAATAATAACAACAACAACAACATGGCAGAATATGTAAAACAAAGTGAAGAACCTGCTTTGATTGAAGTCAAAAATCAGAAACTCCTCAAAGCACAGCAGACAAAAAACCAGTACAAGAAAACCGCAATACAAACTAGACCTGACAGCTGGCACAACAAAACACTGCATGGAAAGTTCCTTGACAAAATTGAAGGAAAAGCTGATAAAGAGAAGACCTGGCTCTGGCTCACGAATGGGACCCTGAAGAAGGAGACAGAAGGCCTGATCCTTGCAGCCCAGGAGCAAGCCATCAGAACAAATGCAATCAAGGCCAAGATCGAAAAATCAGCTGATGACCCAAAGTGCAGACTGTGCAAGGAAACCGATGAAACCATTGATCATATCCTCAGCTGCTGTAAGAAAATTGCACAGACAGACTACAAACAGAGGCACAACTATGTGGCCCAAATGATTCATTGGAACCTATGCCTCAAGTATCACCTCCCTGCAGTTAAGAACTGGTGGGATCTCAAACCTGCAAAGGTTGTGGAAAATGAACACGCAAAGATACTGTGGGACTTCCGAATCCAGACTGACAATGTTCTGGAACACAACACACCAGACATCACAGTTGTGGAAAAGAACAAGGTTTGGATCATTGATGTTGCCATCCCAGGTGACAGTCGCATTGAAGAAAAACAACAGGAAAAACTCAGCCGCTATCAGGACCTCAAGATTGAACTTCAAAGACTCTGGCAGAAACCAGTGCAGGTGGTCCCAGTGGTGATGGGCACACTGGGTGCCGTGCCAAAAGATCTCAGCCGGCATTTGGAAACAATAGACATTGACAAAATTACGATCTGCCAACTGCAAAACGTCGTTGTGTCAATAATAACAACAACAACTTTATTTATAGACCACCCTCTCTCCCTGAGGGGGCTCAGAGGAATTCAATGGACAAAAATAAAGACAATCAATATGTGGGCTATGCCTGTAGTATGCTACACCTCAGGCATAATTAACTGGATACAAGCTGAATTGGACACCCTGGATAGAAAAACACAAAAACGTATGATCATAAATCACCCAAACGTGGCATACACAGACTCCAGCTAGTAAGGTCTGAAGGAGGAAGGGGGCTGCTCCAAGTCAAGCAATCAGTAATAATAACTAATCAATTATATTAGATGCAGTTGCCTTCATGCTTTGATTCTAAACTACACAGATGCATCTTGATTACCACGGTTAGAAACAGAACAATATGAATATACTGAGGAAGGGATCATGTTACCCTCTGGGCATTGCTGGACTTCACCTCCCAACAGTCTTAGCCAGCATGGTCACAGATGATGTGACTAGTAGAACCAAAACATTTTGAGGTGTATAGATCCACACCTCTGATTTGTTTTGCTGGGTGAGGTGATTTTAATGTGAGTTCCTTGGGAAATTTGGCCTGAGGCATGATGATGCAAGATTACATTGAATTGATTCTATCATACCAACAGGGAAAAATGCCATTCAAAAGCAGAGATGATGACTCAATGTCTTTGAAGAACTTAATGACATAAGGAGAAATTGAATTATCTGGGCTCTGAACTCAAGTATTATATTCCTAGTATGAAGCTGCAGTTGTGACAGTTATTTTAAATGGACAGTCCATTTGGGGCAATCTTGCTTGTCCCTAAAGGGTAATTAGTCACAACACAGAGATCACATCAGAAGCAGAAGAGACAGCTATCTAAGGCAGGGATGAATAAGTTGTTTCAGAGGATCACATTTTTGCACAGACAAGCTTCTAAACTATGGCCTTTTGCAGCTTGGTAGCCTTGGTCCTTCTTTTCAGTTTCATCTGCTAATTCTTTGCATCATTTTCAAATTCTCCAACATATTTTTTTGGACACAGTGGATGAAATCTACTTAATGTCCCTTGGAAAGTTAAATAAGATGTTAAACCAGTGAGGACATTGCCACTTCTTTTTGAGAGTGGGTTCTTTCACGCTAATAATAATAATAATAATAATAATAATAATAATAATAATAATAATAATTGCCATCCAAGGTGATAGTTGCATTGATGAAAAACAACAGGAAAAACTCAGCCACTATCAGGACCTCAAGATTGAACTTCAAAGACTCTGGCAGAAACCAGTGCAGGTGGTCCCAGTGGTGATGGGCACACTGGGTGCCGTGCCAAAAGATCTCAGCCGGCATTTGGAAACAATAGACATTGACAAAAGGCCACCTTACTGGGATCTTCACGCATCATCCGAAAATACATCACACAGTCCTAGACACTTGGGAAGTGTTCGACTTGTGGATTTGTGAAACGAAATCCAGCATATCTATCTTGTTTGCTGTGTCATACAACGTCGTTGTGTCAATAATAATAATGCTTAGGCGATCCCTCATAGGCCGAGGATGATGGTCCTCCATTTCCGGTGTCTTGGGGGTGGGTTCATAGATGGCTGAAGAGACCTATTCTTGATCCACATGTTCTCCTGCAATGAGGACATCGGTTTCCAGGTGGAAGGCGGTCCCGGTCAGGGTTGGCTTGACGCTCCTTCCTCTTGGCACATTTCTCCCTTAAGCACTCCATTCATGCCTCTTGGAACTCCGCAGCACTATTGTTCATAGCTGACTTCCAGTTAGAGCGCTCAAGGGCCAGGGCTTCCCAGTTCTCAGTGTCTATGCCGCAGTTTTTAAGGTTGGCTTTAAGTTCATCTTTAAATCACTTTTCCTGCCCACCAACATTCAGTTTTCCATTCTTGAGTTGGGAGTACAGTAACTGCTTTGGGAGTCAGTGATCGGGCATTCGGACAACGTGGCCAGTCCAGCAGAGTTGATGGATTGTCACCTTGCCATGGTGAGGGGGCTTGCATGTTCCAATGAACCTGAGGGCACAACCACTGGAGTCATGCACTCCCAGGAGGGGCCACAGGGGAGGATCCAGACCAAGAACAATCTGAAGACCCTAAGACCTCAATGGTGGAGCAGGCGGAGGATAACATGGTACATGTTACAATGACTGTGAAGGCGGAATAAGGCTGCAACAGACTGGGAAGCCACTGTCATTGTGCTGATCACACCACTGCTGGGACCTCACTCTGTGATGACTGTGTGTTGACCAGTCGTGCACTGTCATCCACACATTAAAAAAATCATGCATAGAAAAATAAAAGAAAAATAAAAACAAACCAACAAAAGTCCCATGGCAATCAGCGAGTGGCAACGGGGGCAGGACTGTGAAATCTGGAAGCCCCTAGTCACAGACTGGTACATGGGCGGTGGATATGGACTCAGTCCTTCTACCTCAAGGTCCGAGGCAGTTGAGTAGTCCGGCAGCTGTATCCATGACTGAGCAGCCCTTTTTAGGATCCGCTCTGCTCACCCCACATGGGGAAGAGGCTAGAAAAGGTGCCCTAAACATAGTCTGCCTCTCTTATCCCTGACTGGACTGCAGCATCCAGAGGGGTCACCACTCTGCGGCCAAAAAAAAAATGAACTTGGAACGTACAGACACTGCTGGATAACACTGATAGTGAATGCCCCGAACGCAGGACTGCTATCATTGCAAGGGAGCTGGGACGCTTTAACATCGACATAGGAGCACTTCAGAAGACCCAGAGAGCAGGAGAGGGACAGCTAAAGGAAGAAAAAGGAGGCTACACCTTCTTCTGGAAGAAATTGCCTGAAGAAGAGCGAAGAATACACGAAGTTGGCTTTGCTATCAGAAAGGACCTGGTGAAGCACCTGACTGAGGCACCCATTGGCATCAACGAATGACTCTCAACCCTCCAAATTAACCTTGTCAAAAACCAACAGGCACCCATCATATGTGCCTATGCACCAACACTAGATGCTGACGAAGACATCAAGGAAAAATTTTATTGTCGGTTGGATACCATCCTATCAGAGATACCTAAGGAGGACAAAATCATGCTCCTGGGGGACTTTAATGCAAGAGTCGGACGTGACTCCGACCTGTGGCCAGGGATCATAGGAAAAGATGGGGTCGGAAACAGCAACTTTGATGGCATCTTGCTTCTCACCAAATGTGGAGAGCACAACCTTGTCATCACCAACATGTTCTTCTGCCAGAAAAACAAGCTCAAGACGTCATGGAAGCACCCCCGGTCAAAGCATTGGCACCTCTTGGACTATGTAATTACACATGCCAGAGACCACCGTGATGTGCTTCTCACAAGAGCCATGACAGGTGCTGATGACTGCTGGACAGACCACAGGTTAATCCAGTTCACAATGGCTATCAAGATCGCCCCCAAACGCAGACTCCAAGGAAGAAAAACAAGGCGTAAAATGAACACGCAAGCCCTTCAGGAGCCCTCCAAACAAGCCCTTCTCCAAACAACACTCAAGGATCATCTACCCATAGAACACCCCGAAAACGTTGAGGAACACAGGAACAAACTGAAGACCTCCATAATCACGGCCTGCGAAGAAACCATTGGATATCAAACTAAGAAACATCAAGACTGGTTTGATGATAATGACAGAGAGATCCAACAGTTAATTGATAACAAAAGGAAAGCCTTTCAAACATGGCAGAGAGACACCAACTGTGCTGCTACGAAAAAGATCTAGGCTAGTGCAAAAGCTGAGGTCCAAAGAAGGATCAGAGAACTCAAGAACATCTGGTGGACAAAGAAGGCTGAAGAAATCCAACACTTTGCAGACACCCATGATGCTCAGGGATTTTTCAAAGCCGCAAAGATAATCTATGGACCAAGAAACCATGGCATACAGCCTCTGTGCTCATCAGATGGAACCAAACTTCTGAAGGACAAAACATCAATTGCACTACATTGGAAAAAGCACTACCAAAACCTTCTGAATCGCAGCTCCAATGTGGCCGAAGAGGCCCTCTCACAAGTCCCGCAACAACAAACCAGGGATGAGCTCGCAGCAGTGCCTAGTTTGGAAGATGTCAGCAATGCCATAGCCAACAAAAAAAACAACAAAGCCAGCGGACCTGACGGGATCCCTGCTGAAATCTTCAAAGAAGGTGGACCTGAGCTGATACAACAACTCCACCAGCTCATTGAAAAAGTGTGGGTGACCGAGAAAATCCCAGCAGACTTCATGGATGCCACCATCACCACCCTTTTCAAGAAAGGGGATAGAACAGACTGCGGAAACTATCGTGGTATCTCCCTTCTAACCTCCGCTGGGAAAATCCTCGCAAGAATCCTTGCAAACCGCCTTCTTCCTGTCTCAGAAGACACCCTCCCAGAATCCCAAAACTGCTTCCGCCCCTCCAGAGGAATAGTGGACATGATATTCACTGAATGACAGCTCCAAGAAAAATACAGGGAACAAAACCTCTGTACATGGCATTCATTGACCTTACAAAGGCACTTGACACAGTGAATCGCAGCGCTCTCTGGACCATCCTCCAAAAAATCGGGTGCCCTGACAAATTTGTGAACATCCTTCGGCTCTTCCATGATGACATAATAGCAACAGTCTTGGACAGCAACGGCTGCCAAAGTGACCCATTTAAGGTGGAATCAGGTGTCAAGCAGGGATGTGTTATTGGCCCTACCTTATTTTCCATCTTCATCGCTATGATACTTCACCTTGTTGATGGGAAGCTTCCCATCGGAGTGGAAATCATCTATCGGACAGATGGCAAGCTATTTAACCTCAGCAGACTGAAAGCCAAAACCAAGGTCACCACAACATCTGTTATAGAACTCCAATATGCTGATGACAACGTAGTCTGTTTGCATTCAGAAGAAGACCTACAAGCCACTCTAAACACCTTTGCAGAAGCATACGAGAAGCTCGGCCTCTCACTGAACATTGAGAAAACCAAAGTGCTCTTCCAACAGGCACCAGCTAATCCCTCTGCAAAGCCAGGAATACAGCTTGATGGTGTCACATTAGAAAATGTTGACCATCTCCACTACCTTGGTAGCCACCTCTCCACAAAAGTCAACATTGACACTGAAATGCGACACCGCTTGAGCTCTGTGAGTGTACTATTTTTCCTAATGAAGCAGAGAGTGTTTGTTGACGGACATCCGTAGAGATACCAAGGTGCTTCTTTATAAAGCCATTGTCCTCCCAACCCTGCTCTACGCCTGCGAAATGTGGACAATCTACAGATGTCACACTCAACTCCTGGAACATTTTCATCAGCGTTGCTTCAGAAAAATCCTGCAAGTCTCTTGGGAAGACAGGCAGACAAATGTCAGTGTGCTGGAAGAAGCAAAGACCACCAGCATTGAAGCGATGCTCCTATGCCATCAAATAATAATAATAATAATAATAATAATAATAATACCCCCTCGCAGGTGCCACCTTGACGTGGTGGGGGGGCTTAGCCATTCCGAGGATACTGAGGGCTGTGCTGGCGGTAGTGTAACTACCGGCAGGTCCAACCAAGCCAGAGAGGCCTCAGCGGAGGAATGCAACCAAGTGCACCTAACCCATTAGCATTATGGATAATCAAACCAAAACGAAGTCTATACTGGCTCGGTCATCGCCCAGGATAAAAAGGACCGCGGTGGATGCTGCTGATTCTGGACATCCATCGACAAGTGGGCTACGGAATCATCAAAACCCAAATGAACAGTCACAGAAGCGGCAGAAATATACAATGCCAGAAAACCGCACAGTCATGAAATGCTATTACAACTCTGAACCTGAAAAGCGCGGCTACCAAAAAAGGATGCATCAGCTATGGAAACAAGAGTACCCTGACTCACAGATAACAGAACCCCGACTGGCTGACCAACGAAGATTCATAATCAGAAACAAAGTGTTCAGTGAAGTTGAACTCGAAGAAATTGTCAGGACCCAGGCTGCAGAGCACCAATAACCATGCACAGAGACCAGAATCTATCTAATATCTTTATTAAAGGAATATATAAAGTCAATAAAAACAAGTGAAGAATATAGTTCAGAAGTAGACCTTTCAGGAAAGGTCAAAAATAGTCCAGGAAAACAATGTCCAACATGTGATATTAGAGTCCAAAGTTGTAATCCCAAAACCGAAACACACACTTTGCCAAGCAAAGTGTGGGGAAATGACAGGGTCCTTAAGTCCAATGGAGCTTGACAACAAGGCTGGAAGCAAACTAGATTCTTGGCAAACAAGGCTTGATACGTGGCTACAAAAGACAAGGAGCAAGAACAGGGTCCGTGGCGAGGTCCGTGGAACAAGGAAAGCTTGATGCTAGAACAAGGTCCGTGAAACGAGGCTTGGAACTTGGTCCTGGAGGCAAGGGTCTGGAGTAGCGTAGTCCACACACGATCTCACTCCACAAGGTGACGAATTGACTCCGCAAGGATTTCTTTGCGGGCAAACACCTATATAGGATCTTGTTTTCCCGCCAAGGAACACTTTCCCTGGGGAACAAGAAACGAAACCTATACTGTGTCCAGATGCATGACTCCTTAGAGTTTCCCAAGGGAAACAGACTTAATCAGCTAATTGTCTGGCAGCTATCCTGGCGCTCCTGCGAGTCGTCTCCCGAGCGCTTCTATCTTGATTATAATAAGCCCGGCGAGAAAATGGGGGAGATTTCTGCTCAAGGCTTGTTTGGCTGACTTCCTGTGGACAAACATCTCGCAGGTGCAAGGGCTCCAATTCTGGCTGAAACGGTTGGAAACCCAAGTTTTCCTCTTCATCAGCCACAATAGTACTAGGAACGGGACTACATGGCCCATGAGTCATCACACTATCCCCCTCCTCAAGGCCCCTCTCCAAAATGGGCCCTCTTCCCGAGGTGCGGGGCCGCGGCTTGGCAGGGTAGGCCTGATGGAAGCGACGGACTAAATCAGGGGCATGGACTGTGGAAGCGTCTTCCCAAGAACGTTCTTCGGGGCCAAAACCCACCCAGTCAATGAGATACTGAAGGCGGCGGCGGTGGAAGCGAGAATCCAAAATGTCCTGAACCTCGAATTCCTCCTCCCCATCCACCAAAACAGGAGTGGGGGCCGGCCGGTCTACATCGGGGTGTACACCATCCGCCGGAAGGAGCAGGGAGCGATGAAACACTGGATGGATGCGCATAGAGCGCAGAAGTTGGAGTTTGAAAGTCACGGAGTTAAGTTGCGCCACCACTGGATAGGGACCAATGAAACGGGCATCTAGCTTCCGGCAGGGACGGTGGGAGGGCAAAAAGCGAGTGGACAACAGAACCCGATCTCCTACCTTGATTTTGGGGCCCGGCTGGCGATGACTGTCAGCGTGGCGTTTATAGTCCTCCTTGGCTTGGTCCAGTTGCTGGAGCAATAGTTGTTGCACCGCTGTGAGTTCCTGCAGCCAGTCCTCCGCTGCAGGGACTTCTGAGGTTTCAATGACAGGAGGAAAGAAACGTGGATGGAATCCGTAGTTTGCAAAGAACGGGGTTTCCTTGGTTGAAGCCTGGACACCGTTGTTGTAGGCAAACTCTGACAGAGGTAATAGGGAAGCCCAATTGTCCTGTTGATAGTTCACATAACAGCGAAGGTATTGTTCCAAAGTGGCATTGGTACGCTCCGTTTGCCCATCTGTTTGGGGATGATGAGCTGAGGATAAACGAGAGTCTATGCCCAATAGTTTTTGTAGTGCCTTCCAGAATCGAGAGGTGAATTGAGATCCACGGTCAGTGACCAAACTCTTGGGCAGACCATGTAACCGGAAAATATGCTGAAGGAATAAATCTGCAGTCTGTTTGGCCGTGGGAAGGCCATCACAAGGAATGAAGTGGGCTAACTTGGTGAAAAGGTCCACCACCACTAGGATCGTGGTATATCCAAGGGAGGGTGGTAGGTCGGTGATAAAATCCGCAGAAATTATCTCCCATGGACGAGATGGGGTAGGAAGGGGATGCAGTAGCCCTGAGGGCTTCTCCCTTCTTGTCTTGGAACGCTGGCATACCGGGCAGGTATTGACATATTTTTCCACATCCTTGCGGATCTTGGGCCACCAAAAATCTCGTAGAATCAAATGCATGGTTTTAAATAGCCCAAAATGCCCTGCTGGCTTGCAGTCATGACATAGGTGAAGAGCCTTTTCTCTGCCTGGTCCTTGAGGGATGTAGACATGATTTGTGTAGCATAGTAACCCATCCTTAAGTGAGAAAGGAAAACGTAGTCCTTGGCGAATTTGATCTTGAGCCCAGGTATCCGCTTGTTGACTGGCTCTAATTTCTTGAGCACTAAGGGGTCCTGGAGTAGAGGGAGTTGGTTCAACTGCAGTGGATTTGGTGTTTCCCACTGTGGGCGTGGCAAAGTTTTCAGGCTGTAGCAATTGGGATTCGAAGGTCTCTCTGCGCCCTGCAGCATACTCTGGTTTCCGTGATAGAGCATCTGCTTGCTTGGTCTGAGCTGGGGTTACATAATGGATCTGGAAGTCAAAACACTCAAAGAATAAAGCCCAGCGTTGCTGCCTCTGATTTAACTTGCGGGCAGTTCTTAGGTGTTCCAAATTACGATGGTCAGTATGAACCTCAATGGGAAATTTGGCCCCTTCTAACCAATGTCTCCAATTTTCAAAGGCTGCCTTTATGGCCAAGAGTTCCTTCTCCCAAATAGTGTAATTTCTCTCTGGGGCTGTTAGTTGACGGGAGTAATAGGCACAAGGATGAAGATGTTCTCCCACTGGTTGCATGAGTACAGCCCCGATTGCCACATCGGAGGCGTCAGCCTGCACAACAAAAGGGGTTTTAGGATCAGGGTGCTGTAGAATTGGCTGGGACGTGAATAATTTCTTCAGTTGCTGGAACCCTTTCTCTGCTTGCTCCGTCCAGCGGAAAGGCTGTTTTCCACGGATGCAGCTGGTGATTGGGTCAGACCAGCGGGCAAAGTCTGGAATGAACTTGCGGTAGTAGTTCGCGAACCCCAAGAAACGTTGCACCTCTTTCTTGTTGGTTGGCGCCCGCCATTCCAATACTGCTGAAACCTTTGCCGGGTCCATGGAGAGCCCTAGGGGCGAGACACGGTATCCCAGGAAATCTACCTCTTGTAGATCAAAAGCGCATTTTTCCAACTTGGCATATAGTCCATGATCCCGCAATCGTTGCAACACCATTCTGACGTGTTTCTCATGTTCTGATTGTGATCTAGAAAACACCAAAAAATCGTCCAAGTAGATAATCAAGAACCGGTCTAGATAATCCTGAAAAATATCATTGACAAAGTGCTGGAACGTTGCAGGAGCTCCGGATAAACCGAAATTCATGACTAGGGACTCGAATAATCCGAATTTAGTCTGGAAGGCGGTTTTCCACTCGTCCCCCTCCCTGATGCGAACTAGATTGTAAGCCCCCCGAAGATCCAGCTTGGTGTAAACCTTGGCCCCTCGAAGCCGGTCTAATAGGTCCGAGATCAAAGGCAGGGGATAGCGGTTTCGCTTTGTGATATTGTTCAATGCTCTATAGTCCACAACCAAGCGTAGGTCCCCTGACTTCTTTTTCACAAACATCACTGGGGAAGCGGCTGGGGATTGAGAGGGTCTGATGAACCCCTTGCGGAGGTTTGACTCTATGAACTCCCTGAGAGCTTCTTGCTCTGGTTCTGTCAGGGAGTAGAGATGTCCTCGCGGAATCGGGGCCCCCTCCACCAAGTCAATGGCACAATCGTAGGGTCTATGCGGGGGTAGTTTCTCGGCTTCCTTTTCATTGAACACGTCCCAAAAGTCTGAGTATTTCTTGGGCAAGGTGATGATGGGTTCAGCGTCTGTGGCATGGCAGACCTTGGCTACAAGACAATGGTTTTGGCAATATTTAGAAGCAAACTGCAGTTCTCTGTTGGTCCAGGAGATGTTGGGGTCGTGGAGTGTCAGCCATGGAATTCCCAAAATCACAGGGAAGTGAGGGACCTCGGTAACAAAGAAGGAAATCTCTTCCATGTGTTCCCTTATCCACATTCTGGTGGGTTCAGTCCATTGGCTTACTGCACCTGTCTTTAGGGGACGGCCATCTATGGCTTGCACCACCCGGGCGTTCTTGAAATCATGATATTGTAATCCCAGAGAGTCGGCATACTCTCTATCGATGAAATTGTTTGTTGCTCCTGAGTCTATCATGGCATGGATCATGACGGGTCCTTTTTTTGCTGACCACAAGGTGACCACTAGGAGGAATAGGACCCCGGTTTGCAGCTCTTGAGTGGGGTTTTTGACCGGGTTGGCGAGCCTCTCTACGCCCGGTCGCTGGCTTCCCCCGCCGGCTTTGCGCCAGCCGCCTCGGCCGTCTCCGTCTCCACGGAGGACGCCGCCGCCAAGCGAGCGGCGGGCTTTCTTTTGGCTGGACATTCTCTGGCGAAGTGGCCCCCGTTTCCGCAGTACCAACAGAGGTTTAGACGTTGGCGGCGGGCCTTCTCAGCAACATCTAATCTGGGACGCACATTGCCCAACTGCATCGGCTCCTCCTCTCTTCCTCTGGGGTATGGGGCTGGTGGTGGGGGTCTCCACACTGGACGTGGCTGAATGCTGGCGGGAGCGGGAGGATTTGCTCCTGCTCTTCCACTCTGGCCTCGGAGCCACTGTTTTCTGTTGGCAAGCATGACTTCGGCCCGCAAACATTGGTCAATAAGTCTCTCAAGAGAGTTTGGAGGATCCACCTTGGAAATTTCTTCCTGCATCTCGATGTTGAGACCCTCACGAAACTGTCCTCTGAGGGCTACATCATTCCAACCGGTGTTTTGGGCCAGCACTCGGAACTCGGCTATGTACTGGGACAACGGCCTGTTCCCTTGGAAAAGGCGCCGGAGTTTATGGCCGGCCGCCTCTAGATTGTCCTCGATCCCCCAGGTCACCTTAAGGTGATTCAGGAAGTTTTGCGCGGAACTTAGGTGCATGGAGGCTTCATCGAATAACGCCGTCGCCCAATTGGCCGCTGGCCCTTCTAGGAGATTGTAAATTCATGCCACCTTGACTTCTTCTCGGGGAAACTCAGCGTGGCGGGCTTCCATGTACGCCTGGCATTGGCGACGGAAAACATGAACCTTGGAAGCTTCTCCTGAAAACTTGGTTGGCAGCGCTAGGGCAGGGAGACGGGCTCCGCGTTCTTTCAAGCCCCGTATTTCTCCCTCCTGCGTATGGAGTGTATCACGGATTCTGTCTAATTCATCCTTGGAAATGGTGTAGCTGAGTGGTTGGGCTTCCGCCCCGGTTCCTGTAGACATTCTGGTCTAGGTTAATTGGTGCTTAGGGTGGCGGAGTCAAACTGTCAGGACCCAGGCTGCAGAGCACCAATAACCATGCGCAGAGACCAGAATCTATCTAATATCTTTATTAAAGGAATATATAAAGTCAATAAAAACAAGTGAAGAATATAGTTCAGAAGTAGACCTTTCAGGAAAGGTCAAAAATAGTCCAGGAAAACAATGTCCAATATGTGATATTAGAGTCCAAAGTTGTAATCCCAAAACCGAAACACACACTTTGCCAAGCAAAGTGTGGGGAAATGACAGGGCCCTTAAGTCCAATGGAGCTTGACAACAAGGCTGGAAGCAAACTAGATTCTTGGCAAACAAGGCTTGATACGTGGCTACAAAAGACAAGGAGCAAGAACAAGGTCCGTGGCGAGGTCCGTGGAACAAGGAAAGCTTGATGCTAGAACAAGGTCCGTGAAACAAGGCTTGGAACTTGGTCCTGGAGGCAAGGGTCTGGAGTAGCGTAGTCCACACACGATCTCACTCCACAAGGCGACGAATTGACTCCGCAAGGATTTCTTTGCGGGCAAACACCTATATAGGATCTTGTTTTCCCGCCAAGGAACACTTTCCCTGGGGAACAAGAAATGAAACCTATACTGTGTCCAGATGCATGACTCCTTAGAGTTTCCCAAGGGAAACAGACTTAATCAGCTAATTGTCTGGCAGCTATCCTGGCGCTCCTGCGAGTCGCCTCCCGAGCGCTTCTATCTTGATTATAATAAGCCCGGCAAGAAAATGGGGGAGATTTCTGCTCAAGGCTTGTTTGGCTGACTTCCTGTGGACAAACATCTCGCAGGTGCAAGGGCTCCAATTCTGGCTGAAACGGTTGGAAACCCAAGTTTTCCTCTTCATCAGCCACAATAGTACTAGGAACGGGACTACATGGCCCATGAGTCATCACAGAAATCCAGAAAATCTGCAAAGCAAATTACCATCAGACCACAGCACAAACAGCAGCAGAGACTCCAGCAACACTTGGAATGGTGGAACAGATTGAACCAGAAGAAAGTGTGGAGCTTTTGCAAGAATTTCATGAACCAGCACTTGAAACACCTGTTGAACCACCAGAAACCTTGACAGCAAGACAACAAGAGCTCAAGGATAAGATCATGGCTCATGCTGCAGCAAATGCAATAAGACAGCGGCTCCCAACTCTAAAAACAGTGCCCAAGAGACACCTGGCGCCTCTCATGAAAGATGTGAATGCAGCACTCTCCACTGTCCAGATAACATCAATTGAACAAACAAACCAGTATGCCTACAGTGCAGCAGTGATAGTAACAGAAGAGCTTGGGCTCCTACAACCAAGGCAGCCCCAAAGAAAATCGACTGGAAAACCAAAGTGGAAGGTCAGGCTAGAGTTGAAAATCAAGAAACTTAGATCAGATGCAAGTAATTTGAAAAATATGAAAGAGAAGAAATTGAAGAATGACAAAATCAAGCAATACCTGATCAGAAAGTACTGGCTGAACACCAGAAAAATTGAAGAAGCTTTGGAAATTGTGAAAGAACAAATTACAGCAACAGCCAGAAAAATTGAAAGATATGAAGCCAGAATCATCCAGTACAGACAAAATCAACTGTTTCAATCAGACCAAAGACGGTTCTACCAGAGTCTGAACCAAACAACAGACACAGTAACCATAAAGCCAGAGAAAACTGCAACAATGAAGTTCTGGAAAGAGCTTTGGGAAAATAATAAGAACTACAGCAAAAACGCTGGGTGGATAAAGGAGTTTGAAGGAAAATTCTCACAGAACAAAATGGAACAGATGGAAATAACAACTGAAATGATCAGCAAACGAGTGCAAAAAGTCAAGAACTGGACATCGCCTGGTAGTGATCAACTTCATGGATTTTGGCTCAAACATCTGATTAGTTTACATGGAAAAATGGCCCAACAATTCAATGAGATGATGCAGAAAGGAAGTATCAGTGAATGGCTAACAACTGGAAGAACATACCTGATACAAAAGGATCCAGCAAAAACACCAGGAAACTGCAGGCCAATAACGTGTCTGCCCACTATGTTTAAACTACTGACTGGCATCATAGCTGACAGAACTCAAGACTATCTTGAAGAAAAAAACATCTTGCCAGATGAACAGAAAGGCAACAAACGGAAAAGCAGGGGCACAAAAGACCAGTTATTGATTGACAAAATGATTCTGGAGAACTGTAAAAGCCGAAAAGCTAATCTTCACATGACGTGGATTGACTACAAAAAGGCCTTTGACTCACTCTCACACAGCTGGATCATCAAGTGCCTGGACGCCATCGGGATTAGTAAAAACGTTGGCACCTTCATTGAAAACATGATGGAGCACTGGAAAACTGAACTGTTTGTTGGAAATGAAAGCTATGGACTTGTCAACATCAGGAGAGGAATTTTCCAGGGAGACTCATTGTCCCCTCTGCTTTTCATTATTGCCATGATCCCTCTGTCAACAATCTTACAAAAAACAAATCTCGGCTATCAAACATCTAAGAATTCTCACAAAATTTCACATCTGATATACATGGATGACCTGAAGCTGTATGGAAAAACGGAAACTGAAATCCAGTCTCTGACTAACACTGTCCGAATCTTTAGCACTATCAGCATGGAGTTTGGCTTGGACAAATGTTCGACAGTGGCATTGAAGAAGGGAAAAATCATTGAAAGTGAGGGCATAAATATGCCTAATGGCCAAACAATAAAGTGTCACCAGCCAGAGGCCTATAAATATCTGGGCATACTACAGCTGGACAACATCAAGCATGAACATGTGAAAACTGTGGTCAGCAAAGAATACACACAAAGGGTCAGAAAAATTCTCAAAAGCAAGCTCAATGGAGGCAACACCATCAAGGCCATAAACACCTGGGCCATACCTGTCATAAGATATACTGCTGGCATCATAAACTGGACACAGATGAAACTGGACAATTTGGACAGAAAAACAAGAAAACTCATGACCATTCATCATTCACTGCACCCTCGCAGTGATGTTGACCGGCTGTATCTGCCTAGAAGATCAGGGGGCAGAGGACTCTTACAAGTAAAACAAGCAGTCAAAGAAGAAGAACATGCCCTGGCAGAATATGTAAAGCAAAGTGAAGAACCTGCTTTGATTGAAGTCAAAAATCAGAAACTCCTCAAAGCACAGCAGACAAAAAACCAGTACAAGAAAGCCACACTACAAACTAGAGCTGACAGCTGTCACAACAAAACATTGCATGGAAATTTCCTTGACAAAATTGAAGGAAAAGCTGATAAGAAGAAGACCTGGCTCTGGCTCACGAATGGGACCCTGAAGAAGGAGACAGAAGGCCTGATCCTTGCAGCCCAGGAGCAAGCCATCAGAACAAATGCAATTAAGGCCAAGATCGTAAAATCAGCTGATGACCCAAAATGCAGACTGTTCAAGGAAACCGACAAAACCATTGATCATATCCTCAGCTGCTGTAAGAAAATTGCACAGACAGACTACAAACAGAGGCACAACTATGTGGCCCAAATGATTCATTGGAACTTATGCCTCAAGTACCACCTGCCAGCAGCAAAGAACTGGTGGGATCACAAACCTGTAAAAGTATTGGAAAATGAGCATGCAAAGATACTTTGGGACTTCCGAATCCAGACTGACAAAGTTCTGGAACACAACACACCAGACATCACAGTTGTGGAAAAGAAAAAGGTTTGGATCATTGATGTCGCCATCCCAGGTGACAGTCGCATTGACAAAAAACAACAGGAAAAACTCAGCCGCTATCAGGACCTCAAGATTGAACTTCAAAGACTCTGGCAGAACCAGTGCAGGTGGTCCCAGTGGTGATGGGCACATTGGGTGCCATGCCAAAAGATCTCAGCCAGCATTTGGAAGCAATAGACATTGACAAAATTACGATCTGCCGGCTGCAAAAGGCCACCCTGCTGGGATCTGCGCGCATCATCCGAAAATACATCACACAGTCCTTGACACTTGGGAAGTGTTCGACATGTGATTTTGTGATATGAAATCCAGCATATCTATCTTGTTTGCTGTGTCATAATAAAATAATAATAATAATAATAATAATAATAATAATAATAATAATAATAATAATAATAATATATTTGTATTCCACCCTATCTCCCTAAGGGGACTCACTAAGCAATATAGCACTATGATTCCACTTTAACAGCCATGACAGCATCCTATAGAATCCTGGAGGCTATAGTTTCAAGGAGCACTCAAGCTCTCCGGTTGAGAATGCTAAGTAACCTTTCACAACCAGCAAATCCCAGTATCCCATAGGGTGGAATCACTGTAGTTCAAATTGAATCATAGTGCTGGAATTGTGCAATTTGAAAGGATGGGGTGCACCTCACACAAGTAGGAAAACATCTTTTTGCACACAGACTCACAAACCTCATCAGGCGCACTTTAAACTAGATCCACTGGGGAAGGGGAACAACAGCCTAGTGAACACTATATTACCCACGACCACACGGAACCGCCAAAAGGCTAAACGGAGGGCTGCACAAATACAGCAAGGACCAAGTACCGAGAGCACAATAATCCCAAATAAACAGCTCAGGAGAAGGTCACAGGGGCTTACATGTCCTTACACTAATGCACAGAGCATGAGAAATAAGCAAGACGTTGGTAGAAAAAGGAAGAACAAGGAGGCGATAGGGCCTCTGCGAGGAGAAGATGGGGTGATGGCGACAGGGGACAGGGAAAAGGCAGACCTGCTTAATGCCTTCTTTGCCTCGGTCTTCTCACAAAAGAAAGCCATCTTCAACCTCAGCAACATGAAATGGACAAAGGATTCGGGGAAATCCAACCCCAAATAGGGAAACAAGTTGTCCAGGAACACCTGGCCGCTCTAAACGAATTCAAGTCCCCAAGGCCAGATCAGCTACATCCAAGAGTATTGAAGGAACTAGCTGAGGTTATTTCAGAACCACTGGCAATTATCTTCGAGAGTTCTTGGAGAACGGGAGAAGTCCCAGAAGATTGGAGGAGGGCAAATGTGGTCCCTATCTTCAAGAAGGGAAAAAAGAACGACCCAAACAATTACCGTCCGGTCAGCCTCACATCGATACCAGGCAAGACTCTGGAAAAGATCATTAAGGAAGTGGTCTGCAAACACTTAGAAACAAATGCTGTCATTCCTAATAGTCAACACAGATTTACCAAAAACAAGTCATGCCAGACTAATCAGATCTCTTTTTTCGATAGAGTTACGAGTTGGGTCGATACAGGGAATGCAGTGGATGTAGCGTACCTAGATTTCAGTAAGGCCTTCGACAAAGTTCCTCACGACCTTCTGGCAAACAAACTAGTAAAATGTGGGTGTGAAGACTTGATGTGATGACAGGGATGGAATCTTTTTGGATCCCACCTCTGCCACCAAATTGCGAAGGATTCAACTTCTACCTCTATGTATCCTACTTTTCAATGTTGTCGCTGCCACCACCTTTGAAAGATGCTTTGCTCAAATAATAAGCAACATTTGAAGAAACAGTAACTTGTTTATTTATAGCACAAAGCTTGATGGTTGCAAGAATGTTATATCTTAAGTTGAACGATGTTACTTCTGTACAGTAAGTGTTGCAAGACTTCTCAATAGTTTCACTGAGCTTAGTATGGTATCAGCTTTATATTACTTGTTTCTTTCAGTTAGGAATATTGTCCTTCTTGAACTTAGTTGATCTGTACCCGATCAAACTTGGATTGGGGAGTTTAACTGGTTAACCCTAGTCCTCCTTGACTTAGGGATATAGCCTCAGCTCTTTAGTTATTCCTACTAAAGGCTCAGCAACTTTAATTTTAGCCCTTCTCCGCTAAAACTCTCTAGCTGCTCAACTTCCTCCCACAATCTCTTTTTTTCGATCACACTCCTTCCTCACTGAACAGAACCAACTGCTCTGCTCAACCGACAAACTCCAACTGCCCAATTCCAACTGCTAAATTTTGAATTCTAAGGCTTCCACCAGCAAGGTGAAGCCACGCCCCTTTTCCTGGCCATGCCTTAGAGGCTCCCAGCTTCTGTATAAGAATAGCTGAAATATATAACCTTAAACAGTCAACCTAAACATAGCAATCATGAATAAAACACAATGATCATGACATCTTTACATACCTTCCAACCCGGAAAGATTATTTTTGCTTTTTCTAAACCCAGAATAAGCAAAAATAATAGAGAGTAACACAAAATACATATCTATACATAAACATAACATCATACCTTAAACTCTAAATACAAACCTGTAAGTCTTCCGATCAAGGTGCTCTGGATAGAGCATCAGCTACTACATTACATTTGCCCTTTATATGTTTAATATCAAATGTAAAGTCCTGTAGTGATAAACTCCATCTCAATAATTTGTTATTGGTCCCTTTTACATTATCCAACCATCTTAGGGGTGCGTGATCAGTTTGTAATGTAAACTTCCTTCCCCACAAGTATGGTTTCAGTTTCTTTATGGACCAAATTATCGAGTAACATTCCTTCTCGATTGTGGACATGCTAAGCTCATTAGAATGCCACTTCTTACTGAGGAATAGTATGGGCCTATCCTCTCCATCTTCATCAATTTGACTTATAAATTTGGCTTTTCCAATCCTTTCTAGTAAATCATCCAAACGGGGCATCGGATACATGTCGTTTTGGGTGATTTTATTTAACCGCCGGTAATCTATGCAAAACCTTAAGGTTTTGTCTGGCTTCTTTACTAACACTATGGGCGAAGCCCAAGGGCTGTTAGATGGCACGATTATATCCAAATCTAACATCTCCCTGACCTCTTGCTCTATGCATTCGCTTATCTTACCCGTTACCCTATAGGGAGGGGATGCTATCGGTGTGGCGTCACCGGTGCATATTTTATGTTGCACTCCCTGCACTCTCCCGGGTAAATCCGAAAACATGACTTTATACTTAGCCAAGATTCCTTTAACCTCTCTTTGTTGTGATGGAGATAAGTCTGAATTTATGGTTACTTTATCCAAGTTTCTATGTATCTCCCTATTACCTTCCCAAAATGAAAAAGGACCTGTATCTTCCTCTGATACTATACAGTAAACATTTGCCGACCTATTTACATACGGCTTAATCATGTTTACATGCACCCGTTTCTCAATCCCCAATCGTTCATCTAGGATGTCACAGTTCACATGGTTCTGCTTCCTGACGATCCTCCACGGTCCAGTCCAGTCTATCTGTAGTTTGTTGTTCTTGTTGGGTGTTAAAAACAGGACCTCATCTCCGACGTTGAAGTCTCGGGGTCTCGACGTTGCATCGTACCGGATCTTTTGTTGCTCCTGGGCCGTCATAAGATGTTCCTGGGCGATGTCCCTGGCCATCTTTAATGTTGACTGAAGATCCTTGATGTAGTCGTCGACAGGAACAGGATCTGGCGTAGGACTTGCTTCCCAGTGCTCTCTGATCAAATCAAGGGGTCCACGAGCCTTCCTTCCGAATAACAATTCAAAAGGCGAGTAACCAGTGCTGTCCTGTGGGACTGATCGATATGCGAATAACAGCTGCTGCAACTTGGTGTCCCAGTCGTGGGGTCTCTGCTGGCTATAGGCCTTGATCATTTTCACTAGTGTTTTGTTCAGGTTTTCTACTAGGCCATTCGTTTGCGGATGATAAGGTGTGGACGTTAGGTGTTTAATTCCGCACAACTCTAATAACTTCTTCATTAGCCGCGAGGTGAACTGAGTCCCCAGGTCTGACACAAGCTCTCTGGGAAATCCAGTCCTTCCCCAAATTGATAACAGCGCATTGGCTATGGTGGAAGTTTCAATATTGGTCAAAGCCACTGCATCTGGATACCTGGTTGCATAGTCTATTACTGTGAGGATATATTTGTATCCTCTCCGACTGGGCTTATACAAAGGACCAACTAGATCAATCCCTACTCGGAAAAAGGGTTCCCCAACAACCGGCATGGGAACTAAAGGTGCTTTGGTCTTATCTCTTCCCGTGCTAAACCTTTGGCAAATATCGCACGACCTGCAAAACTCCTTGATATGTTGATACATGCCAGGCCAGAAAAAGTTCTTGCTGATTCTTTGGGTGGTTTTTCTAACCCCCAAATGCCCTCCTTGTGGATTGTCATGGGCCACATCTAACAGTTGTTTCCTGTAGTTTACAGGTACCACTATTTGGGTACGTGTTTCTGGCTTATTCAAAGTCTTATGGCTTGTACTTTTCCTGTATAAAACTCCCTCCTTAAGTACGAACTTAGGAGTTTTACTTTCTTCTGTTCCTGTGGCGCTCTGAGCTTGCAAGAACAAAGGTTGTAATGTTTCATCTGCTAGCTGCTCTCGCAGTATCTCTTGTTTTCCCTCTATTCCGCTGACCAACTCAATGATGCTCGAACTAGACTCAGGAAGTTGCTCTGAGCTAGCTTGGATGGTCAAACACTTGGCTTTTGGAATGTGGACCTCCATGTTGCTTTCATGTTTATCAGCTTCTTTCTGCCAATTCCTAACTTTTCCATTTAAATCATTCCCAATCAAACATTTGTATGGGATATCCGCGCAGACAGCGAAGTCCCATAATCCTTCCCAGCCTTTGTACTTGATGGGTAAGGATACTACAGGGGTTGGTATCGACGGACCTATCCCCTTTAAATTTATCTCTGAAGAGTGATGTTGGTATCTCTGTGGGACCACTTCAGGACGTATAATACAGACATCCGACCCAGTGTCTCTCCATCCCTGCGTGTGTATCTCATCTATGACAATAGATTCTAAATAGTCTTCAGAGATTTCTCTTGAAAGGATAAATAAACATTGTTTTTCTTTTGGCCTCGCATCAGGGCTTCTAGACTTAACTTCAGGTTCTACTTCCTGTTCTATTGGAGCTCTATTTACAAAGAAAGTAGACCTGTCTTTCTTGATTAAGTTACATTGATATCTAAGATGCCCTGGCCTTCCACAATGGTAACATTTTATCTTTTCCTCAGGCCTGGCTTGGCCTGCAACTGCCTCATGCTTCCTATAGGCGGTGTTTTCTCCTGAACCTCCCCTTTGCATCTGTGTGCGTGCGTGAGGGTAAAACATCGGCTTTAGAGGTTTTTTCTCTTTTGGTTCTTCCTCCTTCCTAAAACCTTCTTTCAAAGTAATTAGCCGGTCAATCATAACTGCAGCTTCGTTGGCTGTCTTTGGGTTTCGGTCTTGAATTAGCCATCTGTATTCTGAGGGAACTAGGTGAAAGAGCTGTTCCAGCTTCAATAGTTCCTTAAGTTGCAGAAAGGAATCTACCTCAGAAGTCCTCACCCAGCTGTCAAAGTATTGAGCTTGCTTTGAAGCAACTTACGCAAAACTTTGGTGTCTGTCCCTCTTTAAAGTTCTGAACTTTAATCTGTAAAATTCAGGCGTCAACTGAAACTTTTGTTGTACCTGCAGTTTAAACATCTTATAATCTCTGTGAGTGTCTTCAGCCATATCACTATATATTTCTAGAAGCTTTCCACTAATTTGTGGCCTCAGATATAACATCCATTTGTCTTCACTCACTTCAAAATCTTTACAGCACCTTTCAAAGGATATAAGGAACTTTTCTATATCATCTTCCTTGTTATATCTGGGAAACCTTTTTAAAATTACATCAGGTGCTTCAGCTCTCAAATCCCCTTCTTGGGTATCAGCATGAGGTTGAGAGTGTGTCAATCTTTGCTTCTCCAAATCTATTTCCATTCTCCTCAGTTCTATTTCTTTATCCTTCTGCAGTTGCCATCGTTTTTCCTCAACCTCCATCTTTTTCATTTCCAATTCTCTCTCTCTTTGCTTATCCTCCAATTTCTTCATCTCTAATTGATACTTGAGAGACATTTCAGACAAGGTTACTTGTTCTGAATCTGAAGAGGAAAGCTCTCCTGCCTCCTCTGCCAACTTTTTCTGTTTCCTGGTGGCCATTTCCAGACAAGTTTTACCTCAGCCCTTTTACCTAAAGCTGATCTTCGGCACCAACTAACCTTTGCCAAACGAATTTCAGGCACTGAATCAGTCTTTGTTACACGTATCTCAGGCACTGAATCAGTCTTTGTTACACGTATCTCAGGCACTGAATCAGTTTTTGTTACACGTATCCCAGGCACTGAATCAGTCTTTGTTACACGTATCCCACCGCTTGGCACCAAAATGTGAAGACTTGATGTGATGACAGGGATGGAATCTTTTTGGATCCCACCTCTGCCACCAAATTGCGAAGGATTCAACTTCTACCTCTATGTATCCTACTTTTCAATGTTGTCGCTGCCACCACCTTTGAAAGATGCTTTGCTCAAATAATAAGCAACATTTGAAGAAACAGTAACTTGTTTATTTATAGCACAAAGCTTGATGGTTGCAAGAATGTTATATCTTAAGTTGAACGATGTTACTTCTGTACAGTAAGTGTTGCAAGACTTCTCAATAGTTTCACTGAGCTTAGTATGGTATCAGCTTTATATTACTTGTTTCTTTCAGTTAAGAATATTGTCCTTCTTGAACTTAGTTGATCTGTACCCGATCAAACTTGGATTGGGGAGTTTAACTGGTTAACCCTAGTCCTCCTTGACTTAGGGATATAGCCTCAGCTCTTTAGTTATTCCTACTAAAGGCTCAGCAACTTTAATTTTAGCCCTTCTCCGCTAAAACTCTCTAGCTGCTCAACTTCCTCCCACAATCTCTTTTTTTCGATCACACTCCTTCCTCACTGAACAGAACCAACTGCTCTGCTCAACCGACAAACTCCAACTGCCCAATTCCAACTGCCAAATTTTGAATTCTAAGGCTTCCACCAGCAAGGTGAAGCCACGCCCCTTTTCCTGGCCATGCCTTAGAGGCTCCCAGCTTCTGTATAAGAATAGCTGAAATATATAACCTTAAACAGTCAACCTAAACATAGCAATCATGAATAAAACACAATGATCATGACATCTTTACAGTGGGCTAGACAAAACTACGGTTAGGTGGATCTGCAATTGGCTAAGCAATCAAACCCAAAGGGTGCTCACCAATGCGTCATCTTCATCTTGGAAAGAAGTCATGAGTGGAGTGCCGCAAGGTTCCGTCCTGGGCCCGGTTCTGTTCAACATCTTTATTAACGACTTAGATGAAGGGTTAGAAGGCACGATCATCAGATGACACCAAACTGGGAGGGATAGCCAACACTCCAGAAGAAAGGAGTAGAATTCAAAACGATCTTAAAAGACTAGAGAGATGGGCCAAAACTAACAAAATGAAGTTCAACAGGGACAAATGCAAGATACTTCACTTCGGCAGAAAAAATGGAATGCAAATTATCCAGAATGGGGGACGCCTGGCTAGACAGCAGTACATGTGAAAAAGATCTTGGAGTTCTCATGGACAACAAGTTAAACATGAGCCAGCAATGTCATGCGGCTGCTAAGTAAGCCAATGGGATTTTGGCCTGCATCAATAGGGGTATAGCGTCTCGATCCAGGGAAGTCATGCTACCCCTCTATTCTGCCTTGGTCAGGCCACACCTGGAATACTGTGTCCAATTCTGGGCACCACAGTTGAAGGGAGATGTTGACAAGCTGGAATGTGTCCAGAGGAGGGCAACTAAAATGATCAAAAGTCTGGAGAACAAGCCCTATGAGGAGCGGCTTCAAGAACTGGGCATGTTTAGCCTGCAGAAGAGAAGGCTGAGAGGAGGCATGATAGCCATGTACAAATATGTGAGGGGAAGTCATAGGGAGGAAGGAGCAGGCTTGTTTTCTGCTGCCCTGCAGACTAGAACGCAGAACAATGACTTCAAACAACAGGAAAAGAGATTCCACCTGAACATCAGGAAGAACTTTCTCACTGTGAGAGCTGTTCGGCAGTGGAACTCTCTGTCCTGGACTGTGGTGGAAGCTCCTTCTTTGGAGGCTTTTAAGCAGAGGCTGGATGGCCATATGTCGGGGGTTCTTTGAATGTATTTTCCTGCTTCTTGGCAGGGGGTTGGATTGGATGTCCCATGAGGTCTCTTCCAACTCTACTATTCTATGATTCTATGATTCTATGACCTGAGGCTATAGGTCCTGGGCATAAAATTATTCAGGAGACATTTTCCTTTTCCCCAGCACTTGTTTAATTCTGCATCAGGCTTTTTACTGAGATAAGGTGGTTACATCAACTAACAAGAGAAGCCAGAGTGTAATAAGGAATACTACAATAAAAGTAAAGGATTTGGGGACATAACATGGAAAATGGCTATAGTACTATTTTTATACACATTCTAGGAATGCTGGTGATCACAGTGTGTTTCCATAATTGTTTTGATCTCACATTAATAGGTGTTCAAAAATGACAAACTACAAGTCACAAAAGATCAATTGATATATGATAGATAGACAGAAAGACAACGTTTATTATGCTTGTACTTCATAGTAGTTGCTGCCTTCCATATGAATGGGACAGTGAAACTAATGTGGGCTTTTGTCAGTACTTTAAAGGAGCTATCAGAGGTGCTGAAGCTATATTTGAGGCCACAAGTGCGAGAGCAACCAAAAATTATACAGGGTGTTTGAAAAAGAACTCCCTATTCACCATGTAATTTAAATGGTGAATAGGGAGTTCTTTTTCAAACACCCTTTATATGACCATTTTCCCAAAATGAAAGCACATAGTAAATTGATAATACAAAGTCATGATGGTTCCATTAATTCAACAGATCTATTGTATCTGAGACTAATAACTGAATTTAGGCTATAAAATGTTAATGGACAAAGTGAAGAAAACCAGATGAAAAGGGAAAGGGAATATACTTAGAGATTGCATTGTTGGCTAATTAGAATTTTGAACAGGTCTGCTCTTTACTGAAACACCTTATTTCACATTCCGGCTGTGATGAATAGACAGTTTACCTATGGAAATAGGCCTCCTTGTTCATACATCAATGGCATCTTGGGCTGTTTGAAATGGGATTAAAATGGTTACTACACCCTTGTAGGGGTGTGCAAAGCTTCAGAGTCCCGTCCATTTAGTAATTTGGAGTTTTGTATGATTTGGTAATTCGAATCTCTGAATAACTAATCAGAAAGGAACAACCCCACCACCCCAAAGCATTAAAAATCTAAACAGAAGCCTCTGAAACTTTGAGAGAGATTACTAAAGATTTGTTATGGATATTTTTTTCAATGTAATATACTCCATTCGTAATTGTCAGTGGTGGGAGAGGATAGGGGCTGATGTGACTGACAAAGGCCAGCTGTATGCCGTCCCCCCCCCCTTGTCAGCCAATCAGAAGAAGAAAGCCAATCACATGGCTTTCTGAAAAGCCGGTCTCCTCTCCTCAGCATCTCTCTGTGTCTTTATGGTGTTTGTAGGACAAAGATAAAGACATGTGTTTGGAGGTCCGTTCTGTTTCTCTGAGTTTCTTAAAACTTAAATTTATAGTAACTTTTTGATAATTCTGTTTGTTTTTGTAAATTCATATCAGGTCTATAACCTTCATATGTTGAAATTATCCAAACCCAAACTTATATTTTCCAAAGTCCCATAGCTAGCTATACTCCCCCCTCCAGCCCTTACCTTCCCCTCAAATCCTTCTTTTATCAGTTTACTGTGTGTGCTCATCACTTATAAGTCGCATTGCTATGAAAGTAATCATTCTAGGGCTGTAACACGGGCAACCCTATTCTTCTGGTGCAAGCAGAATTCTGGGAAATGTAGTTTGGGAAGGTGAGGACCTCTATAGCAGAGTATTCAACTACATTTGCCAGAATTCTACTCACACCAGGAGAATGCCCACATTAAAGCCCTAACTGTAAGTTAATCACATGTGCTTAAAATGATTTTTTTAAAAACTGATGGATAGACTAATTGTTCTAAAACTTGGCAAGCTTTCTGCATTGCTCATGTTATCTCACTGTGCCACAATTTGAGGGAACACCTCTTGAAAATTTTAAAAAAATATTTTTAATTAAAAAATAAATAATTTCTAAAATTTAGTAGATGAACAAATCTTTCTGAAATCTTGCAGGATTGATGCCCTGCTTATGTTTCTCATTGTGCAGAAATTCAAAGGGATATCTTGTAGGTTTTTTTTTAAAAAAAATATGTAAAACGCAGTGGATGAAAACTCAGTGGATGACCAAAACATTCTGAAACTTGCCAGGCTTAAAGTCATAAATGTTGCCTGCAAGTGTGCCATTTTTCATCCTGATAACCAAAAATTGACAGAGAACCAAGCCTCTAATGGAACAAATCTTAACAAAACCATTATGAAGCTTCAGATATTTGGGTTACTTATTGGAATGCCCCCCTTCCAAATCTTTACAAAATGAATCAAGGGCTATCCAAATTTCTAAAACGAATTACTAATCAGATTTCAGCCACTTCACACAGTTCTACTCCCTTGCACCCTAATGGTTGATTGCAACCATTTCAGATTGATTTCACGTCTGTCTATGGAACAAGGGTGCCATGGATTACCTTAGTGGGATAATTCACATTGGGAACTATGCATGGTCATGTGTCCCTGTTAGTCCTGTGCCTTTCACTATCATTCACAATGGCATCCCTCTGAACAAACCTTCAAGAATGTGAACTGGAGTCACTAGAAGGGTGAATCTAGACATTGGTGCTATTGTGATTCCTGTTCTATTCTATCTACCATACTATTTAACATAGACATGACACTGTCAGAGGAAGCCATACAGAATTTGGGAGTTCATTGTCATTGGTATATTGAAGACACACAGTTCTATTTTGTCATTTCTATCTCAATCCATCTATCTTTAATTCCACACTAGCATATGTCATCACTAATGAACTGGATCAGAGTGAACCATCTGAAGTTAAATCTAGTCAAGACAGAGGAGTTCCTGGTCAGTTGAAAGACAAGCTAGGAATAGAGATTGTGCTAGATGGAATTACAGTCTCCCTGAATACACAGCTTTACAGTTTGGGTGTTCTGGATTCAGGCCTAAACCCAGATGCTTAGGCTTTTGAAGCCGCCAGGAATTCATTTGCACAGTTAAAGTTAGCACACCAGCTGTGCCCATTCCTAGAGACGTCTGATCTGACCACAGTGACACATGCCTTCATTATATCCCATTTGGATTACTATAACATGATCCAGAAGGTGTTGTCTTTGAAAAATGCTCAGAAACACCATCTGGCTCAAAACAACAACAACAATTCTCTTGTTACAGCAGTTTAAGAGCCTTTTCGCACAGCCATTCATATAACCCAGAATATCAAGGCAGATAATCCACAATATCTACTTTGAATTAGCAGGTTATTTATCACTTCAGAAGCGAACTGAGGATACAGTTATATTTTAAAAACACACACACACAAATCAAAAACTTGACATTATACTAGTTTTCCCTTGACTAGAAGCTAGTCACTTGGAGTGCTTCTGGTGTCACTGTGAGAAAGTCCTCTACTGTAGCCTGTGATCTGCTCCTTTCCATACTTGCATGTCGTGGATTCCACTTTGTAACCCCATTTCTTAATATTAGTTCTGCATCTCATGGTCCCAGAGCACATTCTATTTAACACCTTCCAAGTTTCCCAGTCTTCTGTGTGCTAGCTGGTAAAGGGTATTATTATTATTATTTCATTGTACATACACTTTATGAGAACATGGCCTTTACACTTATGTAATCTCCATCTGTTTAAATTTTTGTTAATTTCTCCAAGGCCCAATTTGGAAAACAAATAAACAAACATCACCATTACCCTTGCCATGCTCCACCCCAACTTTCCTTCCACTATTCTCCTTGGGTGCTATTTACCTGTTCTCTTCTACTTGCTCACCTATCTACCATCTTATACTTGCTCCTTCAGGGGAAAACAAGGTTCTCTGGGATAATAAAAAAAATAAAGAAATAAATTTATTTCTTATCCCCCATCTTGTCATGGTTCAAGGTGTGTTACAACAGTGGCAAGGGCCTGGGAAAGATGTGCCTCAACTCCGCCTTAACCTGTCTAATGAGCAAGTATATTATTTGTATAACAGCTGAAACTCAAGTGCACTCAGTAGAAAGATATGAGAGGTTAAATTCCTTAAAAAAAAAAACAGGGCAGGAGGAATCTACCAGTCCATGCTAACAATATTTTACAGTGACATTTCCAGTTGCTGCTCCTCAGTGACAAAATAGAGAAAAAATTGTGGGCTTTTATTAGAGGTAACAGGCCATAGCAAGTTAAGAGAGACATCCAGCTTTTGTGGAAATACATGTCATTTCCCTGTTTTTCACCTTTACAGTGGATTATCCACGATGAGCTGTTTTGGACAATAAGGGATCAGATCAAGATTTAGACCTATTTAGCACAGTAATTTTAGTCCTCATGACTAAGTTAAATACCACTGATTCCAATGCCTCTACTAAGTATGAGTAAGTTGGGATCCATTCCAATATGTATATTAATACTTCCAGAAATCTTTCACAGTTGACAGCTGATAAAACAAGAGACATCTCAGAGTATCTACATCATTCCCCAGTTTAATCATATAAAGATTTTCCTGGATAAATTAACCTATACTCATGTAATAGGGTTAGCTAATACACTCATTCCCTATGGAAGCAAGTTTAGTCCAGGTTAAGAAATTGATTTTCCAACTTAGACTAAAATTGCTTGTGAGTCGCCTGAGTCTCGCTCTAAAAAGAGAAGCTATTTTAGCTAGCTGAATTCAGGAATGAACCACAAGCATGTTGAGAAGAAGAAAAACAGTAGGTCTTAAGAAAACTAGATGGATGGAAGGATAGATAGACAGATAGCATAAACAGATATATACAGAGAAAGGAAACAATATTTTGACCATTGATTTTAATGTTACCACATCAGATCAATGTTATCAAAACTAGAAGAATCAAAGAAGCTAAAATTTCCTGACCTATACCTAATCAAGTGACTCATTTGTTCCGGGTTACCAACTTTCTCCTTTACAAAACTGTTTGCATAGGAAGAAAATTACTTCACCAACTACTTTTTCAGAGTATTAAACAGGAATATGGTTTCTCGTTTCCAGTTCTCTCTCTCTCTCTCTCTCTCTCTCTTTCTCTCTCTCTCTCTCTCCTGTCTTGCAGATTATTTAGGCAAGCTGACTAATCAAGCCATGAGTGCCACGGGAATAACAGTCTGACGTTGTTGAATGATAGTTGGCACAGGTAATTGCTGATTGGATTGAAACCGATTACCATTATTCACTGGCACAGGAAAAGCTAACGAAGATTCACTGGACACCATCCAGTGCACAGTTAGATGTGCTTAAGTCCCATTGGCAATAGCTGCAGTGTCATCAAGATCACAAGAAAAGATGGAACCGGAGGAAGGCACTCGACATGAAAGCATTGTTTTCTGAGCAAGTAGCCTGCATGCTGGGGTGTTCAGCTTTTGCTCTAAAAGCCACGTATCTTCTGGTAGTCAAGGAAACTGCAGTTAGCACATAACACAAAGGCAAGGATGACAAGTTATGCAAATATTCTGCTAGTTTGAAACAATGCCTCTGGTTTCCTATTGGTTACAGAGCCAAAGCCCCTCATTTATGGAATGCCTTGCCAGTTGAAACTCGAACTATCCGAGACCTACTTGCCTTTTGGAAAGCCTGCAAAACCTTGCTCTTTCGACAAGCTTTCAATGGGTAAAAATCTCGGGGCTATATCTGTTTTTATTGTTGTTTTTATTGTTGTTTTTATTGTTTTTATTGTTATTTTAAAGCTAAGTGTATTGTTTTAATCTATTTCTGTAAACCGCTCAGAGCCAAACTGGGAGTAGCGGTATACAAGTCTAATAATAAATAAATAAATAAATACAAGTATTCTTGGTAATGCATAAAGCTCTGGATGTTGTTTTTTTAGCGGGGGTTATCTATAATTCCATTGCCAATCCCAATTAACAATACATTTCATGATATGCAGAATTATCACACAAATATATATCAGGGAATTTAGCCTATCAGGTAACTGAGATGTAAATGCAATTGGATTTAGGCCCAGGTTACCTGGCATGTTGTCTTCTCTCAAACAAAGGTGTGTGATCACACACTGCTCTTCAGATGATATTTTGTTGGTTCTTTGGCATTGTGCAGATTGCTTTTTTTTTTTGGAATCTCTTCCTATCTGATACCTGGAAGGCACCAGCTGTGGCATCTTCAGGTATCTTTCCCGATATCTTGAGAACTGTTCTCAGAATTCTTGTTTCTCATGAATTTTCACTCATTTAATTGACATGTGTGTGTGTGTTTTACTTAAAGCTTTAATTTATTATTGTTTGTATTTTAATGGTTTTCTTTGCTTCCTTAAATTGGTTAACCAAGCATTACTTCAAGATATCACTTCAAATATGGCAAGTGGCATATAAACTGAATAAATAAAAATAGATAAATAAATAAATAAATAAATAACAAATAAAAAGTGTTTTCATTATCACTTCCCTCAAGCTCTTGTAATTATGATTCTGACTTTCAAATCTATTTCTATTGGGCTGTTCTGTTTCTAACCTTCTTTATTGGTGTTCCCCAAAGTTCATATTTAACTTTTTTCCCCTGTTATATTTGTTATAGGGGACTCCTGTTATCCAGAACCCCCTATGTATACTATAAACTGTGGATACTCAAGTTTCATTGTACACAATGGTGCAGTAACATGGTGTTTGTTATATAAAATGGCAAAATCAAGATTTGCTTTTAGGGAGGGGGTTGTAAAAACAATTAAGCCATGGATAGTTGAATCTGTGGATGCAGAATCCATTGATATGGAGGATTGCCTGTATTTATTTTTGGCCAATCTCTAAAGTTTTCTCAAATCTGGTTATAAACCATTGCACATTCAAATGCAAAGATAGCACTAGCTATTGTGCATTTTTTCGTTAGTCCTCGTAAGTCATATCAAATTTGTTAAATTCATACTTACGAGGCAATATCTGACACATGAGCATGGCCCGTACCAAAAAGTTAAGAATTGAAACTTACCCAATACGTTTTTGTTTGCATTTTGTAAATCTCAGAAGCTTCCCAAAGTCAGTTTTATTTTCAGCGTAAGGAAGCAAAGCAAAGCCAAAAAGGCTGCCTTTCCTCTTTAAATTAATGGTCTCTCACCATTAGGAGAGGGAAATCAGGAAGCAAGCAGTTTGCTTGGAAAGAAAACACAAAACTCTGGGAAATGTAGTTTGGGAAGGCAAACAGCCCTATGGGAGAGAATGCAAACGGCCCTGCCCTAAACTACGTTTCCTCAGAATTCTGTTTGCATCAGAAAGTCCCAGTCAGGAGTGGTGAGAGATTTGTCCCTCCGTAGCAGCAGCCAGCCAAAGTTTCATTCTGCAAAGAGGATAATTGGCTGATACTTCTAGTAGTAGTAGTAGTAATAATAATTTTATTAAAACCAGTGCTTGGATTGGAAGAAATCCCTAAACAGATGGCTCTTGGGGGTCCCTTCCACCTCAATAGGGGAAACATATTAATTAGTTTAGAAGCTGAATGGCCACCTGGCAGGAGAGATTCGTTAGTGTCTTTCTGCCTGAAAGACGAGAGTTGGACTAGATGGCCCTTGGGGGTCCTCTCCAACTCTAGGATTCTGTGAAAATGATTGTTAATATGGTTTCTATTGGTTAATATATGACAGACATTCAATCTTGTGGCTTTTTAAAAAAAATATGTCTTTTTTTTTTTAAAAAAAAACCCTAAAATCAGTAGATGTATGAACATTTCTGAAAGTTGGGGAGAACGATCCCCTTTTATCTTGTCTCATTGTATAGAAAATTCAAAGAGATAGCTCTTGGAGATTTTTTAAAAAATGTTTATTAAAATTTTGAAAATTTCCCAAAACTCCATGGATAAGTGAAACATTCTGAAACTTGATGGGCTAACAGTGATAAATGTGTCTACCATTGTAACAAGATTCACCCCAATAGCTTAAATATGAAGGAGAAAGGAGCCCCTGAAGTTTCCCCAATTAAAGTATTTTGTGCAATTACTATAATGAAAAAGTAACAACATTTTCACTAACTATACTTTAGAAACACTTTAGAAACAAAATGCCAGCACCCCCTAATTTTGTAATGAGTTTTGAAAAAAAAATATCGATTGCACATGCCTACTATCTGTAGTTTGTGTAGTTTTAATTTCAGGAGATTTACATTTTGATGATCCATTTGCATCAATGCCTATCCATTTCTTTATTGCTGGAAGCTCCAGTGTCGATGAGAATTTCCTATTCAGTCTGAATTTGGTACAATGGAAGGAAAATGTTTTCAAAGAACAAGAACTCAGGCATTACTACTGCTAGGCATTTAATTGTACCATGGAGTGCTTAATAAAGTAACATTTTTGACATACTTACAGAAATTATGCAAGATAAGTCTTACTCTGTCTTATTACGAATATGCTGAAGACATGTGCTAAAGAATAATACTAGCCTATGGGTTCATGTTGTTTTTGTGTGCCTCCATTTCTAACTGAAAGGGGATCCTATTAGGGGGTTTTCTTGGCAAGACTTGTTCAGAGGAAGTTTGCCTTTGCCTTCTTTGAAGGCTGAGAGAGTGGCCATGTGAGGAATTCAAATCCTGGTCCTCAATCATACCGATAGTTCAATGCTCAAATCACTACATCATAATGGTCCCTCTACTCTCTGTGAGTTCATGGGCAAAATTATTCATTTATTTGCTCATCCCCCCCTTTCTCCCATTATATGTCCCAATCCGTTCACAAGAAATACTGAAACACAAATAGAACCAAAAGAAAGTGAGACTTGAATTGGGTTCTGCTTATTTTTCAGTTTAGGTACTTTGTAGCTGCAGTTCTGCGGTAGCTATTCAGTACTTCTTTGCAAATGTATCTGTCTTCTCTAATAAAAATAATTGGGTGAAGTGTATTTAGAGTGCATCATCTTGTATTTTTCACTTATTCAGTACATGAGATTAAGAGATACATTATTTTTCTCAGTATGATTATGGGAGAAACAGGAAAATGAGCTTCATAAATCACAAGAGAACCATGTAGGGCTGTGTGCTCACAAATTGAAAATGTTAATGCTAAAGTTCTTGGAAGTATAGAACCGAGAGAAAATATGCACAGAAGTATCCTGATCCAAAGGAATTATACTTGGACTGTATAGTGAAGATTTATAAATTAGTCTTAAAAATACAGGTGGTGTTCAGTAGAAAATGTTGTTGAATTTGAACAAGAAAATGTTAAAAAAACAAAAGAGCAACTCTTGATTTTGCCATTTTATATTAGGGATACTATTTTACTACACTACTGTATATAAAAAGACTTGAGCATTCACAGATTTTGTGGAGTCCTGGAACCAAACTCCAGTAGATACCACAACACATATCCATTTCAATATGCCTTTCTGTGAGAATATATTTTTGTCTGGCAAGCATTTGGGATAATGAATTATTTTCATATAATTTTATTTTTTAAATTAAAACCATGTCTATTTCATTTATGCTGCAATATCAAAGCGGATCCTATTGACAGTGTTTTCTGATTTTATGTGGATAAGGTATATTTGTATATTTTTAACATCGTGAGTAAACATTTTTATGAAAAATGTGATCTCAAAGATATCAGTATAATTATTTGCATCCCCTGCTCCTAGCATCCTCCACAGAGTTGCAAAAATTCATTTTTGTTTGTTTAGGGGAAGAGAACTGAACCATTTTCAGCTTGTAAAAATGCTTGTTTCAGCCAAGAAGAAAACTGAGAAGGTGGCTAGAACAATCCAGAGATGCTGAAAAAAACTGTAAAGTTTCTCCCTTATAACCGTCTGGGAGAGATGGTTTAGCAAAATGAAAAAAGAGTAATGAGGGAAGGAGAGGAAGCGAAGAAAGAACCTGAATATACAAGCTATTGTGTGGTTCCTGAAATAGCTATTCTTCCATTGTATATGGTGTACTTGTGGATACACTGAACACAGTTGGCTGTTGGGAAGTGATTGTTTCTCCTGTTTAACACTGAACATTAAGAGGAGCAGAGACTAAATCACTTGTGTCAGGATGATATTAGTAAACTGAAGGTCACTTTCAGCATACTTTAGCATGCCTTGGAGGCAATACTGATAAGGAGAAAGACAAAAGGACAAAGACAAAATTAACTTTTAATTTCCCACCAAAGCTACAGCTGACAGGAAAAAAGGAAGACGACTAGGATTGTATGCAACATACGGTATAAGATTGTATATTAAATAGCTTATCTGTTTTAGCCCATCAAAGATACTGTGCATGTAACTGTTTATCATACACACACACACACACACACACACACACACACACACACACTCCAGCACATACTGTGGTAAATATTAGTGACACATTTCATATTGTTTTTCAGTGCCAGTTCTTCTTGCTTTAAATTTGATGAAGATGTAAACAAATCATATTTATTAATTTTCTCTGGAGGAGCTTTTCATGATTACTTAACCAAAACACACACGCACACAGTTATACTGATATACTATATTATTTAACATAAAGTGTAGCCGTTTTCTTTTACTCAAACACATTACGAAACTTAAATGCCATCTTTATTATGGATAAGATATATATTTGGGTTCTTATGTACATGAACCTTCCAAACAGTGACAGTTCATGATTTCTACATCAGTGGTGCAGTGAAACTGCTCTGAATTTTAAAACAAACTTTAAAGCTGTGGTGTGCTATACTAAACTAATTTTAGTGTAAAACCCAGATTCACTATCCCACTGACACAGAAGTCATTGGAAGCCCTTGGTTCAAGAGGAAGTATTGATTTTGCTAATCTGAATTATTCTTATGGGCTGTGCAGATTTAGTACTTGATGTACTATTTTGGTTTTGGAAGTAATATAAAGCTTAAAAATCTGTAGGATAGTCTTCTTCACCCCAGGATCACTGAAATGCTTTCATCTACAACTTCTATTATCGCCAACCTATATGGTCAAGTTGTTACAGGCTAGGTGCTGATTTGGACTATATTTGTGAAATTTGAATACAGAAACCTGAATAATGCATTTGTGAAGCATAAATAATAGAATATAAAGTTCTCTATAGTGTGGAATGTGCATATAAGACCAAGAGCATAGGCATAAACTAGTTCCACGCATAAAATAAGCCTAACAAAAACAAAAGGATAAGCTCGTAAAAGAAATGACAAGTTGATCCAGGACAAGTGCTGCATTGATGAGCTGATGCAAGCACATGCAATTCAGTCAAAACTAGGTGGCTGTTTTTGACTTATCATGACCCTAAAGAGAACCTCCTATGGGATTTTCATGGCATGATTTGTCCAAAAGAGGTTTGCCTTCACCTTTCTCTTTGGATAGTAGGATTCCATGGCTTAATAGGAATTTAGACTCTGGTCTCCAGGCTCATAATTCAACACTCAGACCATTACACCATGCTAGTCATACAACAACCTCAATGGGCTGCAATTACTGACAAAGTGGTCTAATTTGGGGGAGGGGGGTTATCTCCTACATGTAAGTCACAAAGTAGGAGTAGCAAAGTGCATGCTTGGTGGATTCAGAGTCATATACAGAATATTTGCCATACTTCAGTTATTTTGAAAATGTGCTGGTGAAGAACTGGAACATTTGTTGAGAAACTCATTTGTGTGACTTCAGTGTAACATCTGAAAGCAGGATGTGCCCACTAAAAGCATCCATGAAATCTCTGTTTGCTGAACCAGCTGCATCAGTGTCCTTTCAACAAATGACATATGAGTATATGATTGTGATCTGTCCCACATATTAACATTTATCATCAAGCGATAAGATGATGAAAGTAATGTAAGCAGACTACGCATCAAAGCTGTAAAATGTATAACAAGGGAACCATGGAAGTGAGTTAATAAAAAGCTTATTATGTTGGATGACATTTTGTCTAGTAGTGGCTCTTGTTAGATGATATCAGACCTCATAGCAGTATATCACTTTTTTTTAAAACCTATTATTAACCAAGTACTATATAATGCTAATATACAACAATCTGAACTGCAGGGAATGGGGGGAGTATAGTGATGTAATACACGGGTTATAGATATCCAGACAGCCAGACATAAAGACAGGTGGACAGGCAGACAAAGCCACTGTCTTCAATTCAACAGCCATGCAGTGATTTGTTTGTAGGTCAGCCCAATAATATCAGAGACTACCAGAGAAGAGAAAAACATGCTGCTGTAGTTGCAGAGATATACTTGACATACAACAGCTTTTTAAGGGGTTAAATGAGAGGGCTTTTAAGTAGCTTCCAATATCAATTCCAGGTAGAAACAGGTTGGGCTTATTGCCATAAGCACACTCAAGAGAGTCGTGGAGGATAATTGTGTGAAGTTCTTATTTTCCTTTGTTGCGGCGATGAACAGTTCTTATGGGGAGGAGGGGAATATTATAGGAGAAAATGGTTTGAAAGAGCATTCACTTAGCTTTCTCTGATTTTAGTAGAAACAGAATGTACAGGGGAAGAGTGTAAACAATAACAGAATAATGATATAGTCCTTCAGGATAATACCTTCCTATATTTCTTTCTAGAGCACCATGAAAACCATCATACATGGTTTTGTCCCAAAGAGAAGGAAATTGGCAGTGAGAATTTAGGGGAAAAATTGTCCTAATAGCATGCTAAGAGCCATGTTGGGCCCCAAATATCCTGCTGCCTGAAATGAAGGACATGGCACACATATAATACCTGCTCTTTATACAGAAGTGAATGGGCTGATAGTAGAGTGTTCTCCACTCCACCTGAGGAAAGTGATCATTTAGACAGACAGGAGCCATAATTGACATATACACCTCTGTCAACCACAAAGGAATATTATCCAGGGGGCTTAGGAGAAACATTCTGGGACCTGACCCTGTTGCCCATTGTCTGCCACTTGAAGCATTTGATTTACCGAGAACTTGAACTTTGCCTAATGTTGTGTTCCTGAAAATGGTGCATTTGTGGAATGCTGTAGGCCAGTTGTACATTTATTCCAGGGACATGTTGAGAGTCAACCTTTCCCCTTTTCTTGGGGGAAAAAAATATACAATGATAAAATGATTTGAACAAAAAACTGCCAGTGTTTTGCCTATATCGACATAAGAGAATCAGTTTGGCAGCAGATTTTTCCAGTCTGCATTGACCCTACAATGACTCTCTTAATGCCACATGAAGCATCTTGGTGAGATCACCCCAACCGGTTACACATTTTGCTATGAACTCACCTCACTGTTAAGAGGTGTTCATCTTTTCCATTGTATTAGTTTTATCCACATGGCAGTGGAGGCTCAGGATTTTTCCCCACATCATGCATGTAAATAAACATATTTTTTAGAAAAAATTCATCCCAAGAAAGTATCCCTTCCTGATGGGAATACTCACCTCTCACCAACAAGTTCCAGCCACCACTACCTCCTGCCCCAATGGCACAGCAAAGCAATGCCACTGGGTAAAAGGCAATCTTTAAAAAAAACTGTTTAAAGCCCAAAGAAATGCATAGCAAACAAATTGTAGATGATGTCATGTGTCAGATTCAGAGAACCTATAATATATAATAATAACTTTATTTTTCTATCCCACCTCAATCTCCCCGCAGGGACTCAGGGCAGTTTACACAGGGCCAAGCCCAAAAACAAATAATAAGCAAAGTAAAATACATGTAAAAACAGCATCTTCAACCAGATAAAACAGATTAAAACCAACTAATACAATATAATAATAGTAAAAACCAATTTAAAACATAGAATGATGACATAGATGAACCACCATTTAGGAGAAGTGGAATAAAATGGGAAGGCGGTCTAGGCGAAAGTACAAAGATATAGTGGCATTTGGGGGAGTAGAAGGACAACGTGCTCAACATTCTCAATGAAAATTGGAGTGACATAAGGCTTCAAGTTTCTTCCAAGAGAGAGTAGAATAAAGTGCAAAATATAGTGAAATTCGTTCAAGTGGGGTTTTGCTCATGGGGGCTAGATTATTCAAAAGCGCATTGGAAGAGCCAGGTTTTAAACTCTGTTTTAAAAGATGATAGGGTGGGTGCTTGCCTGATCTCCCTAGGAAGGGAGTTCCAAATCCAGGGGGCCACTACAGAAAAGGCCCTCTCCCCTGTCCCAACAAACCGAGCTTGTGATGGGAATGGGAGCAAGAGAAGGGCCTCCCCGGATGATCAAAGAGATTGTGCAGGTTCATGGGGAAAACACGGTCATGAAGGTAGGCAGGCCCCGAACCGTTCAGGGCTTTATAGGTAAGAACCTGTACCTTGAATTGGGACCGGAAAATAATTGGCAGCCAGTTGAGCTCCTTGAACAGGGAGGTTGACCACTCCCTGTAATAAACTTATGTGGTGACTACAATATCTTTTTTATTAGTCTGTGTAGCCAAGTGCTTAGAACTGTTCTTCTTCCTTTGCTGATGCTTATATGCTAATGGAAATTTATCCTCATCTGTGTTTCTTTTACAAACCACGCTGTTACTAATAATTAAGGCTAGTCACTGATCAGCCTTGAGGCTAAAAACAACTTGGTCCTCTTGATTTAAAGACAACACAATGGTAATCTCACTGGTATTCCCAAAAATAATAGCACTGAAATATGGCATAATCAGTGCTTGTTTTCCAGCAGATATTCCAATGTTAAACTGTAGATATGGGGGTCAAAAAGTGACCATAATCATACATTTTTTCCTGCATTAATGTCATCTGACTCTCTAGTGTAATTTCAAAACATCAATAAAATTTAATCTAAATTTAAAGAAGCAAAATAAAAAATGAAAGAAATAGTTTCACAAATCTTCTTCTTTACACACCAACAATGGGAAAAGAGCATTACTTTGTTTAAAAAATGACAGAACAGGATTTCTTCATCCAACAATACAAAATCCTCTTCAGCTGCATCATAGGCCAAAATATTGTGTTCTGTTCTATTCAGAGAAGTTGTTATGGTTTTTATTATTTTGCTATGTATTCAAGTTCAATTAAAAGACTTCCCATGATTACATTTTTTTTATTTTTTGAAAAAAAAATCCGAAAGTTGTATCATAGGCCACAATGGAACTTCCTTTTCAACTGAAGAAAATGTGCTATATAGATTCTCCCCTCAAGAAAAAAAAAATCCTTCAATGTGTTTACGTTTCTACTACTCAGCATGCATATAATTGCTCTCTCCTTGATTATGCTGGCAATTTCAGGTGCTAGATGTTTCACCTTTATTTTAATATTCAATGTAATATTCAAAATAAAGAAATGAGTAGGCTGTAAAAAGAATTACAAATAAATAAACAGTTTAAAAATTCTCTAATTGGAACCTGAGACTTATGTTGGAGAGAGTATGTGTGAGAGAATGAGAGCACACACACACTATGCATTCAGAATTCTACACTACAAAATCATTTATGATCAAATATGTGAATCTTGAAAACCCATCACAGAGGTGTCAGGAACAAAACAACTACCTTGTGCTTAGTATTTTTTTTAAGAAGAATGTCTAAGTATATGCAGATTGCAAGAGAAACTACAGTAGGCTCTCTGTTTTCAAAAGGGTTGGGGTATATGACTTCCACAAAAGCGGGACAATCAGAAATAGGAAAATGCTGCTTTTTATCTGACAGAACCAATCTCTAGTAATCTCTAGGTCCTCCAACCTAGAATGACCAAGAATTTGCAAAAAACCATATATTTATCAAATTCACAAAATTAACGCAGCATTGTCCAAACACGAATCAAGGAATATGAAAGGCACTGCAGACTAATTGAACCAAAGAAGTCAGCCATAGCGGAGCATTTGAACCAATCTGGACACATCATATTATTTGAGAAATGTTGGACCACTCTAGCAACACCGTGTCAGACTACACAGAGAAACCATTGACATCCACAAGCATGTAGACAATTTCAACAGAAAGGAGGAAACCATGAAAATGAACAAAATCTGGCTATCAGTATTTTAAAAAAACTCTAAAATCAGGACAGTAAATAAAGAACAACACTCAGAAAACAGAGGAATTCCAGACAGGAAACAATCAGGGCCAGCTAACACCTCCCAACAAAGGATCCCCCAGGCAAGAAGCAGCCAGGCTTTGAAGCTGCAAAGCTATTCAATGCTAATCAAGGTGGTCAACTGCGACATTCACACTTGCCTCAAACAGACAAGAGTTCTTTCTCCCACCCTGGACATTCCACAGAAACATAATCATCACTTGCCTAGTTTCCAACAGACCTCACAACCTCTGAGGATGCCTGTCCTAGATGTGGGCACAACATCAGAAGAGAATGCTTCTGGAACATGGCCATACAGCCTCATAAACTCACAACAACCCAGTGATTCTGGCCACGAAAGCCTTCAACAACACAAATTCATAAAAGTTAAATCCCCAAATGTGGGGTCTGTTTACAGATCATTAATGAAAATAAATCATGTGGGCCTCTCTTTCTCCCTGTCCTCATTTTTTAATTTAAGAAATTAGTGAAAAATGTTGGAACAATGGCAAATAAATAGACACAGCATTACTTTCAGTGATATGATACACTGATATCAGCAAGCCAGGATGGTTTGTATGGAAGAATCCATCTCCTATTGAGCATCTTGTAAAGAGCCAAGATTTTCTCCAAAACCCTTCAGCAGGCCACACTCTCCCCCCCCCCACTTCCCAGCTGAAGGGGAAGCTCTGCTCTTTTCTCACCCTTGCACCATTCCCATGGGAAAGACGGAAGGCTAGGGAGGAGCTCAAGCACTGAGAGGGAAGATGTGCCCCTTCCCTGCCCTCACACTGTTCTCACAGGGTGAGCTCCGGCACCTTCCCAGCCTTGCACCCTGAATAGAAGACATTTTTGCACTCTTTCACTGTTCTCCCTTTTGAAAGAAAATGACGATGATGATGATGATGATGATGATGAGAAATACTAAAATAGTATTTGTTTTTAATCATTTTTTAACCAAAATTATGCCTTTCACCTAATAAGTACTTCTACATTCTACTATTTAATTAACATTAACATTAAAATGTGATGAAATGTGGTCTGTTTTGATTCAGTCTGTTTTAAAGCATAGGATAATTTCAACTGACATAAGCAGAAAGCATGTATATGCACATGCACACAGACATATACACACCACTTGTTTCTACCTGATTAATAATAATAATAATAATAATAATAATAATAATAATAATAATAACTTTATTTTTATACCCCGCCCCATCTCCCCAATGGGGACTCGGAGCGGCTTACATGGGGACCAAGCCCGAAAACATACAACAATAAAATGATAAACAATTATACCAACAATAAAACATCAATATCAATAAAACCATCATAATAATCAACATATAACATAAGATATTAAAAGCAGAAGAGTAAAACAAGGATCTGTGCCAAAGTGCAAAGTATATCAAATGGGAGAGGCAGATTTCTCAGTAAAGTGCAAAATAGTAGTGGCAGAGAAGACCTGTAGTTGGATGGGTAGATAGTTCAACCTAATAGTTAATTGTCGAAGGCCTTTTTGAAGAGCCAGGTTTTTAGGCTCTTCCGGAAGGAGAGGAGGGTAGGGGCCTGCCTGATCTCCCTGGGGAGCGAGTTCCAAAGTCGGGGGGCCACGACGGAGAAGGCCCTCTCTCTCGTCCCCACCAACCGCGACTGCGAAGGTGGTGGAAGCGAGAGGAGGGCCTCCCCCGACGAGCGAAGAGAACGTGTGGGTTCATAGAGGGAGATGCGGTCTTTATACTAAAGGAACAACAATATGATTTTAGATTGATTACAAATTAAGAATAAGTAAATCAGTATGAAATGACATAATTGCCCCTACATCAAGTAGAAAAGTATAGGGTTGGACGGCTTAACATGGACAAGGCAGGTTAACATGACCTTGAACTGCATTAAAACAATTTCCTGAAAATCTGGAGTAAACTGCAATTTTGAATTTGTTAAAGCAACTGTCACTTCATGTTTGGGCTGTTTACACCACAATCCCAGTTTCCCAGGTAGGATAATCCAGGGACCAGGAATGGTACTTACCTTGCCTTGTTGATCTGATTGATCCCTTGTGCCAGCAGTACTGCTGACTGACAGGTTGGCAGTTCGAATCCAGGGAGAGCAGGTGAGCTCCCTCTGTCATCTCCAGCTCCCCATGCGGGGACATGAGAGAAGCCTCCCACAAGGATGGTATAACATTGCCCTGGGCAATGTCATTGTAGGCAGCCAGTTCTCTCACACCAGAAGTGACTTGCAGTTTCACAAGTCTCTCCTGACACGAAAAAAAGAGATGCCACAGTGTTTTGTTATTAAAGGATTGTTTTCATTCGACATATATTCTACCATCCCCCAAAATCAGGGGACTTTTGTGGGGACCTTTATATAAATAAGCTTAAATATTGTCTGAATTCTATATTCATGTGTATATGCCTTCAAATCACCTATAGACTTATGGTGACCCCATACATTTCTTAGAGAATACTCAGCAGTGGTTTTGCCAGTTCCATTCTCTGCACTGTAGCTTACAGCACCTGGTATTTATTGGCAGTCTCCTATCAAAGCACTAACCAGAGCTGAGCCTGCTTAGCTTCCAAGATCAGACAGGATCTGGTACCAAAATATAAATTCCAAATACATGATGTAAAAGCTGCTTGGAGCCAAAATCAAACAATTGCATGGTTTTTTTTTTCAATCTCTTGGAATTACCCAGTGTTAGTTTAAGTCCATGGGAAAAATACATCTCTAGCTCTTGCTCGGCAGCTTTATTCTTCTTGGGTTGGGAGGAGACAACTTTATACAAAATCTTGTAAAACAGCAAGGATCATGAAGTTAAAGCAGCTCACAAACTGCTTTGACCTCTATGCCTAGCAGTAACTCAGCAGATGATTAGAGGACTGCTTGACCCTTGGCAGCTTTACAGGGTCACATTTTGACATGGCTGAACTGTTCTTGAACAATTCTTCCAATGTACTAGGTACAAACAGTCTTTTCTTCAGCATCAAGCATGCATGTCTTATCATTCCTACCTTTTTTTAAAAAAAATATGGCTATTGAAATATATTTAAGGTTAACTCGCCTTCTTGTTTATGTCGGTTTATGTTTCCAGTCGTCTGCTTAGACAATAGCTAATCACAGCTTTTAAAAAACCTTCTGTAAAGAATTCTTGCTGAAATGCACTCATAGCTTTGAATCTGATTCAGGAATTACACTATGTTGTCTGTCTTCACATGTTCAGCCAAGCAAAGTTTGCAAAAGTTACTTTTTTGAACTTACAGAGGCTACCAAAGAAACTAATGGAGAAGAAAGTTGGCTTTTGAATGAAGACATCTCACACAGCTTTGTCTGGGTCTAAGTAGAAATGGCAGGGGAGCTGACACTGACTGGGTCTATCAACTAAATCAGTGGTTCCCAACCTGGAGTCCCCAGATGTTTTTGGCCAACTCCCAGAAATCCTAACAGCTGGTAAACTGGCTGGGATTTCTGGGAGTTGTAAGCCAAAAACATCTGGGGGCCCCAGGTTGAGAACCACTGAACTAGATGCACAAAATCAATAAAATGTATTAAAGATGTAATTCTTCACTAATTTCATTTTTCAAGAAAGCAACAAGTACTTTTAGAAGTTTTCTTCCCACTGTGAAGATGTTTGTGAAAACCGTGCAGTTTTTATGACTGTTTTAATTGTTTTGATGGATTTTAACTGTGAATTGTTAGTGCTGTTTGTGTTTAATTCTGCTTTAAAGTTTGCATTTTTTAAAATATTTTAAATTGTATACTAATGCTTCTTTGAGTCACCTTTGGGAAGATAAAGCAGGGTAAAAATATAATAATAATAATAATAATAATAATAATAATAATAATAATAATCCCAGTTCAAGACTTAGTCTGTGAAAAAAATCACACAATTTTGATGACAGAAAATAGCATCTTCCACCCAGGAAACACACATTCTGCAATATTTTGGCCCAACAGTATAAAAAATTGTTTGGGGAGCAGAAGAACCATGAATAAATTTTGTGCCGATAAGTCCCAAACTTAGAAGATTCTAATCAGCCAAAGATTCACCTGGGACACATCTACACTGACCGATCAGGTTGGTGTAGAATTGGATCGGCCCCTTGATCTGTCCTTGCCCGATGTTCTCCAAAGCCAGGGGGGAGCCCAAATCCTACAGCAAGGAAGGAATTAAAGGAATTTAAATGGCTGACCTGATGTAGAAATATGTATTTATTCTTACTGCAATAAAGGACAAATGTATCAACGAGAAGGGCATAAACCCCTGTCTGCCTTCAGATTGTGGAACATTGTACTGAATGCTATTTAAAGGAAATGCTGTGGAGCTAGTATCTAAAATTGTTCTCAGAGAAATGAAGGGTTAAAGTTGAGGAAAGCTATTTACCTTAGTACTTTTCCTTTATCTCTGCCACCCACATCATAGGTTCACCAATAGCTTGAGATACAATAGGGAATGTCAAATATTGCAACAGATATCTTATTTTGCATCACAAAGTGTTTTAGACTGTGAGTACTGCTTCTTTTGAAGTCCTCCCCAAGAGTGTCCTTGTCATAATTTTTTAAAGCTTTATTGCTAATTTCTGTGTCAGAATGATAAAAGATGAATGGGCAACACGTAGCTGCATTAACCATGCCAACCAAGGGCATGATTTATTAGTGTGTAATGTTACTTTTCATCAAAATGTCTATGTGAAGACATCTATATCTAGTCTAGAACATTAATTTGACGTACAAAAAAATTCATTATAGTTCCTTCCTTTGAAAAAGAAAGTGGAAGTATAAGATAGTATAAGATAATGTAAAATAAGTAGCAAGCACTTAGATAAGCAACAAACCTCTTTGCTTTTTCATGCTTTGGGAGGCATGATGGCTTAAATCAGGAGTGGGAATTATGAAGTCTTCCAGATGTTATCAGACTGCCATTCCCAGCATTTTTCTTCTTCTCTAAGGTAACTAGAGCTGCAGGGACTACCATCCAATAACATGTACTCACCTTGTCAGAAAGCCTAGGCAAAGCATCCTGCTTCATCAGGCTTCTATTATTTGTAGATTCCGTTGTCAAACAAAAAGTGAAATTGCTATCTCAGTACTATCCTACCTAACCTATTCTCAAACTGAAATATTTTCCATAGAATCATAGAATCAAAGAGTTGGAAGAGACTTCACGGGCCATCCAGTCCAACCCCCTGCCAAGAAGGAGGAAAATCACATTCAAAGCACCCCCGACAGATGGCCATCCAGCCTCCGCTTAAAAGCCTACAAAGAAGGAGCCTCCACCACTGTATTTCAACAGCTTCTGTATTTCAACAGAGAAATACCACATTTCATATTCAAGTAATGCAATATAGGAATTCAGATAGCTCTCCACACATATTCAAACAATGTATGAAGTTCTAGTATGGACTGGCTCTTTCATCTGGTCCCACATGATCATTTTATAAAGTGGATGTTCATCACAAGTGTGAAAAGTGTCTACATGAGTACTGATGGTTGTGTACAGGCCTCCTCCATGCAATGAGGATGTGTTTGCCTAACACATATATTGTTGGGATATAACAACTGTGTCTATGATGAGATTAACCTTAGTCAGTGGTGGGTTGTCTACTGCTGATCTCTTCCAGAATCTGTCATCTCAGGCTATCCCATTCTGATTAATGTTAAAATTGTGTCTAGCTGACATCAATCAACATCTATTTTCAGTCTGTATAGCAACTTCTAAGGACAGTAGGTGTTGCAATGCTGCAAGACAGGAGCTTAGATACCTTAGGCACCAGATTCCATCTGATCTTGCTGCAAGGGGCTTGCTGAAAAGGGAATGACATTAAACATTTTTGAGTCTTTATAGTAAAAGAATAAAAACAATTTCATACATGTCAGAAGACAAGGATGGCTGGCACACTATTGGTTCAGAGTGAATTCTTAAAAGCTTTTGTGGAATGTTTCCAAAAACTGTCACCCATCCAGTGATTTTGTACTTGCACCCTAAAGTCTACTGGGATAAACTTCTCAACTGTGTTGTGGCAATGTTGAACCACAATCCCCAGTACTACCGAAGTGGTATTCAGATTTTGTAGATGTGGGGGTGGCCTACATTGGGGTCATAGTAGGCCATCAAAATACTAAACCATAGCTCATGCCAAAGAATTGGAGATAAGGCAAAGTGAAGAGAAGGAAGAGGATAGAAGAGAGAATTCAAAAGAGAGATGAAATTCTAGGTTTTTTCTCCCTTCTACTGAGACTTAAGAAGCCATTACAGATGAGAAAAGAGGAACTGATAGGCAGAGAGAGCAGCAGCAACAAAATCAAAGTCCCACTGCCATTACCAAGTAATGGGTTTGAGGACTCACAGCAGAGCATAAAGCCAATTTCAAGATCTTCGATGTCTGCTCCTTCCCCCTGTTACTGCCTACTTTTGCTGTGAACTGTAGACTTCAGTCTGAACTGAATGCCTTTGTTTGTGTGTTACTTTACCAGGCAAGTCAATTCAGTAAACAATATCAATTTGACCCTGTATTTGATGAAGTGTGTCTTTTGTCAGCAAGCCGTGTATCAAATGGCTGGTAACTGTCTTCTACTTTCTATATTATGCTGCTAGATTGCATCATTCCTTTTGTAATCCATGCGTAAGAGTGCCACTGAATTGCAGCCCAAGTCTTGATCTGTGGAGTGAAACAAAAGCTTTATGAATCTTTTTTTTAAAAAAGCCTGAACAATGTATTTGTTCTGGCTTGCTGTTTGGATAAAGTTCTTTTAAAACACTAATTTAGATTATAGTGTGCTTTTCACTTCAATTCTATACCAGAAATATTTATATTTATATTTCTGGTATTAAAACTGTAATAATACCATTATGCCTACAAATTATTGGTTTCTTTTGCTTGTTTATGACTGATAGCCCAAGTCAATAGTTTTAAAGTAATCCTGATCTTCAACTAAAATAATTCCTGAACTCCTTTGCAACAACTTGCTGGTACAAATGCAAAAATATTATTTGAAGTTTTACTGACTTTCTTTGGGTATTTAATAAGAAAGTTTCCTGAAACTAAAATACTTATTGGTTGATAGATTATTATTATTCTAGTTTGTTATTTAATAAACTAGATTATTATTCTAGTTTTTAATTAAACTTAATTCTCTAGCCCTCTGCAAGTTAGGATTCTCAAACTAAATTGGACACAATGGAAGAAGAGGAATAGAACGTGCAGGAAAAGCAAGCAACCATAGTTTATGAAGACATGGGTGGCATTTGAATACAGTCATAAAGAGTACAAACAGAGGGCTTTTAAAGACAATGCTATGCTGGTCTAACTGGAAAAAGAAAGATGGAAGTCCTTTTATCAATACAAGATCATAGAATTGGAAGAGACTACAAGGACATCCAGTCCAACCCCTTACCATGCACTATAGGATAAAGTGCAGTCAGAATAAAGTGTGTGGATCAGATTAATTTTTACCAAGCATTATTCTGCGATGAGATTTCACCTTTCCACAAATATTTTGCACAAGCATGAGACATTATGGACTATCACAGATATGAAAACTAGCCAGCCTCACAATGTTGGTTCTTTTTGTCAAAGACTTATACAGTATTCACTTGTCCTAATCAGTTAGAAGTCTCACCTTAGAAAAGGAAAAAAAAGTGTGCAGGCTGCTTTCTCCATTCATTGCAGTAAGGGTATTCACTTCATCTGCACACAGCTTCCCTTCCAATCAAAATAAACAAAAGTATTCTGGGTGAAGAATTTCATGTATACACAGAAGTTTCTAAGGTGCCAAGGACCCCTTAATTCAAAAGGAAGGGGCTGGAGAGAGACAGAGAACAATCGCTATGCAAAACCTACTTATTATAAAATACAGAATATTTTGGTTTAAATCCAATTTCTAGTCCAATTAAAATAGACCCACTGAATCAGTTACTAAATCGGTAGTAGTACATAAAGACATTTTGAAGACTTTATTTCACAGATTTTAAACAAATTCCCCTCTCCCATGATTTTTTCACCTTTTGGTTTCTTCTGCACAGAATTTAACTTCTGGGAGCTACCCAACTATTTCTAATCAGAGATTAGATTAGAAATGATTAATTAGAACCAGGGGAGCTGTTATTTCTAACATTGCTAAGAAGTGATCGCAAGCAATTTAATCCCTGATAAATTCTCCAAAAAAGTAAGACATTTACAAACCATAAGAATTAAGAGAAAGGGAGAGAATGGGGGAATGTGCTACGTTTTTTAAAGAAATACTAAATGACACATAGGAAGAATATTTATAGTCTTATTGACAGTGCCCAATGCTGGTATTACAGTTACAACAAATCAAAAGTTTGCATTATATACTTGATGAGGACATGCCTATGAAATGCAGCAAGATGAGAAAATAGTGCTGAGATTGAAAGGAAATGCCTTTCCATTTTGCACTTTATTATTGTCTCTGAGCCACTGTCTTGTGTAAATGCTAGCAACATTAGCTAACTATTGCTGGTGACCACAAATAGCTTCAACTCTTCACGTTAGGGCATCTTTAGAACACTTTAGATGTGTTTGGCAACTGCTCACCTTTGTCCTATCCAGATTTCTTTTGGGCAATTAATATTAATCTGCCATCAGCATGGTTTATTTTTATGGAGTATTATTCATATTGTTCCATTCTTGAGAAGCAAAAAAGCTTAAGAGAAGATTAATGTATCAGAGTAAAGGCATAGCTAGCTACTTTAAATGGTTTTGAGTTGAAGGTTAAGTTTTGTCTAAGTAAAAAGAGAGTTTACAATATTTACTTCTGCCTTGTCTGTAACTTACCATAACCCAATATTTCTTTGTAAGTTTTTTCCCAGGATCTTCACACATAGACACTAGGGGTATGCAATTTTTTGTTAGTTGTTGTAAGTTGTATCAAATTTGTTAAATTCGTACTTACAACATGATATCTAACACATGGGCCATACCAAAAACGTAAGAATCAAAATTTACCCAATACTTTTCATTTGAATTTTGTAAACCTTGGAAGCTTCCCAAAGTCAGTTTCATTTTCAGCACAAGGAAGCAAAGCAAAGCCAAAAAGGCTGCCTTTCCTCTTTAAATTAATGGCTTCTCCCCATTAGAAGAAGGAAGCAGCAAGGAGAAAGCAAAGTTCACTGGGAAAAAGACTGAGAAAGCATAGAATTCTGGGAAATGTAATTTGGGAAGGCAAGGAGCCCTATGGCTGAGAATTCAAAAGGTCCTGCCCTAAACTACATTTCCCAGAATTCTGCTCAGCATCAGAAAGCCCCAATCAAGATAGGGGAAAGATTTGTCCTTTTGTAGCAGCAGCCAACCAACTGCCCTAATAATACAGGAAGAATCTAATTAATTTCCATTTTTTCATCTGCTTCTATACTATCCCAGTTTTACCTGCTCTTCTTCCCTCACCCACTTTCCCCCTTTGGCTTCAGTGTACATTAATTGCTGCAAATATACTTCAAAGTGTAAAAGTAGTTTTCAATCAGATTATTCTGCAGGAGAGAGATGAGAGAAGGTGGTGCTCTTCCCAGGAGACCCATGCAAAAACAAACTGCTGCAGCCTGTTCTAGACTATGTGTTTTCCCTCACTGATAACATTAACCATCTTGTATAGATTCTATACATATCCCAGTTTTCATCTGGTAAATACTATAGGGTATATACAGTATTCTCTCGCTAATTTGCGGTTTGGGTTCCGTGGATTCGCTATTTCGCGGATTTTCCCATCCAGCCCACCCTCCCCTCGCAGGCACAAAAGGACCCAGTTTGAGGCACGTGACCCGGCCCGTGCTTCCTCCTCAGCCACCTGCAGGCAGTGCCAGTAGGCCCTGCCTGTGCTTCATCACCTCAGGAACAACAAGGAATACAGTACAGTATGTTAATAGAGAAAAAGAGGGAGGGAGGGAGGCTATATTGATTGGAATAAATAGAGTGCTGCTACTTCGCGGTTTTTCACTTTTTGTGGGCAGGCCTGGAACCTAACCCCCGTGAAAAGTGAGGGAACACTGCAGTTTGTGTAGAGGAAATTACATGGAAATCATGCAGTTGCTGCCATGTAGTACCTAATGCTCGTAGTCGTGTGTGTGTTTAAATAAATGAAAGCTAATTTGTTGGTCACTCTTGTATGACACCCTTAAAACAAATAAGCTTCATTCTTCGTAGACCACAAAACATAATTAGCATCAAACAAACTGCAACTATCAATTTAGCTGAAGGATGTTGTGGGAACAACCTTTTATAGATTCACATAAAAAATGGGTGTTGGGGACTTGCCAGTGATTTCCAGTAGTAAATGTGATTTTGCAAATGACTGATCATACGAAGATGACCCAGTACTCTTTTGCATCTTTAGAGGTGGCAAGATCATTAATTCATTGATTAATGCTCCTTAAGAATGGCCATCTAAACTGTAGCATTTTGCTTTGTGTTTTGCAAGGGACTGTTAAACAAGTATTCTTTAAAAAAGTCAGTTCGTGATTTCACTTGTCATAAAGTCTTCCATTCAAATTCGAGAAATTTTCAAATGGCAGTTCAAGATATTACAGAACCCCTGTCTCCTGACTTAAAGGCAAAGGTAAAGTATATAGTAGTTGCATTGGAGAGTCTAGAATATTGTCCAGCTAGGTTTTTTTTTTTTGGGGGGGGGGGGAGGATGACAGAGGTTAGGCACAGTTATGTTATCTTATATGCCCTTTATCTAGAAAGGTTGGTGCAGATAGTAAAAGGCTAGCTTGCCATACATTCGGGGTTGTTTTATTTGACATTGTTGTCTTTCTCTCTTTAGTTTACATGTACAATTGAAAGCAAGTTAAAATAGCTTTAGAATGTCTACAAGCAAGAAATCCACTATCTATTATCAGATCACTTGAAGGGAAAATGGCATGTCCCACAATTGTTCCTATTTGGCAAAGGCTGTCCCAATTAATTTTCATCCATCCCATATTTTCAGCTGATGTTAAAATGTTTCAATTGCTCTCTCATCTTCCACTTTCCCTGTTTTCTCACAGTTTACTTCAGTTATTGCAAACTCAGTTCAAAGTGCATAAGTAATGTGTACTCAGGATGGTGTCACATTGAAATGCAGTTCGAAGCTGCCTCAAGATTGGGTTGTCTATGAAACGTGCACTCCCAATGCACCCTGAAGCACACATCAAACCCAAAACAGCATATTAAAAAAACTCACCAGAAATTCAAGAATAAGATACTAAATCCACTGCAGCCAATCAGAGTATAGACTATGCAGTGCTGGAATCAAGACCAAGAAATGCGGAATGATTGTTAGGACAGGGCTAGCATTGACACATTTGAAAAACTGGAAACACATCTCACTGGAAGGTAAACAAAGCCAGTGGAAACCATAGCATTCTCATGGGAACATCTGTCCTGCACCCCTTTGTCTCCATTTGCTGTGTCCTGCCTTGGTCTAGTGCAGATCCCAAATGGACATGTCAAATCCCATCAAACGCTGTTCATGACGATGCCCATCAGTGCATCCCACCAGATGAGGTAAGAAAAATATTTCTGCATTCAGATTGATCTTTTTGGCCATCACCACAACCTGGAGTTGGTTCCTGAGGTGCTTTCAGACTCAGTTTAAATGGCTGTATAGTTTACATGTCTCTCGCCTGTGTTTAAATGTCTCTCTTCCCCCACCCTCAGTTAACTCAGAAGGGGGGAAAGAAGGGGGTGAAATCTTGCCCTTCTCAGTATGCTTAGGTAAGAGCAATATGCTGTAACTTCTTCTAGCTTGCGTATTATTTCTCATTAAAAACTTTGAACATCTCGATCACACTCAATAGACCACGTCCAAACAGCCTGGATATGAGCGATATAGGGCTTTGTAGTCCAAAATCAACATCCTGGACTGTGCCCAGAAACTGACTGGCCAGTAGCCCTGTTGCAACAAGGGAGTTGTGAGCTTTCTGTAATCAGTGCTTGTTAGCAACCTGGCTACAATTCTTTGGATCAGTTGAAGTTTCCAAACACTCATAAAATAGTGCATTACAGTTATATAATTTGGATGTAACTAAGGCATTTTTGTTGCAGCAGTTAGGTTATCTGTCCCAGGGACCTAAGGCCAAGCTGTAACTGTGAAAATGCACTTCTGGCCACCTGAGATACCTGAGAACCCAGAGTCAGGACTGAATTCAGGAGTACACTCAAGCTGAAAGCCTGAAACTTCATTCCATCCAACACAGGCTGAATCCCTAGTCATTGAGCTCTCTTTCAGTTGACTAGAAGTAGCTTTCTCTTATTTGGTTTAATCTTAAATTTGTTTGCCTCATCTAGTCCATTACAACTACCAGGTATCAGTTTAGCACACAATTAAGTACAAATGAGCAATAGGGCTTGGTATCATCAGCATATATCTCACCTGAAAGCTCAGGACAACTCTCTTAGCAGTGTACATATATGTAATAGCATGCAAGTCAAAATGGCCCTTCACAGGTCAAGGAATAAAACGGGGGATTCATCTTCCCAGAAAGGATTGGAGCCACTTCAAAGCAGTGCCTTCAAGACCCATCCCATGAGGCACTCAGAGGAATACCATGGTTGACAGCGTTCAGCGGTGCTCAGAGATCCAGCAGAACCAACAGGTATCCACTCCACCTGGCTAGTTTCCAGTATAGGTCATTCGCCAAGGCAAGTCGTTGTCCCATAACCAGGCCTGAGGTCAGGATGAAAGAGATCCAAATAATCAGTTTCATACAGAAACCCTTGGAACTTGGAGGCTGACATATGCTCCAGAGAGTTGCCCCAAAATGGGACATTGGAACCAGCCAATAATTATTGCAAAAGGAACCAGATACCTCTTGAGTCAGTCAGGATGACGGCTGGATGGAAGGTGTCCTTCCAATAAAGTCTTTGCATGTCATACAGACGACATTAGGATTTAGAATTGCACTTTCAAAATAAATATGAGGAATTATTCTAATTCTTAGCATCCTACCTCCAGTTAGCAGTCATTATAGTTGCATTTTAATTACTCTTCTGGCTTCTACCTCCAACTTCTCAGAATTAATCAAATAATTACTTTTTGGTTACTTTTAATAGCTATTGGTATATTTATATTTAAACAGCTTTCATTAAATGGGACACAAAATTATAGTTGTCTTAGCTTGAGCATAAATCTAACAAAGATGCTCAAAAAATGACATCTCCCTTGTAGGTTCTCCATTTAATTTGCATGACTCTTCCTTTGCAGAGTTTATGGGCACTGGCGAAAAAGGAAAATGAAACCAGTGTGCAAGAAGGGAATGATGAAACCACCCCATCCCTGAGATGTCTGTATTCATCTATCTCTGAGTGTATATGTGAGAGCATGAAATGCTGGGAGGACTCACTGCATAAAACCCAGGGGAAGTTAGGTTGCTGAATGATAATGCAATGATATTGTATCTTTTTTATTCATAACTAATCTTTAAGCAGCATCTTCTGCTGGAAATTTGTTTGGCAGCTAAAAATTACCAAAACTGTATATTCGAACCTGAACCCAAAAAAGGTGAATGCAATAGCTTATGGCCTGTTGGTCGATAAAGATGACTGTGTTTGATGGTTCTAAAGCTGCTTGAGAGAACAGTTGTATATAATACAGCTGTCACACCATTATCTGCAACTATGTTTAAAGTGTCTTTGTTTTTCTAGCTGTATCTTATTGGCAGAATGAGAGGACAGATATGTGATATTGTGAATCCTGTCACAGTAACTGATAATTGCAGGATGTGCTATACACATGAAATAAATATTTCTCAAATATTTACTTCTGGAATAAAATATGTGGAGTCATTAGAGCTTTCATAATTTAGAAAGGGAGATGCAAAATACAATTAAGTCCTTTCCCCTTTGAGATATTGTGCAAGCTATGGGAAAAAACTGAATGAAATCAGATCCCATTAACCCAATCAATTGTTAGAAAGTCTAAACAGACACATTTAAAGCATTAGGCACCACTTTCTTCTGCAGTGCCTTGAGGATCTGGAATAATTGCAGGAAACATCTATTACCATCCCCTGAGCATTTTTTCCATTACTATGAACTCATCATTTTATGACATTAAAATATTTATTCATAGGGTGAGAAGAAAAAAATTATATAGACTAAGAGATCTATATGAGGCCACAACCCATAAACACGTACGCAACTTAAGGAGTGACTGACCTATTCTTAATGTATACTGGCTATCTGTCAATCTGCCAAATCTTCATTTCACTGCCCTTCCTTCCATAAACATGAAAGCTGAATAGTCCTTACATGGCTATGGAGAATTTATATTGAGGTTTAAATATTTTTTTAAAGTCTCATCTATAGCACTTACTTAGCATTTGGCAACACAGTTTTTTTTACAGGGATTAAAAAAGTTTGGGAAGAAATCTGAAAACTGTCAGAAAAAAGAGCACTTGATCTTAAATAAGAACTACAGCTCCCTTTAGAGTCTTCTATCCAGATTAAAGGGTTGTTTTAAAATATTCACAGATTATGTTTTATCCCTGAACATTTAAGCTTTGTCAATCGCAATTTGAAAGTTATTTGATGACAAGATGTAAAGAGATTGGTAGATAATTCATTGATATTGACATAATTCATAAAATTGGGAGAAAGAGAAAGATCATTTTTGTTACATTTTTTTAAATCAATAAAACCACAATTCCTGCCTCACCAGCAATTATATTTTACTTCTTTCCTTCAAATTTCATGAACATTTGTCACACAAGGGGCATGTCTATACTGACCATTTAGCACAAAGGGCCAGCTAATCGTCTCCACGGTGGCTAAATGACACAGAGCTGAACCAGGTTAATGCCTGCCCTGATTCACATTAACCAAAGTTGCAGGTTGCTTTAAATTCTCCCCCAGAATCCAGAGCAAACTGAGACCATCAAAACAATTGGGTTTTTAAAACTTTTTTATAAAAAAGTAGGAATCTGAAATCTGTATTTCTTTTGAATGCTATTCCTTATCCTGTTAAAAGTACAGTATGACACCTGTATCTGTGCAGGATATGCTCCTGAACTTATAAATGAGAACAAGAAAGTGTTGACTATAGCAAATTCTATTGAAATGAATGACTTCGGCAGGAAGCATACTATAGAATTGCTCAAAAATCTTATATAGAACATTTTTGTCAGATGTATGTAGGTGAAACCATGAGTACCACTTGTACTGTATAACCACTTCTCTGTCCAACACCTAGAGCAGATATAAAATCGATCATATGAAGTAGCAAACGTTAAAGCATCCACATAACCAGTCTGTAGAAAGCAGACACAGTCAGAGATGGAAGAGACTGGGGAACGGTTAACATTTTTAACATAACAATTAATAAACTAAAAAGAAATAATTCAATTGATTAATTTTAAACAAAATACACCTTTAAATATACCTCTGCAATATCAGAACACAATTGAAAATCTCAATTCATCATTTTACACCTCCTTGACTGCTTTGAGCTATGGAAGGAAGTCAATAACTTGCATAGATTTTTCAAATTAACCTTCCTTCCTTCCTTCCTTCCTTCCTTCCTTCCTTCCTTCCTTCCTTCCTTCCTTCCTTCCTTCCTTCCTTCTGGCAGCCAGGATATCTGAAAGGCTACCTATTTCCATATGAGCCAGTGGATGACCTGATGTGTGCTCCTCCATCGTGACTACTACTACTACCACTACTACAATGATGATGACTATTATTTATACCACACTTTTTCTCTCCATAGGGAGACTCAAAGCGGCTAGTTGGGTAGGTGAGTAGATGTGCTAGGATGCCTCTTTACTAGCATTCTAATTGTGGAACTGCCTTCAAAGGGCTGGCTCCATCTCTTTTGAAGTTTCAGTGGACAGCTAAGACAGTATTATTTTACATGACTTTAGAACTAGGGTTGGCTTCTCTGACTATTTTAACTGTTTGTGGTGTTTAAAATTAGTTTAAGAAATTGTAATTTTAAAAGTTGTTTAAAATTAATGTTGACTCTGGATCTCAACTGCCATAAGCGTTCTTGCACCGACCTTATTTAATATCTTCACGAACGATCAGCCACAACCTCCACTCACAAAGAGCTTTATATATGCTGATGACCTTGGCCTTACAACACAAGCAAAAGATTTTGAAACAGTTGAAAAGCAACTCACCAATGCCTTGAAAGATCTCTCCAGCTACTACAAAGAGAACCACCTGAAGCTGAACCCTTCCAAGACACAAGTGTGTGCTTTCCACCTACGTAACCGCGAAGCCAACAGGAAACTGAAAGTTACTTGGGAAGGCCAAGAGCTCGAACACTGTTTCCATCCTAAATACCTTGGTGTCACCTTAGATCGAACACTAACATATAGGAAACACTGCATGAACACCAAGCACAAAGTAGCTGCACGCAATAACATCCTGCGGAAACTGACTGGCAGCGCATGGGGTGCAGACCCACAAGTAGTAAGAACATCAGCCCTGGCCTTGTCTTTCTCAACTGCAGAGTATGCCTGTCCTGTCTGGCAAAAGTCTGCCCATGCAAAGCAGGTGGACATAGCACTGAATGAAACATGCAGAATCATCACGGGATGCCTTAAACCTACACCTGTTGATAAACTCTACAAGTTAGCTGGCATTGCCCCTCCTGACGTGCGACGGGAAGTTGCTGCTAATGGTGAGAGAAAAAAAGTTGAACATTGTGAAAGCCACCCACTGCATGACTATCACCCTCCTCCCACCAGACTCAAATCAAGGAAGGGCTTCATGAGAACCACCACTCCTCTTGATGTTCCTCCAGCAACAGCAAGGGTGTCCCTCTGGGCAGCTAAACCTGGCAATTCTAACTGGATGACCCCCCAAGAGGGTCTTCCTCCAGGAGCAAACCAAGAATGGGCAACTTGGAAGTCCCTGAACAGACTCAGAAGCGGAGTGGGCAGATCAAAAGACAACTTGGCAAGGTGGCACTACCTGGAGGAATCCTCCACCTTGTGTGACTGTGGAGCTGAACAAACAACTCAGCATATGTATGCTTGCCCACAATGCCCTGCCTCATGTACGGAGGAGGAGTTGTTTAAAGCTACAGACAATGCGGTTGCTGTTGCCCGCTTTTGGTCCAAAACTATTTAGTTGCTTGTGATTCCTTTTTTCTTTTTTTTTATTTCCATTATTTGAAATGTACAATGCTTTTGACACGAAATAAATAAATAAATAAAACTGCCATAACCACCATCCTGGTTTACGGAACGATGCCTTTGATGAACCCAAGCACTGCCAGAGAACTATGTTGACCAATAACACCCAAAACAGCCTAGATAATGATTCTGATGGAGTTTTCTGTTAAATGTGTTTTGTCTGCATTCAGATGCTGTTTATGTATTCCTTATTTTTCCTGTTATTTGTCCAAAAACACAAATAAATTGTAATTTTAAAACCTAGTATATACACTATACCAAAAACCTAATTACTCCCCCTAGTCCCTAAGGAATTTGGTGAAAAACCACATTTTAACATGTCAGCTGAAAGAGGTCACCACTTCTTCCAAGCTGAGTTTACTACTTATGGTTTTATCCTCCTCCACCCAGAAGTTTTTTTAAGGTAAAAATTCAGCAAAAATCAAAGAGAACTGGGCTATGGGTAAAGAACAAGACAATTAATGTAAAAAAATTGTCAGTCTATTTAATCAATTAATAACTTAATTAATAATAACTTAATTAAGAAAAACATCAACCTGGAAATTCTGATGTAAGTCAATCATTTTAGTGGAGAAATAAAGATAATTAATTTCCCGTTTTTTATTGGCAAATTTCTGACTTAATATATAGCTTGATTGCTTTTAATCCATCCAGTTCTTATCACTGGAATTAATCCAGAGACTACCTGTTACTGAGTTATTGTTTTAAAATAGTGGGTGCTTGTTTCATTTTAGCACATTGTCAATTCCGCATGGAAAAGTGAAATCTTGGCCACTTAAAAATCAGTGCAGGAATAAATAGAGTTACCCCTCACTGTGAGGTCTTATGCAGTAGTTCCTCCACTCAGAGGTTATCCTAGACTACCAGAATGCCCCTGTGGACAGGGAATCCCTTTCCTGTCAACAAAGAAAACGGGTAAACATCAGGGGGTGGGATCTGAAATGTGGGGCACCTTGATAAATGTCAGCCTCTAACTATAAATTGTGTTGCTCAAGCTGCTTTAATTGGACTAATCTGTGTGGCTGGTAAGAGACTGATTTAAGAGTCTGATCCATGTAGCTGGTAAGACCTGCATAGCACAGTCACTTGATCAGATGACTTGGACTGGAGATGAAGGCGCAGTGCCAACTTGTCTCCCATTCCCAAATAAAAGGCTCTGCCAGGGCAGTGGCTGGCTCTAACCAAAGCTACTTGAGGTTAAGGAAATTAAAGCATTGAAAGCTAGGAGAAGTTCTGCAACACCTTTTTGGTTCTCATTTAAAAGCTAGACACTGAACTGTGAATCGTTTTCTCAGTCAAAAATGCATTTAACTGATGAACTTCTGAAACATTAGTACGATTCACTTTCTATTTTTATCTGTACATCAGGCAAAAATAAAGGCATTTTTCACATAAGACAATTTTAGCGGTTGCCAACATTATTAACCACCATGGTTGCATATATCTTGAATGTCCTGGAAATCACAGGAATGTCCCTGGGAACTGCAAAATTCCCAGTACATAGCCCACTCTTTAGAATCATAGGTTTAATTTTCCGGCATTAATTCTCCCCACTCATCAATATGAATAGTACTGGATGTTTTTCTCAAGGTGATCCATAAAGCAGTCAAAAAATGGCCAGAACACAGTCTTCTTTTTTGGGGGTGAGGGGGGGTGGGGTGGGGGGGTGCTCTCAAGAGCCCAAGCATACCATAGAGTCACCATGGAAGACCTATTAAAATTCCTAGAGAAGATCTATTTTGCCAGACATGGGTAAATGAAGCCACAAGTTCTGGTCCCATGGATACAGAAGTCATATAGTAAGGTATTAAACATGTTTTTTTTAAAATTTCTACTGCCTCACAGCAACTTGGACTAGAACACTGCTTCTTAAACCATTAGTCCCAACCCCAATTGGGGTCCCCTTAGCTCAATGTTGGGGTCCCAAAATTGGCAACTATAAAAGGCTTCTGAATGTCACCTAGTGGTTGCTTGAGATATTTATAGAAATCTGTTGTGTAGTGTTTATATTTGACTCTGCAGAAAATACTTCCAAGGTACTTCATTAAAAGGAAAATAAGCCTGTTTAGAAAGCCTTGCAAATACTGATTTATTATCAGTAAATGTTTGGGTTTTATACATATTTAAAACACCTGTAAATAATTTTGGGACAAAAGAGGTTCTGAGTTGAAAAGTTTAAGAAACCCTGGCCAAGATGATCATTGTGGTCTCTTCTAACTGTGTGGTTCTGCCAGCTTAAAATTGACAGTCTTCATCTTTTCTTCTATTTCAACAAATGAGCATGGATATGGGGTTGATATGTAAAGTATGAATAGAATAATAAAAGCTACCTGCCTATCAGATGAAAGAGATTAATTATAGCTTCCTTTTCTCTTCTGGTAAGTTCTGGTCTGCTGCTTCTTCATAATAATTTGCCTGTATCTTGCCATTCGTGCAGTAGTCAAGGTGATGGGAAGTTGAGAGTTTTCTCCTCTTTCTTTTAATTTCAGAAACCCTCATTATGATGCTGATAAGCACAGAGATGCACACAAGCACCAAAAAGCACGTATTCAAACACCTCTCTCCTGTTAGCCTTTACTTTGTCACTAATAAAATCATGTATACTAATTTAATTTTTAATTTTAGTTTTAGCAGGAGGTTCTGGATCAGTAGGAATCTACAAAAATGTTTCCATGTTATAAGATCAGTGCAACCAGTAAAGCTGTAACTGATAAGAATTAGGTATTGTTTTTATTTTGTGCCATGGCAAGAATGAAGATTTATTATTTTCCAAAAAGGGTTGCACATTTTTTTATAAGAAGCCAAGAATCAGCATAGAAAGCATGAAGCATTTGACAGAGTCTACAATTACTTCTAGAAAGATGCAATTTATCTCTACTGGTGAGCTTTTCTTTCTGTTGTATCTTCTACAGAGTTTTTGTTGTGGCACAGACAATCTCTTTTGTATACAGAAAGGCAACAGGAAGTTTAAAATAAGCATCTCAACATGTGCTTCAGAAAATCTGTAATCTAGTTTTCACAATATGCAGACAAAGATTTGACTCTTACTATTAATCCCCATTAGAGCAGACTGCTTGAATCACTGGGACTTACCAATGTGTGGACAGTGAATTTGTCAATTGATTTAATTAATCTATTCTCGTTCTGTTATCGAGCCACTTATACCACCACCACCACCCCCAAAAAGATGTATAGTTCGCCAGACAAACAATTTTTTTATTAAAATCTTTTCCAGAGACCTGGAGTTGAAAACTATCAAAGCACTAGAGGTTCCAGAATGGACCTAGCAACAGCTGTACCCCACTAACTCTCTCAATTCTAACTTTAATAAAATATTTCAATTTGATGATTTTATATAACTTGTATCTTTTATATGAATTTATTGTATCAATTCCTACTAGATGAAATGTATAAACTGTTTCTAATATATGTAACAAAATGAAACTTGAAGGCAGCCACCTCTCATGAATAATCCCTTGAGAAAGGGGACCTTGGCCAAAATCTCTCCCAATACATATAACTATCAGAACCATTGTGTAGATCGATGACCTTTTAGAGAAGGAAACTGTGGAGAAGTCATAGTTATTGTGTTTAATTTTGACTGTTGAAGTCTGTTTTTGTGTTTAGTGACACAGTAGCTGAAACAGAAGCCATTTTGTTTCAATCCACAGTGGTGCTGTTACCAAGGAGACGAAGCTGGCTAGCTCATCTGAGGGAGAAGTGGGCGGAGCCAAGAAAAGGAAAAAAGGGGAGTTTTAAAACAGAAGCCAGAGTGAGAGGAGTGTGTGTGTGTGTGGCTGGAGGCTTTTCAGTCAGGAAGGACTGAGGAGACAGGCCTGGACAGAAATCTTTAGTCAAGGCAGACTAAAGGGAGCCTAGTCAAGATCTCTAGTTGAGAAAGACTAGTGATCAGGAATTTGATCGGTAGTAGATCAAATTATAAGTTTTATTGTAGTTGGAACATTGTTCACTAAGGAGCTCAGCTGAGGTTAGAGTTCGCTACAATTTATATCATCAGTAGGAGAGTGAGAGTGGATTTACACCAGAGACTACTGTTGGGTGGTTATAAGAGTTATTAAACCACTTGTTTATCTAAAGTTCCATAAGTAAATCAATCAACCTGCAACCATAAACTTTGTACGCAATAAACGTGTTGTTCTTTGTTAACAACTGACTCATTTCATCTCATCTGCATCTGTGGAGCCAAATTTCATTGGTGATAATTCAAAAACCTCACGTTGGTGGCAGTTACCTTAATAAATCACCTAATTGGGGAAGAGTAATAGTCACATTTACCTCAGAAAGGGAACCACAACACAGAAATCCCTAACTACAGAGACAGAGGCTGGGATCTTGAAATAAAGATCACCCCCTGTAATCCTTCCCCTCATATAAAGGTGATATATAAATAATTTAGAGGGATTAAAAGATACAAAAAATCCTCTCAGCAGTGGAAACAGCATTTACAATCTGCCTCACACCAACATCATCCATTACAATTTGGTGACAGCAGTGGGATCAAAAAGGATTCCATCCCTGCCTCACATCTTTCCGTTGCAGAAACATTGGGCATTGTCCACTACAGCAAACCTTTGGGTTCCTGCCCAACCTCTTGGGGATATCCTCCTCTGGCTCTGCCACATGGCTTTCCATGGGCATAGGCACATGGAGAGAACAACTGCAAAGCCCCCAAATGTTTCAATTGTTCCAAGCCTCAAAAATCTTGAGGTAAACCTGGAACTTATAACTGTCCAGAATGCAGATATGGACTTATTGCAGGAGATGTTTACCAATATTCATACACATACAAAAAATAGAAATTGTGGGGGATATTGGGGGCATTTCCCCCCTCATGTGCTTTTTCTCTATGTAATGGCATGTGTCTGTATGTGTTCCTGCTGCAAGTGAGTGCTCCATAATACAAATCTGCACCTGCAGTCTGACATGGCATGGACTGACATCCAAATATGTTTGAGAGAGTTCAGACATATTGCAGCTTTACTGGCTTAACGGACAGGGTACAGTGCACTACCATGCTCCAGTTATTATTTTTTTCATTTGTAATATAAATTCAGGTCAAGGAGGCTGTGAGACGTGCAGGGCAGAAGCAGGAGATCGCTGCTACTATTGCCCGTAATGTCAGGCTGCCTCTGCTGTATTTCTTAAATGATCTACTGTTACATGAAGTGTACTTGGACACAGGGAAAGAAACATTTAACTCCCAGTTTTTCATATGAAAAGCATTGTGGGGATTTACAGCTGAGTCCTTTATATTTCTATTGATGGGGAAATTAGTTTGAATTCAATGCTAAATAGATGGAAAGGCTAAGGGTAGGATTTTTTATTTTATTTTAGGGACACAATTCCAAATTGGAAGGTCTTTTGGGGACTGCATTCCAGCAATGAATAGGGCTGAGCCGAAACAAAAGGAGTAAAGCCGGATTAAATTCTTACCTGTCTTGACATTTTCCCACCAAGCATTTGATAGGTATTATGCATGTTTGCTCAGAAATATGTCCCAATATTTAAATATTTTCAATATTTAATCTTATTTTAGTGTTTGTATGTTCTTTAGGTTTTAAATTTTATTGTTTTTAGTGTTAGCTGCTTTGGGTCTCTTTTCAGAGAGATAAAGTGGGATAGCAGTAATCATCTTCTACATCCAAGCCATAGAGTATCCCATCCTTGTAGCATGGAATCATAGTGCTAGACTCAGAATGGAAAGACATAAGAATTTCTTATCCCAGGCTGCCAAAACTATAGCAAAAGCTGTAGATGCTGGCTCTGATGCAGTTCAAAGCCCAATTTGTTAATTTAGATCTTCTCCCAGTGTACTGGATCAATCAAGATTCAATCTATTCCAATCTGAACTCTGAAAATGAATCAACATTCTGGAAGGTGAGTAACCACCAGTCCTCCTTTCCCCTCCACTTACTAGCAATGGCAAACTAAAAAGGGCTACAACTTTTTTTTTTGCACATTTGTATAAAATTTGGAGATGTGGCAGATCCTTAAAAAGAAGAGCAAATCAGTCTAATTTTATCTTGGTTTTGTGGTAAACAAGGTACTCATAAAATTTAATTTTTTAAAAGTTGTTAATTGCTCATTCTTGGCCATTCATTTCACACAATCTTTTCCCCCTGCCATGATGTCTTGAGGGTATCAGTCAGTTAAGATTATTTAATTTATCATTCATTCATTAGTGATCACTCGTGTTTGAGTATGATTGTGTTCCAAGGGTAGAGTCTTGGCCAGTGTCCAAAAGTGACTATAGAGACCTATTCTGGATCTGCATGGTCTTTCACAATGAGAACATAGATTTTCAGATGAAAGACAGACCCAACAAGGGTTTGCATGATGCATCTTCTTTGCAGAATATTTCTCCACTTTGCCCTCTATTCATGCCTCTTGAAAATCCATAACACTGTTGATAACAGCTGACATCCACTCAAGCACCAGATCTTCCCAATTCTCTGTGTTTATTTCACATTTTTAAGTTTGCTTTAAGCTCACCTTTAAATCTCTTCTGCTGTCCCCCAATATTCCATTATCCATTATTGAACTGAGAGTAAAGTAACTGCTTTGGGAAACTGTGATCAGCCATTTGGGCAACGTGGCTGGCTCAGTGAAGTTCATGGCAGATGATCATTGCTTCAGTGCTGATGGTCATCCAGAATGCTGATGTTTGACATCCTTCTTCCCAAGAGATTTGCAGGATTTCTCAGAAGGAACACTGATGGAATCTTTCTGGAAGTCAAAAGTTACATTTCTAGATGGGTAGATGGTCCATGTGATGTATGATAATGAAGATAGCATATCTGAAGAGAGGGTACTTTTTGCACTATTCTTCCAGTAGACCAACTTGTGAGATTCAATGACATAGCATAGGAAAGGAAGTGTGTATATGAGAGTATATTTTACTACTGTTAGCAGTCCAAATGGTGAAATCCTCTAAATCAGGTATCCCCAAACTTTTTAAACAGGGGGCCAATCCACGGTTCCTCAGACAGTTGGAGGGCCGGACTAGAGTTTTTTAAAAAAACCAACTATGAACAAATTCCAATTCATTCTGCCCATGCCTCATTTTGAAGTAAAAAACAAAACAAAATGGGAACAAATACAGCCTTGATGTTAATAATAATAATAATAATAATAATAATAATAATAATAATAATGAGGGTTGGAAGAGACCCCTTGGGCCATTGAGTCCAACCCCCTTCTGCCTTTGTGCACCAAAAGCACAAGCAAAGCACCCCTGACAGATGGCCACCCAGACTCAATTTTAATAATAATAAAAAAGAGGGTTGGAAGAGACCCCTTGGGCCATTGAGTCCAACTCCTTCTGCCTTTGTGCACCAAAAGCACAAGCAAAGCATCCCTGACAGATGGCCACCCAGACTCAATGTTAATAATAATAATAATAATAATAATAATAATAATAATAATAATAATGGTTGTAAGAGAAGAAGAGACCCCTTGGGCCATTTAGCCCAACCCCCTTCTGCCCTTGTGCCGTGGGGGCTGGATAAATGGCTTCGATGGGCCGCATCCGGCCCCCGGGCCTTAGTTTGGAGACCCCTGCTCTAAGTGATCTCCATTATGTTATTGTCACTAGGGTTGGAAATGTTCTCATAGACTATATTTCCCTCCTTTCTCTATCTATCAGCACAGATATCTATATATAGTATAAATTTCCCTCCACCTTTTTTACTAAGTTGCCTGCCTATTAGAGGTGTGTAATTCGGCCAAAAGGCATGCTGTTTCGGGGTCCATTTTTGGCTAACCCAGTGGTTCCCAAACTTATTTGGCCTACTGCCCCCTTTCCAGAAAAAATATTACTCAGCACCCTGGAAATTAATTTTTAATTTTTTTTTAATAGCAAGTAAATAGAAAGATATATGTACCTGTAGCCATCACTGCTCTCCTGGATTACTGCAGTGCCCACCAGGGGGCGGTAGTGCCCACTTTCAGAATCACTGGGCTAACCCTTCATTCTATTTACCAGGAAGTTACTCGAATCAGGAGGAATGTTGCCGTTTTCATTCGGCAAAGATTCTGCCCATTGGCTGCAATGGGAAACTTTAAAGGTTCAATCCTCAGTCATTTTAAGGCCTATCTGCATGAAACCTACCTCAGTTTTAGACCCCATTTACAACTGCAGGACTGCCAAGTTTCAAAACAATTCACCAATCTACTGATTTTTTAAGAATTATTTTAAGTTTTTACCATAATATTTTTAAAAATATGACAAACCGAAAGAGAGAGTTCTTGGAATTGTAGTCGCCGGTTGTGTCCATTCTCAGCCAATCAGAGCATGACCACAACCAGGCCTTTTATTGGCTGAGAAATAGGGAGAGAAAAAACTTCAACTCTCATCATGCTCTAAGAGGAACTCAGACTTTTCAATGCCCGCCCCATACAAGTGCTGCTGGGAAAGCGAGTTCCCAGTAGGGCCCCTCTGGAGGAGGAGCCTAGGAAACTTTCCAAAAAGAAATGGACGGATGCTGCTGCTGCCAGGGGAGGGAGAAAATTATCCCATCTTCTCCAGGATCACCACAGCAAACCCCTGTCTCAGGTATATTGCACTTAACTCCATCCGCTCTAATAACTGATAAAATCCGGCTTCCTTAATCCATTTTGGTTAGCTTTTTGGTTTCATCCTCCCCATTCTGTTTTTGGAAATTATATGAAATGGAATATTACGAATCATTTTCATTCACAATGATTCAGACCCAAGCCTACTGCCTATGGATCTTGGCAGGTTGGGCTGGGGAATCTCACTTTGTTGCTTCTCTACCAATCTTGCTTTTGCTTTTTGAATGCTGTGACTTTTCTGTCTCTCCCCTGATCAAGATTGTGTGGCACTGCCTAATAAGGAGTTACATACAGCTTAGTTTCTGCATACAGTAAATACAGGCCCCAGAATCTTCTTGAACCATGGAATGGTATCAGACAATGTGGTGCGTTTTTGTAATTACTCAAACTGCCTGACTACTACACCTAAGTAACAATAACAGCAACAACGACAACTAGAAAAAATAACTAGGGATAGTGAAGAGGATAGAATTGGATTCACTGCCTAAAACACAGCCCACACATAAAGCCAAACATGTAGAACTAATTATATAGGCAAATTAACAGTGAAGACAGCAGAAGATTGGGTTATTCAGCAAGACATAAAGAAATTAAAAGACTCAAGGTGAGATAACAATCATCTACTCCTCACAACAGCTCTTTTACAATCTGCTACTCACACCAAACAACATGTTATATAACTTCAGTGAATTTAAATAATCCTTCCACATAAGAACCATAATAGGAGAGTACTAATGGGAGACATGCACAGATTGCATGATGGAGTTATCAGTAATCAAAGCTGAGTTCCTTCTTCCCACCCTGGCATCTTTCATATACAGTCATGTTGGAAATAACAGTGTCCCCCCTCCAAGCTCCCCATTTGTGATATCCAGCTTCCAACGTAGTCTGAAGCACATTAGATTGCCCCATTCCACTTTACCACTAAATTGGAATAGTCCAGTAAATTTTGAAACTGTTACAAGTAAAGTTTAAATCAGCCAAATTTGCTTCTTTACTTTGAATTCTGCTAAAGATGTTGTTCAGGCCTATTAAATATTTTCACGGACCCTCAATGTATTCTCCTCTGATTTTGGCCATCATTTATTCCCTTGCTTGCTGAATTTCCATAATATAAATCATATGTGTAAATTAAAATATTAAAATTTGCATATTGTTTACATAATTTAGATGCACATTTGAAAATAATTGCTATAACGCATAAAAAATACAACTTGTCTCACCATATTGGCAAAGGCTGAGGCCATGTGGCCTCAGTCTGTTGCCCAAATGCTAATTATTGATGGGTGTTATCAAGGCCCTCTGCTCTCCCTTTTTATTATGCCTTCAGATGAAAAAAAATGCTTCCTTAATGTACAACACATGGATGCAACAATTTCAGCAAAGAAGATCAAAATTGAGTCTGTGCATCATACTAGGTCAGACCCAAAAGGAAGACATTGAAATGGCTTGCTTGTCACGTTTCTGGAAACCAGTAGGGGAAATCTATTTTCACATCTCTGTCTCCTTTGCATAATGTATGATATCTGAATTAACTTTCATGACATATTAACACTCTGGAGCCAACTTAATATATAGTGTTATGTAATAAATTATGCATGTCTTCTGCATGGTTGGGGTGTGATTCCAGCAGCCGTAGACTTGAAATTGTCTCAGAATTGCTCAGTAATGATGTAGCCAAATTCTGCATACCGCACTGAATATTCCATTGCTTTTGGTTATGTTTGACTTTTCTAATTTACTGAACCCACAAACATGTAAGCTGGCTTAACTTTCTTCTTTCACTTTCATGTATTAGCCAAGAGAGAGAGAGAGAGAGAGAGAGAGAGAGGAAGAAGAAGAAGAAGAAGAAGAAGAAGAAGAAGAAGAAGAAGAAGAAGAAGAAGAAGAAGAAGAAGAAGAAGAGGGAGGAAATATTCAATTCCATACCCTTCAAGCTGCACTAATTCCCTTGGCGTCCTATTGTAATTTTTGTCTGTTACATCAGAAGCCTTATGAATGGCAATAACTTTGCCTGGGTGCACGCGATACATTGTGAAGAAAAAGAACAATGCAAAAATATTAACACGACAATTAGAATGCACTATTCACAAGTGTAAAAATGTGGAACAACATGATCTACACGCTTCCACATTCATGTTTAATGCATCTAAAAATAGTAATGCTGCCAATGCTAAAGGGATTTTGAGCAGTTACTTTGTCAGGAGTATATGAATTGGCTCAATGCTGAATGCAGCATATGCATGAATGACTATATCCATTAATTCCAGAAGAGTAGTCTTCTTAATCGTTAGCAGCAAAAAGACAAAGAGTCATATGGCCTTTGAGACTGACTGGTGTACAATGTCAATTAATCTGGCCTGTTTTGTTGCCTCTGTTGTATTCCCTCCTGCTCCACTTTTTCCTCCTCTGTTGAGGTTTAGATTGTAGGCTCCATGAAGCAGAGGTATGTTATTGTTCATTTTAATTTATAATGTGCTTTATTCATTAATTCCAGGAAAGTATTATTTTGTTTAAGTGTGTTTTGTTAATTCACAAAGCCTATATATTTTTATTATCAGAGGGATATGTATGTTATTCTGCTTCAGCATAAAAGTGTGGGGAGAAAGAAAAAAGAGGGGTAAGGAATCTGACAGCACTGTTGAGACCGATTTATTTTAGTATGAGCTTTCATGGAGATCAGATGAATACCACAAAAACTCATGTTAAAATAAATCAATTAGTCTCAAAGATACTGCTAGATTCTCCCCCTGCCCCCCCCCCCCCATTTTTCTCTGTTTCTCAAGTTGCAATTGCAAACAGTGCCAACAAAGAGAAAAGTGCAGCTTTCTAGTACGTTAAGAAGGGGAGCTGGTCACCCATCACTTTATTTACCCCATGGATCCAGTTCCATTCCTTGTCTTAATGTTCAACAAATCTTTGTTCTACCCAGGCAAAGGAAGATGAGTACTGGGTACCAGAAACATGCAGCACACTCAAAGAAGATGAACTGGATCTGCCAAGTATGTGAAGGTATGACCAGGGCTGGTTCCCGTTCATCTTCATTCTATTTGCTGAGGGTCTCAGTTCCACCCCGTATCATTCCTCCTTTGCTGGGTGAAACAGAGATTCTTGGCACACAAGTAAGAGACAGTGATGACTCTTTGTCACTTCACTTACCCCACTGATCCCGTTCATCTTCCTGGGTTCTGTGAATCTCTTTTCTGCCCACGCAAAGGAAGAGGAGTACGAGGGGAACAGGAATGAAAGAAAGATGTGCAGGATTCACAGAATAAGTGAAATGGGATGTGGGACTGGCACCTCCTCCCACCTGGGAATTGCAGCAGTGACAACCCATTCTGCCACTACCAGGTATATTTGTAGTTTTTCTATTTTCATGCTGGAACTGTGTTTCTAGGACCTGCAAAATTGGAAGGATAGCTATATTGCAAGCTGTCTTGGGCCCCATGCTGGGAGCAAGGGGGGGAGAGTAAATAAATAGATAAATACTATGAAAAGACTGCAGACCAATGCTATATGCATTGGTTTGACGGTTTTCCTCTCACTTTAAATTTGTATTACTAACCATAGCTATGTCAATCACTTGGACACTAAGTGAAATGTACAGCTATTCAACTAATTAAGTGGCAATTTGTATGTAAACATAATTTTGCATTTTAGGAAGCTATAAATAGAAGGCTTTTTGATTATAACACTCACAACAGATTTTCAGGGTCACATCCTCAAGCAGCATTTATGCCTTTTTGGTTCAATTTGAAATCTGTATCTTTTCATTTCGATATACTTAAATGCACATTGTTTGATCACACGGCTTGCCAATTAAGTGGCAAAGGTTGTCTTCATATTGCATACTTTCTTTATGGCACACACAGGAATTTGACATGCTACACTGTTGCGTCCAAAGGCTACCAGCTAGGCTACATTCTTTTTTTGTGTGTGTGTATCTTTTGTCACTATTGTTCATACCACACGTTGATTAATTGCAAGAAGCAAATTACCTGAATTTATTAAGGAGTGGAAGCAAAGGTTGTTTGCAGCTGTGTGCAGAAGGAACAAAGCTCACTCAAAGATCACATGGGTCATGTGCAGAATATCCCTGAGGAATTTCCTTTTGTGGGAAAATGTTACCAAAGGATTCGCCAGTCAGGGAAACAATCAGCTAGTGGTAGACAATGCTTTGTTGTTTATTTGTTCAGTCACTTCCGACTCTTCATGACTTCATGGACCAGCCCACACCAGACCTCCCTGTTGGCCGTCATCATCCCCAGCTCCTTCAAGGCCAAGCCAGCCAGCCACTTCAAGGATACCATCAGGCCCGGTTCTTCATTGACACTGCTGAAGCCCCCGCTTCAGGCGCAGCGCCTTCCTGGGTGCACCTGAAGCGGCGGCAGCGGCGGCCGGCGGCGACCACTGGCTCTCTCGCCGCAGAACCAGGAAATATTTTGTATTCTCATGATATTTCGTGAAATCTTGTGAAATTTCTGCTAGATCTCGCAGAAATCTTGTGAGATCTCATGAGAATACAAGCTACTTCCTGGTTCCACGGCGAGCGACCCAATGGTCGCCGCTGCCGCTGCCGGTAAGTTTGGGATGGGGGGGCGCAATTTCGGGCAGGAGGCGCGTGGCCCTAGGTTGGCTTACCACCTGGAAAAACCTAGGACCGCTCCAGGATACCATCCATCCATCTTGCCCTTGGTCAGCACCTCTTCTTTTTTCCTTCCATTTTCGCCAGCATCGTCAGCTTTCCTGTCTTCTCATTATGCTAGTGAAAGGATAATGAGCTTTTCTTTAGCTCAACTGTCCAGTTCTGAACTCAACAAGGTCTGAGACTCTTGAGACAAAAGGTGATGATCTTGGCAATCAAGAGTTGGGTTCTCAATAAAGAATTAACAAATGTGTATATACTTTCCATGGTCAGCAATCTCTCAGCCTCAAATGGGCCATTTGACTAGACAAATATCAGATGGCATATCTGGTATGTCATGGGTAACTGTCTATTTTTGCATACACACACTCACAAAGGGTTATGGTGATTGCTCTGGCTGAGAACAGCAAGAGGGGTTTACCCAACCTTTCCTGCTCGGGAAATGCCTCAGTGGGATTGCAAAAAGGTGATTGTCTCTTGGTTAGGTCTTGCTACATCTTACAGAGAAACTTATACATTTTATATAAAGAAATGTATACGATAGATCAGGGGTCCCCAAACTAAGGCCCGGGGGCCGGATGCAGCCCATCGAAGCTATTCATCCGGCCCCCACGGCACAAAGGCAGAAGGGGGTTGGGCTAAATGACCCAAGGGGTCTCTTCTTCTCTTACAACCATTATTATTATTATTATTATTATTATTATTATTATTATTATTATTATTATTATTAGTATTAACATTGAGGCTGGGTGGCCATCTATCAGGGATGCTTTGCTTGTGCTTTTGGTGCACAAAGGCAGAAGGGGGTTGGACTCAATGGCCCAAGGGGTCTCTTCCAACCCTCTTTATTATTATTATTATTATTATTATTATTATTATTATTATTATTATTATTAACATTGAGGCTGGGTGACCATCTGTCAGGGGTGCTTTGCTTGTGCTTTTGGTGCACAAAGGCAGAAGGGGGTTGGACTCAATGGCCCAAAGAGTCTCTTTCAACCCATTTTTTATTGTTGTTGTTGTTGTTGTTGTTGTTGTTGTTATTAATTATTATTGCTCGGTGGCCAACTATAGTCCGGCCCACCAACGGTCCGAAGGATCGTGAACTGGCCCCCTGTTTAAAAAGTTTGGGGACCCCTGCGATAGATAGATGATAGATAGATAGATAGATAGATAGATAGATAGATAGAGAGATAGAGAGATAGATAGAAGTAAATCTGAAAGCTAAAATAAATACATTTTATTAAAGGGTTGAAACGATAAAGTCTTTGTGGGGAAGAAGCTGCCGCTGGTCCTCTCCCAACCTCTGATGCTTTGAAATAGTGAAAGTTTGAAAAGTCTTTGAAAATAATAATGAAAAATATATTTGTTATACAGCTCTTGGCAAACTACAAATCATTGAGGGGGGGGGGTGTCATAATGACTCGAAAACACAGTGATTGCATCATTGAACAGGATCATTTCCATAATGCTAAACCACGTCTTTATGTGATGTCTGAACCAAAGCCTTAGTATTGCAGGTATGCTGGCTTGTTTTGTTCCTTGGAAAAATTTAGGCTAACCAAGCTTTTCTTAGCAGTGATCTTAATGGATTGAAAATAACTCAGGATTATGCCAACAGGAACATAAATCAAATCATGGAAAAAGTTACAAATTATGAGACTTTTATGTCATAAATCAATGGCTCAGACTGGCACATAAACAAAGCAATCAAATAAGAGCCAAGTTTCCACCCACTGTCACAAGAGGACCTAATGAAATAGTTCACCCTTCCTATTTCTGGTTACAATATGCACTTGAAGAGAAGACTTGGGTCCAAATTTGCTCTTACACAACTGGAAGGCACTCATATCAAGCATCCTTGATTTTCTATACTGCACATTCTGCATCAGCCTGGAGCATCCTTCAAACTTTTAAGAACAGATTTTAGGAATCCAAAACTGATTGTGTTTCTTTGGATGCAATGCTTTAGTATTTGCTAGGCCTGTGCGATTGAGGAAAAAATTGTCTTAATACTCATTACAAAATAAGGGGGTGAGAGGGAAATCGTTTCTAAAATGTTTCTGAAATTGGACGGGATCCATATCGTAACTATAATGAGTTAACTACTTTTTTGTAACTTTTCATTAGTTAATTATGCTAATGAGGAAACTTCAGGGGCTCCTTTCTCCCTCATTGTTGAAGCTATTGGCATGAAACTTGCTACAATTATAAAACATATTTACCACTACCATACACATCCACAACTCATCATTTTGTCAGCTGTGTATATTCAATAAGAGGGTCCATATACAGATTGTATGACTTTGTGGAGCAGCCTCCAAATGTCTATTTCTGAATATGTGGGCAGTGGATTCAGAACCTGTAACTTGGAGGCAGTACGGGGGGAAAGAGTTGACATAGAACAAGTGTGTGTTAATATGCCATAAAAATACATGGTAGGGTTGGTGTCTTCAACTGAACTAACTGTCCAGAACACTAGGGCTTTGTCTACCCCTATCCAATTAATCTAGGTTAATTCACTTTGCAGCTGCTGTGATGCAGATATATGATGTCACCACCACCACCACAACAACAACAACAACAACAACAACAACAACTTTATTTTTATACAGCTAACATGGGGCCAAGCCCAATTTCCACAAAAACAAAATAAAATACATTCACAATAAAACAGACATCATTGACATTTAACATTACACATATTAAACCAACATTTTACCAACAATATAATGGTAAGTAAAACTGCCAAATAAGAACAGTACAGCAGGTTAAAATAAAAGGCTGGGCAGTGGTTCAAAGAATGCATGATTAAAATCTGATGTGGTAAATAAAAAGTGCTGTAGTAAAGAGGAGAAATTCAAGGTGGGATAAACGAGGATAGTAAATTACCAAGTAAAGGCAGAAAAAACAATGCATCAGGCCCGGTAATATCAATGCTGAGGAAATTATTCTTATGATCAGTTGTTGAAAGCACACTGGAAAAGCCAGGTCTTTTAGTAAGCCTTTTGAATGGAGCTACTTCCTTGGGTCCATTGGAGATGTGGACAATAGATCAGGTCAGATCCAACCCACCCCCACTGTTCATTCTTTGAAAATTATGCCTAGAAAGAATCCAGCAGCAAGTGGTGCTGTTGCAACAAGGGTGTTGTATGCTACCTGTAACCAAAAGCTTTTGGCAATCTTGCTGCAACTCTTTGGGCCAGTTGATGTTTTGAACACTATGACAATAAAGTTTCGCAGTCTAATGATTCAACCCCAAGCTGCCTTTGCAGCCTAACAGTATTTTGACTGAAATGCTATTAAGGTAAAGGTAAAGGTTTCCCCTTGACATTAAGTCTAGTCAGGTCTGACTCTGGGGGTTGGTACTCATCTCCATTTCTAAGCTGAAGAGCCAGCGTTGTCTGTAGATGCCCCCAAGGTCATGTGGTCAGCATGACTACATGGAGTGCCGTTACCTTCTCGACAAAGCGGTACCTATTGATCTACACATATTTGCATGTTTTTGAACTTCTAGGTTGGCAGAAGCTGGGGCTAACAGCAAGAGCTCACACTGCTCCCTGGATTCGAACCACTGACCTTTTGGTCAGCAAGCTCAGTGGTTTAACCTGCTGTGCCACCAGGGACTTTTGAGGTGCTGCAAATCTCTGCTGCAGATATCGTTCTCTCAATTGTAGGGCATATGAAGAACATGCAGTAGGAGACACTCACCAGAGTTGGCCACAATTGATTGTCTCAATGCATCTCTGACTGGGAAGGCATTGCAGACATAATTCTCAATGTGCCAATCTGCAGTGCTTCAGAAACTTTTGGTCAGGGTTCCAGGAGGCTACAAGGACAGCTGTTGAGGATCATGTTCAGTTGCTCATAACCATAAATGTGAAACCCCTGCAGTTATAACATTGTATGCCCAGGCAAATGGGGGATTAGATTCGGATGGTGGACCAGGAGAACAGAAGTGAACAGCACCATTTTCAACTGCAGAATATAAAAATAGCTCTTTTGTACCTGTACCTCTTTTTTGCTCCAGAGCACACACAACAACTTTGAGAACATGTCTAGCTTTCCCAAACCAAAAAAGCATGATAGCAACAGCAGAGATCTGAAAAGATTTCCTCATGCTGCTGGAAAGTAAGATGAATACTTGTAGTTCCTTAGGGAGTTCTTTGGGACTCCACAGAGAAATCATGCATGCTGTCCATCATGCGTGTTCATGTCACATATGCTGGATCAAATGCCATTGGGAAATAAATGAAGACATTAATTTCTGCCTTACTGCAAGCAATATGGCAAATTTTATGTGTTTTTTTTTCACTGAAAAGATATCCTGGATGGTAGCATTTTTTAGTTTTGGCAGTGCATGTCTTTGGAGAATACTTAAGAAAACGGGATCTGTATGTATTCGGTGCTACAGGCTAATGTTACCCAGTTTGGTTTTCATAACCTTTTTGTTTAGTATATTAATTTGTAGCGTTGCAAAATTAAAAATTGGTTTCATTTTCTTTTCCTAACAAATCTAACACAAAATCTGTATGTTTCATCTTATGGTTGAGGACAGAATCAGAAAACTAATGGGTTTTCATTTATTTGTGCTCTAAAAAATAATTCTTTCTGGAAGTATTTGTTGGTGTCTCTAGGTTTTCCAGTGTGAGTCTATGGTATGCTTTTGACCCAAGTAAAGACAAAATACAGGCAATACCTGAGTTACAAACATCTGACTTACAAATTGCTCATAGTTACAAACAGGGATGAGACAACAGGAAGTAAGAGAAATCTACCTCAAGGAAGGGAAATTCACTTCTGAAAGAGTTATCATGGGAAAAGGTGTTTCGATTGAAGCTTTATTGCCAGTCCTTCTTTTCATAACAAGCCAGATTTTTCAAAATCCAATTATCACAGGGACAGAAAGTGAACTCTTTTGAACAAGGGCACAGACAGCAAAACAAACACCATAGGGGTGTTAACCCTTCCTTATGCTTGTTGTTTATTTGTTCAGTCACTTCCAACTCTTTGTGACCTCATGGACCAGTCCACGCCAGAGCTTCCTGTCGGCACAGTTCCTTCAAGGTCAAGTCAGTCACTTCAAGGATACCATCCATCCATCTTGCCCTTGGTCTGCCTCTCTTCCTTTTTTCTTCCATTTTCCCCAGCATCATGATCTTTTCCAAACTTTCCTGTCTTCTCATGATGTGGCCAAAGTACTTCATCTTTGCCTCTAATATCCTTCCCTCCAGTGAATAGTTCCCTATGCTATCTAAGCATGTGTGTGTGTGTGTGTGTATGTGTAGGATTACACTTGTACCTGTTCTGATTTACATATGAATTCAATTTAAGAACAAACCTACAGAACGTAATCTTGCTCTTAGTTTGGGGACCGTTATTATCCACTATTTCAGCTATCCATGGGGTTGGATGCTTGGAATATAACGCCATCTGATACTGCAAATGTATTCTAAATTCTCCATATAACCTAATCTAATTTAATCTGAATTCATCTCTCATGTCATTTTAGGATTGGGGACTGAATGAAGACTTTTTAGTGACTAAAGTTTCAAACCCGCATCCCATCTGACATTATTTAAAATTCAGCCCCTTGAAGACTTCTAGAAAGCCTGGAACCTTGCTTGCTATTTTCAGTCTAATCTAATGAAGATGCCAACCTGCTTCAAATTTATACATTCTTTTATAGTGCAATACGAAGCAATTCAACTATAGCTGGATTAGTGGCTGGAAATCGTGTTAGAAGAAATAGTGAAAGCTCAGTGAAGATTACAACTTTTAAAGGGAGCTGTTTTTTCTTTAAAAAAAAAGAAAAGAAAGAAAAATTCACACAAGGGAGTAGCAGTGAGGACAAGAAATGGAAATCTTGAAACTGGAAACCTCTAAGAATATGTCTTGTGTATGAATGACATGCACCATGTAATCAAGAATAATGCGACACCAGTCACAGGCAAACAGTTTAGCAGAAGAAAATTCCATCTTAAAATCACTTTTGTACAATGTGTAGCACAAGTACCACATGGAAACTTCAGTGTTTAAACTTGACTGTTTATAGGAAGAATCATAGAAGTCCATAGGAAAGCATGCTACTTTAGAAGGTTGCCAATAATGACAGATTTCTGTTTGAATGTCTGTGTTCATTCACATAGTTCAGAGCTCTTTCCAGGAAAGGAGCATAACTTGAAGGTTTGTTATCATAACAATGTTTGCACAAAGGATGTTCCAGGGTGTTTCATGTAACATGTCCCTGGGGGTTTAAACCGATATAGCTGTTTAGGCTATTCTGAACAGTCCATATCAATTCATCTGTGTAAATCAAGCTGGGTTTTTTTGTTGTTGTTGTTGCTAAAGCTTCATTACCAAAAGAACTTTACAGAGAAGGGAATGTTAATAAGTAATGAAACAAAGAGCTCTGTCACAGAGATTAAGTGCCCCTGTGTCTAAGTACAAAGTTCATGTGGCAAAGTGCAGCTGTTACTCTGCTCATAACCCTCAACCGCCTTATAACCTCTGTTCAAAATCTGTCTGCCAGCTTTCCTGTTACTGTGCTGACTAATGCAAGGTCCAACCGAAGATCAAAGTTCACTGTCTGAGGTCTTGCTGGCTTCGTCCTTTGTGCAGATCTGACAATTTGCAGATAAGCCACCAACTGTTTCTTTTAAAAATTAGCACGAGCAACCCAACAGTTCCTGTTCTCGGGTTCTCATATTTAAACTCTGAATGCCCCTTTAGATGGAGGTGCTATTTATTAATGCTTGAAATGAAAACAGCTTTCCTTGAAGCCTTTAAAATAATGCTGCTTAGAGGATAGGATGTAGTGGATTGAAAGAATCTCGCAGTACCACAACCTAAAAGAAATTAGCCCTACTTTAAAATCTTATGCGTCAGAAGTAGAATTGTGGAGTTAGTTTCCAAATCCATTTGTTTTTAAAAAATATTTTTATTAAAGTTTTATATTGAATAGCTCACAGAAAAAAACCCCAAAAAATAAAAAAAAATTAAAAGTACAGTATTTTGTTTACATCGAAAGTGGGAGAACATATTTTTGTATTAGAAATAGAGAGGAAACGAAGAGAAATAGAAAGGTATAGAAGAAAAGAGGAAAAAATGAAAAAAGAAGAAAAAACTGTTGACTTCCATCTTGCTTTTGATGGTTCTTAAGTTCATTTGGCATTAATATCTTATTGTAATATTGCTGCTTCCCTTCATCTTCTTCTTTCCTTCAAATCGAACAACTTCAATAGATGAGGTCTAGTTTCCTCTGTTTTAAATAGTCTTTCACTAGGTCCCGCTTAGTTTCTTTCTTAGGTTGGTCCTGAATTGGTGTTAGCCAGTAAGTTTCCAAATCCATTTGAACAAATTTTATAGGAATTGAAAAAAAATGTAATGGGGATGGCTCTGTACCAAAGTGAATTGGTATATTTTGATAGTTTGATCTAGATAATATTCTACTTCTAGCCAACAAAGTGCTGCTAGAAAAGAAACTCGTTTTTCTTTTTCTTTTAGATTTAGTACCTTTTAGAACATCCCAATTGAAAGTATAGTAATCCCTCCACATTTGCAGTTTTGACTTTTGTGGATTTTATTATTTGTAGATTTGACTAAAATATTACTCTCTAAGTATCTCTGGGTCCTCCAGTGTGACTATATGGTCAACCTTCTTCAGCCATGCAGAAGTAGCTAGAGATTGCTAGAGAGAAGACCTCTCTAATAATCTCTAGATTCTCCAATGTGAGTCTAGTTTCCAGTGGAAATTGATTGTAGAAGCATGTGTAAAGATCTTGACATTCCTAGAGAGGTGTTGTCTCCATTAAAAAACCCAACACATTGCTTTATTCACACCTTTTAAGTTTCACAAGTCCTATGCCTCTCACCTCAGTGCATGTGGAGGGCTGACTCTACTACTGGGTTGCTGTGAATATCAAACCAGAGTATCAAAACCAAAATAACCCACAATATCTGATTTGAACTGGAATATCTAAGTCCATACTGCCATATATCCCAGTTCAAAGCAGATATTGTGGGATTTCATTCAGCTGTGTGGAAGGGGCCACATGGTTGGAAACCATGCAAATACTGGCTCCCAGTATGTTTTTTTAAAAAAACTTCAATAATCAGAACAGGGAAGAAGAAGAAGAAGAAGAAGAAGAAGAAGAAGAAGAAGAGGAGGAGGAGGAGGAGGAGGAGGAGGAGGAGGAGGAGGAGGAAGAAGAATCCCAACAAAGGATTCCCCCAGGCAGGAAGCAGCCAGGCTTTGAAGCTGCCAGGCTTTGAAGCTGCTAGGCTATTCAATGCTAATCAAGCTGGCCAATTGCAACACTCACACTTGCCTCCAACGGACAAGAGTTCTTTATCCCACCCTGGACCTTCCACAGATATATAAACCCCACTTGACTAGTTTCCAACAGAGCTCGCAACCTCTGAGGATGCCTGCCACAAATGTGGGCAAAATGTCAGGAGAGAAAGCTTCTGGAACATGGCCATACAGCCCAAATGACTCACAGTAACCCAGTGATTCCAGCCATGAAAGCCTTCAACAATACATCGACTCTACTACTGTCATACAGAAAAGATTAACTGTACATAATATGGCCTCTTACATCTGTTTGGATAATAACCCCAAACTCTCTTACAGTTAGAGCTTTGGGTAAACAGAAGCTTCATTTTCATTGAATATCATGACATAAAGTGACATGGGGAACATAGTTAATTGGAATGACAAGGATTTTTGGCCAGCCGGTCCATTGCACAATTAGTAGTTCATCTCAGTTGCCAAGCCAGATAAGCTGCCAAGCAGCCCTCTGCTCCTGTGGCTTGTTGGCACCACCGATGATGCCCCAGCTGCTGAGATCTCAGCCTGACCATTTTGCCAGATGGAATGAGAAAGGGGAAAGCATATTGTAGTTCTGCCATTGTAAGGCATGACTCCTGCTTTTGCTTAGGGGAGGGGAGGGGAGAGGAAAGAAGTCCAGCAGTAGAGATTAGAAAGTGGGAGAAGAAAGATTTGAGGTGAAAAAAGGCTGAGTTAAGTGGCTTCTAGCAGGAAGTAGGGCTGATGTATAACTGGGGTATATTTTACAAATTAGGGCCAGCCTGAGATAACTGAGTTTTCATGATAGATAGTGTGGCATAAGGCTGGCTCCGTTCCTGGATAGCTTCTATAGATAGTCCAGACCATGTTATTTTGTCACATCTTTGGCATTGCCAACAGTTTTTAATCTTTTTTTTTTTAAGTCTTCTTTCTCTTCTGATTTTATACTGTGATTTTATTATGCTTTGCTTTTTCAATTATTATAATGGATTGACAGAGGATAGAGACACAGGCAGTTGGTTGAGATATTTATCAGGCTTTCTTTTCATTTTCCTGTAGCTGCTTCTGAGCAAATCTATGTGCAGCATTTTTTATATTTCAGTTCTGAACATGCTGTGTTGCTTTTGGGGTATTTTGGGAAGCATATTTTTTATGGGTGGTATGTAGAATTTTCCTTTACTTTCCTGTGTTTATACTGTAGTGTTACTGTACCTGAAGATTCAGTAAGCTGTCACCCATGTAACTGTTTAAACTGGTAGAGCATAAGTAAATTTCTTTTTTAAAAAAATCTTGTTATCAGATCTGGTGATGACACAGAATAGCACTGCTTAAAAACCCTAGACACAAACTTGTAATTAAAAGGGAAGGGGAAAGTCTAAAGCTGAATTTAAAGACTGATTTTCTGTTTCTATCTTACATTAACTAAGGGTGCATCTACATTGTAAAATGATTGTAGTTTGACACCACTTTAATTGACATGGATCAATTCTATGAAATCATGGGAGTTGCAGTCTTACACATCTTCTCTGCCAAAGAGTGCTGGGGCCTCAAGGCATGGAAATGTTACCCAAATATAATTATATGGAGTAAGATGGCATTTTACTTTTCTCACACATCTTTCCAAGCTATCTTTGCTTTTAAAATAAATAAATAAATCTGATGCTATTCAATTGGGGATTTCTGCCCCAATTGGCAACATAATTCATGGGACTATGAGTACCATGAACCTTCACAAGGGTAAATGGGAACATCTTTTTTGCACTGTAAAATGTCTTAAATGGGTATTGAGACTAATCTCACCAGTGTATTTATCTTATTTTACAATATTTATATTTAGGAAGTCTTTGGGTAGAGAACAACTGTTCCGTCCCCCAGGACGATGGTTTGCCTTACCTATTGGTCGTTTGTTCGTTTTCCCTCCTTTGCATTTTGTTTGAGCCTCTGGCTGCAAAAGCCTAGGAAAAGTGGCTTGGAATCTGCAATAGCTGGCTGCAGTTTTCTTTGCAGTGATTGGTCAAAGAGTGCAACATCTTAGGACCGCCCTTTTTACCAGGGTCTAGTCTCCATTTTGGAGCTTCATTCTGGCTATTGTCTTCCAACGTGCTGGAGCTGTGCAAGGCTAACTGGGACAAATCATCCTCAAAACCAGGCCAATCTAAGCCTATCCAAATTAGATAAGTATTGAATTATATTGATCTGGAATAGGAAATCTAGTTAGAGGAGCAAAGTTATTCCATCGCTTCTAGAACTAATCTTTGCTGTAAAGATAGGGAAGGAAAGAGTTTCTCCTTCTAACATAGGCAGCGTGATTAGGGTATAGTGGTTTTATAATCACTTTTGCCTTCTGGAACCAGGGATAATTCTGCAACTAAAACCTATGGAAATTTGTTTCATTTTCTGCAACTTTAAGATCTGTGCCAGGTTTACAACCTTGTATGAATAAACATCCTTTTTTGAAGTTATCCAGACTCAGTCGTTCAATATCTATAGGACAGCTTATAGGGATTTGCAGTTCGCCCGGATAAAGGACAGCACGTTTCAGTTTTATAGCTTTTTATTGTCCGGCGGACGGCACAGTTTTGAGGTCGATCAGCGGTTTTTCCGCTTCAGCTAGCTTGCACGGCTTTATAGTTTTTTATAGTTTAGGAAGTTTTAGTATAGGCTGCGGCTTTTCCGCCTGAGCTCAGTCTGCATACCTAAAGACTCTACCAGCGTCTGAGGCAGTGGAGCCCGCTCTCAGACCTGAAGGAGTCAAATAATGGGGCTCTATTTCCTTGCTATTTGGCTCGCGTGTGCGCACGTGGCCCAGTGGCTTTCTGGGTTTGCACAGGCTGTGCAGTTCCCAGCAACGTCCAGGGCTCCCTCGGCGGTAGACCTCGAGCCGCGGAGCACCAGCGACAGTTCTTTGGCTGGCTCTGAGGCGTGAAGCCCACCAGAACCAGGCTAGAACCTGGACAGGCCTGGCAACGCTGCTGCGAGTTCGGCCGGAGCACTCGGCCGGCTTCGACCTGCCTCATGGTCCGGCGGTGGTGACCTGCCTCATCGTCCTGCGGTGGTGACCTGCCTCATGGTCCGGCGGTGGTGACCTGCCTCATCGTCCTGCGGTGGTGACCTGCCTCATCGTCCTGCGGTGGTGACCTGCCTCATCGTCCTGCGGTGGTGACCTGCCTCATTGACCTGCGGCGGTGACCTGCCTCATCGTCCTGCGGTGGTGACCTGCCTCATTGACCTGTGGCGGTGACCTGCCTCATCGTCCTGCGGTGGTGACCTGCCTCATCGTCCTGCGGTGGTGACCTGCCTCATCGTCCTGCGGTGGTGACCTGCCTCATCGTCCTGCGGTGGTGACCTGCCTCATTGACCTGCGGCGGTGACCTGCCTCATCGTCCTGCGGTGGTGACCTGCCTCATCGTCCTGCGGTGGTGACCTGCCTCATCGTCCTGCGGTGGTGACCTGCTTCATCGACCTGCGGTGGTGACCTCCCTTCACAGCGGGGAGGAGGCGTCTCTTCTCTCCTCCTTTCCAAAGCCAGCCTCGGTGCTCCTTCGGCGGCAGGCCTCGAGCCGCAGAGCACGAGGTGCTTGAAAATTTGGCGAAGTCGCCATTTTGGCAGTTTACGTCACTCGGGCAAGGGAGGTATCAAGTGGCAAGTTGCTGTCAGTTGACATTTTGCAGCTTGCCCACCAAAGTCTGGCACCAAAGGTCACTATCTTTGTAAAGTATAGTTACTTAGTGATATATATTGCTATGGTTAAGTGCTGTGAATTGTATTATATATTGAATTTGCTTTTATTGTAAATTTACTTGCAGGTATATTGCATTTGCCTTTGTTGTAAATTTACTTGCTATTAAGAATACATAATGTCTATGCAATTTCAAGATGATACAAATGGTATATCTCCTTCTGAGGCTGAAATTAGGAATGAAAGGCCCCAAAGGATAAAGCACCCTTCAGCCAAGATGCTAGCCCATCTAATAGATGAAAAGGAGCTCCTCCATGTGAGGTTAGGTTCGGCATGGGAGCGCATTGTAACATTAATGGGCAGAATAGAGAGCTTGGGTATTACAAGGGTGCCATCCATATTACAGACAGACCTTGAAGAGACCTTCGGTCTTTGGAGGGGTTTGGTGTCTAAGATAGTCCAGGTCCTCGAGCGCATTAACGCCAAGGATTCAGAGTTAGAAATAGTGAGTGTTTTAGCTGACACTAATGAGAAAGAAAATAGGGTGAGGGCAATCCTAGCTTCCTTATGCAGCCATGAGACCAATCTTTTAAAATCACCTGCTGTGGCACTTAGTCTTAAGTCCAACCGCTCTAGTCAGGTATCTAAACTAAGGGAGCGTGCATCGTCTAAACACAGCCACTCTAGCAAGTCTTCTGCTGCTGGGAGTGCCATCTCTTCCCTAGCTGCCTTGCACATTAAGGAGGCTGCACGTCTGGAGCTGCAGAGTAAAGTGGCGGGGGCGGAGGCTGATGCTAAGGCAGCTGATCTCACCCTTCCCTTTAAAGAAGAAGAGCAACGACTGCAAATAGAACAGGCCCATAGACGAAGCGAAATGCAAATAGAACAGGCCCATAGACAAAGCGAAATGCAAATAGAACAGGCTCGTATAGAGATGCTTAGAATAAAGATGGATGCCGCAGCCAAAAGGGTAAGGGCTGAGACTTTGGCCAAAGCCCTAATTGAGCCACTCACAGAAGAAAATGTAAGCCAGTTACCAATACAGGATCCTTCTGCCAAAGTGTTTGCGCACCTTGGCAGCATGAACAGCCAGTTTTCGGATGAGGAACAGGAAGACTTCTCTCCTTACCCAGAGCAGGGCCCCAAAGTCACTTTTGAGTTTCCTGCAGAGCAGAGCGTCATAGCGGGGAGCTCACCCTTGCTCGAGCTACCTGTGCCTCCTGCTAAAACCCTAGGTCAGTCAATCAGGGCCTCAAGGCCGAGTGCTAGTTGGCCCCTACAGACAGCTGCACAGGGAGCCATCGATTCGTCAGTGGTCGATGTCATCCCTCCAAGAGGCCAAAGGTTGACGCAAGGTGCACGGTGGGAGTCCACTCCACAACAGCAAACTCCTCAATTGTTCCCTTCGACGCCAGAGTCCCAGCTTGTCTCCATCATCAGAAGCCCCAGAAGAGATCTTAAGGACAAGGGTGTCGAAAAGTTTTCGGACAAGCCTGAGGAATTTCTTCTCTGGAAGGCCACCTTCCAGAGAGCAATCAGAGACTTAAAGTTATTGCCTGAGGAAGAACTGACTCTTCTGGCTGCATGGTTGGGCCCAGCCTCATCCTCACAAGTTAAGAAGATCTACGCAGCCCACGTAGCCGATCCCGACAAAGCCCTGGAAAAGGCCTGGGCCAGGTTGCAGCAGAGGTATGGGGCCAGCACAGAGATTGAAGCATCTCTTATGGACAAGCTCCAAAGGTTCCCAGCTTTAAAACTCAAAGACTTCAAACTCTTGTGGGACCTCAGCGATCTCCTTGCGGAATTAGAGTCGGCCAAGGAGAATCCAGAACTGCCCGGTTTGAAGTGCCTCGATCAGCACCTGTCCCAGAGGCAGATCTTGACCAAGCTGCCCTTCACTTTGCAAGAACGCTGGGGACAGGAGGTCTTCAACTACAAGGAGGCCCACTCCCAGGCATACCCTCCATTTTCTCATTTGGTCCAGTTCATCACCAGGGCGGCCAGAGAAAGGAATGATCCGCAGACGGGCCTCCCCACCTTATACCAAGGGACCCAGCCAGAGAAGGCACCTAAAGTGGAGAAAAAACCATCCAGAGAGGCCAAAAGACCGGTTAGTGTTAAGGCTGTTGAAACTCAGCACAGGGCCAACGAATCCAAGTCAGAGGTGAAGGAGGTGCTCTGCCCCATTCACCAAAAGCCTCACAGTTTGGCCAACTGCCGGGAATTTGGCAAGAAGCCTTATAAAGAAAGACAACAGATTGTACAGAAGCTGGGCATATGTTTTAGGTGCTGTGGAGCAACTCTTCACTTTGCATCCAACTGCAAAGAGGACGTCAAATGCGCAAGGTGTAACAGCCTTAAGCATTGCACCGCGATGCACAACTCTGACGCTGTCTCCCGCGCCAAAGGGGACACGTCTTCCAAAGAAGGGTCATCTACTGATGCCACCAACATGCAGGCCGCGTCACGGATGCAGGAGGATGCTCCATCGGTCGCCTGTACTGAACTATGCTCTGACGTGCACCAGTACAGAGTTTGTCATCCTATCTGCCTAGCGGATGTATATCCAGCCAAGAGCCCTTGGCTTAAAAAGAGACTTTACGTGGCTTTGGATTCACAAAGCGACGCCTCCCTGGCGACTCCAGAGTTTTTCCAACTGTTTGACATAAAAACCCAGACGGTCGACTACACCATGTCCACCTGTGTAGGGAAGAAGAAGTTGCAGGGTCGCATAGCATCCGGCTTTGTTGTTTCCTCTTGCGACCAGAAGAGACAGTTCAAGTTGCCAGACCTGATTGAGTGTTCCTCCATCCCTCGGAACAAAAAACAAATTGTAACTAGAGAAGTTGTGGAGGCTCATCCACACTTGCGAAGGCTGAAGAACGCCTTACCTGCTTTCCGTCCAGATGTGGACATTGCCCTTCTGCTTGGTGCGGACTGTCCGAACTTGTTCTATGTGAACGACCAAGTTAAGGGACCTCCAGGGGCGCCCATTGCTCAGCTGCTACCACTAGGCTGGACAGTTACAGGCCCAGTGTGCATAAATAGGATGCACCCTCCATCGTCGGTGGGCACTCGTCAAGCGCATGTGCTTCAAGGTAGTCGCCCCACACTAATGCATAGCTGTTTGAGTCATATCTCGGTCTATTGTCAGGGGATAACTCCAGAGTATTCCTCCATCTTCAAAGTCTCTGAGAGAGACGAAGCCACAGCGCTCTCGAAAGATGAGCAAAGGTTTTCGGACATTATGAATGCTCAAGTCTCACGAAGTGCAGAGGTGAAAGTTTGCAAGATGACCACAGAAATCAAGATGGGCCAAAGATCTTGCCTGGAACCACACCGTTTTGAACGTTTTTCGGAGTGGCACAGTCTTCTTAGAGCAGTAGCTAGGCTTATACATCGTTTGGCTTGCAAAGATAGTGAGCCTTTACAGGTCCAGGATATGATAAAGGCTAAGAGCGTCATATTCAGGTCAGTTCAGAGGCATGAGTTTAGTCTAGAAATAGCCAGGTTAGAACAAGGGCTTGACACCCCCAGCCGGAGTTTCTTGCGTGAGTTAAACCCATTTCTAGACAAGGAGGGCATTTTAAGAGTGGGAGGGAGGTTAGCTAAGGCTAAACTCAAAGTGTGTACAAAGAACCCCATCATTGTACCCCCCAATAGCCATATTGCTTTGTTGTTGGTTCGTCACTACCATGAGAAAATCCATCATCAGGGTAGAACTCTAACTGAGGCAGCCCTTAGAAATGAAGGTCTGTGGGTAGTTAATGCCAAAAGGTTGGTCAACAGTTGTATTTTCAAATGTGTCAAATGTCGGCGACTCAGACGAAACTGTCAAAGTCAGTTGATGGCAGAACTACCTCAGGATAGGACTTTGACAGACCCACCCTTTTCCCATGTGGGAATCGATGTGTTTGGTCCTTGGGAGGTTGTCACTAGGAAAACCAGGGGTGGTGTTGTAAATAACAAAAGATGGGCGGGTTTGTTTACTTGTTTGTCAAAACGAACTGTCTATATAGAGGTTGCAGAGGGAATGGACACTTCATCATTCATAAACGCATTGAAAAGGTTCATAGCCCTCAGAGGGCCAATTAAGTCAATTTGGTCGGACTGTGGCACCAATTTTGCATGTGCAGACCTTAGCCAACCACTTCTGGAAGAGGTGGAAGGCCGAATACTTAAGCCAGCTTCCAACCAGAAGACTCTGGCAAACCCCAAAGGACAATGCCAAGGTGGGAAACCTTGTGTTGCCAAAGGACAAAGACTTGCCCCGCTATGCCTGGCCTATGGGCATTATACTAAAGACCTTTCCTTGCCCTGACGGTAAGGTTAGAAAAGTTCAAGTAAAGACTCATAGTAAGGACAAAATGTCTGTCCTGGACAGACCAATTAGTGACCTCGTGTTGCTTATTGGAGATGTTTAAAGTTTTATACTGTTGTATTGTTGTGTATACAAAGGTGTTTGTATGTTTTTGATTGGTAAATTCCCACATCCTGGGAATTTAGCGGGGAGTGTTCCGTCCCCCAGGACGATGGTTTGCCTTACCTATTGGTCGTTTGTTCGTTTTCCCTCCTTTGCATTTTGTTTGAGCCTCTGGCTGCAAAAGCCTAGGAAAAGTGGCTTGGAATCTGCAATAGCTGGCTGCAGTTTTCTTTGCAGTGATTGGTCAAAGAGTGCAACATCTTAGGACCGCCCTTTTTACCAGGGTCTAGTCTCCATTTTGGAGCTTCATTCTGGCTATTGTCTTCCAACGTGCTGGAGCTGTGCAAGGCTAACTGGGACAAATCATCCTCAAAACCAGGCCAATCTAAGCCTATCCAAATTAGATAAGTATTGAATTATATTGATCTGGAATAGGAAATCTAGTTAGAGGAGCAAAGTTATTCCATCGCTTCTAGAACTAATCTTTGCTGTAAAGATAGGGAAGGAAAGAGTTTCTCCTTCTAACATAGGCAGCGTGATTAGGGTATAGTGGTTTTATAATCACTTTTGCCTTCTGGAACCAGGGATAATTCTGCAACTAAAACCTATGGAAATTTGTTTCATTTTCTGCAACTTTAAGATCTGTGCCAGGTTTACAACCTTGTATGAATAAACATCCTTTTTTGAAGTTATCCAGACTCAGTCGTTCAATATCTATAGGACAGCTTATAGGGATTTGCAGTTCGCCCGGATAAAGGACAGCACGTTTCAGTTTTATAGCTTTTTATTGTCCGGCGGACGGCACAACAACAGAAACAATTTTAACAATGAAGTAACAACCTCATTATCCAGAAGCAATAAACATTAAAACATGGAAACAGTAGCATATGAAAGGAACTACAGGATACTACCAGAGAATTCACAATATTCAATAGACAGAAACAGCTTAAAATAGCTCATTATCAGTTGAGCAGCATTAGATTTTTTTCAAAAAAGAATGGGTTTCACCAGCCTCTGGGAAGTCTTTTATTTAGGAAGTGAAATGGGCATCCCTTTGAAGGGAGTCCTGAAGTCTGGAGCAAGGAAAAGTTAATGCTTACTGGGGGAGACTTGGAATTGTAGTCCAGATAGTCACTGTTTGAAGTCATTGGAAACAGCTGATGAAAAAAAATCCTCTCCTGTAGCATCAAATAAATGCACTTTGCTACAGATACTATAAGATGAAATATAACCTTTGAATATAATCTTCATTGGCAGGCAGGTCACTGGGGAATTTAAAGCCATTAGTATTTTTACATTTACCCAGAGAGGCCGATCTCCAATCCTGCTGGCAATAGGAACTTCATTGCCATAGGACCTCAACCTGGCACTGATGAAGTCACAGTCAATCCCTTCCTCTCCCTCTCCAGGGTATTGTCTCTTTTCCCATAGCTAACCATATTCTCCTTCTTCTAATGACTGACTCTTTCAAATGGAAGCTGATCTACCACTTGAGGTGACACCCATCACCATAGATTCCCCAGATGGCAACATCTGACATCATTGGCAGCAACATAGTGGGGGCACCCAACAAAAGCTTGGTACTTAGTAACATTGTGAAAGTCACATAAGGAGTCATTCAGTGAAGAGTGATTCACGGAAATGTTACCACTGAATCAAACACATCTTTCAGACTTGTGCCTCTGATAGTAGATCTCCCTTGGCAAATCTCCCTTTGGTACAAAGGTGGAAAGCAGAGGTGTGGGAATTAGCTCAAACTGGAACTTTGGGGAAAAGAGAATAGCTATTCCCTTTTCTTCCCATGAGAAAATGCTTATATCCAGTGAGGCAGGTTGTAGACTTCACAATGTTCCTCCCAGATTGCTCTGTTAGATGTGTGGGCCAGTTTTAGCAGGGCCAAAAATGCTTTCAAAATTGCTGGTTAGTTCCACCCTAGGTTAGAACAAAGATAAAAGTTTTACTTTCCAATGGAATCCTCAAATTAGGTCAGCAGAAGAACTCCCCATGTGTCTCATCTTCTCTGGGATGGATTCAGCAGGGGATGCAGTTTTTCTTCCAAGGGTTAGACATCAAAGTAAATAGCATGATCTTTGCAATTCCCCCAGGCCCTGTGTTCTTATGAAGTTATCTTCCCTTACCTGCAGTCATACACTCTTGCCTCTGAAGAGGAAGGTCAGAGGAGGTTTCCTTTCCAGACAGTTTCCCGCCTTTGAAAATACACAAAGAGCTCCCTTTTGGCAAGCATAATCTAAAGCTGCAAGTGGTGTTAGGACAAAACAGGAATGGCACATTCAAGTCCAGTAGTTTGTTCTTCACGGCTGGTTGTGATTTTCAAGTTCATTCCCAATAGATGCTACAAGTTAGAAAAAGAGTGCGCATGGCAATGTTTTCTGAAGCCTTTTTAACACAAATCTGCATTCAGTATTTACAAAAGATTTACTCTGAGCCTAGGCCCAAAAATGAAAAGTAATTCAGAGCAGCACAGTTTTAAAAAGTCAGGCAAAGTAAAAGCTTAAGCTACACGTTTTCTTTCCTTATGGTTTTAGGAAGATGGTGTGACTTTTAGTAATTAGTCTTCAGTTCTTTCTTCCCTAATCATGTATGGTAAATTAAGCACAGGCATAACTTAAGTGTCAAGCAGGAAGTATATGACAAATCCTTGAACCATAACTTGAAAAGGTGTAGCAAAACTCAAAAGCAGCTTTTAAAGAGACGCACAGCTATGATGTTTCCTTGGTTTCTGATATGCTTTGGCCTCCTTTCAGTGCTGATATTCTTAATTCTTAAGGAACCATGTAGGCATACTCACTTGCACAGATAAATGGAAAGCTCTCATAGGAAGAGCTAAAAGAAAATATATTCACATCAGAAGAATTACTCTAGTATAGACCAAAATCCTGTCTAATCCAATATTCTGTTCATATAGTGGTCAAAGCCACCACTTGGATATTAGCAGAACAGTAGCTGGCATTGCATGTTCTCCATCAACTGATATACAAAAGCATACTAACTCTGTCTCCTCTTTAGAGGCATCCAAGTTGGCAGTGAGTTCCACAGTTGTCATCTGCATTCATGTGTTGAACTGTACAGTATCAAAGCAAATATGCATTACAAAATCTGGGTGCAGTTGTTCACATGATAAACAACTGCACCCAAGTATGACTTTGTCCTGTTGGGACAATGATTATGTGGATCCAACAGAACCTTTATTTGACCTACAACAAAGTTTGCAGGTCCAACAAAGTCTAATGTTTGTGTGTCCAACAACAACAACAACAACAACAACAACAATAATAACAACAACAACTTTATTATTATATCCTGACCCATCTCCCCCAAGGGACTCTGGGTGGCTTACATGAGGAGCAAGACCAGTGGAAGAAAAGTAAAATACAACACCATAAAATACATGTACATTGCAATGCATAACCAAATAAAAACATGTAAGCCATCATTAAAAACATAAGCTCAACAGCCAGTAGCCGAGCTCAGTAAATATGGTCAGAGCTATAAGGCAGGCCAGAGCTTGTGTTTGGATCCATTATGTATTCTCTGAATTCATTATGAACTCCAGCATTGCTTCACAGTGCCTATCTGAGAAGAAGGTTGCTGATCCTATTGCAAGTCCTATAAGCATGGTGTGGTGGCTTGACCTGATATGCAGCCATACATTTGCATAGGTTTCTTTTTTTTTTTCAACGGTATTGACGTGGGGTTCATTCAGAGGTAGGATCTGTTAATGGTTTCAAGCATATACAAAATTGCCAGTTTTTTTGGAAAAGCCAACCAGCCTACAAAAAAAAAGGGGGGGGGGGGACAACAAGTTGTTAATTTGTGCATGTAAATTAAAAATGCATTTATTTAAGTTCTTCTTGTTATTTTCTACAGATTCAGATCTCAGCTTCCGTCAAGGGATTCAATGCAGAATTAAAGTATGACTGATGCAGTGAAAAAAAGGTCATTTACTCTAACGTAATAAAAGTAAGCAATAAGTTTCACTGATGCATATAGTATGTTCTGTGCTTTCATGTTCACACTTTCCTCCCTCAGCAAAACATGACACCTGAATGGAGTGCAAGCAAGTAGCCAACCACGTCACTAGGGTTTGTTTTTGTTTTGTTTGTTTTTTTTTTTAAAAAGGTGCCCTGTCACCTGCTGCAGTGTCACCTCAAAAGCTTAGCAAAGTCCTTTTAATTTTATTATTCAAATCTATCCACTTTTTAATCATCTCGCAAGTAACGTGGCAAAGCTGCTGATCCTGCACCATTCTTGCATACAAAATAAACATTTCTATAAAGCTTTAGAATTCAATAGGAGCTTGAAATGCAAGAGAAAAATAGAGAGGGCAGTGCATTGCGACAAACATGTTTAGCAGATTTTTACTTGCTCAGCATTAAATAGAAATGAAAATGAAAAGCATTTATATTCATAGAAATTTACTGACATTTTAAAAATAGTAAAGAAAATTTCACGGGAATGGAAGTTGTGTTTATCCCAGCTTGCTTTCCTTAGGGTTGTCATAACAGCCTACCTAGTAATTCTATATTTATAGCAGATTATTCTGTCATTTATAATTATGCTTCGTGGGAGAAGAACAATTCTAAACCTTTTTAGTAATCATGGTTGAAATCACTCACTGCCAAAAAGGATTATTTTAGTTATCTAATGCAATTTCAGTTATTTATTGGAAAGATCAAAACTGCTGCTAATTGTAAGAAGTGGTTCTGTGAACAAGAATATCTTTTTTTGCTGAAACATTTGTGCCAGCTTACAACTTTGAATATAAAATGTCAGTATAAATCTTCAATGTCAATCAAGTTCCCGGGTACCATATATCCCTTTTAGGATAATTATTTTCATTACACATTTAAACTGGCTTCATCCCACATTACCTACCACAACTAGATGTATAGAATCCCAGGAATAGTAGTTTGGAATTTGGGCCCTGAATTCTCTGATAGAGACCTGTACTACCTATTTGCTATTCTGGTGGTCTTCTGGGTTCTGTAGGGTGGAAGTAGCACAGTTAAAGTGAAATGAAAGTATATGAGTGCAGATATGGGTTGAGTATTCCTTATCCAAAATACTTGGGAACAGAACTGTTTCTGCTATTTCAGAGTCTGAAATACTTGCATATTTTAGAGATTTTACCCAAGTCTAAATGTTTCAGTTACACCTTATACACTTATCCTGAATGTAATTTTATACACAATATTTTTAAATAACTTCAGACATGAGGCAATGTTTGTGTACATTGGCCTATCAGAAAGCAAATTTTGGACCCAGTTTTGGCCTTTGGAGTATTTTGAATTTTAGAATTCTGAATCAACCTGTATATCATCAGTGTTGAGAGTGATCGAGAGTTACAGATTTGTAGGAATTTTAATTCATGGAATCACAGAATCATAAAGCTGGAAACCATAAGGACCTCCTGTCCAATCCCCAATCAGTTGAGTGTTGTCATCTATATGAAGTAATTTTGACAATAACAGATTTGTTTATTTGCTTAAATATTTAATTGCAACTCTTACAAAAAGGGAGGGCGGAGACTATGTAAACTGGTAAAAACGAGGCACAATATTGAAATGTATATCAACTGGGCAACAATTTGGGTTGGATCCAGACTGAAAAAAAACCTCTTTTTTATTTCATGGTGTTACCTTTGGACAGGTACATTCTAAGGTAAAATGGGATTTATGGACCCCTTCAGACTCCACTGAAAGGTTTCAGGAGTTCATGTACTTGGATGGGGGAGGGGGGAATTACATCCATATTTTCACTTACCTTTTTAACTGAAGTGTAGCATTTCCTTCAATTAAGAATGTAATCAACAAACCACAGTAGTATTTATTGCACATTTGACTTGTCACCATCGGAAATCACAGATATTTTCATATGGCTAGTAATTAAATCATCCATTCTTGGATGATGCATAAATCTTTGTTAATCTCTTCAGTGTATTACTTTATTCTCTGGGACTACAGAAACAGTTACTGTACATTCCCCATTGCACAACTGGACAACAGGAAGACAAATAAATAGTCCATTGCATAGTTTCGATGTTCAGCAGAAAAAGAGTTTAGAGGATCCAATTACATGAATATAAATTTATACTATACAAATAGGCTGTATCCAAAATACAGACAAAAACAGTGGTTCAGTATCAACTGTAATCCTAAAATGCACCTTAACAATGTTTAGTCCTCTCCCACCCCCCCACCCCCCACCCCCCATTGGTACCATGAGCCAAAAGATTACTATTCCGACTTGCAAGAGATAATTTTAATTAATGCCATACCACTTACACTATACAAAATTTAAAAACAGAAATAAGTCTTTGGAGAAGAAGAGGAATGTATGGATTCGAAACTGAAATAAATGTAAAGAGATGGGAAAATCAGGAGAGAGGCAAAGTGATTAGACAAATCCACAGCTAATATCCCAGCCCAAATGATCAGAAAATGCTCCTAAATGAACAAAAATGAATGACCTTTATACTCTCTCTCTCTCTCTCTAGATATATATATGACAGTTTCAAAAAGAGCTAGAGAAAGTAGAAAAGGAGACAAACTGTTGCAGCCCAGCCACCTGCATGACTCCTTTTCACCTAAACATCACACAGTTCAACAATAAATGATAAGTTTGTTATGAAACAAGTATATAATAGAAAAGGCAGTTTCAAAAATAAGTAGACAATAATCCAAAAGTCATTCCAAAATCAGCAGACTAAGCAATTACTAAGACACAATAAAAATAGACTATAAGAGCATTTTCAAAGTTATATCCATAAGCTTGATATTCCTGATCATAACAAATAGCAGTGACCAACAGTGAATATGAATCCAAAATCTCCAAAAGTAAAAACAAGAAACTGTAACCCAGGGATTTCAACACTCAAACCAAAGCTATATCCAAAGGCTTGAAAACTTGTACAAAACTGTAATCTAATGGCTTGAAAACTTGAACCAAGAATTGTAATCTAGTCAAGAGGCATTGATCTCAAACAGGAAAACAAGATACAGAATCAAAGACAAGAATGCCTAACTCAGAGCTCCCAAGACAGGCGACTTGAACCATGAAAATCCAACATTGATCTCCTGGTGAACATTATCTCAAAATGCTTAAGAATTCTAATTCTTACTCATGACATCACTCTTTCTCACACGTGGGTTCCCTTTGCTTAAGTTTCAGCTCTGGGAACAATGAATTTGTCTTTGTTTCACACTATCTCTTCGAAACTGTAATCATTGAGTTATAGACAGAGCTCCTGTCTCCTTCACATTCCTTTCAGAATCAATCCCTGACAGATTTTCATGAGAACCACTTCCTGTCTCCCTATGAACAGATCTAACCTAAATATTCCAATTATTAGGAGGAACGCTTTCATATTCCAAACAGAACAGACAAGTTCAGAAGTAAAAACCACAGACTCCACCAAAAAGTCTCCCTCCTCATCCCCAGAGACTTCACAGGCCTCAACACAAACAAACTATGTTTAGGAGCATGAAGTCTGGATATTGGAAATGAAAGTGCTAGGAAACCCACTACTGTCAAAGAAACCTGCTATCTAAGTGATACAATTGGGTTGTCAGGTGTGTGTGTGTGTGGGGGGGGGGGGGGGAGGTTGGTAAATCAGAAGGACAGGACAGTTGATGGGCATGAAAGCAATTGGCCTCTAAGGACCTCATCATATTGAGATCCCAAACATGGGTGACAGTGGGGGGATTCGCCAGGCAGCATGGTGAATCTGTGAGGCAGCTGGGGAAACTGTCACCCCACATCGCCACTTTTTTCCGAGCTGACCCCCTTCTAAGTAATGAGAACACAGGAACCCTCTTGTATTCTCTTGGCTCCATCCTAGCACGCTTCCAAGATGGAGCCCCGCCGAAAGTAGCCCTGCCTTGAATGAAGGGCTCTGGCAGTCTCCAGACAGAGCAAGAAATCAATGTCATAAGGTCCTAAGAGTGTTATAGGTTAAAACCAGCATTAGGAACTGGATATGGATGCATGGTGGTAGTTAATGTATCATATGAAATAAAACCTTTACAAGCTTTTTCTCCTGACTTTGTAACAGAGGAAATTAGCATTTTCCACTAAGATCACATTCCAAGCAAGCTTCAATGACACTTAAGTGTATTATAATAGTCATGCCTTGAAGTTACAAAAGAATAAATCTGCATGGCAATGATCTGTCCTACATGAGAAGATGCAGCTTGCATGACAGGTGTAATAGACTGAAAGCTTTTCTGGAAATCACAACATGTCTGCTTATCAAAAAGAAATAGAGGGTGGGTGACGAGAGTAAGGGCAGAGTCCAGGCTGCAAAGCTATACTGATAGAATAAAAACTACTCGAGATGAGGCAGTAGACTTCTGCCTAAATTATACTATTTTCAAAATTTGATTCCATTGCAACCAGATTTCCCCTTTCATTGAAAACAGAATTATTGTCTAGGCTTCCTCTTAACACATTTTTTAACAAAATAATATTTAATTTGTATGGTCTTGTAGCTACATAAATTCCACCTATAATCTGAAGCACCACCATCTCACCTGATGTTTGGGAAAGCAAGACCTAAATCTTGTAGGTTAATTTGCTGAAGATGATGTATGGAAGAATCCCCACAATTAAGTCTGAGCTGGATTGCTAGTTTTCCATGATGCATAGCTTTCAAAGCCTTACACATTTCAATATTCATCTGAGTGCATTAGAAATCCCTCTGTAGGTTGGCTGTGGTGACTTTGCTATCAAGCACTTAGCATCATTCTTAGTGATATGAACTGTAGTACCTGCTGAATATCTGGAAATTAACACATTTTTCATTCCTCTGAGGAAGGTTGAACTCTTTTTTATTAATGCAGTGAAAATTTGCCACCGGTGTTTTCTCCATGCACCAACATATTTCAACATATGATCAAGAACATCCGACAAGCGTTTCTTCCTCTTTCCATCAGTAAAATATAACAATAAATCCAACAACTAGCATTTTTGTGTAGTGTCATGACACTCAACATTTGCTGTTCCCTATGACAGCAGTTTTACTTTGGTATGGTATGGCCAACACTAACCCTGGTCACATTGGACTTTATTTAGCTCTTTCTTTAGCTTCTATACATAAATCTATGAGTTAAGGCACACAGTCTCAACAGTCCTGCAGAAATAATTGAGGTATAGTCTTTCCATCATTGGATCCCCCAATGATGAAGGAATACTAAATGTCACAGACTTTAAAGTTTAACTGATTCATGATCAGAATGAACAACATGTAGTCCTCCAGATGTTTTTTTATATGTCAATTCCCAGAAGTCTATTGCCTGTGCTGGCTAGGATCTACTGATAAATGCATCCAATAATGCCTGGAGGACCTCGAAACTGATCTAAATAACTGGACCAAAGAATCTTAGACCAAAGTAACTAAAATAAACAGAAAGTGTCTAATTAGAAGGCTATGTGATAAATAAAACTTTGTGATAATGCAATTCAGTAGCCAAGATCCTGAAGAGATCTGTTTATATAGAAAGATTTGCAGAGAGTTTGTACTATCAATCTTACACATATTTTATCTTTTGGGGGTTAGGAAGATAAAATGTTGTGGAATCTCTGTTGACGAATATTTACATTAAAATAAAATAAAGGCCATGTTGATATGAAATGAAATGAATTAGTGCAACAAATTAATTCCATTTTTAATTTACAGCATTCTTCATTTGTAATTTGTAATCATATTTCACCTGTGTTAAAACAGGAATATAAGAAGGCAGTAGAAAAGTTAAAAGTCAGTTGTTCTTCTTTAGCTAGAAATAATAATCATTCATATACACAGTATACACATTCATATACACAGATGGGAGGAAAATCTGTACAAGAACAGAAGAAAAGATAAGGAAAAGTTAGAATTGACAACCTCATCACATTAACCTATACTCATTTCTGAGCTCGTATGCATGTGATTCCCAACAGGTCTCATCACATGACATTTGTCCCCTTTTGTCAGCAACTCATTGGTAAGTATGAAGGGTGCAATTAGCAAGCTTGATTTGCAAGTGTTTGAGTGGGATCCGTCCATTAGCATGCGAGTAACTGAGAAGACTGCATAGTGAAAATAAGGGCATCTGCCTAGAAGTAGCCAGGTCTTTGTCTGGGTGGCATTCACTAGCTCTTGACTGCTTACTGCCTGGAGACCTCCTGTGTCTCAGTGGTGTTTATTAGTTACTGTCTGATTTTGATGTTTTTCAATACTGGTAGCTACATTTTGTTCATTTTCGTAGTTTCTTCCGTTCTGTTTAAATTGTCCATGTGCTTGTGGAATTCAATGGCTTCTCTGTGTAGTCTGACAAAGTGGTTGTCAGAATGGTCCAGGATTTCTGGGTTTAAAAAAATATTCTGTGTCCAGCTTGGTTAGCCAGAAAAATTGGCAATAGCAGAACACATGATAAATTTCAGAACATGAAATTTGTATTGATCATGAAAGATACAATTTTTATAATATGTATCCTACATAACTCAGACCATTTATCAAGAGTGTTTTGATTATGTGTTCCTCCAGGGCAGTGAGTCGGAATGGACGGCCCTTGTGGTTTCTTCCAACTCTAGGATTCTATTATTCAAAATATTCCATATTCTTGGTTTTTATTGTACTTTTGTAAACTCTATCCTCAAGTTTACTTGGCAAGTTTTCTTCAAAGAAGGTTTTCCATTGCCTATCTCCAAGCCTAGAGTATATGACTTGGCCAAAGAAACCCTGCAGGTTGATGTGACAGAACAAGGATTCAAACTATGATGCTACAGCCTATCTACATGAGCCACATGGGCCTGTTTTGGACCAGCCCTAGACTCTCCCATTGTTTTTATACCTCTATATTTTTCAACTGGTGTTCAGTATATTTATAATAATTAAAATTATATTATTATTTGTAGAACACTGTCTATATAACACTGTCTATATAACACTATAACACTGTCCAGTCCTTTAAACTTGAACACGCCCATCTGTATTTTAGAATGTGTTTTATGAATGTCCGATGTAAGTTAATAATTTTTAACTGTTTTATAGTGCATTGTAGAATTTTTATATATGTGTTTTATTGTAAGCCGCTCTGAGTTTCCTGTTGGGTGAGAAGGGCGGAATATAAATATTGTAATAAATATAAATAAATAAATATACTTTGGACTTTACAGAGGTCCTTGTATTTCTCTCCCAAGGAGTTTACAGGCCAAACTACTGAAATGTTAACTAGCAATATATGCAGGAAAGTAGAGAAACAGTAATGTGCGCTACTGATTTGTATACTTTCTGGCTTTTTATACACTGGCTACCTGGTTCTCAATACTGAAGTAATAGATTTTTAATTCCTTTTAATGGTATCATAAATAGATTCCTACATTAGCAATCAATCCCTAAGTCAGCTTGATTGGTTTTAAAGGAAAAAAATTAATTCATCATTACAAGTGTCTTGTGTGGTTTCAGTTCATCAGCAAAATACAGAATTAAAGAGTCTTTGAAATTGACTCAAATATGATATTCTGAAAAGGCGGGTAAAAGCCTCAGCAGAAAAGATGTTACATTGCAAAAGGCCGTCTTAAAATTGTGGATGCAGAATGCAGTTTTAAATCATAGTTAATATTTCAGAAAACATATTTAAACAGCTATAATGTGAATCCAGACTACTACCTTGAAGTTCTATAACAAACATACCTGCAAGTGATTATCACTGATCATTACAGCTCACTGTTGAATCAACAGGCGTTGGAATGTATTATAAATGGGCTTATAAATCACAATATCACAATAAACAGTTTCTCTTTCTTGTTCATTTTTAAATTATCCTAGACATTTAAAATTATTTCAGTACATTTCTTATTAAATTTGCACATCCCTCAACTTTTTAATGACTTGGTTAATTATAGAATTTATTGCAGGATTTTCCTTTAATAAATTTGGAAGCATTTTACACATTTGCTGAACATTGGATAAATGGGGTAAATGTCATCAACACAGACAAGTAACAGAGAGGAAGGGATTAAAGGATCCTTCCCCCTTCCTGCAGCTGTGCAGCGTCGCCAAAACACTGCATTGCCAGCCAAGCCTCCACTGTTGGAAACAAGTGGTTGAGGAGGAGGTGGCAGAATTTAATGTGGAAGGACTTTCCAAACTCATTTATTGCTATGAGAAGTGCCTAGATTTCAATGGTGACTATGTGAGATGTGGTATTTGGATGTGGCTTTCAACTGCATATGGTAAATGTTTTCTTCTATACTTTTTTATTTTTAATTCCAAAATATAATGTACTTTCTGGATAGCCCTCGTATATTCGCTGTTGTAGAAATAAACAATTTTTCTGCTGTAGTCGTTGGTGTTCTATGTCAGTGGTGCACTTCACTCCATGTTAAAGAAGCTCCCCAAAGTGCTGAACTAATTTCAGGGATAGGATTTCCACCATGGAAAGTCAGTTTAAAGCCTGGATTAAAATCTTACTGTCCCATTGATGTGGACACAGTTTTCATACATGCTTTAAAGAATCTGTTGACTGATCTCTCATTTTGCCATTATGAATTTTCACAGGCAGGGAGTTTTGCTATACAAAAGCTCTGGATGTTTCATTTGACTTTGGAATATGGTATTTGAATAGGTTGCCTTTAATGTACACCCACATCATTTAGAAATCGGTCACATTTTAAACTTACTTTGTGTAAAACAAAGCGACACAATTTGTTCCAAATTCAGAAATTTCCATTAGCCACACAGAAGAATATGTGCTTACATTGTGCCTTAAAACACTATTGAAATTCACAATAGTCAAAGCTAGAAAAATGCTGCTGATACACGTTTATTAAATATCCCCCTCTTTAAAGAGAATGTAAAGCCATTAATTTTACAGCCTAATTTCTGATTAGATTTAACAGCATCACTGATGGACTGCATAGATTTGATCCATTAAAACTGATGACTTTCAGTCCCATCATTATAAGTGGAGTTCTACCCAGTACTGCCAAGTATGGTAATATCCTAAGGGTAAGTGAACCTCTGGATTTTTTTTCCTTTGCTTAATTTATTGATGTTTCTATTTAGACATATTATGCTTTATCATAATCTGTTGGGATATCTTTCAGAAGTGATAAGGAAACATAAATAGCAAAATCTCACTTAACACTGTCAGTTAATCTTTCATACACACACACACACACACACACACACACACACACACATACATATATACATACATACGAGGGCTATCCAGAAAGTAGATTACGCTTTGGAATTAAAAATGAACAAAGTATAGTAGAAAACATTTACCATATGCAGTTGAAAGCCAGACCCAAATATCACTTCTCAACATAGTCCCCATTGAAATCTAGGCACTTCTCATAGCGATAAAAGAGTGTGGAAAGTCCTTCCCCACCAAACTTTGCTGCTTGGCTTCCATCCTCAACCAGGCGGGCGTCCCTTCCCGCAGCTGCACATGTGCATATGCTCGACTTTTCCCCATACTCGTCCTGGATCACTCTTCTAAGGTTTTGCAAGAAGCACACCATTCCTGTCCCAAAAAACGATTACCATAACCTTCCTTGCAAGCATTTGCAAAACAGAAGAGCGATCCAGGACGAGCGTGGGGGAAAGTTGAGCACATGCACATGTGCAGCTGCGGGAAGGGACGCCCGCCTGGTTGAGGACGCAAGCCAAGCGGCAAAGTTTGATGGAGAAGGACTTTCCAAACACTTTTATCGCTATGAGAAGTGCCTAGATTTCAATGGGGACTATGTTGAGAAGTGGTATTTGGGTCTAGCTTTCAACTGCATTTGGTAAATGTTTTCTCCTATACTTTGTTCATTTTTAATTCCAAAGTGTAATCTACTTTCTGGATAGCCCTTGTACACACACACACACACACACACACACACACAAATGCATGCACACACATTCTCCAATGTAGGTTGGATCATTTTCTCTCAAGAAGCTTAAGGTGTGATGAAATCGCTTATTTATGCAATAAATATATGCATATAGTCAAAAGATTTTCTTTTATTATCTTCACTTGGTTTACTTAAATCCTTCTGTTTTCTGCTCAGAGCAGAAGTAGTAGCTTTTTATTTATTTAAGGGCTTTTTTGCATTAACTGTAGCAACTAATATGATTAATGAGCATGATGGAGATTCCTGTCTTATTTATAAAATAAATATATGTCTGTTGTTGTAGGATTCCCTTTTATTAACTTGATTTGACTTGCTTAAATACACATTTCTGTCTGTTCAAAACTGATGTAGGAATCATCTATTTATATAAGGATCATTTGCATTTAACCATGGCAGCTAATACGACTAATACGTGTGATGGAAATTGCTTGTTTGTTTATGGAATAAATATACATATATTATGGAAGGAGTTTCTTTTATTATCTTCATTTGGTTATCATTCTCCTTTTTTCTGCTTGGAACAAATGCAAGAGGATTATATTTGTATAAAATTCATTTACACTAAATGTAGCAACGAATACAGCATCATAAATAAATTCTGTGTTCCTTAGATTCTTTGGACATTATTACACTGAATGTGAAAATCTTGAGCATGACTAGTGTAGCATTTTTAGTTGCCTAGTGTAACAATGAAGGCCAAAATAGACATGACAAAAACTATAGGAACCTGGGACCACAGCAAGTGTGAGTGGGAAGAGATTACTTTCTCCCTCCTACCGAATCATCAAGATTGATCTGGGGTTTCCCAGAGCAACAGTTGGTCTCATTGTCTAAAAGTGCACTTTAATTACATTTAAGAACATGAAATCACAAATGGGTTTGCCTTTAAAAAAAATCATAGAATCATAGAGTTGGAAGAGACAACAAGGACCATCCAGTCTCCCTGCTATAATGGAATATAAAATTAATGACAAATGGCGATATCTAGTGTATTCCTCTATATTGGTCATACTGACTAGGACTGACTAGGTCCTGCAATCCAAACACAACTGGAAGGCTGTGTGATGCACACTTCTAGTCTAATCTAACGTACATCGATTGAAGTGGGAGTGGGCTATAGATATACTTCCCTTTGGAATAAAAAGTGGGCAATACATAAATCAAACAGACAAATACAGTAGAGTCTCACTTATCCAAGCTTCACTTATCCACGGTTCTGTATTATCCAAGGCAGTGTGCCTTTTAGTAGTCATTGTTTTTGTAGTAAATGTTGCAATGTTTTGGTGCTAAATTTGTAAATACAGTAATTACTACATAATATACTGTGTATTGAACTGCTTTTTATGTCAATTTCTTGTAAAACATGATGTTTTGGTGTTTAATTTGTAAACTCATAATGTATTTTTATGTTTAATAGGCTTTTTTCTTAATCCCTCCTTATTATCCAAGATTTTTGCTTATCCAATGTTCTGCCGGCCCATTTATCTTGGATAAGTGAGACTCTACTGTAATAAAATAAGCAGTAGCAATAAAATTAATCTTACATGACAACAGAATTTTTGTTAAAAGTTTTTTTAAAACTGTTTCCAAATTTTTAGGACTAAAAGCTTTGCTGGTGCTGACAGTGAAATTTTCAGCTTAAGGTTACAATGATGCACATTAACAAAATATTTTTCTACCCATGATAGACCTGCTTCAAAAATCCCAAATATTGCAAAGAAAATATATTTCACACAAAACAGGTGTTAAGTCTGTGTTATTATAATTCATGATTTTTATCCTTCATATATTTCCTTGTTCAAACAAGAAGAGTACTTTTAACCCACGACTTCAAATGTAAAAATAATGTAAAGCAGCCCATACTATTTCTGCCTGATCTCAGATCTCAGCCAAAGCCTTTGATCACATAAAAGATTCAAATTTTGGTGGCAATATCTTAAGCACAGGGTGACTGTACAGATATTTGAATTCCCGCATCAATACCCAACTTGAAATAGAAAGATACGGACTCTTCAAACATATTCATTATAGTAGCATGTTCAGCTTATTTTTATTTTATAGTACACTTAGGATTTCTGTCATTAGAATATCAGAGTGAATACTGTATCATTATGAAGACTCACTAACATGGAAAATGATAGTTGAATGTAATGTTCATATAAGATATATATATTTTAAACCACCCTGTCCAAACAATACATGTTGACAGTAGGAATATGCAAAACTTGTCCCTTTATTTCTGTGTGCTGGCACTGCATATTTGGTATGCTTATCAGAAAATGCAATTTTTACAATACAGATTTCAAACCATTGTTGCATGTAAATTTCCATAGTTGACAACACTGTGTCAGCAACATGAATAGGCAAGCAATAAGGGCTACACATTTATTTCCACTGCAGGGTCTAATTTGGGATTTATAGTGTGAACTTAGTCTGGATTTTCAAGATGATTCATTTAAGAGGCTTTTGGGTTGATGGGAAGAGCCATTTATAAATAACTCTCTTTTGTCTATTTTTAACTACAGAAAATTGATAAGTATCTAGGCTTTTATAATTCCCAATGAGTCCACATGGTCATAGCAGTATTGGAAATAGCTGGCTGAACTGATAGAGTTGTTGAACTAATGTATTTTTTTTAATTTACCCCATTTATATCCCATCTTTCTCTACCCCGAAGGGGACTCAAGGCAGCTTACATACAGCAATTATTCAATACCTTAAAAACATACAACACATTGAACTTGAAATATAAATGAAACTCAGTCTCATACCACTGAGGCCCTATATCCCAGGATCCCAGGATGGGGAAATAATGCAGTACAATGGATGACTGAAAACCTTTTTTCATATATATTTCATCAAGTGTTATATACCATTGTAAAGACTGGAGTCATGCTACTGAAGACATAATTATGCAAGAAATCATACTTCCACAGAAATTGTATTCTTAGTGGGGCCAATTCTTCAATAAGCACACACACATTCCCACTTTCACTGTAGACATGGTGGTTGGCAAAATAAGCTACCATTGAACAAGGCCAAGGACACAAAAACCATTGTTCAATCACTCAGGCAATTGGAGGATCCAGCATATGCTAAAAGTGTATATGATTCTGGATAAACAATATATGCAGTCTACTAGGTAACTGGGAAAAAAGTAAAACTTAAATGAGGAAGAATGATTGAGTAATATATCTATATATATAAAAGGGTAATGAAATTTCGGCCTAGGACAAAACAACAAAACTACACATCCCATACAACAAACATTCAATATCACCACTACCTCAACAAGTTCTCACCAACACCACCAGACAACACCACAGCAACGTGTGGCCGGGCACAGCTAGTTGCATTATATTTTCTATTTAGGATAGAGAATAGATGGTCCATCAGATGATATATCATATGTGAAAGCTAGGTATTATGAAGCCCTAGGTATTTCATCTTAAAAAGTAAGCCAAATTATATTCAGCAGGTCAGTGTGTACAGAATTGGAATTTAAATATCAAATGTTCATAATGTGCCCCTGCCAAAATTACACTTCTAAGTAGATGATGTTATTCACTAGCACTCCAAAAATGAATGCCACATCAACACAGCAAGCCAGAACTAGTATTTGGGATGCTTAAGCAAAATACTAAAATAGCAGCCATATGCCATATCATGGTAAAGAAACAGTAACTAATAGTCACTTTTGAGTTCCTGTTATAAACTAATGATATGGTTACTGAATACCACTTTAGTAATGTGACAGTCAACATTTATATCTTATATAGGACTTTAGAGCACTACAAGAGCTTCACTTAAAGTAATCACCATAGTGATGAACGTATTATTACAGAAAACAATATTTTCCCAAGTACAAAGTGCTGTGGTTTGTATAAAAGAAAAAAAATACTCTTACTACATTCTGTTTTGAACTGCAAACAATAGAAAAGCAAAGACATGTTTATTATAAAAACAGTTACTTATGTTAATGCCATACTAGTGAGAACTACAGAAAACAAATGCCATTTCAGAATCAGTGGCTTTTTAAACGATTGAATATCTCATAAAAATACTTTGATAACATGCCTTAAGAATGACTGTTCATTGGGAAGAGTTCTTTTTAAGTGCAGTATGTCTTACTTCTTTATACCTCAAAGTAAAAACTCCTGTTTATATAAAATTAAGTTTGGATTCTTTAGAAACAGCCTACAACAGCTGCTCATGGTATCTCATGGCCTTATCAAAGAGTCTTCAAAGAGAAATCACTTGCAGAAAGACAGTTGTTTGATAACATAGAAAGGCAGTCAGAGAAAGGCATTCTAGGTCCACACCTAGAATGGAGAAACACCCTGTGATGACAGTTGTTAGTTGGTGCTTGATGAGTCAGACTGCTATCCTGGCCCTCCAGCCTTTAATCTGATTTACAATCAACGTGACAAGGCTTTATTTTCCATGCAACAATGCTTTGCTTTAGCATAAACCCTCTGGTCAAATTGACCCAGACGGCTTCCTAGCATGCTGAGCACTGGGAAAGTGTTCATTAAAGTAGTCCCACAGTGTACCAGCATGGAAATCCGAATGACAGTGACTGACCCTGCCGCTTTCCAAATTATGAGATCGTGACAAGCATCCAAGAAAAAAAAAATCTTCTGGATGGATCTTCTGGATAGAATCCTACAATACCTCCTTATGAGTTATTGCAAGGTAATAGTCCTTCAGTATTCCTGCTGAGGCACAAGGTATACATTTTTTTTGTTTTGTTTATGACGAGTGAAAATGATAACAAATAAGGTTTTCATTGCCACTTAGAGAAATTACTTTGGTCAGATGACTACTCCCCAAATCCTTAGTTTGTTGATTAAGGGGCACAAAAGACCATTCATGCCATTTTCTGCTATTTCTTCTTTCTGTTTGCTTTACGCCTGGTCTATGGTGGGATATCTCCATCAGCATGACACACATGCTCAACAATCTATAATATAGGCCCTAAATACCTCTAAATACAAATGAAACATATTTGTCTTCAAAATAATACATACATTTTAATAACCCTATAAAGTCTCTTAAAATGTTTGTAAATTGGGATCTCAGCATGTCTGAAAGGAAATAATTGGTTCCCAGGTTGCATGCTGATAATCATGATGACTCAAAAAATAACCATGGAAATGATCATTTGTGCAACATTGTACCCACCCAATCTGGGATAGCTATTAATGTTGGGGAAACCCTCAGTTTGTGCAAAGAGAGCTCAGAATGTTCATTTAGAACAGTGATTCTCAACTTGGGGTCCCCACATGTTTTTGGCCTTCAACTCCCAGAAATCCTAACAGCTGGTAAACTGGCTGGGATTTCTAGGAGTTGTAGGCCAAAAACATCTGGGGACGCCAGTTTGAGAACCACTGATTTAGATTCTATTCTGTACAATAAAAAGCTTTGTTGCAACATAGGCTTTATTATTATTATTATTATTATTATTATTATTATTATTATTATTATTATTATTATTGTATGACACAGCAAACAAGATAGATATGCTGGATTTCGTTTCACAAAATCACAAGTCGAACGCTTCCCAAGTGTCTAGAACTGTGTGATGTATTTTCGGATGATGCACGCAGATGCCAGTAGGGTGGCCTTTTGCAGTTGGCAGATCGTAATTTTGTCAATGTCTATTGTTTCCAAATGCCGGCTGAGATCTTTTGGCACAGCGCCTAATGTGCCGATCACCACCAGGACCACCTGCACTGGTTTCTGCCAGAGTCTTTGAAGTTCAATCTTGAGGTCCTGATAGCGGCTGAGTTTTTCCTGTTGTTTTTCATGAATGCGACTGTCACCTGGGATGGCGACATCAATGATCCAAACCTTTTTCTTTTCCACAACTGTGATGTCTGGTGTGTTGTGTTCCAGAACTTTGTCAGTCTGGATTCGGAAGTCCCACAGTATTTTTGCGTGCTCATTTTCCAATACTTTTGCAGGTTTGTGATCCCATCAGTTCTTGTCACGACCCAGGCTGCAGAGCACCAATAACCATACACAGAGGCCAGAATCTATCTAATATCTTTATTGTAGGAATATATAAAGTTAATAAAGACAAGTGTAGAAAATAGTCCAGAATTAGACCTTCCAGGAAAGGTCAGAATTAGTCCAAAAAAGCAATGTCCAATAAGAAATATTAAGGTCCAAAGTTGTAATCCAATAACCGAAACACTCACTTTGCCAAGCAAAGTGAGGGGAGATGACAAGGTCCTTTAGTCCATGAAACTTGAGCGAGGCTAGGAAATAACTTGATACTTGAAACAAGGCTTGAACGTGGAACAAGGTAACTAAGAACAAGAACAAGGTCCGTGGAATAACTTGATAAATCCGTGGAACAAGGCAAGGATTAATCCTGGGAAACAAGGCAAAGTCCGTAGATAAACAAAGGCTGGGAAGCAAGGCGAAGGCTTGATAGCAAGGCAAGGCTTGAGCAGGAGCGAGGCTTGAACCGGAGCGCGCTGTCCAGACACAACTCGCTCCGTAGGCTGACGAATTGACTCCGCGAAGTTACTACGCGGGTAAAACACCTAAATAGAGTCTAGCTTCCCGCCGAAGCAGTTCTCTGGGAATCAGAACCGAAAGCTAACTCTGAGACCAGATGTGAGACTCCCCAAAGATTCCCACGAGAAGCAGTCTTAATTGGCCACATTCTTAGCTGCAATCCTCGCACTCCTGCGCGAAGCTGAATCCAAACTTCTCTGTTGTTTACAAAACTCCCGGCGCAAGAATACGGGAGAAGTAGGCTCTGGGCTTGTTTGACATACTTCTGGGAGACAACTTTCTTGCAGGTGCAAGGTTCCCAGATCTGCCTGGGAAAGATCTGGCAGAGAGGAATCCAGTTCAGACTGGGAAGGTAAAAAACCCAAGTTTTCATCTTCATCAGGAATTACAATGTCCTGAGCAGGACTACAAGGCCCATGGGTCATCACACTATCCCCCTCCTCAAGGCCCCTCCCAAACTGGGGCCCTCTCCCCGAGGCGCGAGGTCGCGGTTTGGTGGGATAGGTCTGATGAAAGCGACGGGTTAGATCAGGAGCATGGACTGTGGAGGCGTCTTCCCAGGAGCGTTCCTCAGGGCCAAAACCCACCCAGTCAATGAGATATTGTAGGCGGCGGCGGTGAAAGCGAGAATCCAAAATGTCCTCAACCTCGAACTCCTCCTCCCCATTCATCAAAACAGGAGGGGGGGCCGGTTGGTCTGTATCAGGACGCACACCATCCGCCGGAAGGAGCAGGGAACGGTGAAACACTGGGTGAATGCGCATTGAACGCGGAAGTTGGAGTTTGAAAGTCACGGGGTTTAATTGCGCCACCACTGGATAGGGGCCAATGAAACGGGCATCTAACTTCCGGCAAGGGCGGTGGGAGGGCAGAAAGCGAGTGGACAGGAAAACCCGATCTCCTACCTTGATTTCGGGGCCCGGCTGGCGATGTTTGTCAGCGTGGCGTTTATAGTCCTCCTTGGCTTGGTCCAGTTGTTGGAGCAAAAGTTGTTGCACCGCTGTGAGTTCCTGCAGCCAATCCTCTGCTGCGGGAACCTCTGAAGTTTCAATGACAGGGGGAAAGAAACGTGGATGGAAGCCGTAGTTTGCAAAGAACGGCGTTTCTTTTGTAGAAGCTTGAACTCCATTGTTGTAGGCAAACTCAGACAGTGGTAACAGAGAAGCCCAATTGTCCTGTTGATAGTTTACATAACAGCGAAGATACTGCTCCAAAGTGGCATTGGTGCGCTCCGTTTGCCCATCTGTTTGGGGATGATGAGCTGAAGATAAGCGAGAGTCTATGCCCAATAGTTTTTGTAGTGCCTTCCAAAAACGAGAGGTGAATTGAGATCCACGGTCTGTGACTAAACTCTTGGGCAATCCATGTAGTCTGAAGACATGTTGAAGAAATAGATCCGCAGTTTCCTTGGCCGTGGGGAGGCCTTCGCAGGGAATGAAATGGGCTAACTTGGTGAATAGGTCCACCACCACTAAGATCGTGGTGAATCCACAGGAAGGTGGTAGGTCAGTGATGAAATCCGCGGAAATTATTTCCCATGGGCGAGATGGGGTAGGAAGGGGGTGTAAAAGCCCTGAGGGCTTCTCCCTTCGTATCTTGGAGCGCTGGCATACTGGGCAGGTGTTGACATATTTTTCCACATCCTTGCGGATCTTGGGCCACCAAAAATCCCTTAGGATCAAATGCATAGTTTTAAATAGTCCGAAGTGTCCTGCTGGTTTGCAGTCATGACACAGACGAAGCGCTTTTTCCCTGCCCGGTCCGGGTGGGATATAGACATGATTTCTATAGCAGAGCAGCCCATCTTTAAGCGAAAAGGGGAAATGCAGACCTTGGCGAAGTTGGTCCTGCGCCCAGGCATCTGCTTGCTGACTAGCCCTGATTTCTTGAGCACAGATGGGTCCTGGAGTAGGGGAAGTTGAACCAATGGGAATGGATTTGGTGTTCCCCACCGTGAGCGTGGCAAAGTTCTCAGGTTGTAGCAGTTGGGATTCAAAGGTCTCCTTGCGTCCTGCAGCGTATTCCGGTTTACGTGACAGGGCGTCTGCTTGCTTGGTTTGGGCTGGGGTCACATAATGGATCTGGAAGTTGAAACGTTCAAAGAATAAAGCCCAACGTTGCTGCCTCTGATTTAGTTTGCGGGCAGTTCTTAGATGTTCTAGATTACGATGATCAGTGTGGACTTCAATGGGAAATTTGGCCCCTTCTAGCCAATGTCTCCAAGTTTCAAAGGCTGCCTTTATGGCCAGTAGTTCTTTTTCCCAAATGGTGTAATTCCTCTCTGGTGTGGTTAGTTGACGAGAATAAAAGGCACAGGGGTGGAGGTGATCTCCCACCGGTTGTAAGAGTACAGCCCCAATTGCCACATCAGAGGCGTCCGCTTGCACCACAAAAGGGGTTCCAGGATTTGGGTGCTGTAGAATTGGCTGGGAGGTGAATAGTTTCTTTAGTTGCTGGAACCCTTTCTCTGCTTGATCAGTCCAGCGGAAAGGCTGCTTTCCACGGATGCAGCTAGTGATGGGGTCGGACCAGCGGGCAAAATCTGGAATGAACTTGCGGTAGTAGTTCGCGAACCCCAAGAAACGCTGCACCTCTTTCTTGTTAGTTGGCGCCCGCCATTCCAATACTGCTGAAACTTTGGCTGGATCCATGGAAAGCCCTAGAGGCGAGATGCGGTAACCAAGGAAATCTACCTCTTGTAGATCAAAAGCGCATTTTTCCAGCTTGGCATAAAGTCCATGATCCCGCAATCGTTGTAACACCATTTTGACGTGGTTCTCATGTTCTGATTGTGATCTGGAAAACACCAAAAAATCGTCCAGGTAGATTATCAAGAACCTGTCTAGATAGTCCTGAAAAATGTCATTGACAAAATGCTGGAACGTTGCGGGGGCTCCGCATAAACCGAAATTCATAACTCGGGACTCAAATAATCCGAATTTGGTCTGGAAGGCGGTCTTCCACTCGTCCCCTTCCCTGATGCGAACTAAGTTGTAAGCCCCCCGAAGATCCAGCTTGGTGTAAACCTTGGCTCCTCGAAGCCGATCCAGTAGATCCGAGATTAAAGGCAGGGGATAGCTGTTCCGCTTGGTGATATTGTTCAATGCTCTGTAGTCCACCACCAAGCGTAGTTCCCCTGACTTCTTCTTCACAAACATCACTGGGGAGGCGGCTGGGGATTGAGAGGGTCTGATGAATCCCTTGCGAAGGTTTGTCTCTAGGAATTCCCTGAGAGCTTCTTGCTCTGGTTCAGTCAGGGAGTAGAGATGCCCTCGCGGGATCGGGGCCCCCTCCACCAAGTCAATGGCACAGTCATAAGGTCTATGTGGGGGTAATTTTTCGGCTTCTTTCTCATTGAATACATCCCAATACTCGGAGTACTTCTTTGGCAAGGTGATGATGGGCTCGGTGTCTGTGGCATGGCATACCTTGGCTACGAGGCAATGGTTTTGGCAGTACGGTGAAGCAAACTGCAGTTCTCTGTTGGACCAGGAGATGTTAGGGTCGTGGAGAGTCAGCCATGGAATTCCCAAAATCACAGGGAAATGGGGGACCTCGGTAACAAAGAAGGAAATCTCTTCCATATGTTCCCTTATCCACATCCTGGTGGGTTCCGACCACTGACTTACGGGGCCCGTCTTGAGGGGACGGCCGTCTATGGCTTGCACCACACGGGCATTCTTGAAATCATGATATTGTAATCCCAGAGAGTCGGCATACTCTCTATCGATGAAATTGTTGGTAGCTCCAGAGTCTATCATGGCGTGGATCATGACGGGTCCCCTTTTTGCTGACCATAATGTGACCACGAGAAGGAACAGGACCCCGGTTGGCGGCTCTTGGATGGATTTTTTGACCGGGTTGGCGAGCCCCTCTACACCCGGTCGTTGGCTTCCCCCGCCGGCTGTGTGCCAGTCGGCTCAGACGCCTTCGTCTCCGTGGAGGACGCCGCCGCAAGACGGGCGGCAGGCTTCCCTTTGGCTGGGCACTCTCTGGCGAAGTGGCCCCCGTTCCCGCAGTACCAGCAGAGGTTTAAGCGTTGACGACGGGCCTTCTCGGCGGCATCTAGTCTGGGACGCACATTGCCCAACTGCATCGGCACCTCCTCGCCTCCTCTGGGGTATGGGGTTGGCGGTGGGGGTCTCCACACCGGACGTGGCTGAACGCTGGCGGGAGCGGGGGGTTTTGCCCCGGCTCTACTGCCCTGGCCTCGAACCCACTGTTTCCTGTTGGCAATCATGACTTCAGCCCGTAAACATTGATCAATGAGTGCCTCGAGGGTCTGGGGAGGATCCACCTTGGAGATTTCTTCCAGCATTTCAATGTTGAGACCCTCCCGGAATTGTCCCCTGAGGGCTACATCGTTCCAGCCGGTGTTGTGGGCCAGCACTCGGAACTCGGCTATATACTGAGACATAGGTCTGTCTCCTTGGAAAAGGCGACGGAGTTTGTGACCGGCTGCCTCCAAATTGTCCTCGATTCCCCAAGTCTCCTTGAGGTGGTCCAAGAAGTGTTGCGCTGATCTTAGGTGTGGAGAGGCTTGGTCGAACAGTGCCGTCGCCCAGCTGGCCGCTGGCCCGTCTAGAAGACTGTAAACCCATGCCACTTTGATGTCTTCTTGGGGAAACTCGGCAGCACGGGCCTCCAGATAAGCTTGACATTGGCGACGGAAGACATGAACCTTAGAAGCTTCTCCAGTAAACTTGGTTGGCAACGCCATGGCCGGAAGACGAACTCCGCGTTCCTTCAAACCCCTTATTTCTCCATCCTGTGCATTGAGCTTATCACGGATTCGGTCCACCTCTTCCTTGTCGATGGTGTAGGTAATCGGCTGGCCGCTCGGCCCAGGTACGGTTCCGGTAGACATTCTGGCCGAGGTTAATTGGTGCTTAGGGTGGGCGGAGTCAAACTATCACGACCCAGGCTGCAGAGCACCAATAACCATACACAGAGGCCAGAATCTATCTAATATCTTTATTGTAGGAATATATAAAGTTAATAAAGACAAGTGTAGAAAATAGTCCAGAATTAGACCTTCCAGGAAAGGTCAGAATTAGTCCAAAAAAGCAATGTCCAATAAGAAATATTAAGGTCCAAAGTTGTAATCCAATAACCGAAACACTCACTTTGCCAAGCAAAGTGAGGGGAGATGACAAGGTCCTTTAGTCCATGAAACTTGAGCGAGGCTAGGAAATAACTTGATACTTGAAACAAGGCTTGAACGTGGAACAAGGTAACTAAGAACAAGAACAAGGTCCGTGGAATAACTTGATAAATCCGTGGAACAAGGCAAGGATTAATCCTGGGAAACAAGGCAAAGTCCGTAGATAAACAAAGGCTGGGAAGCAAGGCGAAGGCTTGATAGCAAGGCAAGGCTTGAGCAGGAGCGAGGCTTGAACCGGAGCGCGCTGTCCAGACACAACTCGCTCCGTAGGCTGACGAATTGACTCCGCGAAGTTACTACGCGGGTAAAACACCTAAATAGAGTCTAGCTTCCCGCCGAAGCAGTTCTCTGGGAATCAGAACCGAAAGCTAACTCTGAGACCAGATGTGAGACTCCCCAAAGATTCCCACGAGAAGCAGTCTTAATTGGCCACATTCTTAGCTGCAATCCTCGCACTCCTGCGCGAAGCTGAATCCAAACTTCTCTGTTGTTTACAAAACTCCCGGCGCAAGAATACGGGAGAAGTAGGCTCTGGGCTTGTTTGACATACTTCTGGGAGACAACTTTCTTGCAGGTGCAAGGTTCCCAGATCTGCCTGGGAAAGATCTGGCAGAGAGGAATCCAGTTCAGACTGGGAAGGTAAAAAACCCAAGTTTTCATCTTCATCAGGAATTACAATGTCCTGAGCAGGACTACAAGGCCCATGGGTCATCACAGTTCTTTACTGCTGGCAGGTGGTACTTGAGGCATAAGTTCCAATGAATCATTTGGGCCACATAGTTGTACCTCTGTTTGTAGTCTGTCTGTGCGATTTTCTTACAGCAGCTGAGGATATGATCAATGGTTTCGTCGGTTTCCTTGCACAGTCTGCATTTTGGGTCATCAGCTGATTTTTCGATCTTGGCCTTAATTGCATTTGTTCTGATGGCTTGCTCCTGGGCTGCAAGGATCAGGCCTTTTGTCTCCTTCTTCAGGGTCCCATTCGTGAGCCATAGCCAGGTCTTCTCCTTATCAGCTTTTCCTTCAATTTTGTCAAGGAACTTTCCATGCAATGTTTTGTTGTGCCAGCTGTCAGGTCTAGTTTGTATTGCGGTTTTCTTGTACTGGTTTTTTGTCTGCTGTGCTTTGAGGAGTTTCTGATTTTTGACTTCAATCAAAGCAGGTTCTTCACTTTGCTTTACATATTCTGCCAGGGTATGTTCTTCTTCTTTGACTGCTTGTTTTTCTTGTAAGAGTTCTCTGCCACCTGATCTTCTAGGCAGATATAGCTGGTCAACATCACTGCGAGGATGCAGTGAATGATGAATGGTCATGACTTTTCTTGTTTTTCTGTCCAAATTGTCCAGTTCTGCCTGTGTCCAGTTTATAATGCCAGCAGTATATCTTATGACAGGTATGGCCCAGGTGTTTATGACCTTGATGGTGTTGCCTCCATTGAGCTTGCTTTTAAGAATTTTTCTGACCCTTTGTGTGTATTCTTTGCTGACCACAGTTTTCACATGTTCATGCTTGATGTTATTCAGCTGTAATATGCCCAGATATTTATAGGTCTCTGGCTGGTGGCACTTTATCATTTGGCCATTAGGCATATTTATGCCCTCACTTTCAATGATTTTTCCCTTCTTCAATGCCACTTTTGGACATTTGTCCAAACCAAACTCCATGCTGATATCAGTGCTAAAAATTTGGGCAGTGTTAGTCAGAGACTGGATTTCAGTTTGCGTTCTCCCATACAGCTTCAGGTCATTCATGTACATCAGATACGAAATTTTGTGAGATGTTTGAGATGTTTCCTGCTCGAAGGACCACCCCCCCCCCATAGGTGCCACCTTGCCATGGGGGGGGGGGGGCTTAACTACTCCAATGATGACTGAGAGCTGTGCTGGCGGTAGTGTAACTACCGGCAGGTCCAACCAAGCCAGAGAGGTCTCAGCTGAGGAGTAGAACTAAGAGCACTTAACCCATTAGCATTATGGAGAATCAAACCAAAACAAAGTCTATATTGGCTCGGTCGTCGCCCAGGATAAAAAGGACCGCGGTGGATGCTGCTGATTCTGGACATCCATCAACAAGTGGGCTACAGAATCAAAATACAAACAGTCACAGAAGTGGCAGAAATATACAATGCCAGAAAACCGCACAGTTATGAAATGCTATTACAAATCTGAACCTCAAAAGCGTGGCTACCAAAAAAGGATGCATCAGCTATGGAAACAAAGGTACCCTGACTCACAGATAACAGAACCCGACTGGCTGACCAACAAAGATGTCAGAGTAATTGCAGCGCAACAGTAGTTGGGTGGAGTCAGTGGAATGCAGAATGAAGTGACACCCAGAGACGTTAGTAAAACTATATACAAAGTTTTACTGACTTCAGTAATAATCAAAACAAACAGGCTTGCAGACAATAGACGAACACAGGACTTGACTCAACTCAGAACAGAACTGAACTCTACTCAGAACTGAACTGATGCAATCAGTAATGCATACACACTTGTTTCTGGACACTCCCCAGCTCCAGCCACACATCAAGGTCATCACAGCTTCTCAGTAATTAACTCTTTCTAGACTATATTACACTCTGGATGATGCAATCAGTATGCAATACAGGAAAGACACAAATTTCATTTAAACACTACCAATACACAAATCCCACATTAACAAAAGATTCAAAATCAGAAACAAAGTGTTCAGTGAAATTGAACTCGAAGAAATCCAGAAAATCTACAAAGCAAATTACCATCACACCACAGCACAGATAGCAGCAGAGACTCCAGCAACACTTGGAATGGTGGAACAGATTGAACCAGAAGAAAGTGTGGAGCTTTTGCAAGAATTTGAAGATCCGGCTATTATTATTATTATTATTATTATTATTATTATTATTATTATTATATCCATCATCATCACCACCACCACCACAACCACCACCATTATTATTATTTTGATTGACTTCTTGGCTTTTGTAGAAGTATATTTTTTCTTATGATTTGGGAAGGCTGTATTTAAATCTTTAGTCTTTCGGTGCTCTTATGAATAGGCAGGCCACCACAGAACAGAAAAGAGAAGAGATAGCATACATATACGCCAAAGGCATGCATCAGGTCAGTTAGATGCTGAAAGTATATGAAGGCTTCACTGCGGCATTAAAGGGTTCAGCTGGTCTGACATGGTCACATAATGAAAAGACTACAGCAGTCAGGTCTTTTGCCTATTGCTCTTAGACTCCAGAGCATGGCTGTCTGATCTATGTGTTAATAATGCAGAACTCTCTGATTCTGAATAGTGAGAAGTATATTTTTAGCACAGCTATCCAGCTAAAAGAGGACAGTGACTTTCAAGAGCATACCAGGACAGGCAAGGAAAAAGGCAAAAATAAGAATATGCTATATATAATAGGGGCAGAATGGCTTTCTTAATAACGTTATTACCACGTTTGAATCCAGAAATTCCAGAATATATGTCTACATATGTCTTCATAAATGTTATAGTTGCATTGTTTCATATCTGGGCAAAACACATTGGTTTCGAAATGGTACAAAGGTACTGTGGCTTTAGATATACTAAGAATAGATTTCTTTGGGGTTTTTTAAAAAAAATTTCAAGCACAGAGCTTGTTGAAAAATTGCTCCATTGTGAATGGTGAAAGAATCCATAGGACCATTTTATCAAGTAATAAACTCATCTGGTGGATAGTGACAGAATTTTAGTCAAAATGAACCTACTCAGAAACAAGAAGGAAGTATGAACAAAAGTGAGGAGACCCTAGAATTGAGGAAGTATTTTAGAAAATCAGGTGACACTTCCCCTCCTTTAAGGAAACCCTTTGAAAAATAAATCTAAAACAATGCAATGAAGATTGACCATGGTATCAACCTAATGCTGAATCCATAGTGGAAGCAAGTGAAAACCCCAGGGAGAGGCGAAAGAGAATTGAACATCCCTGAAACATTGTACAGGAGTTCACGCCACATTGTTTTCTTAAAATCCCAACTTGGGTGTGCCCCTACACTGTAGCATTGATAGGTTCAACAATACTTTAACTGCCATGGCTCAATAGTACTATAGAATCATGGAAGTCCTTGTTTTATCCTTCTCTGCCGAAGAGAGCTGGTGCCTCACCGAACTACAAATCCCAGGACTCCATAGCATCGAACTGGTAAAGTGGAATCAAACTGCATTAATTCTGCAGTGTAGGTTCTATCTTGTATTTGTGCTGTTTCAGAAATCAAAATGGTTTGGCCCAATTTTACATGTGGAGACATGCAAGTTGTATGAATATTGGGAAACTTTTCTGTTAAGTGTAATTACTAATGGCGTGCTTTCAGGTAAAAGCTTGTCCCGTTTCGTCTCTGGCTTTCGTTGCAGGGCCTGATCCATTTTTGGTAAACCTCCCAAAATTGGGATGGTTGTTTTCAATTGTTATGGGGCCTGAAAATCGGCCCATTCCCACCCATTGGCTCTTCTTCTTAAGGCGTTTGGCTGCCTGGCAGGCACTGCATTTCTTATCTTCCTCCTCCTCCCTCCCTCCCTCCCTCGCGTCCACAATGCCCTGTATTCACTGGAGTCATGGCTGGGCAGCCCCACATTCAAACCTCAGCAAGCAAGCAGGAAGGAACCACTGCCCCTCCCTCCTTCCCACCCGGAGAGTGTGGTGGGCAGCGTGGTGTGCTTGTGTGGTGGGGTGTGTGACTGCGCAGGTGCTTAGCTGCAGGCAAGCACTAACAGGCCTGGAAAGCGTGCAAGCTTTCCAGGGCTGCCTGCATGCCCCCCCCACATCCTTTCCCTGGAAAGGGTGTGTGCGTGTGTGTGTGGTGGGGCACAGGCAGGCCTGGAAAGTGCGCATGCACCTGTCAGTGCCTGCCTGCAACTGAGTGCTGGTACAGTCACACACCCACATGGAATTTGGCCCCACATGAAAGCAGGCTTTCGTGTTGAGCTGAGTTTCATGTGGGGAGGGGGCTTCCTGTTTTGTGCTTCCGAAACAACGGAAGACACGAAAGAAACAGAAGAAACAGTAAAAATGAATTTTGCGCACATGTCTAGTAATTACTGTATATGAAATTCTAGTTCTGGCTCCATCCTTCTACATGATTTCAATGTTATTATTTACAAAGTTAATGAAAACTATATTTGAGCTGAGTGACATTACATTCAAGGCTATATCGTGTTATAATGCCCTTCTTTTTTGACAAATGAAACAGAATTCTAACTAAATCACTATCTGCCCTCTGTTAGCAATAACAGTAAAATTGTTCATTCACTCTGTTAGGGATGTAATTAATTTTTTTGTCTTTCTTCTTGCTTCCCCCATCTTCTATTTCTTTTACTATCTCACAGAACACATTAATTTATATGGTTTGAATATAGCCATTGATTGAAATAATTTAATAAAACTGAACCTAATATATAGCCCACATTAATCATAACAAACTGTTATCTTGAATAACATTTGAACTCCACTTAGGCCCAATTCAGACTCTTCTATAGTCCTCTTCCATGGTAGACTGCCCAAGACATCACATTTAATCATTTAAAAAACCCTTGGTTTCAAGGTTTTACATGATTTCTTCTAAGTATCTTGTGTAGGAGACATTTTTAAAAAGTGTTGGAGAAGCCCTTCTAGCTGTCACCAGAAGACTACTGCTGTCTTTTCTCAAAATTGTTTTAGCAAATTAGATCTCTGAAACCTCCAAAGTACTCCAAAGTAATCCCACTGACAATTATGCTTCCTCATAGGATATCAATACTGCAGCACTTAAGGTAGTTTCATATCTGTTGGCGCTAAGTCTTTTAAAAAAAGAATTTTATCCTAAAATTTGAATAATCAAAGCTATTTGTATTGCTTCCCATATACTTATATGACTGGAAGGGACAGATGGTCAACAAAGCCATTATTTTGCCCAAAAGCCAAATCCTGTACAGCTACTCCACAGCTACCATTAACCCACATAACAATTGTATAAATACAAAATAGTAACAAATTGCACCTCATGATCATGCGTGACCTAGTGACATAACTAGGGGCCGGGCTGTGGCGCAGGCTGTTGAGCAACCAGCTGCAACAAATCACTCTGACCAAGAGGTCATGAGTTCGAGGCCAGCTCAGAGCCCTGTGTTTGTCTTGTCTTTGTTCTATGTTAAGGCACTGAATGTTTGTCTTATATGTGTAATGTGATCCGCCCTGAGTCCCCTTCGGGGTGAGAAGGGCGGAATATAAATACTGTAAATAAATAAATAAATAAATAACTGTAAATCTACTTTTCCTCAACGAGTAGTATCTGGCTCTTTCCTTTATAGAAAATATTGAAGGTGTTTGATAGCTACACCATGCTCAAATGGAAACTGAGTGGAGAAGAGACAAATATGCCAGATTCAGTTTCTCTGATGTCTACAGTTTTAATAGCGTAAACCTTTTTTAAATTCCTGAAATGCAATTTTACTAATATTGCTTCTTAGGGCCAGGGAAGTGGAGATCATTGCTCATACCTCACATGGAGAAGCTCCCAAATGCCATCCTCCTATATTAGGAATACCTTCCACCCAACTTAAATTGATCTTCCTTTTCTGTATCTTCAACTGTATGTTTGGAGTTTTAGAAGTTTCTGATGCAAAGACCCTTGAAACAATGTATATAGCTGTATAAACAATACCAAACACCAGACTCTCTTCAAGATGTTTAGATGCTGGGAGCTTACTGTTGCATTGCATGTTTAGAAGAAATTTTCTGTAATTGGTGATTTTAATGTTATTTGAAAGTATGTTCATTGGGTATCTTGGACTCTTGAAAGGGTGAGACATAAGTAAAATTGTTGTTGTTGTTGTTGTTGTTAATATTATTATTATTGGGACCAGAGCCGGCCCTAGGTATTTTTCAAGTGTAGGCGAACAGAATTTTGGCGCCCCCCCCCCCCCCAAACCAATCACTGAAAAATAAAAGCATTGGATAAGCGAAAATGTTGGATAATAAGGAAGTATAAAGGAAAAGCCTATAAAACATCAAATTACATTATGATTTTAAAAATTAAGCACCAAAACATCATGTTTTACAACAAATCAATAGAAAAAGCAGTTCAATACATGGTAATGTTATGTAGGGATTACTATATTTGCAAATTTAGCACTAAACATTGAACAGGGATATAGGGCAGTGTGGACTTAGATAACCCAGATAGCCCTCAGTATTAAAAAAAAACCCTCTAAAATCAGGACAATAAATAAAGAACAACACTCTGAAAACAGAAGAAATCCAGACAGTAAACAATCAGGGACAGCTAACTCCTCCCAAAAAAAGATTCTCCCAGGCAAGAAGAAGCCAGGCCTTGAAGCCACAGGGCCATTAAATGCTAATCAAGGTGATTAATTACAACATTCACACCTGCTTCAAAGAAAAGTTATTTCTCCCACCCTGGACCTTCTACAGATATATAAACCCCACATACCTAGCTTCCAAGTTCCTACAGACCTCACAATCTCTGAAGGCCCCAAAGGTGGGCTTGCGTGGTGCAAAGGTGGGTCTGTGCTGGCCGGAAGGCCCGAAAGAGAAGGAGGTGGAGAGTGGTGCCCTCCTCCCAGGACGATGGTGCCCCCGGGACGATGGCGCCACAGGCAAATGCCTATTTCGCCTTATGGTTGGACCGCCTCTGATTGGGACACTGAAGAAGGAGACAGAAGGCCTGATCCTTGCAGCCTAGGAGCAAGCCATCAGAACAAATGCAATTAAGGCCAAGATTGAAAAATCAGCTGATGACCCAAAATGCAGACTGTGCAAGGAAACCGACGAAACCATTGATCATATCCTCAGCTGCTGTAAGAAAATCGCACAGACAGACTACAAACAGAGGCACAACTATGTGGCCCAAATGATTCATTGGAACTTATGCCTCAAGTACCATCTCCCAGCAGTAAAGAACTGGTGGGATCACAAACCTGCAAAGGTAATGGAAAATGAACACGCAAAGATACTGTGGGACTTCCAAATCCAGACTGACAATGTTCTGGAAAACAACACATCAGACCTCACAGTTGTGGAAAAGAAAAAGGTTTGGATCATTGATGTTGCCATCCCAGGTGACAGTCGCATTGATGAAAAACAACAGGAAAAACTCAGCCGCTATCAGGACCTCAAGATTGAACTTCAAAGACTCTGGCAGAAACCAGTATAGGTGGTCCCGGTGGTGATGGGCACATTGGGTGCCGTGCCAAAAGATCTCAGCCGGCATTTGGAAACAATAGACATTGACAAAATTACGATCTGCCAACTGCAAAAGGCCATCCTACTGGCATCTGTGCACATCATCCGAAAATACATCACACAGTCCTAAATGCTTGGGAAGTGTTCGACTTGTGATTTTGTGATACAAAATCCAGCATATCTATCTTGTTTGCTGTCATACAACGTTGTTGTGTCAATAATAATAATAATAATAATAATAATAATAATAATATACTTTATTGATATTCCGTTCTATCTCACTGAGGGGACCCAGAGAGGATTACAGGTACATAATATATGACAAACATTCAATGCCCTTCTACAACTGACAAAGACAGAAAGTACCTAAACAGAGGGAAGGTTTCCCTCTTTTCATCTCTGGCATCTGGCTGTGCTCGACTGAGCTATGGAGAGGTGCTGTTGTTTCATTTTCCATGCAGAGGAACCTGTCATCCATGGGCGCCCTCCTAGTTGGATTTTGCAAGCATATTATTCAGGGCGCCAAAGCAGTACCTATTTATCTACTTACATTGTTGTTTTCGAACTGTTAGGTAAGCAAAAGCTGTGCTGATGGCAAGAGCTCACCCTGACCTGGGCTTGATCTGCCAACCTTCCGGTTAGCAGGATCTTCTATAGCTGTGCTAGCCCGGCCTTTATTGCTATTATTATTCATAGTAGTAACAGTAGTAGTATTTATATTCAATTTTTCTGTTTCAAAATGGCTAAGTAAAATTATAATAATACACCTAACAGACAAGCCTTTATGTTGCTGTTTTACAGAGATGTCACCCTTGGTTAAAATGGCATGGTTTAAAAATGTGTTTAAATTTGCCTTTTTTGGGTTCACATAACCTTCCACACAGCCTTTGAGCAACACAGTCCTGGACGAAAAGTCTCCATCTTCTTGCCCTGCCTCAATGACTGTCAGAATTAAACATCAGAAGAAATGGATGAGCTGTGAAACTAATTCAAGCAAAGAGTCCATTTCCTTCCCAAGTTTTCCTCTTTGGGTACATCTACCTGTTCTGAAAAATAACCCCCTCCCCTCTGTCTTAGAATAATTTGCAATGTCAGGGCAAACCATATGCCATATTGTTGTCAAAAGCTTTCATGGCCAGAATCACTGAGTAGCTGTGAGTTTGCCAGGCTTTATGGCCATGTTCCAGAAGCATTTTCTCCTGACATTTTGCCCACATTTATGGTAGTCATCCTCAGAGGTTGTGAGGTCTGTGGAAAACAAGGCAAGGGAGGTTTATATATCTGTGGAAGGTCCAGGGTGGGAGAAAGAACTCTCGTCTGTTGGAGGCAAGTGTGAATGTTGCAATTAATCACCTTGATAAGCACTGAAAAGCCTTGCAGCTTCAAGGCCCCACTACTTACTACCTGGGGGGATCCTTTGTTGGGAGCTGTTAGCTGGCTCTAATTGATTCATGTCTGGAATTCCTCTGTCTTCTGAGTGTTGTTCTTTATTTATTGTCCTGATTTTAGATTTTTTTAAAAAAAATACTGGTAGTCAGATTTTGTTCATTTTCATGGTTTCTTTCTTTTGAAATTGTCCACATGCCTGTGGATTTCAGTGGATTCTCTGTGCCGTCTGACATGATAGTTGTTAGAGTTGTCCAGAATTTCTGTGTTCTCAAATAATATGCTCTTTGTGTGTCATGAGCAACTTGAAAAACTGCAAGTCGCTTCTGGTGTGAGAGAATTGGCCGTCTGCAAGGACATTGCCCAAGGGACGCCTGGGTGTTTTTGATGATTTTTACCATCCTTGTGGGAAGCTTCTCTCATGTCCCCGCAAGGAGCTGGAGCTGATAGAGGGAGCTCATCCACGCTCTTCCCAGGTTAGATTCGAACCTGGCAACCTTCAGGTCAGCAACCAAACCTTCAAGTCACAAGGCTTTAATCCACTTTGCCACAGGGAGCTCCTTAAATAATATGCTGTGTCCAGGCTGGTTCATCAAGTGCTCTGCTATGGCTGACTTCTTTGGTTGAGTTAGTCTGCAGTGCCTTTCATGTTCCTTGATTCGCGTTTGGGACAGAGCAGCCAGGATTTTGATTCATGGGGGGGGGGGGGGGCTGAGTCTGAGTGAGAGAGGATCTACCCTAGCAAATCTTTTGTATCGTTATCCCAATACCCCCATGCATATGGGATATAGTGAGCATGGTGATCAGATCATGATATGAATAAAGAGCTTAAATAATAAATGTAAGGCCTTCTCGTGGACCACCCTGAGAATTTGGGGGGGGGGGGGGGCTGAAGCCCGTCAACCCCCCCCCCCCCCCGCTACATGCCTGGGACAGAGGAATTCCAGACATGAATCAACCTGGGACAGCAAACACCTCCCAACAAAGAATTTCCCCAGGCAGTAAGCAGCCAGACCTTGAAGCTGAAAGGCTAATCAAGCTGGCCAACTGCAACATTCACACCTGCCTCCAACAGAGTTGGAGTTATTTCTCCTACCCTGGACTTTTCACAGATACATGAACGCCACCTGCCTAGTTTCCAACAGACCTCACAAACCCTGAGGATGCCTGCCATAAATGTAGGCGAAACGTCAGGAGAGAATGCTTCTGGAACATGGCCACACAGCTCGGAAAACTCACAGTATTTCATGACAGATCTTCCTTCAATTGAAATCATAGATTCCTGATAGAGCAGAGCTTTCCAAACTGTGTCGTGACTTGATAAGCCTGTCGGCTACAGTGTGCAATAAGATGCTAGGAGAAATGACAAAAAATATATAAATCTTTGAACTATGTTATTATGTTACAAAACACTTCTTTGTAAAAATATAAACGAAAGATGTCTTGTATCCCTCTACATTTGGTTGTGACAGTTTTATGTCTGTGCCGTCACCTCTTGGAAAAGGTTTGCTTAACCTAGGCTTTGCCTGTAAACCTGAATGACTGCGTCGCAAAAGGAGAAGCGTGTCACCCCCACCAGGGCCGGCGTGAGGAAGCCGCGTTCCCGGGTGTGCCTGGAGGCGTCCATTCCTGCCCGGAATGCTCCCGAGGCATCTGCCTTCCTGTGTCAAGGGGGCGGCGGGGGAGAGGGAGAGAGGAAGGCAACCGAGGGGGAAACTTGGCTGGAGCGATGAATGGCGAGGAGAGGAGGCGGGTGGAGGGATTGTGACAGGCTGGAGAGGAGGAGGGAGAAGAGGAGAGAGAGAGAGAGAGAGGAGGGGAGGGAGAGAGGGCAGGCTGGAGAGGAGGGAGGGGAGGGAGGATCACAGGCTGCGGGTGAAGCTTTGAAAGTCAGCCTCACAGGCATTGCAGCAGAGCCCCGAACCAGAGCGAGAGCGAGAGCGAGGCGGCACAGAATAGGAGGAGACTGGAGGCGTATTTCCCAGGGAGGCCCCGAAACTGGCTCTCGGAGGCGCGGAGGGAGAACCGAGGGGACAGAGACGCGCCGGTCTGCCTCCCTCCTCCGCGCCTTGCCCATTTCCGTGGCTATTCTGCTCGAGCTGGCCAGGCGTTTGGCCAGGCAAGGCAAGGCGAAGCAAAGGAGAGGAGGCCAAGGCACCGGAGTCCAGCGACGCCAAGGGTGAGTCGAGTGCCTGCCTGGCGACGCTGCTGCTTCTGCTGCCACCGTGGCTCAGTGGGGCCGCCTTGCCCCCCTTTCGGAGGGGGAAGGAAGGGCGAGAGAGGGAGGAGGAGGAGCAGGAGGGACGGAGGAAATGGCCGCTGAGGTGGCGGGGGGCTCCGGGGAGAGGCAGAGGCAGAGGCGCTGTCCTGGCGCCAAGAGGCAAAGCGACTCAAGGCGCAAAGGCAGCCCAGGCGGCATCTGTAGCATTATTGTTAGCATTTTAATAAAAAAGCCAGGCTCGCTGTCATTCTCAAAGGAGGGAGGATAATAACAATGTTGTTTCTGGTAACAATCAGGCTGGTTTTCAATCCCCCCCTTCAAACACACACACCTTTCCCCCTCTGAAATGGACACCTAAAGTTTGACCAGCCCTTGGAGGTTGTGTGGGTGGGCAAAATAAAGTTCTAATCCTCCCCCTCCTTCCATCCCCTGGTTACCTTCTTTGCTGATTGAAATCCTCAAGAATCCCCTGAAATCCATAAGCATGTGGACACACAGCCCTATAAACCAGAATATCAAAAGCAAAATAACCCACAATGTCTGCTTTGAACGGGAATATCTGAGGGCTCTTCCACACAGCCCTATATCCTAGATTATCAAAGCAGGAAATCCCACAGTATCTGCTTTAAACGGTGTTATCTGAGTCCACACTGACATATATTCAAGTTCAAAGCAGATAATATGGGATTTTCTGCCTTGATATTCTGGGTAATATGGCTGTGTAGAAGGGCCCTGAGTCCACACTGCCACATATCCCAGTTCAAAGCCGATATTGTGGGATTTCATTCAGCTGTGTGGAAGGGTTCAATTTCAACAGAAAGGAGGAAACCATGAAAATGAACCAAATTCTGGCTCCCAGTATTAAAAAAACACCTTCAATAATCAAGACAGTAAATAATAATAATAATAATAATAATAATAATAATAATAATAATAATAACAACTTTATTTTTGTATCCCGCTGCTATCTCCCCGAAGAGACTCAGGGCATCTTACATATGGCAAAATGTGCATAAAACAATGCAAAAAATAAACACACAGTACAATACAAAATAAAACTAGTATATAAAACAATTTCTTTTATATACAACACTAAAAAAGGAAACAACCAGGGCCAGCTAATACCTCCCAACACAGGATTCCCCCAGGCAGGAAGCAGCCAGGCTTTGAAGCTGCCAGGCTATTCAATCAAGCTGGCCAATTGCAACATTCACACTTGCCTCCAGCAGACAAGAGTTCCTTCTCCCACCCTGGACCTTCCACAGATATATAAACCTCCCTTGCCTCTTTTCCAGCAGAGCGCACACAACTTATGAGGATGGTTGCCATAGATGCAGGTGAAACGTCAGGAGAGAATGCTTCTGGAACATAGCCATATAGCCCAGAAAACTCACAGCAACCCAGTTTCCTGAAATGTTGGCCTATTCTGCCTTCCTGCATCTTCCCCCCTTTCCCTGAATTATTGAGGGAGCCACCAAGTCTTGTGTGCCATGGCTGCTGCGGCTCCTCTGAGGAAGCCAAGCTGGGCACAAGGTTCCACAGGAATCAGCCTTTGAGAGAGCCATGCATGTTGACTGCCATGGCTCAGTGCTAAGGAATCTTGGGTGTTGCAGTTTTACAAGGTTTTCAACCTTCTCTGCCCAAGAGTGCTGCTGCCTCACCAAGCTGCACATGGTTATGATTCCAGGGCGTTGAGCCCTGGCAGTTCAAGGAGTCTCAGACTACATCCATTACACAGTTTAATTCATTACCTTGGTCTCCCCTCTTTGCCTGCTCCTCAGGTCTCCTTTCTAAGCTATGATCTCCCCTTCTGGGACACCTTCCGCACAGCTGAATAAAACCCCACATTTTCTGCTTTGAACTGGATTATATGGCAGTGTGGATTCATATAATCTAGTTCAAAGCATATATTGTGGGGTTTTTTGCCCTGATATTCTGAGTTATATGGCTGTATGGAAGGGCCCTTAGTCGCCTGCACTATCCCACCAGGCAAGGCTACGCCTCATGTCAGTCTCTGCTCAGCTCCTGTTATTTATTCACTCCCTTTCCATATCCAAACACATGTGCCCAACCCAGGGCTGAAGACCTTCAGATTTTTTAGACATGATTCTTCCACCCCCTCTCATGTGTCACAGACAATTCCCCACTCCATCCTCCGTGAAAGGCGCTTTCTCATCATTTTGATCATATATATGTATACACTTTTGTGCCCTCCTGTAACCTGCTTTCTTTTGAGGCAAAGGTCTCTATTTTAAGCCCTCGCACTGTCTGTTGCTCCATATACTGATAACAACATCTCACCTTATCATGATCCAGTGCTGGTAACAGAGAACATGAATCTAAAGAAAGATATATATATATACACACACACACACATATACATACATACACACACACACACCTTTAATTCTTGGGGGATTGTAATTGAAAACACCGACTCATGACTAAGAGTTTTATAAAATGACAGAAGGTTATTCTTGGTACCATTAAGTGTTTTTATTTCTTTGTTTGTTAAATGTGTTGTGATTTGAGTTAGGATTACAAATGTTTTGACATGCATGGGCTTCTTAGAATATCTTGTTGGCTTTCCAGCTGTGGAAGTGATATTTAGGGAAACATTCTAGTATATGTTACATTTGGAAATACAAACTTTTTAAAAAATTTGTTTTGAGTACTCAACTTAGAATTCACACTTAGATTCATTTGGTGCTTGGTTATGGCACCATATATTGATGTATTTGTGCCTTTAAGTTGCCTGTTGATTTATTGCAAACCCGTGAATTTCATAGGATTTTCTTTGACAAAAAATACTCAGATGGTTTTGGCAATTCTTTCTGAAATATAGTCTGTAGCACTTGGTATTCCTTGGTGGTCTCTTGTCTAAGTACTAACCAGAGCTGACCCAGCTTAGCTTCTCATATCAGAGAGATCACTTAAAATTATACAGTTGATTAGGAAAAGAGAATCCAAGGCTATATTTAGAAAAAAATGGTGGTTTCATTCATGTAGATTTGCTCACTTGATGCAGATATTTCTTCTGTTGCTTTGGAATGAAATGTCTTATAGTGGCAGATGTGAGTGAATCCCTGTTTAAATGTTACTGCTCTGTGAGCTTGTGATGTCAGAGTATGCAGAACTGAGTAAAGAAATATTTGATGGTAAAATGTTGGTGATGAGTACTTTTAATAGTGGCAAAATGATTCTGTGAAATGCATGACTTCTCACATGGCACAGATTGTTAAAACTAAAGTTAAAAAGGATTAACTTTTAAACTCTAACTGGGATAACAGCGATCATATATTTGAGTAAAGTGCTTGCAAACTGATTGTACAAATAGACAAATTACAAATATTGAGGGTGTGGCATGGTGACTAACTTGATCAACTGATAGTTGTGTTAGGAAGCTGCAGTCTTTCCATGTGTCTTCGTTGTCTTAACTGTCTAGATTTACTTTCCATGTTTTGAGTAGTAAAAAGGTACAAAATTTGACTGATCTTAGCAGAAATCTTTTGGCTCACATCTTTTAAGCTATTGTTCTGTTCTTTTTTGTTTGAAGATTCTATTTTAGAAATGAAACAACATACATTTATCCCCCTCTTTCAAATACCCCAAGTGAGGCTCCTTAATTTTGGCTGGTAATTTCTTTCAAGCCTAGCTACAAGGTTTGCATTCCATCCCATTTATTAGGAGTTGTTACTGTTTTTACATATAAAGTTCCCAAAATTTTGTTTATTAAGTGTAAAACCTCCCAATGGTATTTTGTTTTCTGTATAAGAAGCACACATGTGAGGGACAAGTGCAAGGTGTAATTTCAAGAAAGCAAAAAATTAAAATGAAATACTTGGCAGTTGTTTCATTTTTCAGTGTTTGAAATATGCTTACTTTTCTTTGGAAATTGATTGGTTTTTACAGAGTTTTTCAATATTTAGAGATCTGCAAATCCTCTTTGAGGGCTTATGGGTCTAAAACTGGGTCAGAAATTAATATATATAATACTCAATGTGTTTTCTTATCAATTTTTTTATATCTGTTTGGTAGAAACTACAAAACTGTATCTTCATGTAGTAGTAAATCAGGTGTGGGCACACAATTTTTTGTGCATTGATCCTATGTTTGCGAAGTAGCTAGAATTATTTTTAAAATCAAAACATCAGAACTTTTACTGTTTTCTTCGGATCATCTTGGAAAACTCGGTTTCAGGGTGAGGAATTAGACATTACACAAGTTTTGGATGGAAATTCATTCTGTATCTCTGAGTCCAAATTAGAACTGTCACTAAATGTGACTTTGAATTTTACTTGAATCTTTTAAAATATGTATAGGTGGATCCACAAGAAAAGAGATGATAAGTCATTGACTGGATCAGAAGAGCATGGAGAAGTACTTTAGCCCTTTCCTCCTCTGTTATAGCCCTGTGGAAAATTCATCACCTGAAGCCTGTTTTCCCATCAAAAGAAAATTCCTCTTGAACGTCAGTGTTAAAGGAAATATTTCCCTTCAAATGACATTGCATGGAGGAAAGGGTTAAATCTGACCTCCATGGTCACTGTGATTCTGTTAATTATCACTTTCCAGGGAAAGGAATGTGTAGCAAAAATAATATATAAATCTGTTGAATGGTATACCTACCTTGGTTCGTTGATTGGTTCTTTAATTCTTTTAGTATTCTTACATAAATTCAGAAAAGTGTTGCTCAAAGCATTAAATAGAAACATGTTAGTGCATTTGTATATATGCAAAAACCTTATTTTTTCTCACATGAAAAATGTAAATGTCATTTTTGACTATGGCTTCTTGAATATAACTTAGACTTCTAATGCTTGACCCCAGTATAAGAGTTTTGTTTTAATAGTGTCTCTCTATTAATTTTGATTGGAGAGCAGTGGTTTCATACAGTTTTGCAAAATGATTATGTTTTTCGAAGCTAATTGGGATCTCTCAATGAATCTCGGGGAAACCACTGTAATGCTTTATGAACACTTTTTGTTCCTCTGCCCTAGCGATGTAGAACCATAGGAGACTTTAGGTAATCCAGCGCCATCTTGGTTAATATGGACCAATAGAAAGACTTAAAAGGTGAGATCAGCACATGGTACATATATTAGGATCCTCTACAGCATACAAGTGATTAGTGATGCAGGATTTTCTTGGTAATAGACACTCCATAAAGCAGTGGTTCTCAACCTTCCTAATCCACAACCCCTTAATACAGTTCCTCATGTTGTGGTGACCCCCAACCATAAAGTTATTTTCATTGCTACTTCATAACTGTAATTTTGCTACTGTTATGAATTGTAATGTAAATATCTGATATGCGGGATGTATTTTCATTCACTGGACCAAATTTGGCACAAATATCTGATATGCCCAAATTTGAATACTGGTGGGATTTGGGGGGGGGGGGGGGTTGATTTTGTCATTTGGTAGTTGTGGTTGCAGGGATTCATAGTTAACCTACAATCAAAGAGCATTCTGAACTCCACCAATGATGGAATTGAACTAAACTTGGGACACAGAACTCCCATGACCAATAGGAAGTACTGGAAGGGTTTGATGGGCATTGACTTTGAGTTTGGGAGTTGTAGTTCACCTACACCCAGAGAGCACTGTGGACTTAAACAATGATGAATCTGGACCAAACTTGGCACAAATACTCAGTATGCCCAAATTTGAACACTGGGAGAGTTTGGGGGAAAATAGACCCTGACATTTGGAAGTTGTAGTTGCTGGGATTTATAGTTCACCTGCAAAGAGTCCCTTGAATCCCACTAATGATTGAATTGGGACAAACTTCCCACACAGAACCCCCTTGCAACCTCCCCCCCAGGGGTCCCAACCTCCAGGTTGAGAAACATTGACATAAAGGGTTCCTTGAATCCAGAATGTATAAAAAGCAGTGCTCATAAAAATCTACCGTACTGAAAATGGAGTACGTGAAAGGCAAAAAAGTAGACCTCGTTCTCAGGGCAAACAGCTGGCTTCTCAGCTGCAGACTTATGATCTTCAAAGCGGCTCTACATTCAGAGCTCCACATATAAGCCCCAGTGAACCCAGTAAACCTTCCTTTTGAGTAGACATGTTTAAAATTGTGCAGTAAAGCCAGGAAGTTTCGAGTTTAAATCACTAGGTGGTTTTCGTCAAGAAATGATTTTGCAGATGCTTGCTGTACAAAATTGTTGTAAAGATTGTTGAGATAAGGAATAGTTTGAAAAGCACAGTGTGTTTTCCATTTGTATGCTTTATGCAAATTATTTTTGAACTTCTGAACTGATGAATAAAGAAACACTTTTTCTACAGATGGAAAAAATGTGGCTATAAACTTTATTGTCTTTGGAAATTATTTTCTTAAAAATCAATTTTAAGTCATTGTGAAATTACCAAATCATGTTTCTGATATTTCATTTGAGGAGCTTCAGTGTGCAACAAGTGTGGAATTTGTGACTGTCCAGATGTTGAATTTTAGCTCCCATGAGTCCTAGCCAATGGTGAAGAGTGTTCTGTTATAGTTCAGTCACATCTGGAGGGTTGCATATCTCGTGCAAGACAAGGGATATGTAACATGTATTTTCATGTAAGTTTTAAATGGCTGGATGAATCATAGAATCATAGAATAGTAGAGTTGGAAGAGACCTCACGGGCCATCCAGTCCAACCCCCTGCCAAGAAGCAGAAAAACAAATCTAGAAGGATATAATTTTCAAAAACAGATTAGAAAATTAATGGATAATAGGTTTATTAATAGCTAATAGTCATTATATCAAATGTTATTGTTGTGTGCCTAAGACAAATCTATCACGAGGTTTTCTTGGCAAGATCAGGGGAAGGTTGTATTTACCTTCCCCTGAGGCTAACCATTTATGACTTTCCCAAGGATGCCCAGGGGGTTTCCATGTAGTCCAATGCTCAGACCATTGCACCACCCTGGCATTCTCTATATCTAACTAGACTTTCCATAATAAGATGGAATACATTTCTGAATATCAGATGTGTACAGCATGAGGAGCTGTTGCTCCAATGTTCTGTTTAATACACTTCTGAGAGACAAGAGACTGGTTTAAGCAAGGCTCATCTTATGCTCCTCCACTGAACAACATGAACATGAACATGATTCATATTACAAGAAAAAAGAGTTCACTTAAACATTTGGAAGATCCTTTTTACTGAATAAGCTGTCCGACAGTGGAACAGCCTGCTTTGGAAAATGGTGGAATCGCCTGCTTTGGAGGTTCGATGGCTATCTCTCGGGAATATTTTATTTGTTTATTCTAGTCTGGTATGGACTATATGGCACTTCAGGTCCCTTCCAACTCATTTTAAGTTTCTATCTTCACCAACTATGAAGAATATGCATTTATTTCAGACCACATATCCTAACTTCTGTTTGTGGGTTGGATTTAAGTCTATGTTTAAAGAAATAAAAAGACGAAACTGTCTTTCCCACATTCTTCTCTCCTCACCAGCACTAGGATCCCTTCAGGATGCTATATGCCATGCATGACCCTTCTAAGTGAAATAAGGTGAGGTGAATGGGAGATAACCTATAACAATAAAGGAAATATTTAGTAATTTGTGCAGAATAAGGCCATATAAGTCTCTGCCAGGTTTTTAAAAAATGTTTCTTTCCTGCCTCCACAAAATTGCTGGATTTCATGATTCTTTGAATGTTTCCACAGTGTTGTCTGTGGGGGCTGATGAGGACAATGGCAAGTAGGAAAATTGCGTCAGCTTATGACTATTTCTTTTGACGGACACATATTTGGATCTGTTGCATTGTGTCTGACATCATCTAACAACTAGCAATTTTCCCATTATTGTTTGAAGAATTGAAAGCCGACAATGTTACATTTACTCAAAATCCTTATCTCATGACTTAATCAAAAATAATATTTAGCCCCAAATCTTATCTCATCTCTATATATGTTCTGTGACAAAAGCAACAGTACTGCCCCATCAGTCATTGAATAATAAAAACACACATTTATTTTCTGTTTAGTTGGGGCTAACAGCGGGAGCTCACCCTGCTCCCCGGATTCGAACCACCAGGGAGTTCAGCAGCTCAGCTGTTTAACCCGCTGTGCCGCAAGGGCTCCATATTTATCTTATATTTTTAAATAAATAAATGTTAATCATAAACTAATCTTAAACTGCAAAATACACGTGCTTATTGCTATTTTCAAACAGGTTTTAAATGCCTTGAAATTTAAGATCACTTTCTGATGCTCAGCAATATTTTGTATTTTACTATGTATGTATAGGTTAAGAGTCACTGATATTTTTATGTTGATGTGATGATTCTATCCATAGCATCTTTTCTTGGCAAGATTTATTTAAGGATCTTTGCCATCGCTCTCCTCTTAGTATGAGAATATGACTTATCCACTGTCATCTATTGGCTTTTCATGGGAGAGTGAGAATTAGGACCTGGTATCCCACAATCCTAGCCCAATATTCAAACCACTGCACAAAGATGGCTCTTAATGGTATTAACTACCTTGTGCTATTTATGATCTTTCTTCTGACAACAAGGAAAGAATGAAACATTTTCATAAATGAACTGAACAGTGAACTATATAATTTGTTCACAATACTATACATACAATGCCAACTTACCATGATCGGTGAAACAAAATCTTATGGTTATATCTAATTGGAGACACGACTAAACAGTTTTTGATCCAGTTGAATGCAACAGGGAGGGAGGTGTATTGTGACAATTCGCTCTCTTTTGTGTCACTTCTCACATACAAAGGTTACCAGCTATATGAAACATATTGGAAGGGGGTGGTTCACTAAAAATGGAATCTCTTCCGCTCTGCTGACAGAAGGCTTTGCTGATTTGAAGTTTCCTCCTCCGATGAATTTGTATCCACTTATATGTAACCCATTATAATGATTATGGAAAACAACCTAGCTCAGAATATAGCATCCTGGAGTGTAAAGAACTACATAATTCTGAACACCTTTTGATTTTGCATGTTTTGGTGGTGTGACTGAAATGTTATAATCAGCATAGTAGTTCTTTTCAGAACAGAATTCTTCATCTGGGAATCAAATATTTGACTCACCTTTGTGGACAGATTGCAGAATTCCGTCAGAAGTGTCACAAGGCTGGGTGGGTGTGTGGGTGAGACCATCTTCCATTGAGTCATGTAAATACCATCTTTTCATATATTTTGGTGGCTTCTCTACTTTTATAACATTTTGATACTGCACCAAGTTTACATAGATAAAGATTCAGCAGATTAATCCTATTAAAATTAGCCCAAAAGGCAGTTAAAGCATTAGATTAGATAGCACATGTTAACTTTAGCTTTATTGGAAAATTTCCATTAGGTGGAGGTGCTCGGACTTCTTATTGATGAAAAATTGTAGTTAGCATTCCACTCAGTATTGACTATGCTGCTGGAATTTGCTAGACCTGAGCATGGTTGGTGAAGACAGAGTTATTTGGAGGTCTGTCATTCATAGGGCTGCCATAAGTTGAAGTTGACTTGACAGCATATAACAATAAAAGCTGAAGTTAACATATTGTGGTTAGTAGAATTTACAATTACAGTCATTGTACCATTGCAACAGCTGAAAATTGCCCCCTTCAACCTAGCTTTTTAGCCCATGCAACAAAATCAAGGAACTGGAGAGCAGGGCAACATGTGGATTCTCCAGATCTGCAATTTCCTACAAGCATAGATCATTATCCGGAAGCTCAAGTTGGTACAAAATGCAGCTGCTCGACTTCTTGCAGGAGTCTCGATGAGATGTCATATAACACCAATCTTACTGCAGCTGCACTGGTTACCAATTGAGCACCGGATCACTTTCAAAGTGATGGTGCTTACCTTTAAGGCCTTACATGGTCTAGGGCCAATGTACCTGAGAGACCGCCTCACCCCCTACAAACCCCAGAGATCCCTCCGTTCTGAGGACCAAGATCTATTGGAAGTTCCCAGTTTTAAGACCTTGCGTCTAACAGCAACTAGACGTAGAGCTTTTATAGCAGTGGCGCCATCACTCTGGAACACTATGCCACCTGAAGTTCGTGCCTTGCGGGACTTATCAGTCTTCCGCAGGGCATGTAAGACACGCCTGTTTCGGCAGGCTTTTGATCTCAGTTATTGCTGTTTTTAAATTGCTTAGATTTTAGCTTATTATTGCAAGCCGCTCCAAGCCCTGTGGGAGTGTTTTTAAGATGTTTTAAAGATATTTTAAAGATTTTTTAAAATTGTTAGATTTTAGCCTGTTCTTGTAAGCTGCCCCAAGCCCTAGGGGAGTGGTGGCATATAAGTTTGAATAATAAATAAATAAATAATGTCCTGTACATAAAATGGCGTCGATGTGATTCAGCGCAGTACGTATCACTGTCATTTCACAATATCAGATGTGATAATTCACCTTTTTGCATCCATGGGGACCATTGTATTGTAATAGATACATATATGGAAAAAGTAGATTTTAATGATATGGAGTATTTTCTAGCACTGAAATTAAACATCTTTTAGTATAGAGTGGGTCAAGACAAGGCTGAAAAATTGGTATTTTAGAAAACCGAGTTACTGTTTAGATTAGTGAGGGTTTAGGAACTCTGTCTGGTATTTCTTTTTTTCAGTTACAGATTCATAAATTCTCCATATTTAGTAATAATGAATAATGACTATGGCACTGTTGACATGGTCATAAATATCCCTCCAAACTGTACCCAACATCTAACAGGCTTATCGATCGCAGGAGGTTGGGATGCAGGTATATGTGCTGTAGCAAACAGAAGCAGGATTGCTGTCATACATCCTTATTACAAATCCTTGTTTGCAAGTGAGAGGAGGCTGGAAAGGTCATTCTCCTTGTTCCCAATAGTTAGCAGAATAGACCTCCTTTACTTGATGGAGCTGATGGCTCTTAACATGGGCTTGAGGATACCCAAAAATGATGATGGTTTTTTAAATTTAAACTTTGTTTTAGATTTTGCAGTATATACTGTCATTTCATATACAGTGTTCCCTCACTTATCACGGGGGTTACGTTCCAGGACCACCTGCGATAAGTGGAAATCCATAAAGTAGGGGCACTATTTTTATTTTAATATATAAACATTATTTTAATAGTTAAGTGGCCTTTCTCCCACTTGCAAGTCCCGTGGTAGGAAAGTGAAGCCTTTCCTATCAGTGCCGGCGGGCCCCTTGCTTCCTGCTTGCCATGTTGCCCTGGCTGCCTCTGCTCTTGCAGCCAGGGAAGAAAAGTGAGGGTGGGCGGCAGCAGAGGAGGCTGGAAGAGGCGGCCAGGCATCTTTTTCTGCCAGCGCTCCAGCTGGCCACGCTGGGAAATGTGGAGGACTCGGAAGAGAGACTCAGAAGCAGCAATGGGGTGGGCAAATAAATAAATAAATACATAAATAAAAATTTTCCACACAAAACAGCGAGTCTGCTATAAGCGAACTGCGAAGTAGTGGGGAAACACTGTACGTTATATTGTATTTGATCCCATGCAAGGGTGGCTAAACTGGTATATTTTGGAGTTACATATGGGGTGTGAAATGTTTGTCACAGCTGTCTTTTCTGGTGAAATTGTTTTCTTGCAAAATTGCATTGTTTCGTAAAATTTAATATAATGAATAGCTGCAATAACAGATACATAGAGAAGTTTCAATGTTATAATTAGCACACATATGGATAGTATAGTTATTTGTAAACAAATGGAGAGGTTATGTCAAAATATCAAATCATCAAGATGAAAAATTAGTAGGGGATCAAGGCAAACCTGAAAATGTTTACTCCATCTAATATGCCGCATGTGAAAGCAGTGTCAAAATCTAGTGCATTCTAAATTTATATGTAATCTCGCCAGTATGAAATATAAAATTTGTTGGTGTATGTCATCCAGTTGTTTTTGACTTATGGCAACCTAAAGCGATCCTATCACAAGATTTCCCTGGCAAGATTTATTCAGAAGGGGCTGAGACTGTATGACTTCGCCAAGGTCACCTAGTGAGTCTCCCCATGGTTGAGCAAGAATTCAAACCCTTGTATCCAGAGTCCTCTTGCTCAGACTGCTATAACACATTGGCTTTCCAACACACTGGTATATGACATGCATAGCCTTATAACACATCAAAGTCTTTGTGATTATTTAATTTAATTTGTATAACTTTTAAATAACCTAATATTTAATATATTGTATAAATGTCAGCTTAGTTCATCTGATTTGTTCGATTATATGACCACATATCAAGACTTTGAGTTCACTGTTGATCAGTGATTAAATAGATCCCCAGTCACTAAATTCATAGTGTGTGTGAGAACTGTGGGTATATTTGCAGAACTACTGACTGCACTTGTAGGACCACAGAAGCATACTTATGCAACCTATGGGAAAGTGCAGCTGCTTGTACAACTATTTTTATTCTAGCATACTCTGCAAGAGGATACCAGCAATTATGTGTGTATATATGTGTGTGTGTGTGTGTACACACAGACACAATGTTAATCATGCAAGGATTGAGATTAGTGAGATGAATATATTTTCAATAAATAAGAATCAAGAGCCATATGTTGCATTGTATACCCAGCCCTATCACAGATGTAAAGGGGTTTGGCTAGCTTGGAACAGAATAAAATGTTGTCCATAACTATGGGATATAGCGCTTAATGGGCTCAGGATTTCTTGTGTTCTCAATATTCTGTAGGTTCTGAAAGACTGCATGCCCTGTGAGTTTATATATATCAGGATCCTTTCTCAATTTAGGTGGTAAATTTCAGGCAGGTAGTGACGTGGTGTAGGTAGAGAAAAGTAGTTTTTACTTTCAGTAGTTTGGCTGGTATTTCATATTTTATAGCAAGTTTTTAGTTTAACATATTTGAACTTGTACTAGATAGGGTTAATAGGTTAGCACAAAGGGTCGGATTATAAGACATTAGGCTTAATTAAGGGAGAGCAGGAGTGGCAGGAGTATGTGACAGCTAAATGGGTTTCCCACAGACTAATGTCAGTTACAGTGCAACCGTACCTCAACTTAAGTGAGTTATTTTGTGCAGAGGGCAGTGGTGATTAACAGTCTGACATGCTAGACATTTCTGGCCAATCCCATCTGTTTTAGAGGTTAAGAAAGCACACCTTTATGAGCTGATGGATTGATTTGTGTGCCTGTCTGGTAAAGATTAGAAGTCCAAGGCCAATGCAGTAAGTGTCAGTTAAAGAATGTTGCACTTTCTTACTAGTTTTTTAACTGTCACCTGTTTTTGTACCAAGGCTAACTGTGTCTATAAAGCTGCTATGGAATAAAAATAACACTTCCCAGCCCTGAGAGCAGATGGTGTGAAGTAGAATAAATCCAAAACGATACATTTCCTTACATTTTCATTTTTTGACATTTTTTTTATATGTTGCTAACAGTGTAAGACTTCACTTAACTTTGACAAAACAGCGATGAAGAAGTTGTTTTGAATGTTGACTTTCTAGATAATTATCATACAATATGTTTAAAACACTGATTAAGAGTTCTTTACATTTATTGTATTGAGAGGAGTGTTCTTTAACACAGCCATGTATACAACTATTTTAATCTCACATGGCTCCAAAGGGAAACATCTAATGGAGAGGTTATGCTAGCTTCAGATTGTCAGGACATGAATGTACCAGGCAGTGAAGTTTGTGTGTATATTGCTTGCCTACCTATTTGCTTGTTGTTTGTGTGTATGGTGCTTGCTTACCTAGTTCCTTGCCTCTTGGTTTCTCTTCTAGTTGCAATGTTCTGCTGCACTTTTGTCACCACAATTAACGTTCAGTGGCTTCAGTTTACCCTTTTCTACCCATGATATAGCAGCTGTTTTGAAGAAAACCCCATCTCAAAATCATTTCACATACTGAGTCAACACTGGTAATTTTGCAAGCAGTGCATGGTGATGTTGCTAGGCAGGGGCATTTGGAAAGAGACAGTAAAAAGGAGTGTGGAAAAACAGAAAATAGTACAAGTGGGTAGAGATGAAAGAAGGACAATGGAAGAAAGATGGAAACAGGAGTTGAATGAAAGCATGGGAGGATATAAAGCAGTGCTTCTCAACCTGTGAGTCCCCAGGTGTTTTGGCTTACAGAAATACCAGCCAGTTTACCAGTTGTTAGGATTTCTGGGAGTTGAAGGCCAAAACATCTGGGGACCCACAGATTAAGAACCTTTGATATAAAGAATTTGGATATAGAGACAGATAGAGATTTTGGAACGTAGTGACAGATATGATAGCTATTCAGTAATTACTTAAGCAACCTAAATAAATACTAAAGCAGGTTTAACGTGCTAGCCTATATCCTTGGTTCCCTTTATGCATTAAGGGCATTGAAAAGGAGAAACTCCTATATTGATGAATATTCTTTGCATGAATTGGAACCCTGAGAAATTAGGAATCATTCTGTACCATATAGGAAGCTCTTCCAGCACGGTTATACACAAACACTAAGATTGAGTCAAGAACTGCATTAAACCAAACCATGCTGTGAGCACCTACATAAGCACCCGAGAACTGTTTTGAGGCTGGGAAGGTGGCCACAGAATCCACTGGTTATGAATTGGAACTGAACCCAGAAATGTTTTGGTTTTTTTTCCTTACCCAGTCTGCTGAAGTGCACTGATGCACACATCCATGGCAGTTAGGGATCAGTGCTGGACCGCAACAGGGCAAAGGGAGTGAGTACATAGGGAATGATGTGCTTTCCTCTTTTGTGGGAGTACTTGTTTACCTTCTGGCTAGCTGTGTTTTGGCATTTTTTAAAAGTGCGTCAGCACTGGTGGTGTTCTGACAAGTGCTCTATATTTTCTAGTCCTTGCAAGAGATGTACTCTGATCATCTGAGCAGATTTTCTGGATTATTCCAGACTTTCTGGTGAGTTTTTAAAACATACATCAGAGGTGCAAGTTTTGTGGACACCACATTCTTGGTCAGGCTTGAAACTGCATTATGGCATCTGACTAAAACCATTAATAGCGAGAAAGATGAAATCCACATTTAGGAGGACAACAGCAATGTTGATGGAAATGTAGGGATAAGCATGTTTCAATTTCAGTGTGCTTACTTAGTATGGTTCGGTAACAACAGAAGAGAATTCAGAAGGCGATGCCTGGTACTCAAAACACTCCCAGTTGCGTGTTTTTGTGTCTGTATGAGTGAATGCAAGCATAGGTTTCTAGCATTATATTTTCTATTTTGCTTTTGAGAAATCCTAATTGTTCACCAGCGCTTGCTTGTTTCATTTATTTTTCAAATGTCTTGGTTATCTAAAGTTGTATAATTCAAACACAAAGATATAACGCTTGATAGTTAGAGATTATGAGTATTTAAGATTTATAATTCTCCTTGCTCAACAACTCATACCTTTATTGATAATTTAAGAAATGACTCATCCTACCATCTTCATTATTTTTACAATGTGGGTGAATTGTTGTAAAAGTCTGTACATAGCATGAAACTCAAGTTTCATTGTATGCTATTGTTGTTAAAGTACCACCAAGAGTCTTGAGCACACAGTGTACAAAAATAAAATGTCTATTTGCTCAAATATGGATCGACAGAAAGTAGTTATTGACAGAAAGTAGAGTACTACTAAATAGCAAAATATTCTGTGATTTTGTTGTACAAGCTGTACTGAGAAACTGTCTATGAACTTAAAATAAGTACAGTAGAGTCTCACTTATCCAACATAAATGGTCCGGCAGAACGTTGGATAAGGGAATATGTTGGATAATAAGGAGAGGTTAAGAAAAAGCCTATTAAACATCAAAATAGGTTATGATTTTACAAATTAAGCACCAAAACATCATGTTATACAACAAATTTGACAGAAAAAGTAGTTCATTACACATTAATGCTATGTAGTAATTACTGTATTTATGAATTTAGCACCAAAATATCACAATGCATTGAAAACATTGACTACAAAAATACGTTGGATAATCCAGAACGTTGGATAAGTGAGACTCTACTGTACTGCAACCAGGAAAACTCTGTACACATATTGGAGTCTGTAAACTTGGGAAAGTATCATGTGTTCTACTCCAAGGACAGGTAATACATTGTTCAAGTAAAAGTAGATATTGTTCAAGGTTCATGCATAGTAAAATTAATTTTAAAACCTGGTAGAAGTCAAATTAGGTTGCAATATATACTTTGGCTCTATATATTTTGTCTGCTGTTTGTTGTGTTGAGGCTTCAGCGTTCACAATATATCTTGATTTATAAAGAAATGCATTTTGTTATTTAAGATAGTCTTATGATTATTGATTCTCCATGATTGTGGCATACTCATTCTTTTAAAGTGAAATATTGTTTAAAACATTTATGTACTTAAACTAGAGTTGCAATTTGAATTGATCAAACAGTTGATTTAGTGATTAAAGGTTAGACTCCTTCCAACAAATTTGGCTAACTCATTTGGCACTATTTTAAAGCAATAAGATCAGAATGCAAAAGAGGCTTATGGGCTGCTTGCTGAGTATGTGCAATGGATTAATAAACTGACAGCTTCAGGCTTGTTTCTAGAATCAATAATTAAACCAAAGGTTGCACTATGGCAATGACTGTGAACCTTTCAGAGACACAATGCCCAGAACTGAGGGAGGAGGGGGTTGGGCACTCAGGGGTGGCAAGTGATGGGGGAGCAAGCAAGTGGGGGGGGGCAAGCAATCAAGCAAGCAGCGCAAGCGAGCAGGGAGGAGCAACAGGAGAGCAAGTGTGCAAGCGAGCAAGGGAGGCAGGATGGTGAGCCAGGGACAGGCTATGGCATGCATGCCAGGAGAGAGGGAGCTGCATGCCCCTTCTGACATGCATGCCATTGGTTCGCCACCATTGCACTATGGTTTACCAAACTCTGTTGCAAAAGAAAACCAGGAAGAGTAGAATTCAGCCTCTTAGGATCTCAGTCCTGGTAGAAAAGCCAGGGAAAAAGGAGAGGAGGAGGCAGAAGAGGAGGAGCAGGTAGTGATGGTGATAGTAGTGGTGTATGTGCTGTACCTATGTAACTAGAATAAAACATTACAATTCAGTAACAGTAAAATTCTGTGCTTTTCTCACAGAAGAAAATAAAGGTGGGTTCAATTGGGTTCATTTCCAAGGTAGAAGAGTATAAGATTACAACCTAAGGTTATTGTTTATCTTTTACCCAGTTAGCAGCTGTGATCAGTGCATTCTTTCTTTCTAGCAGAGTAAAGAGTGCAATAGTGGTGTATTTCATGTTGTGTAAAGCTCAGTGTTTCTCCATCAGCTCTATGAAAATAGTTCACCCATTCTGCAGTGATAACTAAAACCAAAGTTCCTCTCCCACTTTTGACTGCAGTACCTCATAAGTACACAGAAGAAACATTTGTAGATCAAATTACCATTGGATGACCCCAACCTCTACTGTTATAGGGGAAAAAGAGAAGGGAAATTTATTCAATCCATTTTTATCACACTATACATATGCTTATTAAACATTTTGCTGTGTCCATTACCATTTTATAAACTCAAAGTCTGGAGCATTGCTATATGATGAAGCGGGGGGGGGGGGGGGGGGGGGTTAGTTCACAGACATTGTGTCATTGACATTTCATTTAGACTTTTCCACTGTTTGTAACTATACACCAAAGAAGGAAGAAGTTGGCTTTGGAAAATAATTAAGTTATTGAACAGTATCTACTTAAGACAGGAATGATGTTTTCTGTCTCAACTCAATAAAAAGTTGTGACTACAGTCATAAAAACACTTGAGATTCAATATTATAGAATATATTATTTCCTCTTTGAATATACATAGAATCTCATCATTACACTCTTTTTCTGATATAGAACACTGGGTTTTAAGCAAAGGGAGTGAAGCAGGCTTTTTCTTCTGCATCGATTATTTACTGTGTTGCACACATATGGTATTGTGACTCCTTCGTACGCATTCTGGGCTCTGTTTCCATGTGCATCAGAAATGGAGTCCCAGGGAGGCCACCACATGATTTAAGGGCACTTCCAATGGGACTCCATGATACATTTTCACAGCGCTTGGAAACAGAGCCCAGACTGCTTCTTCAGGAGTTGTGTGAATCCAAACTGCAGAAAACGCGAGAAAACAGGGAAAAATGGAGAAAGGATGTGGGTGGGATGGCTGGCCGTCCCAGAAGACTGACCTAGATGGTAGGGAACGAAGTAAGACAGTTCCCTCTGCTTTCCCCCTGCACATGGCATGAGGCCCTTAGTGTAAAGAGAGTTGTTTAGAGACTCATAAACAGCAGCAACTGCCTCAAGTCTAGGTGGGAAGTGTCAAGTTAAAGAAGAAAGGAGTCAGGTCTTGCAAGACTTACAGTTCACCTTTCTCCATATAAGCAGCAGTTGACTAGTAATGGAGTAGTATGGTGGTAGTATGGAATTTAATGGTAATGTGACACAAATATATTTCCTAAGGATGCACAGCGGAAGAAGGCTATTGCTCTCATGCCCTACATGTCAGCTTTGAAGAGGCATTTCAGGTATGCGGCAAGATTATTATCCCAAAGTGGATGCAACTTGTATCTTTGCACTTGAATGAGCATTGATTCCATAGAGGTATTGATTGACACCAAATCCATTATCTGATTTCCTATGATATGATGGACACCAAGACAAATGTGTACTTTGGCAACCTTCGCTTAAAATGTGCAAATCTTTAGTATCCCTGTTATTTACATATTATTTCTACCTCTCCTACCAAAGTTTCTGTTGACTAGCATATCGGTACTGTAAATTGTGACTAGCAGCAACTTTCCAGGGTTTCAGGCAGGATACTCATCCTAATTTGGAAATTAAGCAGAATAAGACTTGGGTGAAAACCACGAGGAAATATCAGACATTTCTATACAGGTCTGTATAGAAATTTCTGATATTTCCTTGTAGTCTTCCAAATGTGCAGGCACTTTCAAATTTGGATGAGACTGGATACACTTCAGTGGTCATTAAGGGTTTTTACTCTTATTTTACAGATGACTATGCTGTGGAGTCAGTTCGTTGAATTTGTTTTTGTCTTTCCCTTTATGCTAAAATACAAACCTCATTTAAAGGACAGAAGGACCAATACTGACTTTTCAGTTCCACTGACATCTCAGTTGTCATGATTCCATCCTAAATAATTATAATTTAGCACTGTCCTGATTGGTGTTCCATACACAAATTATTTATTTCACTGTATCAGCAAGAATTATACAATTTTACTAGAAAGAGAAAGAGAAATCATCTTCAAAGTGCATGAACTTTGTAAGGTAACAGCTGCAGTGTAAGTGAAGGTTGTCTCATGGACTTTTTTTGCTCCACCATTGTAATGTTGCTGTAATTCTCGTGTATAATTCCAAGATGATAGCAGTATTTGTCACAGCAGAAAACCAATGTTTTTTGGCATCTTGCCAAAAAAAGACCCATACTAGATCAGACCAAAGCCCCATCAAGTCAAACATTCTGTTACATCCATCAGGCTGCCAGTAAGATATGGTGCAACTCCATCACATTTACCAACAACTTATGTACATTGGTTTACTGTTCTTTAATACTGGAGGTGATACATAGCCTTCTTGACTGACGGCCACTGATTAGTAACTGGTATCATTAGAGCGTATACTTCCATATGCTGTTATGCTTCTTCAGATACAGTGTGACCCTGAACAAAGTTATGTTGTTTCACTTATCCACGGTTTCACTTGTTCACTTAGGCCTCCTGTAGAAGCTACAGCCTCTTCACAAGACTCCTCTACACAGGAAATAAAATATAATTCCAAGCTGACTCAAGGTCAGAGTATCTGTAAAATGTACACCCCAATGCGTTGCGCAGTGTATAACCAGCTAGAAATATTGTGCTAGAAAAACTAACTGGCAATTCTAGATCAAGCTATAAAATCTGCTGTAGCCGATCAGCATATATCCTATGCAGAACTGGAAGCCAAGACCAAAATGTGGAGTACTTGTGAAGAAAGGGTTAGAATTGAAGCATTAGAGGAAAGAAACCAGAAAAAGAGCTCTCCAGAAGGTAAACAAGCACTTCCATGCTGGAGAGGAAACCACAGCATTCTCATGGGAACATTCACTTTCATTTGTTTCACTGCTCTGTTTCATCTAGTGTGGACATGCTACTTCTTATTGCCGCATCTCACCAGACAAGGTGTGTGTGTGTGTGTGTGTGTGGGGGGGATCTTTGGATCAGATTGATCCACAATTAGTGGATCATTGTGAACACAGTCTGGTTCCTGGGGTGCTTGTCTAGGCACTCCGCAATGAACCAGTTCTGTTTAATCCACGTCCTGACTGCTATTATCCAGTTTCACCTATCCATGCAAAGTCTGAACACCAGAGCATTAAGGATCGGTAAATGTACGTACCATAGAGTGTTGTACATGGAAATATTGATAGTAACAAGAAATTCTTGATAGGATTCACAGTTTGTCTGGTTATGCTGGTTTGTGATGACAACTACTGTATAGTATATAATAAATGTTCATTTTTTTGTTCAATAATAAATGTGAATTTTTCTTCATGGAAAAATAAGACATCCCCTGAAAATAAGACCTAGTGCATCTTTGGGAGCAAAAATTAATATAAGACACTGTCTTATTTTCGGGAAAACACGGTATTAATATTGACTAACAAATCTGTTCATTTGCAGGGCATCTTCTTTACTTGAGATAACATTTGGATTTTGCCCAAATGTTAATGCAACCCTTCATTTTATAAACAAGCTTAGAATTGTCCTATGTGATAAAAAATGTTGACTGTTTTTTTTTGGCACAAATACATATGTGAACAAAAAAAATATTGTGTTATACAGTCTGGAGATAAAACCTAACAGCAGCAGCAACATATATATTGCATCAAATAATTCCTCAATGGTAGTAACCTTATTGATATAGAAGTTGTATTTATATTACATAGTGAATGAAAGGGGTGCAATAAATTGCACGTTTGGAAATGTTAACCTATGTTTGTATGTGTTTGATCTAAGTCAGTGGTTCTCAACCAGTAGGTACCCAGATGTTTTGACCTTCAACTCCCAGAAATCCTGACAGCTGGTAAACTGGTTGGGATTTCTGGGAGTTGTAGGCCAAATCACCTGGGGACCCACAGGTTGAGAACCAGTGATCTAAGTACGGTAGTTATATTATTCTGTAGTTCATGTGCTTAATCACAATGTTTTTTTCTTAGTAATATTATTTCTATGACACATAAGCTATCTGATCTTTTTTACTGTTCTTACTCATCAGATATAATGTACCTTGACGATAAAAGCTTTTTTAATCTTTAAGGGCTGTTATATTGCTGTTATCAGTTAAGTGTTCTGGTCCATTTAAAACTTTGTATTTCAGAGTAGTGGGTTGGCTATCTGGCATAGACAATAAACTATTTTCCTGAAGTGTGGTTTGTCACCAAATTTGAAATAGACTACTTTCATACCATTAACTGGCAGCAAAAACCATATTTTGGGAAAATATAATGGTTAGAGTGGTTGCAGTGAAGTAGCAGTGAGAAATGGTGGTAAGAGGAGCATTCTGATAACCATTTTCCTGGAAAAAAACAATACAGTGAACACCAGCAGAGAACTTATGCTACTAAAAAATAAGTATAATCATATTTTAGATTACTTTTAAACGTTGTGGTATGTTAACTTTAATTTTTGTCGTGTTAATTGGATGTAATTTTAATGAAAGGAGGTGGATAAAAATATTTAAAATATTCATGGACAATCATAGTCAAAGATAATTAAAAAATCTCTCCATCACTCTATGCTCCAGCAAGAGAAAAGAGTTAGATCTATTAGAGGAGAATAATTTTATAGTGACTTGTATGTATCAAATGAATTAATCAGAATTTATCAGCATGGATATTTTGATTTGTCCTCACTTTACAAATATATTGGTGTAATGCAGTCTTTTGATATACTAAAAACACCTAGGTGTACATTGTGTGTTCAGCACAGCTAGTGCACAGTAACCTTGATGTGAAATACTGCCTTCCAGCTTGTAGTATTTCAACATTTGCATAAAATATTCAGCCTACTGCCTTGGCTATTTGATATTAAGAATCCTAATTTACAGAGGTTTATATTTCAGCAAAAGAAGATTTACATTACAATTTCAGCTATTAAAATGTTTGTTTTCCATATAAATATGATGGAAAACATAGTCCATTTAAAAAATGTGTTTGTAATAACCCTGAAGAAGAAACTCACACATCTGTGCAGTATAAGCTGCCCCTAATTATGTGCCTGCCTCCCTTCCTTCTCCATATGCTGTGACCTTGTAGCCATTGACTTCAGTCTGGAACAATTTCAAAGTCATGTAAATGAATGTAATTAAGGTATTGCTTATCATCTTGCAGAGTTCAGAGGGAAGCACTCTGGCTAAAAAGGTTTGTTTACTTAATACAGAAGGTCAGCTATGGTTAAACTTTATTGCCTGAAACACTTTGGTAAAGCTTTTATTTAGTTCCTAAACGAAAAATGTTCAGAAATGCAAATAACACATTTGTTTCACCTCAGGGTGCTGCAGCTCTCTTTATTAAAGAAGTATATCTGCAGCATTATGTTAGTATATAACACATTGCCTATGCTTTAAAATGTGATATTAAATAAAGTTTTGTAATTCGGTTAGCAAGGGGATTTGTTAAGGCGCTACCGTGGTTCCAAGGCATAGCAGGAGAAACAATGAACCTTAATTGCTACATACCTGGGTAAATTACATTAAATGTTAGCAACCATAGTAACGGTACTAGTTTCAAACAGGCCTTTCTAATAATGCATCATGTAAAGAGATGCAATGTCAGATAACACAATTCTCCCCAGTAGTATGCATTGTTATACAAACCAATACAGGAAATGATTCATATCTGCTGGAGAGGTTCAGAAATGTAAAAAAATACCCCAAAAACTGTGAGCTTTATCATGCTCAATGTGTAAAAATCCTGCAAAGTTCAGTAAACTTTAATGACTTCATACAGTGGAATATAGTCTAGTGGCTAATACATTCATGTATTGAGATTGTTTTTTTTTCTTATAACTTAGATGAATAAAAGCTTTTTATCTGATTACATTTGGTAGTTTTTTTCAAGACGATGATCAGTGAGTGTTTTGCATTTCAGTTCTCCCATTTCAGCTATAATAATAATAAATTTTATTTATATTCCATCCTCTTTTCTCGAGGGGACTCAACTATTCATTCAAGTTTGTTTATAAATATAGTAGGTCCTCTATATCCACAAATATTGTATCCATGGATTCAACCAGGACTTGAAAATATTTCAAAACAATTCCAAAAAGCAAACCTTGATTTTGCCATTTTTAGTACAAGGGACACAATTTTTACAACATCATTGTATACAATGGGACTTGAGCACAGAGGCAGTTCAACCACCAGGCCAACTAGGCAGTTGCCTGTGGCGCCATCTTGTTGGGGGCGCCATCGAGGCAACTCCTGTCTCCTGTGGGCTGCCTCCGCAAGGTATTGAACTGCTTTTTCTGTTGATTTGTTATAAAACATGATGTTTTAGTGCTTCAATTGTAAAATCTTAATGTAATTTGATGTTTAATAGCCTTTTCCTTAATCCCTCCTTATTATCAAACATTTTCACTTATCCAACGCTTTTATTGGTTTGGGGGTGTGTGTGCCAAAATTCTGTTTGCCTACACTTGAAAAATACCTAGGGCCGGCTCTGATTGAGCATCAATGGTTTTTTTTTGGGGGGGGGGGGGGAGGAGGATCTTCACATATCTGGTGAAGTTGACTGTATCCCTTAAAGCAGTGGTTCTCAACCCCAGATGTTTTTTTGGCCTTCAATTCCCAGAAATCCTAATAGCTGGTAAATTGGCTGGGATTTCTGGGAGTTGTTAGGCCAAAAACATCTGGGGATCCCAGGTTGAGAACCACTGCCTTAAAACCTTAAGCCAGATAAACCTTGATAGTCTTTAAGGAATCTATATGAATTTGCAGAATGGTAAAATACTATAAGAAGGAGATGAGAAAGGGTATGTATTACAGCTGATGGGGTTGGTATCTTGAGCCAATGATTACCTTTTTCCTTTAGCCATTGTAGTCAGGATTAATTTTCCAGTCCTTAAGAGTGCTATCATACTATTGCAGGGCTGAAGATTGAAGCACATGTCTTTTTTCTTCAGTAATCCTGATAGACACTATACTTAAACCTGCTATCAAATTACAACATGAATTCTTTTTAAGGGGAATTAGGTCACACATCCAACTACTGCTGTAAATGAAACTACAAGTATGACTTTAAAAGCTGACTTTGCAAATAAAAAAGAATAGGAGGAATCATGTTCCCTTCATAAAGTGAAACGATTTATTGTTTTGTCATGTTTTCATGTTTCCATAAAATCATCATATACATCTTGTTAATTTTTGTGACTTTTTCTGATGCAGATTTATTCCATTTTGTGATCACATCATTTTAGTGTGACTTTATTGTGGAGATCCAGTTGAACGAGACTCATTCTTCATTGCTGAAAAATGCTTCTCGAGCAAGCATTCCCTTTAACCCCCGATACTTATTAGCTATTACAGTATTGGGGCTTTAGATAAAAAGGTTTTCCTTCATTCCTCTAGCCTATACATGCTATCTCTGAAATATTTAGCATTTATTCAATCACCCATCTAAGCAGCCAAACCATGCAAATAGAAAACCTTCCAGGTGTTTTTTTCAAGTACATAAAAGACCCCTCCTCTTCCTCTTTTTCTCTCTTCCTTTCTGCTGAGCTGTGTCTCTTTTTAAAACTTACCTGTAATTAGCCAGGACCTGGGCACTGCGCACATGCGTGCGCGCACACACACAAATATATTTGAATGTATCTTTAAATGTAGTTAATAAACTTTAGCTATGAAACTTGCATATTGCATGTTTGCCTTACTTTGCTAAAATGCTTGTGAACTCTGCTAAAAGAGAGTGAGGACCTCATCACATTGATGAAGTCCACCAGAGCAATTAGCCAGCCTCTGTGGTAAATCGCGGGGCAATCCCGATTCCCCACCTCGCCGGCAGCAATGCTCCCCCATCACATATGGGGAAGCGTTGGCGTGCGGCTTCTCCTCACACTGGCCCCAGTTTATCCATAGAACCCGCCAGAAGTTAGTTTATATTGTGTGATGGGCAGGGTAGGATTTCATCGATCAGCTGTGCTGCAAGCGTCCCTAGGATGCTTGCAGCCTATCATGTGATGAGGTTCTTAATCTTTATTGAACCATTCTATCTTTCCCACTCTAATTCAATATTCATAAATGCAGGATATGCTAGATAATTTTATGATTTATTTATTTTGATTATTTTTTTGGAGCCTACCCATGCTGGTTTGCTTGTATTTGGAGCTGCCCATAAACAAGACAAGCTGAAGGAGGCAGTGTGAGGACAGCTAAATTTAGCTAAAAGCTTTTACTTGCTAAATATATCACAATGAAAAATCTACAGTTTATTAATTATCTGGTGAACATAAGACTGGCTGTGATTAAATGTAAGCTTATAGATCAAGGTGCTATAATTTATAAGTCCAACCTAAATTTTTGGATTAATTCTGAGGCATTTTTAAATGTTTTGGAACTAAATGGATGATTGATAGACAATGCTGAAGAGTCTTTCTGAATTATGTATATGTATATAAGTAATTTAAAAATGACAAATGGCTTATAGGGTAAGTCTAATATCATTCTACATTTATATACCAACATAGTTGGAAATAAGTAGATACATGCTTGTTCATAATTGCTGTCTTAGGGCCCAACTATGTGTCCCATTAGACTATTTTAAAGAGTTGTTTGGGCTATTTATTTTTTTAAAGTTTTTATTTATATATTTAATGTTGTCTGTTTGGTATCAATATAGGGGTCATGAAGTGCTGTCAGGCAATAGATACATGTAAATAAATGAATAAGGGGATTCTTTCAGCCCTACAGCTACATGGAGATGGGGGTTATTGATGAGAAATTGCAGGGGTAGAATAATTTTAAGAAATAAATACAAAAAGGAAAAGAGAAAAGATACAGTCACCTGCTAACTCTTAAAGTAACATGTAGTTTGAGCAGCTGATATATTTTTAAGGGAAGGAGAAGTTTTACCATTTGAATGTATATGAATTAAAATTGGGTTCCTGTGAGTTTTTTGGGCTATATGGCCATGTTCCAGTAGCATTTCCTCCTAACATTTCACCTCCGTCTGTGGCCAGCATCTTCAGAGGTCTTTTGTAGATGAGACAAGTGGTGTGTGTGTGTCTGTCTGTCTATCTATCTATCTATCTATCTATCTATCTATCTATCTATATGTCTGTCTGTCTGTCTGTCTATCTATCTGTGGAGTGTTCAGGGTGGGAGAAAAAAACCTTGTCTATTTAAAGTAAGTGTGACTTAAAATTATTTCTGTAAGCATTTAATGTGCAAAACATGTTTATTCATAGTCATGGTGTTTAAACCCTTAGAAATATAGATTGTAATGTATAAAATGCAGACATCCTGTATTCTTCACTTTTTATCCTATTCCAAATATAGTGGAAGTAGCATATGTTGAAATTAATGCTGTCACATTAATCAATTAATTGGGTCAATTAATTGATTAACTTTGTTGGGCTCCATTAAATTATGGGGCCTGCTTAATTGGACATTGCCCCCATGTCATTCCGGAGGTCACCCTGTACTTTTTCCTGAGCACCTTTTTGCTGTTTGGTTCCTTTTTTCCTCAGCCTGGCACCCCTTTCACTAGGAAATTTAAAATCATACAAGAGAATTTGGTGTTTTGAGGTGACAAAGTCAAACAAAGGCTCAAAGGGCTCTGGGTGATGTCTCAATGTCCAATTGAACATATCTAACTGAGGATGATGTATATATTCCATTATCTGGGAACAGAATAGGTAGTTTGAGAGGGAGGTAATTATGTCATAATGCTTTTCTTTATTGTAACCGATCTTGAGTTATGACTTTCAGGATGGCTAGCATTTCATATTAAATATAATAGTATATACTCAAATCCAGAAATTTTAGTCAGAAAACAAATCACAAACCCCTGAATTGGCTTATTTGTGGGCCAATGTGAATATTATACTGTAACTCATATCAAAGGAAGGAAACATAACATTCTCTGAGCAGAATTGTGAAAGGCAAGATCTTAGTTCATCCCTGGAGAATCTAAAGAAGTACCAATCCCTTCTACCCTCTCAACGCTGATGCCTAGAGAGTGAAATGATGGCAGCAGCCAGGGCAGCTGAACCCCTTAGTCGGCATTAGTGCTTTTTCCTCTCCATAGAATGGTCCTCAGCTTTTTCATAGATCATATCAAAATCCATAATTTTGTTCCCCAAAGCTTCCCCCAACATATATATGAGGTCAACCTATACATGACTGTCAGGCTCACTTCAAAGGACCAGTCTGAACGCAGATCAGAGATAGCTGCTCTCAAATCCAATCTTTATTGAAGAATACATGACTTTGGAAAAGTCGAGAATGACCTAATGTTTACATACACTCATTTTTATCACCTCTGATGCAACGTAACACCACACGCAAATATCATCATCAAACCCCACCCTTTGTATCACATTTCTACTATTCCCACACACTATACCAATTATAATTGTTTATACTTTCAACCCTGAGTTCCCAGGCTCATTCTATCTTCTCCCGCCAGGTGCTTTCAGGGTTATTTATGTTATGACTCCAAGTCCAGGGCTTGGAAATCCAGCCCTGGGACTTGGTTCCATGACATGGCGCCCTCTTTTTCTTCGTCCTCCTCTTCGGTTCTTCTTTCATCACAATCCTGAAATAAATCAAACAATAAATTCTATGTGTCCATTTTGTCCAAAGTCCCCATATACTTTTTCAGTAAGCTGCGATGGAATACTGGGTGTATTTTCCCCAAACTTTTTGGCAATGCCAACTGGAAAGTTACTTCATTGATAACACCCTGTATTCTGAATGGTCCAATATATTTGGGGCCCAATTTTCTCGAAGGTAGCCCCAATTTGATGTTTTGGGTACTTAACCACACTAGATCTCCTTTCCCCAATTTATCGCCTTCCACCCTTTTTCTGTCTGCGAATGTTTTATACTTTTTGTGTGCTTCCTTTAAGGATGCAGTCACTTGACTCCAGCATTCTAGCATTTGAGTTTTCCATTTCCCTGCCCCTGTTTCTTCATTCTCTGTCCATCTTGGCAACTGGGGCAGAGGCTGTATTTCATACCCGTAAACTACTTCAAAGGGAGTTTTATTTGTTGCTGAATGTATAGTCGAATTAAAAGCTATTTCCGCAAAAGCCAGCCACCGAGACCAGTCATTTTGTCTCATGTTAGAGTACATTCGAAGGAACTGCCCAAGCGTCTGTTGAGTACGTTCTACTGCCCCGTTTGTCATGGGGTGAAAAGCAGAACTTAGACTCCTTTCTGCTCCTAGCATTTCCAAGAATTTTTCCCAAAATTTTGCTGTGAATTGAACTCCTCTGTCACTGACCACTCTACTGGGACATCCATGTAGTTTGTAAATATGGTTTATGTATAATTCCACTAGTTTCTCTGCCGATGGTAATTTCGTCAGTGCTATAAAGTGGGCCTGTTTAGAAAACAGGTCTAATACTGTCCAAATATAACGATGTCCTTTGCTAACCGGCAGTTCCCCCACAAAGTCCATAGCTACACATTCCCAAGGTCTGGTAGGTTCCGCTACTGTTTGTAATAATCCCATTGGCTTCCCTCCTTTCGATTTATTTCTGGCACAATCATCACATTGAACAACATGATTCTTTATGTCCTTCCTCATTCCTGGCCACCAACAATGTTTTGCTATTGCCTTTGTTGTTTTTGTAATTCCTGTATGACCAGCGCTCTGGTTATTGTGAAAACGATGCAAAATCTTAATCCTTAATATGGCTGGGATATACAGTTTCTTGTTCACAAACCAAAATCCCCCCTTCTGCTCCCCCTTTTCTGCGTTGGATGCGATCCACTGATCTCCTTCATAAGACTGTTTCAGTTCTTTTCCCCAACTATTTTCCCCGTCGAGTTCAAAAATAGCAGTGTTCTCTTTTTGGGTTTGCGCTCTTGTCCTGACAGCTAAGCCCCATTGTTTATCAGAGAATATTTTTCCCTCTTTTGCTGTGGTCGTGCCTTCATGTTGAGGCATGCGTGAAAGAGCATCTGCCAAGACATTCTGCTTCCCTTGGAAAAACTTTAATTGGAAATCGAATCTGCTGAAGTATTGTGCCCATCTAATTTGTTTGGGGGACAATTTTCGAGGAGATTTTAAATACTGGAGGTTCTTATGGTCAGACCAAATTTCAAATGGGATTCCGCTCCCTTCGAGGAAGTGTCGCCAGCATTCTAAGGCTTTTAATATGGCTAATGCCTCTTTTTCCCATATGGGCCAACATTTTTCAGTTTCACTGAACTTCCGGGACAAATATCCACAAGGTTTTAAGTTCCCATTTTGATCCTTTTGCAATAGTACTGCCCCGTATGCACAGTCTGAAGCATCGCAATGGATTACGAAAGGGCTCCTGATATCAGGGTGTTTTAGGATGGGTTCTTCTGTGAAGCATCCTTTTAGGGTTTCAAATGCCTTTTGGCATTCTGGCGTCCAACTCAGTTTGGCGCCAGGAGCTTTCACTTTTGCTGTCTCCCCTTTCCCTTTTGTTTTTAAAAGCTCAGTAAGGGGTGCGGTTATTTGCGCGAAGCCTTTTATGAAGGATCTATAAAAATTTGCAAACCCCAGAAATGATTGCAATTGCCTCCTTGTTTGAGGTACTCCCCATTCTTTTACGTCTGATACTTTAGACGGGTCCATAGCTAACCCTTCTGGAGATATCCGATACCCCAGAAAGTCAATTTGAGTTTTATTAAATTCACATTTGGACAGTTTTGCGTACAGCTTTGCTTCCCTTAGTCTCTGCAAAACTTCCCGGACCAATTCCACGTGCTTTTCTTTATCTTCACTCACGATCAAGATATCATCAAGAAATATGAATACCCCTCGGTACAACAATGGGTGCAGTATTTCATTTATAAGCTGCATAAAGCAACTGCCGCCATTTTTAATCCAAATGGCAAAATTTTATATTCAAAATGGCCGAATGCGCATGAAAATGCAGTTTTCCAAGTATCCTCAGGTTTGATTCTTAATTTATGATATGCTTCAATTAAATCAAGTTTAGTAAATATGCTCCCTTTCTTCAATACGGTAATTAAATCCTTTACTAAAGGCATAGGGTATTTATTGTCCTTAGTAATTGCATTTAAATTTCTATAGTCAGTGCACAATCTTAGGGAGTTGTCTTTCTTTCTCCTAAATAACACTGGGGCTCCGAGAGGAGAATTGGATGGCTTAATAAAGCCTCGCGCCAGGTTCTTATCAATATATTTCCTCAATTCCTCCTTCTCCTGAACAGACATGGGATACACTTTTGGTTTTGGTAAGTTTGCTCCTGGGGTTATTTCAATTTCTACTTCTATATTCCTCTTGGGAGGTAATTTACTTGCCTCTTTCTGATTGAAAACATCCACAAAGTCTCTGTATTCCGGTGGCAATAGCTGTGGGTCTATTTCACCTGCTTCATCTCCCTCGTCCTCCTCTCCTGCTATTTTGCTTATCTCCCATTGCGTCTGTTGTTCTTTAAATGCTAGGCTCTTTCCTCTCCAATCTACTTCAGGATTTGCCTGTTCGAGCCATGGGATCCCTAGTATTACGTGGTATGTGGCAATAATGGCTATCACAAAGGATATTCTTCCTTCCCATTTGCCTATTTTACATGGGACCCCTCGTATTTCCTTTGTAGATACTTCCCCAGCAGCAACTGATCCATCTAGCTGCGAAAATGCAATTGGGGAGTCAAGTAATGTCTGCTGGCATTTCAGTGCTCCTGCTAGTTCCGGAGTTATAATGTTCCTAGAACAACCGCAATCCACGAATGCCCTGCAGGTGGCCCGATTCTCTAGCCCCGATAGGCAGATTGGCACTACTAGCATGCGTTTGTCTCGACTCACCAGCCTTTCCGGAGATTCTGGGGCTCGCACCTCCTCCTCCGCTCGCCTCCCGGCTGCTGGCTTGGGCTTTGAGGGTTTTGGCGGCTCCCCCTTCCGGGCCCAACATTCCGCTGCTCGATGGCCCGTCTTCCCACATACAAAGCATCCCGGCTTGGGTTTGTTGTCATCTCCTTTGAAGGGGATCCCCGACCTCCCTCCGGGCCTTTCCTGCTTCCTCGTTTCTCCTCGACCTCTCGCCGCCGGTCTTTGCTGGCCGCCGCCGCCCCTGAAACGCTTCACCTGGGCCAGGGTGGATTCGACGCGCCCCGCTAGTTGTATCCAGCCCTGGAGTGTTTCTGGGTCGTCTCTATGCGCCGCCCAACTAAAAACCTCGGGGCGTAGTCCCTCTTTGAATATCTCCACTTTGGTCACTTCAGACCACTCTGGTACCTTTTCCGCGAGATGGAGGAATTCCTCTGCGTACTCGGGCACCGTTTTGTCCCTCTGCTTTATTCCTTTAAGCTGGTCTCGAGCCCTCAATTGCTCTAGCCGGTCTCTGAACCGGTTTTCCAGTGCGGCGAGGAAGCGGGGCACTGACCTCAGGCACGGGTCGCGTCTGGCATGTAGTTGCACATACCAGCTGGCCGCTCCTCTCTTTAGTGTGTTGCCGATGGCCCGAACCATGCTTGCTTCGGAGGGGAATGTGTGTGCATTGTCTTCTATATATCCTCTGACGCTAATGAGGAAAAAGTTCAGTTCAGATGATTCCCCTCCGTATTCCAGTTTGAGATCTTCCCTCCTTTGTATCCATTCTGCGGCCCGTTGCTGCTGTCTGGGAGGCATGGGGAAGGGTTGCATCGGGTTTCCTTGGACGGCCCCTTTGAACACGCCGCGCCCCACTCCGCCGGTCGTTCTGCGCGGCTCCCGAAATTCTGCCGCTGCTGTCGGCCCTTCTACCCATCCGAATGCGGGCCTCGCTGTCGCCCCCGCACCTCGCCTTCCCCCGTCGTACGGCACCTCCTCCTCCTCTTCCTGGATCTCCGGCTCCTCTCCGCCTTCGTCCGCTAATCCACTGGACCCGATCCCTGGCCTCAGTGGTCTTTCCACCCCGACGCCCATTCGAGGGGTTGGAAGTTGGGTTGGAAGTTCTGTTGGAGTTGGCGGCCTCAGAGTTCCCAGAGCTTGCTGGCGCTCCACTTCACGCACCATTCTGTCTCGGAACTCCAGTTCCTGCCAGTATTCTTCATCCCCCTCGCTCCTCGCCGCCACGGGGCTCTGCGTTGAGGCGCGCTGGCCCCTCTGGCTCCAATCTTCTTCCTTACGTGGCTCTGTCTCGGCGCCATATCGGGTGGGCTCCTTCTGGAGATTCTCTTCCAATAGTGGCACCAACCTCCCCACGGTTTCCGACAGCCTGGATAAATTCGTTTCCAGGATTGATAACCGCAGGGCCACGGTCTCCGGCATGCTTCCTCCAGATCCCCAACTGGTTTCTGCCGCCGCCGAAACGCCTCTTCCTCCTCTGGGAATCCTCTGGGTCACGCCGTTCGGCTTGGGGTACCCCGTAGAGGAAGCTATGGCTTGCAGCGTCTCTTCCCCCAACGGCCGGGCCCCTGGCAAAGGCCTCTCTGCTCCATTAGGGCTTTGATCTCCTTCTCCACTCATTATCACTTCACTGCGAATTCGCAGGAGGGTGAGAACAGGATTCTCGACTTAATTGTCAGGCTCACTTCAAAGGACCAGTCTGAACGCAGATCAGAGATAGCTGCTCTCAAATCCAATCTTTATTGAAGAATACATGACTTTGGAAAAGTCGAGAATGACCTAATGTTTACATACACTCATTTTTATCACCTCTGATGCAACGTAACACCACACGCAAATATCATCATCAAACCCCACCCTTTGTATCACATTTCTACTATTCCCACACACTATACCAATTATAATTGTTTATACTTTCAACCCTGAGTTCCCAGGCTCATTCTATCTTCTCCCGCCAGGTGCTTTCAGGGTTATTTATGTTATGACTCCAAGTCCAGGGCTTGGAAATCCAGCCCTGGGACTTGGTTCCATGACACATGACTGTATATGGTAAGTGCGGATGTTTACAATCTTCCATGCATCCCATGTTGGTGAACCAACACAGTGAGACTGAGGGTGAAAATAGTAGAACTAGTTGTTATTTCCTGTGAGATAAATAATTGTGAAACATATACTGAGCTGATACTATGCATTTTTGGTTCTAGTTATTAATTAACTGAGATAGTTCGCTGTCAGGCGATAGCCTCAATTGAAATGTATTAGGTACTCTCTGAAAGCAAACTCAAATGGCCAAAATAGGTCTGACAAGAAGCATAAAGCATCTATTCTATCCACAACATAAATAATTAATTCATTAGCTACAGAACATTGCATATAAGTAAAATAAAAACCACACAGTACATACTGCCTTTATATGCATATTTTAATATCAAACATGAACATCTTAATATTAAATTTTGAATTTTGAAAAACAACACTTTATGAAACTGCTTCTTAGAAATATTTGTTTGGAGAACAATTCCTTTGCATTCTTAATACACTTTCCCAAAATCCATTTTTATATTATTGTATAAGTAAGCAGTGATCAGCAATTTTGAAACTAATGTATTAAAATGACTGACATCAGCTAAAATTCTTTAAAGGTGCTTGTTCAATCAGCCTTGAAACAGAAATTGCAAACTCTTTGACAGGCTGCTTGAAATGCTGTCTAATTTTCAATGTGTAACCGAGAAGAACTTGCATATTTTTGTGCTGAATGCTAGTTTCCAGCAGTACAACAAAACATGGAACACGATTCTTGTTTTGTGTATTGCTGTAGTTGCAAACTAGCAACAGTATACATTGTAGACTTTTTCCTTTGTCCCCTTCCCGCTTCACTGTTTCCGCAATCCATTGTATTTATGTATATGAAATCAACTTGGGGGGAGAGATAAAGCATTACAGAAGATACAACCCCAAGCTCTATTTATTCATGAAACTGCAGACACACTATAATGTAATATGAACCATTTTAATAAGGTTAAATTGTGCATTAATATATGAAACTAACTGACATCTGGAAGTAGCACTTAGTTCAAAAGGTAATGTTTTCCCCTGACGTTAAGTCAAGTCGTGACCAACTCTGGGGGTTGGTGCTCATCTCCATTTCTAAGCTGAAGAGCCGGCATTGTCCATAGACATCTCCAGGTCATGTGGCTGGCATGATTGCATGGAGCGCAGTTACCTTCCCGCTGGAGCGGGACCTATTGATCTACTCACATTTGCATGTTTTAGAACTGCTAGGTTGGCAGGAGCTGGAGCTAACAGCGGGCGCTCATTCCACTCCCGGGATTTTAACCTGGGACCGTTCGGTCCGCAAGTTCAGCAGCTCAGCGCTTTAACATACTTCGCCACTGGGGCTTCCAAAACTTAGTAGACTTGAGCGATCCATGAAAAAAATGTTTCTAAACTCGCTTCAAAAGTAGGGGGCGCTGGCGCTTCATTTCTGAAACTACTTCCGAAGTTAGGCCCAAAAAAGTTTCAAAACTTAAGAATATTTGGAATATTCAAAATTAATTCGTTAATGGCAGGCGCACATGCGCAGTGGCCAAAAACAGCACCGGGGGGGGGGGACTTTACAGGACTCCCCTGCCCTCATTTTTGAGCTATTTTCTTCAAACTTGGTATAGTGGTAGAACCCATTTAACACTGCTAGCTCAGAATGTTTCCCTTATCCTCTGACTTTTGGCGAATTTTCATAGCTTTTATAATAAACCATTTTTTAATAATTGCAGAAATCTGTTCCTGGTTTGAAAGTCTTATTTCCTGTTTCATTGGGTTGTCTTTACTTTGAAAGTTATTGTTCTACTTCAGAAACTTTGTTTTTGTGGCTGAAACTTTGTTAAATTGGTGGACAGTGTCCCAGGAAACCATAATGTGTTCCATGTCCCTTGCGCAGACAAAGTTCAGGCAGTGTCATACATTTTGCCATGTTTCTATGACAGAACCAATTAGGAAATGATATTTATCACCCAGGAAAATAAATCATAGTACACCATCAAATCATTCCTGACAGAAGGCCATCACCCTTTGAATAAGGAAATCAGTTCCTGGTTTGAAAGTGCTATTTCCTGCTTCATTGGCTTTTCTGGGGCTGAGAGTGTGTGACTTGCCCAAGTGGGTGGCTGAGTGGGGAATCAAGCCACAATTGGAGTCCAACACTCAAACCTCTCCCTCCCTCCCTCTCTCCCTCCCTCTCCCTCTCCCTCTCTCTCTAAACTTCTCATACCTTCCAAGAATTCACATACCATATGAAAGTTTTGTCAAGCTGGTCAGAGGAGGGCAACTAAAATGATCTAGGGTCTGCCCTGGAGACTAGGACACAATGGAACAATGGCTTTAAACTACAGGAAAGGAGATTTCACCTGAACATTAAGAAGAAATTCCTCACTGTGAGGGCTGTTTGGCAGTGGAACTCTCTCTCCTGGAATGTGGTGGAGGTTCCTTCTTTGGAGGCTTTTAAGCAGAGGCTGTATGGCCATCTGTCAGGGGTGCTTTGAATGCGATTTCCTGCTTCTTGGCAGAAAGGGGGTGGACTGGCTGTCCCATGAGGTCTCTTCCAACTCTATGATTCTAAGTGAGGACAAAAGGGGTGGGGAATGTTAAGAAGAGAGAGGGCCTGGGACATCTGGGAATTGTCGTTTTAAAGTGGGCATAGTACTATTGGAGAAACGTCTGCTTCAGCCTAATGCTTTTATAAATGGTAAAAATTCAGAGGCTTCGTTCTCCTGCTTTTTGAAAGTTATTGGGATGAAATTTGCCACAATTGAAGCAAAAATTAACCACTCTTTGCCTATCAAGTTTCATAATGTTTGACCCATCCACAGATTTTTGGGGAATTTTGAAACAACATTTTTTAAAAACGCTACCAGAACAATGGCCATGCCTCTCCCTCCCTCTGCCTTCCACCCCGATTGGCTTAGCGCAAGGCTTCTGGGAAATGGAATTTTGTCCAGGCAACGGCTGCTGGCTTCATTTCTACTTAAATAAATGGTGAAAATTCAGAGGCTTTGTTCTCCTTCTTTTTGAAAGCTATTGGGATGAAATTTGCCACAATCGAAGCAAAAATTAACCACTCTTTGCCTATCAAGGTTCATAATGTTTGATCCATCCACTGGGGAATTTTGAAACAACATTTTTTTCTAAATGCTACTAAAACGATGGCCACGCCTCTCCCTCCCACTTCCTTCCAACCTGATTGGCTGAGAGGCATGCCAACATGGCTTCACCTCTCAGAGGGGCTACAGCTACATCCAAAGACATCAGAAACAGATGAAAAAAGGGGCTTTTTTATTCAAATTCTTAATATTAGGGAGGCAGTGAGCACATGTTTCAAAAATCGCTTCAAAAGTGCTTTCAAACCGAATTTGAAACGAATTTAACGAACAAAAGAAAAATTTGCTCAACCCTAGCACGTAGCCCTAAACCTGCAAACAAAAAAGATTTTGTGCCTCTGGGTGTACCATTTATTTAAATCTCTGAATGCTGTATTATTCAAAAGCTACGTGGAAATAGATACCAGATATTTTACTATAATCAATAGTAACTGAACTTTATAAGGCAGTTGGTATAGATATATTTTGATGTATTGGATATCTATTAAAACCCATATTCCAAAGCACAAATGATCACAATTCCTTACTCTGAAATAGCAAAATGGGTTAGAAAGATCTTGTTCCTGTACTTACTGTCTCTTCAGTTATTACAGGCAGTCCCCAAGTTACAAACAAGATAGGTTCTGGAGGTTTATTCATACATATACATACATACATACATACATACATACATACATACATACATAGGCCTTTGATAGCATTGAGAAGGGTAAACATCCCTGTGGGGTTTGTTTTGCCCTCTGTGCCCCTGTTCAGAAGATTTCACCTCACTTTCTGTCCCTGTGATAATTGGATTTTGAAAAAAAATGGCTTTTTATGGAAACAAGGATTGGTGATAAAGCTTCACTGGAGACATCTTTTCCCCATGATAACTCTTCCAGGAAAGAATTTCTCTTCTTAGGGGTAGATTTTTCTTACTTCCTATTGTCTCACTCCCGTTCTTCACTATGAGTTGTTTATAAGTCAGGTGTTTGTAACTCAGGAACTGCCTGTACTCTTGTCTCCAAGCAACATAAAGAACTGTAGTTCAATAAGTGATAATAATTCAGCACTACTGCCTTGGATAGACATCTGTTTACCTTCGTGATCCTCTACTTTCAGCAGACCCTGAGAATTTTGCAGCTGAAGCTAAGTTGCTGTCTTTATTTGCTGATTGACCAAACATTATACAAGAAGTTTGCTTTTTTATGTGAAAAACAAGCTCTTTGCCTGGGATTAGACTCCTGTCATCTGTGAAAAGAATGGTGGCCATAATACTTGATATGTGAACATCTAAGGCTGGGATCCTATACTCACATAGCACTAAGTAGTGGAGGAAAAATAATCAATCTTAATTTGCTTACTGAATTACAAATTAAATGTGATGCACTTTGATGAACATGGTCTATTATGTTGTAATTTAGTTGCATCTTTCCTTTGTGTATGTTAACAGAGTGACATGTGGTATACATACTTTGCTGTGGGTTTCCAAGCACACTATGTAAAAAGCACATTTTTATGATATGTGTTCTGTTGTAACTATGATGGATTCTATACCAGAATATCGTTGCAAATTTAACTATAATTACCTAATTTAAAAGCTACCTTTCCATGCTCTATTTCATATACCATACATAGATGCACACATTTCCTGGGGGGGGGGGGGGGGGTGTTCCAGTCCCATTATCATTCAGGTTGCCTTTTCTATATCCCCTTTTATCCCTACAGTATGCTTTGTCAGGTGTTTACCTTTATAAGAGTAACCCTTCTCAATAAACAGGCCTCAAAGCCTTAAATAAGAACCTAAGGCTGTTCTTCTGTAGTACCGTACATCTTTAATGTAATATGCAGCCATTAAATTAATTTTCACTCTGAAAAAGAAAGCACCTCGACACATCTGGCTTCTGTCTCTGTGTGAATAGAACTGGAAGGTCACTGTTAACATCCATCAGTATGTGTCAGATGTGTTACATTTATGTTGCATGTGACACTAAGCTGGAGAACCTTTTAAACTTCAAATAGAAATGTTTTTCAGGTCCCACTTTTCTTTTTCCAGGATGCCTTCAGGACTCATATTAAATATTGATATACTCACTGCAGTTTGAAACATGTAGCACATTATTATATTCTATTCAAGGTTTGCTAATTTGCCTTTTTACACGCAGTGTTATATGTTTTATTCTGAAACAGTCCAATTTGGCTCATGTACAAGAGCACGGGAATGCAATTGTAATGGCCTTTAAAGAGCAATGGGAAAATGTGAAAAATAATATTCATTAGGCTATGGGACTAGCATTATAACTAAAAACAATTTAGAATCTTCTTGAAACCCCTTTCCTCAAAACACTTCAATCCTAAAATTATGCTCAGTCGTATAGTCGTTTCTGACCTCATAAAATTGTATTGCTATTAAAAAAAAACTTCATCTGCATATGGAAGGATACCAAGGATGGAGTCAATCTAGTCTTCCTAGGGAGGGAGTGTCAGAGCCTTAGGGGCAGCCACTGAAAAAGCCCTGTCATGTTCAACCACCAACTCTATCTGGTAAGATGTTGAGGCTGAAAGAAGGGCCTTTCTTGAGGATCTCATGAACCTGGGAAGGCTCATATTGGACAGTGTGATCTGTTGAATAATCATATGATCCTGTAACAAGTCTCAGTTAATACTCTGGATGGAGCTCATTATATCAACTGACATCTCCTCTTCTAGGGCAACCCCACTTAGAACATATTATGTATATATGTGCATTTCATAGACTGTTCTTTGGCAAAGAATACTCAGAGAAGGCTTTGTCAGCCTTCCTCTGAAATACAGCTTAAAGCACCTGGTGTTTGTTGGTGGTCTCCCATCTTAATTACTAAGTAGAGCTAACACTACTTAGCTTCCAAGATCAGAGATGCAATTAATGCATGTGTCACAATGGCTAAATCAAGCATCTTTAGAAATGGGCATGGTTGGAGCACTAACTTTAAGTCTGCAAAAACATATCTGTCCACCATAGAAATTTGGGCTACCAGGTTCAAAGAGTAATCCCAAACTGTAAACCTGTGTCTTCAGGGAAAGTGTTACGTTACCAAGAATAGGCTGAATTTTTATGCCCTTATTCATCTTTTGGCTGGCCAAGATAATCTCTGTCCTGACTGAGCTTCAATTTGTTCACTTTCATCTAGAGCCTCATTGAAAGTATGGTACAAATGAAGATGGATTTCACCAGCATATTAGTTGCACCAAGGTAATGAAAGCTGTTTCAAAAGCAGACATGAACCCAAATCTAGTTTCATCCAGGAATCATGACTTGGGAGGCCACTACGTCGTCTGTTGATATGCTAAAAAACTGGATGTTGGACATGGGCAGGAAACTTGATAAGGCTTTTAGGATGTTGGAACTCTCTTTTGTAATGCAGTGCTGACTTTATCTTAACCCATTTGTCCATTTGTCTTTTAATTATCCAAAAAGGAGTCTCATTGACATATGATGGGTCTTACATCTTCAAGGATCTTGTTGAGGAGGGTGATTACAGAATAGTCTTGTTTTATAGTCCACATACGCAAAGCAGCTGAACTGGATGAATAGTAGTCAGTAGTCCTGCAGAATAGAGTCAAGCAGAGGCTCAGCAAAAGTCAACCACAGCAGACAATAACCTCTTCCTCCCTACAACCAATATTCATAGTCTTCTCTTTCTCATCTAAGTGCTGTAAATATGTTACATTGAGATGACAGTGTAATGTTGCAGTTTCTCTTTAAGCTTTCTATAATCCTTTCTGTGATTCTACATTAATAGCAATAAAATGTGTCCTTTTCCTATAATTTATTTTATGTTGTATTGAGGGAGGCAAGTGATCTAGGAGTCCTGCTTTATTGGTATTAATTTATAACACTAAAAGTCTTAGCAAAGCAGATGTTTGGAAAAAAAGGGTGCCTCATAGAAGAACACCTACCCCTCACCCCACCCCCAATCTTTCATCCTTGCCAGGTTAGTGACCTAGGATGATTCATCTGACATACGTTGGGGCCTGACAGCTTTAGAAAGCAATATAAGGACCTTTGGATTTGGATTGGGAAAGACCCAAAGTGTGGGTACAAGTGTTGGGGATAACACAGATTGTTACATAGGAGACTATCAATGATTAAAGCATGTTCACATATTAGTTTCTAATTACTTGCCTTAGTGAATTTGAAGCAACATGGGATTCCTTTTAAACCGGTAGGGAAAATACATGCAAATGTGTGTGTATATACAGTAGAGTCTCACTTATCCAACATTCGCTTATCCAACGTTCTGGATTACCCAACGCATTTTTGTAGTCAATGTTTTCAATACATCGTGATATTTTGGTGCTAAATTCGTAAATACAGTAATTACTACATAGCATTACTACGTATTTTTAGCCTAATTCTTGGTTTTTTGTTTTGCCATATAAATTTTGTGATTTCCCTATTCCATTTTTTAAAAAGGAAGTTATTTCTAATTATTGGAATTGTCTGGTAAAGAAACAGTATTTGTGGCAGGATTGACATTTTAATAATAGCTATTCTTCCTAGTATCGAGAAGTTTTTATATTTCCATTTCTCCAAATCTCTTTTTATTTTTAGCCAAAGTTGCTCATAGTTGTTTTTTAGCAGTTTTGCATTACTCGGTGTTAAAGTCACCCCTAGATATTTCACTTTATTTTCTATTCTTATTCCTGTTTTTAGCTGTATCGATTCTTTTGTGTTTCTGTCCACATTTTTAGTTAATATTTTTGTTTTTTGTTTATTTAGTTTAAAGCCAGCTACTTTGCCGAAATTTTCTATTTTATCTATCCAATTGGTTATGCTATCTTTTGGGTTTTCAATTATGCATACTACATCGTCCGCATAGACCCTACGTATTGAACTACTTTTTCTGTCAAATTTGTTTTATAACATGATGTTTTGGTGCTTAATTTGTAAAATCATAACCTAATTTGATGTCTAATAAGCTTCTCCTTAATCTCTCCTTATTATCCAACATATTCGCTTATGGGTTCTGCTGGCCCATTTATGTTGGATAAGTGAGACTCTACTGTATAACTGCTTTAACCATTGAATACTTATTGACCTGTTATTTTTCAAGTAAAGACAGTTTTAAAAGCACATTGCCTGATAGGTGTGAGATATTTGCATTATGCTGTTTTAGTGACCTTGAGGACTTCTTTGCGACTACAGGCAGTCCCTGAGTTACAAACATCTGACTTGCATCTGACTCCTAGTTACAAACTAGGGAGTGACACAACAGGAAGTGAGAGGAAATCTACCCCTGGGAAGGGAAATTCAACCTATAAATGTTATTACGGGGAAAAAACTGTCTCAACTGAAGATTTATCACCAATCCTTATTTCCACAACAACCCAAACTTTCCAAAGTCCCAACTGTCAGAGGGACAGAAAGTGAGGCCAAATCTTATGAATAGAGGCACACACAGAAAAACAAGCATTATAGGGGTGTTAACCCTTCCCTATGCTATACAAAACTAAACAAATCTATTTTTGGCTGGAATTACACGTAAAAAATGTAACTTTTCAAACTTACATACAAATTTAATTTAAGAAAAAACCTAAAGAACCTGTTTCGTTTGTAGCCCAAGAGTTGCCTGCATGTTTTTAGCAGAAGTGGAAAATTCTCAACACAGCCATTTAAGAAAAACCTTGTGAGTTATGTTTCACACCGTGCTCAGATATTTATGGATTTCCTCAAAGTTTGATATGGTAAATATTTCTATCAAGGAATACGTAAAAAGCTGATTAATGAGTTATTGAAGATAACATTTTCAGGGATTTTGGAGCCCTGGGAAAAGACCAGGTTTTCATGAAGGGTAAATTTGGGGGAAGAGGAAACACAGAAATATATATTTTTTTCATTACTCTTTAGGCATGTGAAGTCACATTGTTATAAACTAGTTGATCCATGGCTATAATACATTTTAAACACTATGTATTCATACATGTGGCATGTGGAGTATGAACAGATTCTTATTGTTTTCTTTTCCCCTTATTTGAGTAATTCAGTTAAGACAGGAGAAGTACAGATTTGGTTTCTCGGATCAGGAATAGAATATAGGAAACAATATATTGGAACTTAATATAGACAAGACATCAGGGAAGGGAAGAACGTTGAAAAATATTCACAAAATGTAAAAATTAGGGGTTGGGAAACTGATGAAAAAGAATCCTGATCTTTACAATTTGGGACTTACTCTTGTTGGGGAATCAAGGAGCCATTAAGCTCAAATCACCCTTTTTATGAGGTAATTTCCCATTAAAATAACAGAGTGTATGGAAGCATTTATTCCAGTGCAGCAGTGAGTCTTACGCGGTGTGAGTTTAGGAAAGCCTTTGTCTTCTTCAGGGTGGCAAAGGACCGCAAAGCCAGCTTCAAAGTTTAAAAGCATTTATTGAGGTATAAAGAAATCCATTGATGGATAGAAAGGTTTGGAGCTAACTAGCTTATCTAATCTGATCTAATACGCATAGACGGACCAAAATAACAAAGATCTAGATAGCTACATCTTGACTGCAAGAGGAGACAAAAATGCGTCCTCTCTCTGGAACAAAGCAGGAAGAATGAATGGCGACTAACCTCGTGGTGGGTCTCTTTCTTCTCTAGGGCCATAAGCATTCCAAAGGCCAAATTGGGGAAGTTAGATCAACTCCTAGGAGAGATCACATTTCTAAAGCATCAAAGGGTGAGGTTGACCTAAACAGGACAGGAAAGAAGAAACAATAGTTAAGTCTAATCAAAGCATGCATAGGACTGGGGGAAGGTGTCCCTAACTGTTTTCTAGGCTTCCCATCTAATCATAGAGACTTAGGCAGTGCAGGATGACATTTTCCCAACAACTCTTTCTGGTATAGAAAACAAATATGGAGATATTATTTCCTACACTGAAGATTTTGTTTCTTATGCAGAAATTGTTGTAATTGTGTAGTCAGTCTATGTAAAATTTATTCATGCTTTGGGTCCCTGTGCACTCGGGGGGGTGTTTACTCCAATCAGTTAGATCTAGCCTGATTACTCTTGCCTAGAGTTTGAGTCCAGGTTACCTACTGGATCACCTTCTCCTGCACAATCTGCTCTTTTGAACACTGAGGCCCTCTGGAAGGCTACTATTCCAACCAGCCAGAACCTGATTGGTGAATGTCACCCAGATGACCTTTTGATTGCCCATCTCATGACTGTGGAATGAACTACTGAAAGAGATTGGACAACCAAATGAGGTGTCAGAATTTAAAATGCAATTAAAGAGCCATCCCTTCTGGCATACCTTCCCAATCAACTTTCAGTCATGAGTTTTGATTTACATTCTGTTGCAACTATGTGTCAATTTTGTATCTGTGTTTGGTATAAGTTTTCATGTGAGTGTGTTTATCTATGTAATTTATTGTATTTTATGTTCATTTGTTTTTGAATTTGTTGTACCCCGCCTTGAGCCACCAGGAGAGGCAGGTAATAAATAAATGTATTATTATTATTATTATTATTATTATTATTATTATTATTATTATTACGACTACTGCTACTATTACTATTAGAGTACCTTTTCTTCTGCTACTCCTAGATTGTGGAATGATTTACTAGAAGAGATTTCACGAATGAGTACGCTGTTCAAATCCAACATAGCATTAAGATCAATCTCCTGCAGCAGGCCTATATAGCTGATTTTTAAATTATGAATTGTATATTGGTTGTTTTAATATCTTGTGCATTTTTGTAAAAATATTTTAACTAGGCTATGTGTTATGTGTTTTTTAGTGATTGTATGTGTTGCATTGGAATATGATGTTGTTCTGCACTTAGATCCATGTGGATATGTGGATAAGAAATGAGAATGAGAATGTGCATAGAAAATGACATTTCACACATGTAATACTGCAAAAAAAAATGCAGGTTTTTTTAAAAAAACAAACAACCATGTGCAAGTTTTTCATAGAGTAATTCCCAAATTGTGAACAGGTTTCAAAAACTCTATGAGGCTTTGTTGCTGAGGGAAGAAAATTATAGTAATTATACATTGCTTCAAGTAGTTAGTGAAGAATTACATCCCTACCAAACGAAGTTGTTTTTTTTTGTCCTCATTAGTTTGCTACAAAACATTCCCTTATTCAGAATTTTTTTACCCCTTGTTCAATAAAAATAGTGTCAATGTACCTCACAGTGTTTTCATCAATCAAAAAATTAGATGGGTTTATGCTTTCCCAAAGGAGTAATCTCATGCTGTCAAGATGTTAATTGACCCAGACTTTTTTGTGGAGGTTCAAGTGACCTCTGTAATGATTATTACCTTTTGTGTGCTACAGCTGGTATGCCAGCTGCAGCTCTCAGACTTACTTACTGCCAGACCTGACATGTGGAGCTGTATTTGAAAACATTTAAAAATCTTAAGTTATTCCACAGCAGGATTGGCAACGTTGTCAAATCCAAGGATGATACTGATGGGGGCCTTCGAGGTCCCATGCAGATCATGATCTTTGTGTTGTCCACCCCAAACTAGCATATAGTTGTTTGGCTGCTCAGTTGGAATCAATTTCACCAGCAGCTGGTCTGTTTTTGAGAATTTAGAGTGCTTTTAAGACATGAATATACTGAAATATTTTCTCAAATTTTATTATCATTTGAATTTTTTGTTTAAAGGACCTCCTATGAATGAGCAATTACTGTTGTGAATGAGTCTTCTGAGGCTGTGAGTAATAATGGTGAGATCAGGAGAGGAAGGAAGAATCCTCGTGAGGAGGGCTCGCTGGAAGATTTATATAGAAAGAGAATCAGGGAGATTGATGAGGAATCTTCTGAGGAAGTTTCATGTGAGGATATGGGAGAGGGTGTTGAGGTGGAAATGGATGCTGAGGAACCAGTGGTGACGGAGGAAGCTGGCATAGATTGGGCACGGGCTCTGGAAGGACTTGGGGAGGAATCTGGATCCATGGATGCTATTGATGCTGGAGAGGGTTGGGTATCTTCAGAAGCAGATCCCACATGGTCTGCCTGGAGGAATGAGGGTGGTTCCACAGGAGTGGACAGAGTTGGGTGTGGGCAGAATTATATTGATTCTGATGAAGAATTTGGGGTGCCTGATCAAGGGCTTTGGCTGTTTGGAGCTCAGATTCTGATGAAGAATTTGGGACACCTGATCCTAGGGCGTTGGAAGTTTGGACGCCCAAGGAAACCTAAATAAGTTGGGGATGTTTGGCCACTATGCTTTGCGTGTGGTAAGGTGTTGCTGGGCGCCATTGGGTTTCCTGTACGTGACTCTGAAAACTGGCTTGGGACTTTGCAACAGATCTGCTGTTCGCCTTCGTTGTTTTGGCTTTCTGTGCCATTCCGTGATGTGGACCTTCTTTTGATGACATCAACTCCTTGGATCTTGGACTGGAATTCAACTCGGCTTTGCTCTTTGCTCCCAAAACGTGTTTTGGCATTCTCAATTCCGTGGCTTCTTTCTGTTGCTGACACTAGCTTCGCTCTTGACCCTGACTGCTTATCCCGACTTCGGACCAGCTTGACGACGTTTTCCTGCTCTGCTCCTTCAACTCCTGGCTTGGCTTTTGCTCCTGCAGCGGTTTGACGCTGCTTGCTTAATCCGACGTCCGACCGGCTTGACGACGCTTTCCTGCTCTTCTCCTTTAACTCCTTGGTCTTTGCTCCAGCAGTGGTTTACTGCGGGCTCGCCAGCGTCTTTCTGTTCTGCTTGCTTTGCTGCTCTTAACAGAGAGTTCTCCAGCCCTGTTTCGGTGTTTGTTTTGGTTTAAAGCTACTTTTGTACTCCTGAATTTTGGGAAAGTTTTGGGGGCTTCGTAGCTGTTTGCTTTTGTTTGTTTCACCATTTCAAGCCCGTTTTGTGCTTTTGGGCTGAGTTCAAGTATTTTATGCTTAGTCCGGAATTTATCTCTGGTTAATCCGGATTATATGTCAGTTTGTGTTTCTGACATTTCTTTTGTTTTAACTACTTAATAACACTGAAGTTTAAGTATTTTAAGTTTCTGCTAATTCTTTGAACTATTTTTGGACTATTACTTTAATAAACTATATTTTGCTCTCAGTTGGCGTCTGACTTTTGACAATTACTTTCCAAATTAATTGACCTATTTTTGGAATTGGGTACAATAAATAATGGTTTCCTCTGCCTTAAAAAATTAAAAGCAACTAAATATGTTGCATTTCTGCATTTAATGTTTCTTTATGCACTTTTCTTTTGTTTAAACCAGATTTATTCCTTTTGATTTAAACAACATGAATCATCTTGAGAGTGGTAAAATTTGCAATTAAATCAACACCGTGTATTAACATCACTTTGCTCATACACTGATCACTTTTGTCAGAATTTAATCTGGAAATTAGCCGATAAAATTTTGGTATGTGCATCTTGTCAGGGAATATTGTCAAGTCAGAATACCAGGATACCTTTACAGCACAGAGTGGCAACATTCCAAATTTTTCCTTGAGCTGTGCTTGGAAGCAGTGGCAATTTAAGTAAACTGGGATTGGAGATGCAGCTTTCACTTAAAACATTAATGATCTGAAATTGTGAAAAATAATCGGTGTTCAGTTTAGGGTGGCGTCACCTACCTAGAGTCATCTATTAAGTTTTATTCCATTGTGTTTTTTTAGTACTCGGCTGAGTGCATTTTCTTTATTTTGGTATGGTGTTGTTAATTAAAGTGTGATTGTGAGTGAGGAAAACAATCTTGTTTAGAGCACATCTATCCCATGTTAAAATAATTCAAATGCCTCTCATGATTTGATTTAAACTTTTTTCATTCTCTTTTTTTGGGCACCTTGTTTTGGATGTGTGTTATGGAATGTCTTCATTTTTTATTGGGTTGATTTTTCACCTTTCTCTAACAATGTGATTCAAGGTGGTTTATTGTAAAACCAAATAAAACAAATACAACAACAATACACAAGTTTATCATAAAATGGACTGATTGTATGTCTTGAGTACTTACATACATTATTATGTTATGTTTAGGTATTGTATGGTTTTAAGTTGTTGTATGGTTCCTGCTATGTTGGAAACCACCCTGAGTCCTGAGTCCATTGAGGAGATAGGGCGGTATATAAATAATAATAATAATAATAATAATAATAATAATAATAATAATAATATAATAATAATAATAATAATAATAATAATAATAAAATTACTGCAATTTGATTCAGAATTTGGTTAGTGTCTATAATTTTGGGGAAAAACCTCTGTTTGGATTCACTACAATGCTAGGCATTTGTAGTGAAGAACTACTTATGCATAAATATTATGAGTGGATCTTATCGAACCAAAATATTGTTTCAATATTGGAATTTACAGTGGCTTTGATAAATTTAAAATTACCAAGATTTATCTATACCTCTCAACCCCCCCCCCCCCCTTTTAAAAGCTGGACTTATTAAGGGGGAAAACATATTTTCTAGCCACTAGATAAGTTGTATGGGTTTTTTGTTACATCCGTTCTTTTCAAAGATAATGAAAGAGCACTGATACTTATACTTGCAAAGAATTCAACCATTTCTTATATGTTCTACTTGCCATGATTTAACTTGAGATCTTTTTCATTGGGCACAAACAAATATAATTGGTATGCAGAGCTTCCTGAATTGTGATATGTTGGCAGTCTATAGACTTTAGATAGGTACCCCTTATTACCTATTTTATTAATTCTTACTCGTTATATCAATGGATTTGTGAGAGTTTCCTGATTGTTTCATTGGTCCTAGTGAAATCAAAATTATTCTCGTTTTAATCATTATAACATGGGCAATAGATTCTCTCCGCTATCTTACTTTAATTGGGTTTCACAGTTTCCATGGAATTTCCACAGCTGCTTTGAGTCTCCTAGCCACTTTACATCTCCTTGTTTAAGGAAAAAGTGGGGTATAAAAACATAATAATAATAATAATAATAATAATAATAATAATAATAATAACAACAGCAGCTTTTTAAATAATTCAGAATAGTATGAATATTGCATTTGCTGCATTGTTTTGGAAATTACATGTTATGTTCAAAGCACATATGCGAGTTGGTGTTGATTTAGTATTCATAGGTTCTCAAACATAGTAATGACAACTAAATATTACCAAACTTTGCCAAGAAAAAATAAATTTATAATGAACATGGGGCAAAGTTGTTTTACATTAATATGCATATTTTGCTACAGCATAAAAATTAACCAGTGCCCTCAATTGCCATGAACAGTGGTCATGCTGGCTGGATTCTAAGAAATGTAGTCCAAAAAGATAAACTGTCCAAGTCATGCCGATTGTTATAGAGTAGAAGTAGCTGTTGTTTGTCCTGTGTTGGTAGATACTATGCTCCTTGCTTGCTCTATGGATCATTCAGTGTAGCTGATCTATAGTGTCCAAAACTTTTCTTTGTGTAATAAACTCTTTGTTTTATGACGTCTGTAGCTGAAAAAGTTATGTATTTAGTAGCTGGTAGACTTGAATAGTTATTCCCAATGCATAAGTAACTATTATGATTGTTGGGATATTTTGGGTTGTACTTTCTTCTAACTATACTTTGGTTGGTTAATTATCTTTTCTTTTTTTTAATTAGCACACATGCACTATACTGCAAAAACAAAAGAAAATCTGGATTTTTCTTCATGTATCCTCATTCCCAGTAGATTAACATAATTTGCTTGGCTTTCCTTCTATCCTAGAGTTGTTGTACTCTTAAGCATCTTCGTTGTACCCAAAAGATAGTGTTGCTGTGCTAAGCTAGTTGCGAGAGAAGGAAAATCAGGCACTGGTAGGTAGCCTTCCTTTTCTTATGCATTCTTCTACTCTTACAGAACAGCGAATGAAAGAGGGGTTTCACTAATTACCTTATGGACCAGCTCTGCCAGATCAATTTGCAGCCCACACCTGATGCCTGAAATCTAGTAAGTCTCATCTTAAGTACTGTATATACAGTGTTCCCTCGCTTCTTCACAGTTCGCTTTTCATGTCCTCGCTGTTTTGCGGGTTTTCAATAAATATTAATGTACACCATTTATCGCTGTATTTTTGCTGTTTCGCAGGTTTTTGCGGTGTGCAAAGGGTTTTGGAAGGGGGGGAGGGCGAAATAAAGGGAGAGAGGGGGAGGGTAGGGAAGGGTTGGAAATAAAAGAAGGGTTATTTAGCTTCCATTTGTCTTCTCTGCCGGTGTACTGTATATGGTAACTGCTAAAATAAAGTACAGACTGCATTGTAGTAAGTGATCAGTGGTTTGCTCTCCTCCACACATAGAATAAATATAGTGTCCCTACTTCGCGGATTTTCACTTACTGCGGGTGGTCCTGGAACGTAACCCCTGCGATAAGTGAGGGAACACTGTACTCATGTTTAGGTCAACCTCATGTATAAGTTGAGGGAAAGTTTGGAGGCCAAAACTGTGGATTTTGATATGACCCTTGGGAAAATTGAGGCTCATTTTATAAATAGGGGAAAGTACCAGCTATTCCTGGCCACTGCCACCTCTTTTTCAAGCATTCATAAAGGTCAGTAACTGCGACACAGCAGAGAATAGAGGGGGTCTGTGTCAGGGGATGATGGGGTGCAGAGTGGATTCCAAAATTCATCATCCCGGTCTCACCTCTTTCTCCAGACTATCTTCCCATGTGGAGAATCAGCACTGGTCAACAAACACTCCAGCAGGCGAAGGGTTCAGTTGAAAATCAACTGTTGTTAATCTTTATTTACATATCTATTCTTATCTTCCTCTGTGTACTTCACTGCATATGTTTTGTTTTGTTTCATATGGTATTTGCTGTATCACCCATTACAAATTTTACCACCCATTCATCCAGAAAGCATATTTGCTGCTAAGTTGTACTTTAGGGGAGGCGACCATAATTGGCTTAGATCTGTGTTCTTTTTTGCCTACTTTAGGCTGTATTTTGTTGGCTTTTTAGTCTGGCTAATTGGAGCACTTTTTAATTGGCACTGAGTTGGAATGACTCTTGAATTCAGATAATTGATCTTTATTTCATTTGTTGGATGGTTGTATTTCTTTGGATTTGAATAATTGAATTTTGATTTGAGGTTAGGCAACACAGTGTGGTCAAAGATTGTACTAATTTGAGCTTTTTGAGGAACATCACTTACATATGATGTGATATCATATCATCTTTTATAATCCCTTTCAACTGCATTGCTTTTTTCTATTATATATGTGTGTGTGTGTGTGTGTGTGTTGGCACTGAATTTCTGCCATTAATATGTTGTAAACCGCCTTGAGCCCCTCCCCCCCCAGGGGTGAGAAAAGTAGTATATAAATATGGTGAATGAATGAATGAATTAATTAATACTGTTCTGCTGGGGACATGTCCTTGGGGACTAGCAAGTGTTATTGACAATTCAATTTCTAACTAGACAGAGTCACATATTTTGTACCCAACTTGAGAATTAGTCTATGACAAAATGCAGTGGGATATTTATCAACCTATGCCCTGACTTCACCCTCAAATTGCGTTTAGGGGCCAGCACCTACACTGCCCTTTGGGGCATTATTGTTTGAAGTTAGCTTTTCTGACTACTGCAGCTTGGTTTAACTTAAATTAGTCCCAAGTTTTCATTCAGATATTTTCTTCACTTCATTCCCTATTGGGGAGGAGCAATACGGATTTGGAAGGGATCATAAGAGTTATCTAGTCTAATCTTGGGCTGGCCCTTGGTAGAGTTCTACTCAGCCCCATCACCCCCATTAGCCAAAAGATCTGGTAGCTTGTGATCCATTCCAGTTAAGGCTTCAGTTAGGTACTCCCCATTTTTGGCAATCTGGCTGTTGGATCGCTGAATTTCCCCAAATCCCAAATCGCCAAACGGAATCGTGCATACCCCTGTTATTGGATAACAAAGTTCTCTTAGTGGTGTGTTATAGATAAAACTGTTCCATCAAATATATGAATTTTCTTATTGTTTATGTTAAAATCTGCTTTCTGGTAACTTAGTGCTCAGTTACTCATACTTCATATACAGAGATTTAAAATCATTGCTTCAAAATGTTTGATTTTGTATTAATTATACTGTTGAAAATAATAACAGGATACAATGTTACACATTATTTCTGCTCTAAAGGGCTAGAAGAAAACATAGAAAAGGATGTATTTAAAATTTCTGTAAGTGAAAGTCACAATGTCCATTAATATTAAAATCCATACACTTGGTGTTTGGATAGTTAATCCCATATGTAGATTGATGTTATTTGCTACGTAACAGAATACTTTAATTATTACGGAGACAAATACATATATTTGAGATAAACAATTGGGTATCATAATTACTCTAATGACACATACATACAATTTTCTAGGTTTATTTGCATTATTTTCTTGCATATTCTTTTAAAATTAGGATTTCTAGATATTTTAAATCTTAATTGGCTTTACTTTCTAGCTAACTTGCTTCTTGCAGATCTTTTCACTTTCTTATCTTTTTCACCAGAATTGGTTTGAGTCTTCTATATTTTATACTGTTATCACTTGTTCCTGCCCTGTAATTCAAACTACATAAGTGATTATGCTCAAAACCAAAAAAGCTATCTATAGTCTTCCCCTGTATCCTGTCTTCAGCTTTTCCATGCTTCACAGTAGTATCTGTTACCTCTATATGCAAAACCCTGTCTTTGTTTAAGTATTAATACTTTAAGGAATTCTGCTCCAAACTAGTATGACTTCACAGATAAATTGATTACTTCCTCTCCTGTTTTTTGGCATTATGAAATCTGGCAGCTCCTCATATCTGACTAAAGCTGTCCTATACTATCTTTAGCTCAACCTGTGTTCTGCCTGGGTTGTGCAACATGCTGGTTGTTAAGATATGTGAAAATCTGGAAAAAGACATGGTGCTAATTGAAATGCCAGGAAGTGTGTATCATGAAGATATGTATGTGAGACAGGAAACAATGAATCCCTTATATACGTTAGATATATACAAAAGTCAAATCAAATAATCATTTCTGTACCTAGCTAACACTGTTATCTTCATGAGAAGAACATACATGGGGAACTTTCTTACATAGGGATTAAATTATTCAATATTTTCAGAGGCAAATGATGATTTCTGAGGACATTAAGAAATTGCATGCAAATTTGTTGCAAAGGGGACATTTTCTTTTTCTAAGAGATAAAGTACGGTACTTATATTGACCCTTGGATAAGTCAACCCAGGTTTTGGGGGTTAATATTTTTTATTAATATTTATAAAGTCATACATGAATGTGTACAATAGTGGTTTTCAATTAATACTGACACTCTAGTAGTAGCTGTAAAAATGACTGGAATATAGTTATCTTGGATTATAGTCTATGGGAATTACAATATAAGTCATGCTGGAGGAGCTGGCATAATAACCTTGACATGTATATAAGGGTTTTGCATCTCATAGTCTGTATGTTATAGCAGAGTTCTCAAACCTTTTCAGTTCAGAACCCTTTTTGAAACAAATGTTTCTCATGGAGCCCCAAGAAATGTTTATATATTGCAATCTATATAATGTATATATATCGGGCATGGCCAAACTTTTTGACAAACATAAATGTAACAGTATTTCAGTGGAAGGCCCCTGGGGTCGTCCAATCCAACCCCATTCCACCATGCAAGAAAAGCACAATCAAAGCACCCCCAACAGATAGCCACTCAGCCTTTGTAACAACAACAACAACAACAGCAACAGCAACAATAGGAGCAACCCCAGGAGCCATGCAGTCCAACCCCCTTCTGCCATGCAAGAAAGGCACAGTTAAAGCACCCCCTGAGAGGTGAAAGGAAAATAGGGTTTTGGAAGAAAGGAAGTCAAGGGGGAAAAACTTTTGGTAGTGAGGGAGACAAGGAAAAAAGGCTTTTTGCAGTGAGGGAGGCAAAGGGAGGGGGAGCAGGAAAGAGGAAGGAAAGCTTGGAGAGGGAGGAAGGTGAGGGAGGAGAAGGAGGTAACAGTGGAGTCCCTAAGTATGCTTCATGGAGCCCCATGGGCTCCACGTAGCACACTTTGAGAGCCACTGTGTTAATGCAATGTGATGTGGCCTGTCTGTTTGTAGTGGAGAATCCATCTAGCAAAGTGAAGGCATCCATAGATTACTATGAAATAATTGTTTTAGTTATGGCTCAAATACTGCTGTCTATGTTAAACAGATAGTAGGATTCCTTACATAAGCATCTTAAAATAAAACACAACTATACACAGAATTATCTCTATGAGCTGAATTGTAATTGGATGTGTGAATTCTAGATCACACATGACAGCAGAGCTGGAATAGCTTTGGGGACTACAACTCCTCAAATGCCCCAGCCTGTGTTTCCATCTGGAAGTCTTAGCCCCTCCAAATTAGTTTTTCAAGCTTTTCGCCAGACTGGTGCTGCATGAATGTGATATTCCCATGGACAAGGAGTGACAAGTACCCCTACAGGGTATTACTTTACCACTCCATGCAGAAAAATCAGTGGTAATGTACACATTATATTTTTAATAGTTATCTTGAAATCCAAATACACATCAGGGATACAGTCAAAGTGAAGCATGTAATGAAAAATAATTAATTGATTATCTGTTATGGTAAATAAATAATCAGGATATATACATTATTAGATGTAATGATGGTAAATTAAATAGAGCAGATGACCTGGTTAACAAACATGTTGTGATTTGGAAATGTGGTTTTGTTGTTTTCTGCTGTCACATTAGCTTCAACATGGAGTGACCCAATGAATGAAAAGCTTCCATGACTTGATCATCACCTGTCCTGCTGAGGTTTTGCAAACTCATGTTTGTGGCTTCCTTGATTGAATCAATCCTCTAGAAGTGTGATCTTCTTTTCTTGCTGCCACTTTATAGGGTACTATCATATTTTCCAATGAATTATGTTCTCTCTTGATATATCCAAAGCACAGTAGCTTCAGGTCCCTTCTACACTGCCATATAATCCAGATTATCAAAGCAGATTATCTGCTTTGAACTGGACTATATGAGTCTGCACTGCAATGTAATCCAGTTCAAAGGAGATAATCTGGATTTTATATGGCAATATAGAAGGGGCCTCGGTTATCTGTACTAGTCAAGGTTCAGAAGCAATTTGTCTTTAAAGTTGTCTATGGGACCTGCAGAACTCTTTTCTAACACTACACTTCAGATGGATTGATATTTTCCCTGTTAGCTTTCTTCAATGTTTCCTGTTAGCTTCCTGTTTCCTATTAGCTTTCTTCAATGTCCAGCTTTCACAACCATACATAAAAATCAGAAATGGTATGACTTGATTAGATGATTCTGACTATATCTTTTTAATGATATATCTTTGCACATAACTAGTTCCTTTATGTGTGCCTATCCAAGCCTTAGGGCCCTTCTACATTGCAGAAAATTCACAGGGAACTTGAGTTAAAACCTCTGGTTCCTTGTGCATTTTCTGCCCACACAAGGGGCCAAAACCTCACGTTTTGCAATTGTCATGGAGGTAGGGCTATGGTCACTGTCTCCTTACCAAGCCCGGAAGTTCTCCTGGTTCTGTGGTGCTTCTAAATGACATGTGGAGCTTTCAGGGGGGAATTGCCCACTCCCCCCTTAAAAGCTCTGTTTCATCATTTAGAGGTGCCACAGAGCAAGATGAAGCTTCCAGGCTTGGAAAGAAGCCTATTTTATAGTTTTAAAGGCAGAAAAGGGAGTGAGGGAGAGGGGGATGGCACTTCCGTCTTTGCTCCATGGGCTGCTTCAGCCAACAGAGGCAGGATTGCTGTGTGACTGTTCCAAAGATTGTGGACCCCACATCTGCAAAGATCTGGACCTTACTGAAAGGTCCGAATCTTTGCAGGTGTTCCTTTTTTTTAACCCAGGATAAACCTGGATTTCCAGATTTATTCCAGGTTAATGTGCATTATCATAAGGCATTGTTTGGACACCTCATGATAATGCACTCCCTGTACCTCACTCCCTATACCGCATTATAGTCATTTCCTATTTCTTGAGCACTACCTAGTAATGTAAATCATTTGTAGTTTCCTTCCATGCACTTACATCATTTTCACCAGTAGTTGTTCCAAGCCAAGTAATAGTATCATCTGCATATCTTAAATTGGTGTTCCTTCACCCAGTTTTTATGCCTGTCTCCTCTAAGCAATATTTTGTTTTCCATGTGATAGATTTGCCACATAAATGCAGCTTTTTCAACCCCCTCGCCAAACGGAAAACATTCTGTTTCTCCATACTGTGTCCTGACAAGGGCTTTTTGACCATAATGTTGGTTACTCATAGGACATAGATTTTCATGATCCACATTATCTATATATATAAAAGAGTGATGGTATCACGGCGACCAACAAAACAACAAAACTACAGGCCCCCCAACCTCGAAATTTGACAACACAACCCATCATCCACGCCTCTAGGTTGATACAACAAAAAGAAAAGAAAAATAAAGTCCTAATTAGAGGGAAAGGAATAATTGTTTTTATCTAATTGCTGCCAGTTAGAGGACTAATCTCTGCCCACTTGGTCTCCTAGCAACCAACTCAGCCAAGGGAACAGGCAGATTTAGGCCTCACTTAGGCTTTTTCCACAGATTATCTAATTTGCACTGGATTATATGGCAGTGTAGACACAAGTCCCTTCCACACAGCTATATAACCCATTTATAATCTTATATTATCTACTTTGAACTGGATTATCTTGACTCCACACTGCCATATAATCCACTTCAGTGTGCAGTCGGACACAACTGGACTTAATATCAGGGGAAAACCTTAACCCTTTACCTTAACTACCACCAATTCCTCAATACTTTATTTCCCATACCACCAGACTTCGCCACAGCAACGCGTGGCCGGGCATAGCTAGTAATCTATAAAGCACAGGTTGATTTTCCTCTGAAAAATTTTCCGTGCATTTCATTAAATGTTTGTAAATAATAAGCCCAAAATATTCAGATATCCAAGAGAGTTAAAGAGTTAGAATTTATTTTCAAAGGATAGAATTTCTGAAAAATGAAAGGCTTATCAAGTCTAAATGAATTGTCTGGCTGGGTCTTTACTACAAAAGACATTGGAAAGATGCCTTCTTCTGAGTAATGGTTTTCAAACAATGTATCAATATAACTACTTTTAGAAGAAGATGCTAAAATGACATTTTAAAATGAATTGACAAATTATGAAATAGTAACAAGTGACAAATTATAAAATAGTAACAAGTGACAAATTTTAAATATGTAATTTACCAATAAAAGGAAAATCCTTTTTAGAAGATTAGAATTATTCTAATGTAAGGCTAATTAAACCAAAAGATCAAATTTGCGTCCATGGTCCAAGGATGGATGATGCGGAAATGCAGACTCCCAGTCTCCCTAACATTTCAGAGGCTATAGCCACACTGTAAAATTATAGCAGTTTGACATCACAGAAACTGCCCCAGCTCAGTGCTACTGGATTCCGGAATTTGTAATTTTGTGAGACATTTACCCTTTGATGCTAGAGAGCTCCGGTTGCAGGCCAAACCACAAACTCCAGAATTCCATAGCATAGAGCTATGACAGCTAAAGTGATATCAAATTTCTTAATTCTGCAGTGTGGCTGCAGAATTAAGAAATGTCAAGATAATGTCAAGATAATGATTGCAAAACCTTATTGAGGCTGTCATTATTAAGTGTATAGAAGAAACATACTATGTTTTAGAAACAATTGAATGGTTTCCTCAAAGGGAAATTTCATTTAATAAGCTTTTTAATAATTCTTTGATGCTATCAACAAAGTCAGCCATTACATAGGACAAATCCTACAAATTTCTAGCTGCGTTTTAACACAATATTAAAGCATGCTTAAACAAAGATTTAAGTATGGTACATTTAAGTCCTTCTAGATTGTAGACCGTTTATTTGTATTTTCAAAAAAAAACTCTTATCAAAGGTTTATGAGAAAATTTAGATCAGTATAGACCTGAAATATAAAACTTGTGAATGGGACTTTCAGACTGTAAAAACAGAAGCTAAAATAAATCAGACAAAAACCGTCAACTCTATCTAGGAGCTGAGAATAGAAAAAATGATTCATACAATGTATAGTTAAACTATGTAAGTCATACTATAGATATAGTGATGGCCAGCAACATGAAAGCTGTAATCTCTGGGGAATGATATCAGGAGAGAGCTGTCACAATCACGTCTTCCTTCCAGGATCATGGACTAGGCAGGCTTTTTGGTATTATCCAGCAGCATTCTTTTGCTGCTCTTAGGTTTTTATGAGATTATACATTATGAATAAGGTGAAGAGAATATTTGTCATACTGTGAGAGCCTGAAGTCATCCAGTGAAATTGACTCCAGACAGGTAGATTTTGACCTAATGCAACAACAACAACAACAACAACAACAACAACAACTTTATTTTTGTACTCCGCCTCCATCTCCCCTAAGGGACTCGGGGCGGCTTATAAACAAAATAAACAAAATACAGTATAACAAAATACAGACGCAAATATAAAATCCACACGCTACCATAATAGCCTGCAGAAGAAAAGGCTGAGAGGAGACATGCTAGCCATGTATAAATATGTGAGGGGAAGTCATAGGAAGGAGGGAGCCAGCTAATTTTCTGCTGCCCTGAAGACTAGGATGTGGAACAATGGCTTTAAACTACAGGAAAGGAGATTCCATCTGAACATCAGGAAGAACTTCCTAACTTCCTAACTGTGAGAGCTGTTCGGCAGTGGAACTCTCTGCCCCAGACTGTGGTGGAGGCTTTTAAGCAGAGGCTGGATGGCCATCTGTCAGGGGTGCTTTGAATGCGATTTCCTGCTTCTTGGCAGGGGGTTGGACTGGATGGCCCATGAGGTCTCTTCCAACTCTATTATTCTATGATTCTATAAAATTATAAAAGGTGACCATAATAAAAACATGATTTAAGCACCAAGATAAAATCATAAAAGCAACTGGGTAAAGTGCACCAAATGAGTTTTGTAAACACAGGGGATAGGTAGTTGGCTAAAGTGCTACAATCAATGAGAGAGCAACTTGGGACAGGGTGGGCCTTATGGTTTTATCGAACTGATAAGGCAGGTAAAGTGCAACAAGTTAGAAAATGGTTGCAGGAACAGGGTGAGAAATTCATTCTCCAAAAGCCTGTTGGAAGAGTCAAGTTTTTAAGCTCTTCCTAAATGCTACCAGGGTGCGGGCTTGCCTAATCTCCCTGGGGAGCGAGTTCCAGAGCCAGGGGCCCACCACGGAGAAAGCCTTCTCTCTCGCCCCCAGCAACCGCACTTGTGACAGGGATGGGAGCGAGAGCAACTTGTGATGTTCCTTCTACCAGAAAAATAATTAGATTGAGTAGTTTCTTGTAGGATGGCATAAATTCATGAGTCAATTATGTAGGCCAATTCTACTACCATGAACCTTTCATGTTCCTCTATATTGCAATACAGGATAGTATGGCCCAATTAGTAATTAGTGACATTAAACAATTAAATAAAGTTATTACCTCTGTGTCCCGGTTATGAACTCCCATCTCACTGGCCACTGTGGGAAGCAGCTATATGGGTCTTGATATGACTGTGGCAAGGCATTTTCTTTTATTTTAGGCAAGTAGATTATCTCAGGACATTCTGCTTCATTTATAGTTTGCATTATTAAACTTTAACCCATTAAAAGGACATTGCACTCCCAATTTACCTTGTAATTGAGGCCCCTTCTACACTGCCATATAATTCAGATTATCAAAGCAGATAATCCATATTATCTTCTTTGAACTGTATTATCTGAATCTATATTGTTCCAAATCCTAGTCTCCAGGGCAGCAGAAAAAATGAAATGCAAAGATACAGAATGGGGGACGCCTGGCTCGACAGCAGTACGTGTGAAAAAGATCTTGGAGTCCTCGTGGACAACATGTTAAACATGAGCCATCAATGTGATGCGGCAGCTAAAAAAGCCAATGGGATTTTGGACTGCATAAATAGATGTATAGTGTCTAGATCCAGGGAAGTCATGCTACCCCTCTATTCTGCTTCTTGCAGGGGGTTGGACTGGATGTCCCGTGAGGTCTCTTTCAACTCTACGATTCTATGATTCTATATTGCCATATAATCCAGTTCAAAGCAGGTAATCTGGAATTTATATGGCAGTGTATAAGGGGGCCTGAGTAATTCCTGGTTTGTTTAGTTCAGATGACACTATGTGGTTCTTCTTACGCTGATCAAGTGTGCTCATTAAAGGCAACTATAAATGTAGGTAGTTTTTTTTAAGTAGTCTAATATAATCTACTCCAAAACCTGAAACTAGGAGTATATATAAGGCTAGCTTCTTTCTATTTCTGATTTCTGCGTTACTCATAGACCTAACCGTGGCTTCATTCAGTTCATGCAGTGTTTTAAGTACTTTAATGTGTGCTCAAAGGGTTGATTTGACAGTCAAGAGATTGCTGCAGTGCAGTGGCATTTCAGCTGTGACTGCTTTTGCTGGCTGTATCCCAATATATGCTCTGTTCAGGACATTACATTGCCAGGGCTATAAGCTATCATGTCTTTCCCAGCAAGCCATTGTATAGTGCTTGTTAGCTAACTCTAATCTCTCTGTCGCTAAGATTATATTGCATACATAATACCAACACAGGTTAACAAAATATAGAGCGTAGTTTTATTATTATTAACATTTGGACTTAAAACAACTGACTAGACAATAGGCAATACGCCTGAAACTACATCTCGTACAATGTAGAATTAATGCAGCTCGACATGACTTTGACTGCTATGGCTAAATGGTGAGATACTAGTTTGACACCACTTTTCTTGCCCTGGCTCCAGGCTATGGAATTATGGGAGATGAAGTATTTTGCATAGCCTTTAGCCTTCTCTGTCAAAGAGTGCTGATGTCTCACCAAACTACAACTCACATGAATCCATGCCATTGAGACAGGGCTAGACATTTTTATGTATTTCATACTACTCATGAAACTTACTGAAATTTTCTTAGGGGATTCAATATGAGACAGAAAGCTAAACTTTAGTGCTGAATCCCTGCTACAGTTCTGCTGTTGGCCAACTTTTGTAAACATGGGTTTTCTGTATTCTGGTTGTGTTTTGTCACAGAGACAAAATCATGTCAGCTGAAGGTTTAATATATATTAAACTGTGAAAATACATAGTAAATTGTGAAAATACATAGGACAGTGAGACATATTGAACAATAAGATTTATATATACAGTAGAGTCTCTCTTATGCAACCTTCGCTTATCTAACGTTCTGTATTATCCAACACAATCTGCCTTTTAGTAGTCAGTGTTTTTGTAGTCAATGATTTCAACAATTGCGATATTTCGGTACTAAATTCATAAATAAAGTAATTACTACACAACATTACTGTGTATTGAACTGCTTTTTCGGTCGATTTGTTGTAAAACGTGATGTTTTGGCGCTCAATTTGTAAAATCATAACATAATTTGATGTTTAAGAGGCTTTTCCTTAATCTCTCCTTACTATCCAACATTTTCGCTTATCCAATGTTCTGCTGGCCCATTTATGTTGGATAAGCGAGACTCTACTGTACATAATTGTATGTGACTGCAATTATAATTAAAATGTACTTTTCTGTAGTATTCTGTTGTCATGGGGAAACTATTGTAGCATTTTTGGTATTGCTAAAAATATTAGCTGTAGTGTATGCTTTTGTTTTCTAAGACAGTTGTTAGGGAATTCAACTGATATCCATAAGTCTTTAATAGAAGTTGTTCTTAAGCATAAAAATGTAGTAAAATAGAGATACAATAGAAGCAGCTTATTATATAATTGTCACAACAACGTTCAAAGCAATAACCTCAAATATCATTTTTGCTGTCAAACCAGGTAAATAAAAAGACCAAACAATGGTAGTAAACTAAGGGCAACTTTTATTAATTAGTTACCTATTTATGCTGCTTCTTGAAGATAGCCAAAACTATTTGGGGGAGTGATCTGATATGGCAGCAGTTTAGACAATCTGTTATCCCTGACTCAAGACCCCAATCTCCCATTGTGTGATGCCTCATGGGCCTTGTAGTCCTGTTCCTAGTGCCATCATGGCAGATTAAGACGAAAACATGGGGTTTTCGCCGGTTCAACAAGAGCCAGAGTCTTTTCACCTGCCGGATGTTGATGTTTGTACCCAAGAATTCAGTAAAACAGACCTTGGACATTCCTCGCCTCCGTTCCCTAGGAGAGAGTCCTATTGTGCTGACAGAAGAGTGAGGGAACAGAATCGCAGGAGTTTACGGATTGCAGCCAAACAACAGGCTGATTAGACCTGCTTCCCTTGGGAAATTCTAAGGAGTCTTGCATCTGGAAAAAGTTGGGTTTCGCTTCCCGTTCTCTAGGGAAAGAGGTTGTTGGCGGGAAAACGAGACCCCAATATAGGTGCCTGACGCGGGAGAATCTTTGCGGAGTCAACAGAGCAGCTTCAGGAGTAAGATCGTGTGTGGACTTCGTAACCCCAGTTCCTTGCTTCCCAGATCAAGAATTCAAGTACTGCCTTGCCTTGCTTTTAACCACGGATCTCGTTCCAAGAATCATTGTTTGCCTTGTACCTAGTCACGGACCTTGTTAAAGAACCAAGATTATTTCCAGCCTTGTTGTCAAGCTACCTTGGACTCCTAAGACTCTGGCATTTCCCCACACTATTGCTTGGCAATAGTGTGTGTTTCGGTATTGGATTTAAACTTTGAACTCTAATATCATTTATTGGACAATACATTTTTGGACTATATTTGACATCATTTGAAAGGTCTGCTTCTGAACTATATTCTTCACTTGTTTTTATTACTTTTATACATTTCCTTAATAAAGATATTAGATAGAGATTGGCCTCCGTGTATGGTTCTTGGTGCCCTGCTGCCTGGGGTCTGACAGTTTGACTCCGCCACCCAAAGCACCAAGCAACCTAAGGCCAATATGTCTGTTACACCAGGAGCCGGAGTGGGCGGCCCTGCCCAGCCACCACCCAGTTACACCATTTCCCAAGATGAATTCAAACTCCGAGAGCAAGAGGGAGAAATTTGGGGCTTGAAGGATCGCGGAGCCCGACTCCCTGCCCTAGCACTACCAACCAAGTTCTCTGGAGAAGCCTCCAAGGTTCATGTTTTCCGTCACCAGTGTATGGCGTACCTAGAAGCCCGCCACACCGAGTTTCCCCAAGAAGATGTCAAGGTGGCGTGGATTTACAGTCTCCTAGATGGACCTGCGGCCACATGGGCAACGGCGCTGTACGATGCGGGTTCCACGCACTTAAACACCACACAGCAATTCCTGGCCCATCTTCGAAATTCCTGGGGAATCGAGGATGATGAAGAGGCGGCCGGCCACAAACACCGACGCCTCTTCCAAGGGGACAGACCGCTGTCCCGGTACATAGCCGAGTTCTGGGTGTTGGCTCAAAACACCGGCTGGAACAATATAGCCCTCAGAGGACAATTTCACGAGGGCCTCAACCATGAGATGCAGGAAGAAATCTCCAAGGTGGATCCCCCTGGGACTCTTGAAAGACTCATCGCCCATTGTTTACGGGCTGAAGTCCTGCTCGCCAACAAGAAACAGTGGCTCCGGGGCCAGAGTGGAAGAGCCGGGGTAAAACCCCCCTCTTCTACCAGTGTCCAGCCTCGCCCAGCATGGAGACCCCCACAGCCAGCCACTAACCCCATGGGAAGCGAGGAGGAGCCAATGCAGTTGGGCAATGTGCGCCCCAGGCTGGATGTTGCAGAAAAGGCCCACCGCCAACGCTTGAATCTATGCTGGTACTGTGGGAATGGGGGCCACTTCGCCAGGGAGTGTCCAGCAAAGAAGAAGCCCCCCGCCCGTCTGGCGGCAGCATCCTCCGTGGAAGCGGAGACTGCCGAGGCGGCTGGAGCAAAGCCGGCGGGGGAAGCCAGCGACCGGGTGTAGAAGGGCTCGCCAACCCGGTCAAAAACTCCACTCAAGAGCCGCAAACGGGGGTCCTATTTCTCCTGGTGGTCACACTGTGGTCAGTAAAAAAGGGACCCGTCATGATCCATGCCATGATAGACTCAGGGGCAACAAACAACTTCATCGATAGAGACTATGCTAACTCCCTGGGACTACAATATCATGATTTCAAGAACGCCCGGGTGGTGCAAGCCATTGCTGCCGTTGCTGTCTGTCCCCCTGTTCAGAAGATTTCACCTCAATTTCTGTCACTTTGGGAAGTGGATTTTGAACATTTTGGCTCATCATGGAAAAAAGGATTGGTGATCAAGCTTTAGTTGAGACACCTTTTCCCATGATATCTCTTTCAGGAGTGACTTTCACTTCCAATGAAAAGATTTCCTTTAACTTCTTGTTGTCTCATCTCTGTTCTTAACTATGAGTCATTTGTAAGTCAGATGTTGTAACTCAGGGACTGCCTGTACTGGAGAAATGATCCCCTTGATAGTATAGCAGCAGTTTAATATTGAGTTTGCAGAAAATTCCAAAGATAATTACGTGTTTTTATCTTTCAGACAAAAAAATGAACTTACAGATTTTGTACAATAATTTGAATAAATAAATAAGCTGCATTCAGTCCTATTCCATATTTATCATATGTGATAAGGCAAAACACTGCCAAATAATAGAATCACCCTTCCTCTATTTTCTTTTCTGGTAAAACTGAGAAAACTCTTGCAGTCTTAAGGATGCAAGTGATACTTTTATATGCAGGCATTTATTTTATTTATTTATTTACAGTATTTATATTCTGCCCTTCTCACCCCAAAGGGGACTCAGGGCGGATCACATTATACACACATAGGGCAAACATTCAATGCCCATAAACACATCAAATAGAGACCAAGACAGACAGACACAGAGGCAATTTAACCTTCTTCTGAGGGGATGTTCGATTCTGGCCACAGGGGGAGCAGCTGCTTCATCATCCACTCTGATGGCACTTCCTCATTCCAGGTCGTAAATTAGTTAAACTTGCCTCCCCACTTTATAAGTGGTACCTTATTTCCTACTTGATAGATGCAACTATCTTTCGGGTTGCTAGGTCAACAACGAGCAGGGGCTATTTTTTATTTTTAATTGACGGGTGCTCACCCCGCCACGGGCTGGCCTCGAACTCACGACCTCATGGTCAGAGTGATTTATTGCAGCTGCTCAACAGCCTGCGCCACAGCCCGGCATCACATATCCAAAGCTGTGGCCATATCCAGTATATGGCCTGTCAGTCCAAAGTTACTATTTATTTTTCTTAAATCATATGGTTTGCCTTAATACAGTTAATTTGAAAGCAAAGGAGTGGGGAATGTGTCCAGAGATCATACATCTCTGTTGGTCAACACTTTGTATAATGAAAGCTAAAATATATCTACCCAGTTTTTCATACACGTAGTCTTTATAATATAATGATCATGTTTTACATTATAATTCTGTTTGTCACTTAAGTCCTCATCCCATTTCACAAGTACCATTATGTACATATACATGATTTGTAGGATCAGACATCTACCAATGAAACACACAGTTTTAAAGCTGACACTACTTTTTGAAAATTGATGCATATTATATCTCAATTTTCATTACAGTTTTCACATTTTATTGTATTTTGCAAACACCCCTTACTAACTAACTAACATGATGTCTTTATAAAGCACAGAATATTATCATGAGATTTAGGCTTACTTGTATTGCTTGTTGCTATGTCACCAGGGACTCACAAAAAAGTGGGCAGTGCCTACGAAAGCTTAGTCTTTAAAATATCCATTTGAAACATTGCAATGAGAAACCATTTTTATAGCTCTATCCATACGTTTGGGAAAGCCTCTAGTACAGCTTCAATCTCCCTTGCCTGAAAAGTTTGGGACCAGAAGTGTTTTGGAGTTCTTGGGTTTGGTTTGGATTTTGGAACACCTGCATAATATGATATCTTGGAAAAGGAACCCCAGTCTAAACACAAAATTAATGTATGTTTCATATATACTTTTTAGTCTGAAAGCAATGTTATACAATGCCTCTACATTGCAAAAAAATGTATGAACCATGAGAAAGCAAAATTGTTATTATCTCAACCGTGTTGACCATTTCAAATTTTGAAGTTATTCCGATTTTAGAATTCTAGATAAGGGATATTCAGTGTGGACATGCTATAGTAAGAGTAATCAGCTTCCATGTACATATAAGCAATTCCAGGTTTTCTTTTTTGATTGTAAAAAGCTTAAGAGTCATAGGTTGGACAGAATGGCTTCCTAAACATACATATTATGTATTTTCTTAAATTAGTTACAAACTCCAGAAATGGTGAAGCATTGAAAAAAAAAAAACCCTTTCATCTCCCCCTTTGCTTGTTTTTGAGGAAACATGAAAAATTAAATTGTGGAGCATGTTGAGAGAGTACCAATTGGGCCACCAAGCATAGTTGATCAGTTATCCAGTGCAGAATACCTTCAGTTAAGGGATATTCAACCTGTATATGAGGACCTTCATTCCAAACACTTCATACCATATTCAATGCATAATTGCATTTTATAATAATAATAATTTTATTTCTTACCCTCCTCTCTTCATGGCTTGAGGTGGGTTACAGCATAATTAAAACACATAAACATTGTAAAATTCTATAAATACACTATTTAAAGGTATTTCTATAAAATACATATTAAATACACAATAAAGATTCAATACAGGGCATGAGTTTAAAATTCATGCTTGAAACTGGATAGGTAGGCCTGCTGGAACAGATAGGTCTTTGGATGGTTTTTAAATTCCAAGAGCTCCTTTAGGTGTCGGAACTCTTCCGATAGGTCGTTTTGTAGTTTTGGGGCAGCCAATGGAGAGGTCTTCTGGGTGACGGTCGCCAGTCTATTTCAGGCAGCCTGGGGTAGATACCTCCTAGAGGACCTAAGTGTGTGGGGTGGATTGTAGGGGAGAAGGCAATCTTGTAGATAACCTGGACCCAAACCATGTAAGGCTTTAAAGGTCAAAACCAACACTTTGTACTTTGCCTGGAAACTGAATTGGCAGCCAGTGGAATGACTTTAGGTTAAAGGTAAAGGTTTTTCCCCTGACATTAAGTCTAGTTATGTCTGACTTTAGGATAGGTATAATATGCTCACTCCTCGATGTTCTTGTAACCAATCTCCTGTAACCAAATTTTGCTGTATTTTGAGACAATTTCCAAAATTGGTACAAAGGTAGCCTAATGTAAAGTTCACTGCAGCAGTCCAACCTTGAGGTTATCAGCACATGCACTACCATCTAGGTCCTCCAAATCTATGAAGGAGCTCAGCTGGCATATCAGCAAAAGCTGATAGTAAGCACTCCTGACCTTGGTATCTATCTGGGCTGATGTTTAGAAAGACAGATCCAGAAGCACTCCCAAGCTGCAAGCACGCTCTTTCAGGGGGAGTGTAACCCCATCCAGGACTGGTTGACATACCGCCATCCCCAGATTAGGATGACAAGCACCTCTGTTTTGTCTGGATTCAGATTCAATTTGTTTTTCCTGATCCAGCTTATTACCTCCTCTAGGCATTCATTCAGAGGAGGCATGTCCTCAAGGCTGTTTTGAAGGCATGGAGTAATATATTTGGGCGTCATCCAGGTCAGTCGTAAGGCCGATCGTAGTATTGGGTGGCAACCTGCGCTCGATGGGGTCGCACTCCCCCTGAAGGCACAGGTCCACAGCTTGGGGTTCCTCCTGGACTCATCACTGTCACTTGATGCTCAGGTGTCGGTGGTGGCCAGGAGGGCCTTTGCACAGCTAAAGCTAGTGTGCCAACTGCGACCGTACCTCGGGAAGTCTGACTTGACCATGGTGGTCCATGCTCTGGTTACCTCAAGGATGGATTACTGTTTAACGCACTCTATGTGGGGCTGTCCTTGAAGATGGTCTGGAAACTGCAGTTGGTACAACGGTCGGCAGCTAGGTTACTAACCGGAGCTGCTTACAGGGAGCGGTCAACCCCCCTGTTCAAGCAGCTCCACTGGCTGCCGATAATATTCTGGGCCCAATTCAAAGTGCAGGTTATTACCTATAAAGCTCTAAACGGTTCTGGACCTGCCTATCTTCATGACCGCCTCATCCCCTATGAACCCACCCGATCGCTGAGATCTTGCGGGGAGGCCCTCCTCTCACTTCCGACCTCCTCACAACTGCGTTTGGTGGGGACTCCCTCCCCAGGGAGATTAGGATGGCTCCCTCTCTATCTTCCTTCAGGAAACAACTGAAGACTTGGATGTTTCGGCAGGCCTTTGGAGATAGTCATTAATTAATCAGCCCCAGAGGGTTTTTAATAATCTATCCTGTATTTATCAAGGTCTTACCATTTATGTGTTTTAAATGTAATTTTTTATCCTGTATTGTTGTTTTAATTGATATATTACTGTTTTATCTTTTTTATATTGTGATTTGTACTATGTTGTTTATATTTTGTCCTTATGTTGTTTGGGCCATTGCCCCATGTAAGCCGCCCCGAGTCCCTGCGGGGAGATGGTGGCGGGGTATAAATAAAGTTTTATTATTTATTTATTATCATCAGTATAACACCCCGCCCCATGATGAGCTCTCCCAGTGGTTTAATGTAAATTTTAAAAAGCATTGGAGATAGAATGACACCTTGTGGGATGCTGTATAACAGCTCCTTTTCCAAGAAGCAGCTATCCCCAAGTATCACCATCTGGAACTTGCCTGAAAGGAACACAGTGCCTCCGATTCCCATGAGTTCCAGAAGGATACCATGGTCGAAGCTGCTGAGTGATCTAGAAGCGCCAACAGGGACACACTCCCCCTGTCAGTGTTAAGACAGAGATCATCCACTGTGATGACTCATGGGCCTTGTAGTCCTGTTCCTAGTACTATTGTGGCAGACGAAGAGGACAACATGGGATTTTTGCCGGTTCAGCAAGAGCCGGAGTCTCTTCACCTGCAGGATGTTGATGTTTGCCCTCAAGAATTCAGCCAAACAGGCCTTGGGCAGAACTCCCCCCCGTTTTCCAGGAGGGAAAATTATTCTAAAGATAGGGGAGTCAGGGAGGCTAATCGCAGAAGCCTGAGAATCGCTGCCAAACAAATGGCTGATTAGGTCTGCTTCCCTTGGGAAATTCTAAGGAGTCATGCATCTGGACAGAGTTGGGTTTCGCTTCTCGTTCTCTAGGAAAAGAGTTCTGTTGGCGGGAAAACGAGACCCAATATAGGTGTTTGGCGCGAGGGATACTTTGCGGAGTCAATTGATCAGCTTGGGGAGAGAGATCGTGTGTGGACTTCGTAATCCCAGTTCCTTGCTTCCCGGATCAAGCTTCAAGCCTTGCCCTGTCTCACGGATTTACCACGGACTCTGTTTCATGCTTCATGTTCGTCTTGCCTCCAGTCACGGATCTAGTCGAGAATCAAGTTTATTTCCAGCCTTGTTGTCAAGCTTCATTGGACTTTAAAGACTCTGTTATTACCCCACACTATTGCTTGGCAAAGTGTGTGTTTCGGTCAAGTGGATTAAAACTTTGAACTCTAATATCTTATATTGGACAATACATTTCTGGACTATATTTGACCTTATCTGAAAGGTCTGCTTCTGAACTATATTCTTCACTTGTTTTTATTGATTTTATATATTTCTTTAATAAAGATATTAGATAGAGACTGGCCTCTGTGTAAGGTTATTGGTGCTCTGCAGCCAGGGTCCTGACATCCACTAAGGCGACCATATTTATGTCTTTTGTGGCCAGAAAAAGGTGGGTTCAAGTAGTACTGTTGGTAGACGATCTACATCTCCAACATCTGGCGAGGCCCTGCTCGTGATCCCGCCTGCGTCGCAAGCGCGGTTGGTGGGGACACAAGACAGGGCCTTCTCTGTGGTGGCCCCCCGACTCTGGAACACCCTCCCCAAGGATCTCAGACAGGCCCCTACATTGGCAGTCTTCAGAAAGAACTTGAAGACCTGGCTGTTCCAATGTGCCTTCCCAGATTAATAGGAAATCTCCATTTTTCTTCGTGTACTCTGTGAATGCACACTAATGGAGAGGCTGCGCCTGCGCAGGTCCCAACGGAAAACTCTTCCCAAGCTGAAGTTTAAATTTTGGCGGTAGCCACGCCCCTCCGTCCCCGGAGGGCATATAAGGCAGCCCTCGGCGTTTCCTCCCCAGTTCCTTTTTTTCCGCCGCAAGGTTCACTTCGGATTCTCATGTCTACGACTCGCTTCAAGCGCTGCACTCAGTGTGCCGCTAAAATTCCTGATTCCGACGGCCACGCCAAGTGCCTCTACTGCCTCGGAGAGGCACATGTCGTCGGTACCTGCCGCTTCTGCCTGGCCCTAACGGCTCAGGCTAGAAAAAATAGAGCCGCGAGGCTTAGAGCGGCGCTCTACGAAAAATCGCTTGCTCCTGAACCCGCTCCGTCAACTTCGGGCACGAAGCCGCCGCTTAATCCGGGTTCCATGTCGGCTTCAACAGCTAAAGCCCCTTCGGTCTCGTCTAAGGCGTCCAGAGCCTCCAGATCGTCTAAGGCCGCTAAACCACCGTGCACACTCACCACGGCTACGGTGTCGACACGTTCTGGTCGGGTCGGCCCTTCCTCGACATCGAGCTCGGTGGCTTCCGTATCTTCGGCCCGATCCCATCTTGGGGCTCCTCCGTCGACCTCTGCGATGAAGATCGCCCTTAAAAGGGCTCACGAGGAAGCTCGTCGGACCCAATCCGACTCAGCAATGGTCCCTCCCACGCCGGGAAAATCCCTGAGGGTTCCATCAAAACAACCTCTCGCTAAGAAGAGGGCAACCCAACGTTCTTCCTCTTCTGCTTCCTCCAAGATGGACGTCCTTTCTTCGGCGACTTCTTCTAGAAGGTCCTCTCCGATCGCTCCTGCTCAGCGACCTCGCCAAACTTCTCCTCAACAACTTTCTGATGGCGAGTTGCAGGACTCACCCCACCACTCCACTCAGACAGTGGTCAGGGTGCCATCTCCTCGACCTGCTGTCTCTCATCGTCCGTCTCGCCAGCAGCTTTTTCCCCCGACCTCGACACCGGAACGGGGTAGACAGACCACTCGCCTGGCTCGAGCGGCCCAGGCCTCGGCCTCCAAGGATACTCGGCCACAGATGGCTTCTGCTCTTGAGGCTTTGCCGCCACCAGAGACTGTGTTGTCATCTCCCCCCCAGTCCCCTCAAGGGGCTGGGGACGATGAGATCGATATAGATCGCCCTGATTCCGCTCTCTCGGCCTCGGTAGTATCCTTAGGCCTTGATCTCTCTCCTCCTCATGACGCCTATGAGGTGGACCCTCCTTCGCCTACCGACAACATTCGGGCTTTCTCCGAACAAATGATTAGAATGGCCGACGCCCTGGGTCTAGAAATCAAACAGACTTCCAAGGCAGTTACTGACCCAGTCTTCAAACGGGTCCAAGCCCAGGCCCCTCCAGCCACGCTGTTGCCATTTTTGCCCTATCTCCTAGATGTCATCCAATCTTCGTGGAAGACTCCTTCCTCGATCCCTCCTACCTCGAAGAGAATCGAGTCTTGGTATCGTACAGATGACGACACTTTAGAATGGCTTAAACACCATCCCGACCCGAACTCCATGGTCGTTAAAGCTTCTCAGTCTTCCGGCCGTGAATCCACTACCCCTGCAGACAGAGAGGGCAAGAGGTTCGACGCGGTCGGTCGAAAGCTCTATTCCGGAGCCCTTCTACTCTGTAGAATGGCGAACTATGGGGCCTGTATGGGGGCATACCAGCAGATCCTTTGGGAGAAAGCTCAGCCCTTCTTCTCTAAATTGTCGGATGAAGACCGGTCCGTCATGTCCACCCTCCAACAAGAAGCCGATTCGTTAGCGCATCATCAAATCCAGATGGCTAAGCATACGGGCGACACGGCCGGCAAGATGATTGCCCACGCCATTGCTATTCGTCGCCACGCCTGGCTGAGATCTTCCGGTCTGTCTTCCTCCTCGAGACAGGTCATCGAAGACCTCCCCTTCGACGCCATGGGCCTCTTTAACTCTGGCACCGACGACAAGCTAAAAACCAACCACGACTTTAAAGTTCTGGCCACTAAATGCGGCGATCAACCCCAGGTTCACCGCACCAAGTGGTTTCCTCAACGCTTTCGACGCTTCCCGCCTCCTTCTTACCGCCATCAATCCTTCCGGCGTCCCTCGGTATCAAACAACCAAAATCGCCAGCAACCCCGTCGGGCCGCTCAGCCACAAAGACAACGCGGCCGAGCCACCCCCACTGCTGCTCAACCTCTCCGGCGTTCCTGACGCCATCTCTCTTTCCAAAGACTCTTTCTACGGTACCGATGCAGCTCTCATGCCTCCACACCCCTCCCCTTCACCAAATCAGCCTCATGGTCTCTTTCTAGACCGCCTGGCTCCCTTCTTTCACCGGTGGAAATCTATTACTTCAGATGCCTGGGTTCTAAAAATTGTCCAAGAAGGCTATGCCTTGGAATTCGAAGAACTCCCGCCCACGGGTCAAGTCCTTCTCTCCAACCCTTCTCAAGAAATTCTCGCAGAGGTCGACGCCCTTCTCGCCAAGGGGGCTATTCGGCCTTCTCCATCGGTACAGGACCCTCAAGGCTTCTTCTCCAGATACTTTACGGTCCCGAAGAGGGGTGGGGGCCTCCGCCCAATTCTGGACTTACGCATGCTCAATGTCTTCATACGTCCAACCAAGTTCAGGATGGTCTCCATCGCCTCCATCCTCCCGATGCTTCAACGCGGAGACTACTTCGTGTCTATAGACCTTCGAGACGCCTATTTCCACGTGGCGATTCGAGAAAACCACAGGCGCTTCCTCTCTTTCAAAGTTCTCGACCAGACCTACCAGTTCACCGTTTTACCCTTTGGCCTCGCTACGGCCCCAAGGGTCTTTACCAAAGTCGTCGCTGTCGTGGCTGCCCACCTCCGGCTCCAAGGGATCACAGTCTTTCCATATCTAGACGACTGGCTTCTGGTCGAATCCGACCCTGCCCTCCTCCGACGTCACGTCAACTACACTCTCTGTCTTCTAGAATCTCTCGGTCTTCAATTAAACCACGACAAATCTCACCTCACCCCGTCGAACAAAATCTGCTTCATCGGTGCCCTGTTCGACTCAATTGCTCAAACTGTCTCCCTTCCGTTCGACAGGTTTCTAGCTCTTCGCCAACAAATCATTTTCTGCGAGACCCACCGGAGGGTTCGGGCTCGATCCATCCAGGTACTGCTCGGCCACATGGCCTCCACAGTCTTCACGACCCCGTTCGCCAGGCTTCATCTCCGGCCTCTTCAAAGGTGGTTCATAGACGCTTTCAAGCCATTCCGCCACCCCAACTCGAGGTTTCTCTCGGTGTCGCCTCACGCTCGTCGGTCGCTTCTCTGGTGGAAGTCCCTCTCCAACGTTTGCAGGGGTCTTCCGTTCCACCCGATTCCTCCCTCCACTACCATAACCACGGACTCATCCAACTTCGGCTGGGGAGCCCACATAAAGGGTCTCACTGTTCGGGGCCTTTGGTCTCCCTCCGAGAAGGCAAATCACATAAACTTTCTCGAACTCCTTGCTATCTTCAAGGCTCTGAGGGCCTTCTCACGCCTGATCTCCCAGAGATCTGTACTCATACAGTCAGACAACACGGTAGCAGTCTTTTACATCAACAAACAGGGTGGCACGGGTTCAAGGAAGCTGATGCTCCTCTCCTCCCAGCTGTGGCATTGGTGCATAGCCCGCAACATCCAAATCTCGGCGATTCACCTTCCCGGGATCCACAACAACTTGGCAGACGCCCTCAGCAGGATGACGACTTCCTCCCACGAGTGGATGCTCGACCCCGAGACTCTTCTTTCTCTTTTTCTCAAATGGGGCTTCCCCACTCTAGACCTTTTCGCTTCTCCCGAGAACGCTCAGCTGCCTCGATACGGGGCAAGACTCCCCCCGTCCTCCTCTCCAGGCTGCCTGGGAGACGCCTTCCTTCTGGACTGGTCGGCGGAACCGATCTATCTCTTTCCGCCCTTTCCTCTGATACCGAAGGTCCTGCAGAAACTCCGGTCGGTACCTACGTCGGCGATCCTGATAGCTCCAGCCTGGCCTCGTCAGTCCTGGTTCCCGGCTCTTCTTCATCTCTCCAAGGCGACCTTCTTCACTCTACCTCTTCTGCCACACCTCTTATCCAGGGAGAACGGCCAGATCCTCCACCCGGATCTCCCCTCTCTACATCTCACTGCTTGGAGGATTCTCGCCTGACCTCCCTCCCGCAAAACCTACAGGAGGTCCTCCGCGCAGCTCACAAACCGGCTACAACCAGGGCCTACACTTATAAAGTCTCTCGCTTTCGCTCCTTTCTTCGCTCCCGAGGAATTACTGTTTTCCCAACCTCGGTACCGATTGTGCTGGACTTCCTTATGTCTCTGGCAGACCAAAAACTTTCTCTTGCTTCTATGAAATCTTACCTGGCCGCTCTATCCTGGTGTTTTCAACAACATGGTAGACCATCTCTATTCTCCGACCACCTTGTCAAGACCTTCTTGAAAGGGTACAACAACATCTGCCCACCGACTCAACCTCCTACTCCAGGGTGGAACCTCGAGCTTGTACTTTCCCAGCTTACTGCCTCTCCCTTTGAACCGCTGGCTTCGACCGACCTACGTCTCCTTTCTTGGAAAGTTGCCTTCTTGGTGGCCATAACCTCAGCGCGCAGACCCTCGGAGCTGGCGGCCCTTCGGGTCGATGAACCCTACCTCCGCTTTCATCACGACCGCGCCGTTCTCCGTCCGGACATCACCTTCCTTCCCAAGGTGGTCTCGGCTTTTCACCTTAACCAGGACATTGTCCTTCCCGCTTTCTTCCCAGACCCCTCGTCTCCCCTTGAGCGGAGACTGCACCTCCTTGATGTGCGTAGAGCACTTCTGTTCTACCGGGACCGTACTAAGGACATTCGAAAGACCCCAAAACTTTTTGTGGCCCATGCCCCAGATAAACTGGGCAATCCTATTTCTTCTCAAAGACTCTCACACTGGATTGCTCAGGCCATTGAACTGGCCTATGAACTAGCCAAACGACCTCCTCCCCCGTCGGTTCGCCCGCGTTCGACGAGAGGTCTCTCCACGTCGACTGCCTTCCTAAGGGGCATTTCCCTGGACTCCATCTGCAAGGCAGCGATCTGGTCCAACCCCCTTACATTTGTGTCTCACTACAGGTTAGACCAAAAAACTTTGAAGGATGCCGCCTTTGCTAGGGCGGTTTTATCCTCATGCTTGTCCTAACCTTCTGCATTGATGACTTCTCTGTGGGTGCTTTTTTCTCATGCGACCCTCTTGTTGTTTTTCCTGTTTGGTGCATGTTTGCACTGCTCTCCTGACGATACGTGCCTTATTGCTACTGCCTTCCCCCTTAGGGGAATGATGTTTTCCTGTTTTTTTCACATGTGCTCTTAAAGGGTTATATCATGCCTTACCGACCTGCTCTCGGTGTTTGGCGTGTGTTGATGCAATACCTTAATGGGTCCTTGGACCATGTTTTTTTGATGTTTTCATGTTTAATAAACATATGTTTGGACAGTTTTCTCGTTGTCAGGGTTTGCTTAGCCCGCCTCCGAGACCTAAGCTTGCTAGTCTCCATTAGTGTGCATTCACAGAGTACACGAAGAAAAAGGACAGGTTGCTTACCTGTAACCATGTTTCTTCGAGTGTACTCTGTGAATTCACACAAGCCCGCCCTTCCTTCCCCTCTGGCAAACCCTCTTCCTTTCTCGTTGCCTTTGCGGCGTAGGAACTGGGGAGGAGACGCCGAGGGCTGCCTTATATGCCCTCCGGGGACGGAGGGGCGTGGCTACCGCCAAAATTTAAACTTCAGCTTGGGAAGAGTTTTCCGTTGGGACCTGCGCAGGCGCAGCCTCTCCATTAGTGTGAATTCACAGAGTACACTCGAAGAAACATGGTTACAGGTAAGCAACCTGTCCATACCAAGTCCCATAAGCACTTTATTAGAACTAAGATCGTATATCGCACTCTGCACTTGTCCTATAAGCCTTATATATCACCTGTCACATCAGCACTTTTAATCTTGTACCCATTACTCTGGCCCGGCCCAGTTTTATTGTGTTTTAGCGTATTGTTTATTGCTTGTTGTTTATACTGTTTTAATTGTTTTTAATTTGCCTTTTGTTTTGTATTGTTATATTGTGTGTTGAGGCCTTGGCCTTTGTAAGCCGCATCGAGTCCTTCGGGAGATGCTAGCGGGGTACAAATAAAGTTTAATAATAATAATAATAATACAGTGTAACCAATGATGGAAGACAGCTTTGCCATTGTAAACAGTCTAGATAAGTATGGAAAAGAGTCCAGGCCAGTGATTCCCAAAGTGGGCACTACTGCCCTCTGGTGGGCGCTGCAGCGATTCAGGGGGGCGGTGATGGCCACAGGTGCATTTTTTTGTATTACCTTTCTATTCTGAGTTCAAAAAAAGTTTCATAATTTCAAACTTCAATGTTTCTAATTTACACCTTTCTTTACTGTATTTTACAAAAAAAGTAGAAACATTAATACATATATCTTTTTGTTTAATTGCTATTAAAATTTAAAAATTTTTTTCCAGGGGATGCTGAGTAATATTTTTTCTGGAAAGAGGGCGGTAGGCCAAATAAGTTTGGGAACCACTGGTCCAGGCTTTGTGTTGTCAAAGGCTTTCATGGCCGGAATCACTGGGTTATTTTGAGTTTTCCGGGCTGGATTGCCATGTTCCAGAAGCATTCTCTCCTGACAATTTGCCCACAACTATGGCAGGCATCCTCAGAGGTTTAGGATGCCTGCCATAGATGTGGGTGAAACGTCAGGAGAGAATGCTTCTGGAGCATGAGAGATGAGAGACCCCTCATCTCAGATGCCCAGAAAACTCACAACAACCCAGTCCAGGCTTTCCTCTTCTCACTATATTAATAACAGTTCCCCCTGCTTCCCTTTCAGCTACAGCTCTTCAGTTGTCTGAGTCCAAAAGCACTGGATTGAAGAGAACTGTTATTGTCACTCTTGTCAACCCAGTGCTTTCGAACTCAGCTGAGTGAACCATTGTAGCTTAAAGGGGAGCAGGTTCACAGGCAAGTGAAGTGCCATAGCTGAAAGGGGAGTGGGTGGACAAGCAGGCAAAGCTCTTGTTCGTAACTTGGAGACTGCATGTATACATTTCATTTCTGTCTTTGGAGTGATAAATAAAAAGCTGAGTCTGTCTCGCTATTTAAAAAATGGTGTGAAGCTTGTCATACATTATAAATTTCTAGTATTGTTTGCTTTGTACATCTATCTCCGTCCTTTTGGGTGCTGAAGGAGAGCTATTGTCCAAACTGGCACCCAAGATGTATGTATCAAGTTTTCATTCTGGTATCTCAGGGTTCAGGGAAGTCGAGGTGTTTCAGACAAACTGACTGGGAACTCATGAACAAAATGCTGAACTGTCTTTTCCTGGGCCAATAAGCTAACGTTGCTATTGCTGCACTCTAGAAAGAAGCCTAGTCGTAATAATGATACACTTTATACTTTGCAAAGTAGGGACACAATTTGTGCAGTGAAGCCGCAGCATATTCATAATTAATAGTAGTACAATCCCTTTATAAAAGCATTCTTATATAATTTCTTAAGAAAAAATGTGCTGCTCCGTGTGCCCAACCCTGTGCTTCTCTGTTGCCCATGCTGTGCTGCCTTCTGCATGGGAAGGGTTAAAAGGAGACAATATCCTGTCAAAGACCTTGTTTTTAATTTTGCCTCTCACTGGCTAAGAGCAGCCCAGATTAGTTCAGAAAACCTTTGAAGAGATTTAAGATGTCCTTCAGCCGGTTTGAAGGTTTTTGTCTTGCAAATCCAGTACAAGGGCGCCTGCAGGCATCTCGACCCTTGCTGTGCTGCTGATGCAGCTCAAGGTCACACTAACCCGCCCTGTGACATTCTACAACAACAACAGGAAAAAAATGATGCAGTGAAACTGCTTCAGCATTCAGCCAACCAACAACTTCCTCCGTTCCTTAGTAAAAGAAATATATGGGATGCGCTAGTCTTCCCCCCTCCTCTCTTTCCTCTTTTTCCCCCCTTCGCAGATTTTTTGCTGTAGGAAATAATCCAGGATTTCTGGTGTGTGTGATGTCAAGGTCATTTCTTAATTAGAACACATGTAAAGAACAAAGCTAAATGGCTTCAAAACAGCTTTGTAGTTGATGGAAAGGATTTAAATTATTTAAAGAGATAGTTACCCAAGTATGATGGGGAAAGAATTCTAAAGACATTAACTCCTTCAGAGAAGTTACATACACTTCCTCCAAAAGAAATGTCAAGCTATCAATGTAAGTAACTGGAATTGGTTACTTACATTTATATGAAAGTCTTCAATTGTTTTACCCTGTAATATTTGAACTCTGAAAATCCTAATGAAATACTATCTGCTTTTTCTAGGAGGTTACTGTATAGTACTATAGAACAAAAGAAAGCACTCTACAGCTGTTCTCAGTAAATGTGTTGAATATGTTCTTTCTGATATCTAAAATTCAGTCGCATTGAAGAAAGCATCATTCAGAAAATCAGTTTAAAGAAGAATGCCAGGTGTGTGTATGTGTGTGTGTGTGAAGAATGAACAGAAATTAACTTTCGGCTCTCTTTGTTCTAAATGTACTGTTAAGCAGATACTTAGAGTACTTTTAATAATGCAATTTTCTATGCGTTTGTTGGTTTATGGCAACCTCATGAATTTCATAGGGTTTTCTTAGCCAAGGAATATTAGGAGATAGTTTTGCAAATTCCTTACTCTGAAATATAGTTGACAATGTCTGGTATTCATTGGCAATCTCTCATCCAAGTGGACTCACTACTCAGCCAACTGCAGGGAGTCTACATGATTCTGGGTTCACAGCAGAATTGCTGCACCCAGCTGTTAATCTACAACTATGAACACAAGATTTATTCCAAAACCTCCTGGAAGCTCTGGAGAGATCCCACAGTTTCAGAGGTATGAAAACCTGGATGGAAATATATCCATCAGCAAGTAACTCTCTCTCAAAGGGGCTTGCTGGAAACTTTTTTCTCATGAATCCATGTTTGATGCAGAACAATGTGAGCAGAAATGCGCTGTTCTAGGTTTTTTTTTTCGTGTCAAGAGCAACCGGAGTTGCTTCTGGAGTGAGAGAATTGGCCATATGCAAGGACGTTGCCCAGGGGACACCCGGATGTTTTGATGTTTTACCATCCTTGTGGGAGGCTTCTCTCATGTCCCCGCATGGAGCTGGAGCTGATAAGCGGGAGCTCATCCGCGCTCTCCCCGGGTGGGATTTGAACCTGGCAGCCTTCAGGTCAGCAACCCAACCTTCAAGTCACAAGGCTTTTATCCCCTAGGCCACCAGAGGCTCCACTGTTCCAGTAAGCCTCTGTGAGATAGCCCGTCAAGGATAGACAAATGGGCATAAGAGCAATGCATACAAATGGTGACATTTCCAACACCCCCTCCTTCTGCCAGTGATCTCCAGTGTAAGGAGGAATTTCAACACATATTCTCTTGATTGTAGCACCAGGTATCATTAGAGAAAGACGTGGAAGAATCAATTTTCTGCACCCAAATCAACAAGAGTACAGCTGTTCAAGTGTTGTTTGATTACGACTTCTAGTCGCCCTAGAGAGCCTTTGGTGAAGAGTGCTGAGACGTACAATCTAACAACATTTGGAGAGCCAGAAGACAGTAGTAGAAGCTAGAGATATCAACCACCAACAATGTTGAGAAGCTAAAGTTCTACTAAATGCTTCCCTGTTGCATTTTGGTAGGACCTTTATTTCCAACGAAGGAGGGTGGGAGGATCTCTTTGATTTTAAGAGAGCATGACATATTGCAAAAGGGAGGATCATAATACCCCTCATTTAAAAATCCCTTTAGGGCCTCTTAAAATAAAAGACTAATTTGTGTATCCCTTCACCACTGCATGTACAAGCTTGGGTTGATGCAAGTCGTAGCCCAATAGTATCTCAGGAACCACACGTTGAGTGTCCCTAAGTTAAATAAAAAAATTTACCACAAAGGAGGTAGAACAGCATGTATGGGTGCATCTTCACTGTAAAACTAATGCAGTTTGACACCACATTAACTGCTACGGCTTGGAGAGGTACCAGCACTCTTTGACAGAGAAGGTGGAAGACCTTGTAAAACTACATTTCCTATGATTTCAAAGCCTTGAGCCATGGCAAATAAAGTGGTACCAAGCTGTATTAATATTATAGTTAGGATCAGGCATGGGCAAACTTTGGCCCTCCAAGTATTTTGGACTTCCACGTCCACGATTCCTAACAGCTGGTAAACTGGCTGGGATTTCTGAGAGTTGAAGTCCAAAACACCTGGAGGGCCATTTGCCCATGCCTGGTGTAGATACACCCTGTGGGTGTATATATTTCTTACCATCTAAAGGCTGTTCTGCCTGGGTAGCTCACACGGAGTGAAAAAATATTTAGACAGCATACAGAAGTTCACTTTTTTTACATAGGTCATTTTACTTGGTATGTTGCATGGCCTTGGAAAGGTATTTATACTCAAACACAAAAGAAAACATTTAAAGTTATTCCCACCACTTGCATAGAGAACAAAGTTTGGAAAAGTCAAGATCTGTATACCCTGTGTAACATGGAAACCCAGCTCTGTTACTTCAGTCAGCTGCTGAAACAGTCAAAAGTTATTTTGCTTGGTACTGTGGGCTATATTTTACAGGAAGGAATTGGCAAAACCACCTCTAAGTATTTTTTAAATAATATATAAGTTGAAAGGTAACTTGGAGGAATGCACACACAATGACCTTCAATGACAAACGATGGTACAAGTTATTAAATGCTTATTTTAGCTGCATAATTGTCTAGCTCTTAGCTAAACAATTCCTATTCTTTCAAATACTTTTATTTACCCAACAAGGGTATTTTTCCTCCCAATTTCACATTTTTTCTAAAGCCTGCAGACTGCTCTGGGGCTTTGTGGGATATCAAACAACTGAGTTAACAGTACATTGTTCAGTCTAAAATCCAATTCAAGAAATAAGGATACCTGTGAGATTTTATGGGTAGCTGGAAAGTGTGGACATTCAGAAAATTATTTTGAGTTTACCCAATGGGCTGGGCACACTGAAGGAATGTTGACTTTATTTGACCATTAGACCTAACATCTTTTCACAAACTGATTCTGAAAGTCCCATTACTTTGAGAAAGACTTGGACACATGGTGCTTGTGGTGCTAAAGAAGCACACACTCAAAAGTACTGTGACTGTTTCGGTTATAACTCCAAGACATTTCACATTTTAAACTCATATTGGAGTTTTGCTGTGGCTCTCCAGAAAACTTCTAGTGTTTTGAGTTTAAGGTCAATATAGACAATTTATGCTTCCAGTGAATGAGAGTTCAGTTTGTGAGTTGGAGCCACATTCTTGACAGCATAAACCCAGCACAATCCCTATTTTTCTTCCCAGCCTCCCCGTCTTCCTTAGCAGAAGACATATATTAAGAAAGTGATGGAGATTTAAAGCAAATAAAGGTATAAGTGAAAGCTGTTAGGCAGTGCGATCACTGTACTTTCTTGCCCTTGCCCGAGGTGCAGTGTGCCCTTAACAGTATGTAAGACCTGGGCTCACCTGCTAATAATTTATAATTTACTGTCCTAATGCATCGATTTGTTTCCACTAATTGTGCTTCATTTACTTGTGTGTAGTTTCCAGTACCTAAAGGGTTGAAAGGTTGCTGTAATTGGCACCCGCAGCTGCTCTTTCTTTTGACAGGGGATAATTTTGCAGCCTATGCTTTGTGTGACAGCTGCCTAATTGGGCATTCTCCCCTTGTAGCGCGCCTGCCTCCTCCAGCCTCCCTGCTGACAAATGGTGGTGGATTATAGATGAGGACATGCTGACCCGTTCGACCTTGCTGAGACAGCGGGGAGGGGCCTCCTGCTACTTCAGGGAAGCTTTGGGTCATTTAAAGGACAAGGTCAGGAGCCAGGTGGGGAAATGACATGATATCACATGACAGTAGCCTGATGACATGGTCAGTATGTCAAGGACAAGCTGATCGGTATTGATTATGTTTCCCTCTTTATGACTTGTCACCAAAAGCACGGATATATCAAAAGTGTTTTGCCAATTTACAGGAGATGAAATGCCAAATGGTGCAATGATCCCCCCCCACACACACACACACTTTTTGTTCCAAATGCAGGTCACACATGTAATAAAGCTCTGCCGATAATGATTTGAATTCTTAATCTCATTACCTGGGAAATGCTACTGCCTCTGATAAACCAAGAAGTCAAACAACTTACTTGTAGCTAGTTGCAGTAGATTCTTTTAACATGTTATATTCTGGTTTGCAAATATATTGATCCATTTCTATAAGTCTATAATATAATATTAAAATTTTATAAGAAAGGAAAAGCAAGCTTGATTCTGTTGAAGAATCAAAGCATTTCTACTTACTTTTCAGGCAAAAAGGGAGGCACCAAGAGCAAAATCCAGACTTCTATTTATTTGTAGCAATAAATATGCTCTGTATTTTACAAGTGTTTTGAATCTGGCTTTCTTGTACTGAAAGACTTCAATATTAATGACAGCATATTTAACACGATGATGTGTGCATAGGTTGCCTTATAAGGACCTCATTAGTTTCATAGGGGTTTCTTAAGCAAATATTGGAATATTTTGTAAATCATTCAGTATGGATGTCCTGGTACTTTTTCTTCTTTTACTGAATGAATATATTTATTTCTTATAAACACATTAATAATGCAATCTTATATATGCCTTCTCAGGAGTATGTTTATCCCCAAGTGGGTGGCTATGAGATTACAGTGTAAATCAGTTTTATTATTAAGAGCATGGTCTAATTTTTGTTCTTGGATAATTATTCTAAATGTATATTTTTGTTCTGTTTTAATCTATCAAACCATGCAGTACAAAAAAAACCACACTTCACTGTCATTTTAAGGGAAAGAGAGTTATTATTGGGTGTTCTTGCATCTCACTAGGAAGTAATTGTAGTTCCCTGAGGTAAAGAGCCATCAATAGTAAAGTATGATGAATTAGTTCACTCAAGTGTGTGTGTGTGTGTGTGTGTATGGGTATGTGTGTGTATGCACGCTGACCTTGCTGTGCATGTGTTTAGCTGCGGAGGGCTTGAATCAAGCCTGGTGGAGGCTTAATCCTTTGCCCTTGTACACGTAGACTTGATTAGTAGTTGTGGTTATCTCAGCAGAAGACATTCCTCCCTCCTCCTGGTATTGGTTGGGACCTAGGCATTGGGGAGTAAAGTCGAAGGAGAAAGAAAAGAGATTTTGCATTAGTATTCTATGAAAGCCTTACTGTCTGCAGAACAAATTGATTGCTACAGTGTACCTGTGCTTGGCACCACTGCTGTGAAAGAAAGGTATGGTTGTAATCTGTTTTATTGTATTACCTATTGTCACACTCCAGGAATATTTAGCATTAAGCTCTCTCTTTGGCACATGCTGTACGTCTCAGGAAAGAAATGAAATAAAGGGATGAAAAGCACAAGGGAGACTATTGGGGCTGTATCTTGGCTCACTATAATAAACTATATAGGCAGTTCTAATGAGGTACAATTTTTTTATCCCATATACTCCACTCGTAACATAAATGGAATGCTAATGAAAACCTGTGTGAGGTGTCCAGTGGCACAAATGTTTGTTATTGTTTTGCAACTTGTCCAGATGGGTGGAAATTACAAGTAATTTGTACGTTTTTAACAGCCAGATGATTGGGGGAAAACTCTGGATGTGAACAATGTGCTTTGTTGATCAACTTAACATTTTCTGCCTTTCACTGCACTGCTGCGCTACACTGTACTGCACGGAGAGTTAATTTAAAGGAAGATACTCATGTACAGTGGATTCTGCATGCTGTCCTATACTGAAGAGGTTATTTTTTCTATAAGAAAATAACCCTGTCAATATATAGGTGACAGCTTTTTAAATTCCTCTTGGCACAACAATTTTCTGTAATTTTTACAAAATGTTATGGTGTTCTTTCTTCTAATAAGTCAGCTACAGACTTCAGCACTTAATCAGGCAGGATATATCTGTAATGTTCCCCCCCCCCCCCCTGAGTTTTCTGCTGATGTCAGTTGTCTGTGTGTGACAGGAAGTGTTCAGCTCTCTATCAAAGGTTTGGGCTGCTTCATAGTGGTCTATACAGAGTGTTTGACATTGCTGGAGTTGTGTTTGTAATTTGAATGTTTGCTTTTGGCTATGTTAAAGCATTTAAATTATTTTGGACCTGGTAACACAGAAAGTCTCAGCCAATTAAGATGCTGGGCAGGTGCTAATGTGCAATGCTTCTGCACTGCATTTCAAACTTCTAGAGAACTCACACTAACAGCTTAATAAGGAAATGAAGATCTTTTAAAGGATTTTTATCCAATCCTTCTGCATATATACTCATATATAAGCCCACTGTATTTGATGAACTTACTCAGATAAAAAAGAATGATTAGACTATTGCCATAATTTATCAGGCATCTTTGGCAATACTGACATAGATATTAAGCATTTTGGCTTGAAAGAATCCAAGAGAAAGTTGTATTAGTGATCGTATAGGCAAAGAATGTGACTATTAATGATGCACCAAGTGGCCATGGACTTTCTAATTATGTTTGAGTACTTTTGTAAAATAGGGACACATTTAAGTATATAATTGGGCATCTTAGTGAATAAGTGATTGGCACTTTACTTTAAAAATATTGACAATATAAGAATAGGAAATATAGATTATCGTTTGCCATGCTGTAGTGAGAGTGATTACTTTTTGTCTTACATTATTAGTGTGATTCTGATACCTGAAATTTTGTTTTTTAAAACATTTATTTTGCATATAAATATACAAATAAAATTGTACTTCATGGTAATTAACTGTCTACCACATGAAATTAAATCTGATAAAATTAGGGCAGCAAAGAAAATGCTTCTACTTTTTTGAATTTCCTTGTAACTACTTTCTAAGGACAGTAGTATTCAACTGTAATAATAGATGAAATTATAAAAACGGAGAGTTTTTGTGTAACCACATCTTACAAATTCATCCATGGGAACAATAACAAGTACATTTATAATCTGTCAGTGAATTGTTGTTGTTGTTGTTGTGTATGTATAATTCACCTTATTGCTTTTTAAAATATTTTAATTGCATATTTAATACCAGAATTTTGTCAGAAATCTATTTCATTTTCCTTAAGTCAGCAGGCTAGTTTTGGAAATTTATATGGAACAAACAACAGTGGGCCCATGGTATCTGCTGGAATTTGGTTCTGGGGGCCCTGTAGATACCAAAATCCATGGACGTCCAAGTCCCATTATATAAAATAGAGTAGTAAAATTATTCCCTTATATAAAATGACAAACAAATGAGGGTCAGAGAGAGATTTAAGGTCTATGAAATGGTGAGTAAACAAGGTATGTCTACAAATCAGCATAGCACATAGCATGCAGCAAACGTAAGGTTTACTTTTGGGATCCCCCCCCCCCAAGAACCTGTGAATAAGGAGGGATGGCTGTACTTCGTGTAGTTCTTGATCTTAGATACTCTAAAAGTTGACTTTTTGAAAAGAAACTATACAGTGAAACTTTATATTTTCCATGCAGTCACTTCAAACTTCTTAGTTTCTTCAACTATTTTTCCTTGGTGCCCATCAGCACTACCTGCTGAAAAATCTTGATGCCTCCTGTAATTTTCATTCTTGGACAAGAATCGGCAATATCAGTTTTCCTGTCAATAGATTTGTATATGTGGGCACTAACTGTGGCATTTTTCTGAATGAAATATTGACAAAGACTGAACATGAATCATGCTCTAAACTTTCCCTCTGTGCAAGGGTAGATGTCATGTGTATCAGAAGGCAGACAAATGGCATTCAATACCAGCTTTTAATACTAACTCTCACTGCCATATGAGCTTATGAATCTGCTGCATATTGAGTCATACTATCAGTCTTAACTATTCAGCAATGTCTACTGTAGTAGTGCCTTCTGAATTTTCTACAGAGATGCGTGACAACACCCTTCCCCCCTCCCTTTTAACCTGAGTGCTGGATTGTACTTTTTATACAGAAAATTTGCCTGCAAAGCATGCATTCTTTCATGGACCTGTGGACTTACAAGGTTTTTCTTCTCCATGTAGACTCCAATTGGTATTTTAAAAGGAGTTCTGGAAAAACATATTGAAGTAAGTAATATTTGGCATTAACAAGCAATGGATAATAGTGACAGGAAGGGGAATAGTTTATGAATCACCTTATGAGAACACATAGATATGCCATTTTGGTAGCTAAGAAAGGGTGCGGGTGAACTACTGAATTGGAGACCTGCTCTTTAAGAGCAGGGTACAATAATATGTGTAGAATGATAATTTTCCAGCAGTGAAGAGAGGAACATCCTTATGTAGGTTGTCCCTTTCATTCATTCTGATAGGTAGGTATGTGCAAGACTTTTGAAAGTGCCCTCTTGGGAGAGCAACCCATTGTAAAGACCAGTCAAGTTCCTGTCTTTTACTCCAATATGATACTTTCAGCTTTGCTCCCCTTCTTCTCTCCCCCTTGTAAAATACCCTTTACTCCTTCCTTGCCTTTGGTCTTTGTCCCAAACTGTCTTTGTTCCAGATCTTCTCTGTGTCCATCATAATTTCTTTAACTCTACCACTCATCCCTTTGCAATTGCTGGGAGACTTTGGGTGGTTCCAGACAGGGAAGACGTCCACAACGATCGAGGTTTAAAAAATCCTGGTCAGGCCAGCCTTTTGTCCCCACACTGGCCTGAAAATCCACACTTTCAGCACGGGGTGTCCAGGTGTGCTTCCATAACCTTCTAGGAGAACTTCCAGACACTCTAGCGCCCTCCCTAAAATCCCTTAAAACCCCTGTAAAACAGAAAATAACTTATGGGGCTGGGATTTCCTGGCTGCTGGCCCTCTCATGGCACTCAGGAATGATGCGTCAGGAGAAGGGGGGAGGAAGAAAATCACTCCTGACTCCACTCCTTCCTGTGCATCATTCCTAAGGGCCAGGAGAGGGCCGGCAGCAAGGAAATGCCAGCCCCATAAGTAATTTCCTTTTAACAGGGGTTTTAAGGAGTTTTGAGGAGGGGGTTGGTGCCCTTGCCGTATTCTGGGCTCATCAAGCCCAGAAAAACGCCAGACAGCAAAAATACTGGGTTCGACCCACGCCTTTTGGGAAAGTGCACATTGAATCCACTATCAAATTATCTTGCCACAAAGCAGGGTTTTCCTGCTTTGTGGCAAATGCCATCGCATTTCTGTGGGACGTCATCTGGGGACATTTCTGTGGGATGTCACCATTAAAATGTGGGAGCTCCCACTATCAAAGGCTGTCTTAATGCACCCTTTGTGGATAGGAAGCATGCACAGGCCTATCCCAGAGTGAGAAGTACAAGTTGCTCTGGAAATGCAGGAATTCTCCAGAAGGCTTTCTGTTCTAGCTCACTGGAGTGAGAAGTTAGGATGGAGATGTAGTCAGACTGGGATTGGGCAGGGGGTAGGGAGAGATACTGGGTCAAATGGGTAAGGGAAAATACTCCCTATCACATCCAAAATTGAGACCATCATTCAGCCTCAAAGGGGATGGTGGCTGAGATGGAGATGGAGCACAGGAGATTGTGAGGACAAGAATCTACTCTGCAACATCATGGTCTGGCTTAAAGAGCTGGTGTTGCAGGAAACTGCAACTCTAGTTTTGGCAGTCACACCCCCAGCAGCAAAAGTCAGTCCTGCAGAAATATCCCCTTCCAGCAAGGCTTCGACATAAATTCAGCCCTCTATATCAGTGAATTCTGCATCAACAAATTCCTCCATCCATGGCTTGAAAATATTTCAAAACAAGCCACAAATCAAAAAAAAATTATTGTTTTTGCCATTTTATATAAGGGATACTATTTAGCTATGTCATTATATATGATGGCGCTTGAACATCTACAGATTTGGGTATCCATGGGAAGGGAGTCCTGGAACCAACCACAGTGGATAACTAGGGTTCATAGTATTTATGGTTTAAAAAGGCAGATATAGTCTGCTTTACACACACTTTGGTTTAGAGACCAACAAGCCCAATTTTTACATGAGATTTCCTAAAGCCTAACATATTTAGGAGAAAGGCATGGAACACAGACCAGGAGTGCTCATGTGGGGAATGAAGATATAGTGCAACATTTGTTGCAAGTGTAATTTGTTTTCTCTAATAGTGAACAGATGATATAGTATCTCTTATATCAATCAGAAACTAAAATCCACAAAACAGTCACCAAATTGAACTAGGGAGACTATCAAATTGGGGGGCAGAATCTAAAGTTTACAGGCAGGTTCAGAATATATGAGATTATCAACTGAATAGTGGGCTGCAAGCTGAGGATAAAACAGAGAAATAGTTTGTTTAAACTAAGCTTGAGTTTGAGAATCCATCCCTTTAATTCCATGTCAACTTTAAGGGTATATGCTGAAAAGGGGTTGCCATTGGCCCTCCCAGAAAAAGAACACAAGAAGCACCCTACACTAGGGTTCCCTTACACTATAAACTTGTAGTGCTACATTCCACATTAATTGCTGTAGCAACATCCCAAAGAATCCTGAGACTTGCAGTTCACAGTGGCATACATTAGAATTCTCAGCCAAAGTGATCAAGTGTATCGCCACAGTGCAAACCCCAGTATTACATAGGATGGAGACATACCAATCGAAGTGTAATCATAATGCTACAATTGTGTAATATAGAGACATCTTTAGTGTTATAATACAGGAGTGGAGAGGGCGGAGCATGAGGGTATACATTATATGGGCAGTCCCCAATTACGAACAAGATAGGTTCTGTAGGTTTGTTCTTAACTTGAATTTGTATGTAAGTCAAAACAGGTACATTTTTAAATATAAGACACACACACACAAGCTTTGGATAGCATAGGGAAGGGTGAACATCCCTGTTTTGCTGTCTGTGCCCCTGTTGTCACAGACAGAACGCCACCAGATAAGATTCAACACAGTTTATTAAGGATACAGAACCAAAAATGCCCGTAAGAGACAGAGGGCTAGGCAAACACTCGCCTTCAATATGAAAAGATGCTAAAAAACGGTTCAAAAGATAAACCGGATTAAACGGGAGTTTAATCCGGGTTAAACCAAAAATGCTTACTTCAGCCTGGCACTTTAAACAAACAAAAGCTGGTAAACAAAGATTCAATGTAACGTAAATAACTGGCAGCAGATTCCTCCCTGCTACTCAACAGTTGTGGTTGAATAACAAAGTTGTTACTCCTCCGTGCAGCGAGCGAACTCCGGGTCCAAACACATCAATCAGGGCAGGAAGCGGTCAGCGGGGTCCCAATCCAGTCCAAGGTCGAAGGCCAGGTACAGACGTCTTTAGTTCACCAGTTCCACCGATAATCACAGAAGGGATAGTCCGAGGTCGTAGTCAGTCAGTCAGTCCAGCGTCAATCCAGAGTAGGCAATTAATGTCCGTCAAAAAGACGACGGAGGTCCAAGCTATTAAACACAAGTTGCACAGGAAAATCCCACACAGTTCCTCCCGCCGTCTATGCCCAGTGTCCTTGGTAACTTACGTATTCAGCAAACGAATCTCACCCGTCTTCAGGAAATTCCCAACAAGAGCCCAAGCGTTCGTCCAGATTACCTTGCCCAACGCAATTAGCCCTGGATTCTAAACCCCATTTTATGCCAGTTTACAACTCCTCATCGCTGTCAGCTGTTACCCTAATTCCAGGTGCCTCATCATCATCCTCCTCATCAGAGCTAAAACACCTTTGACTATGCCCCACAGCATCCCCAGCTGTGGATCCCGTCCCATCCCTCCAGCTCGTCCACGGATCTAATCCTGCAACCCCCCAGTCGCCTCCCATACTATCATTGCCGGTGGCACCCAAATCCTCTCTCACACGAGTCCATTCCATATCATCCTCCTCTGAGCTAACCATCTCTTCCTCCATTCCCTCGGTAAAACCCTCAAAGGAGTCTTCGTCAGTTGGTTCTGCAAATAAGTCCCGCAGCCGTTTCCTTTCTCGCTCCTCAAGAGAGTCTGACTCCCGAGGAGTCTTACAACCACGTCTCCCAGTATCGGAGCCATAAGGCTCAACCATAACACCTGTTCAGAAGGTTTCACTTAACTTTCTGTCCCTGTGATTTTGAAAAAAATTGTCTTGTTGTGGAAACAAGGATTGCTGAGAAAACTTCAGTTGAGACATCTTTCCCCCATGATAACTCTTCCAGGAGTGAACTTCCTTTCTTAGGAGTAGATTTCTCTTACTTTCAGTTGTCTCACCCCCGTTCTTAACTATGAGTCATATGTAAATTGGATGTTTGTGTCTCAGGGGCTGTCTGTACATTGTTTAGAATGTTTCATATGACTCTAAAGTTCCACTTTGGAGATAGAATAAAATTAAAAACAGTGGAATAGCAAATATAAAGTATCTTAAACAGCCTGTAAACTATAAAAAATATGCAGCTCAAATGCAGAAATTATCTATTGTTTATTCAAGCTATAACTTTCTCTATTACCATAATTTAGGTTTCAGGCTTCGCTGATCTAGTAAATTTTCAGTTGCTAATACTGATTATGAGATACACTGCCTCTGGAGTGTTTGCAAAGTTCACACATTTGGAAATGGAAGGCTTCCTTTAACTATGGGCTAAAGCCAATTTAGCCAATTCCAGCCAGAATAAACCCATTGACTCAATGGGGCTTAAGTATTGATTTAACAAATCCCATTCATTCAATAGATTTGCTTTAGCTAGAACTAACGATTTGACATAGTCCTATAGACCTCATAATTTGTTTTTCATGTGTGAGCCCCTTGTTATTTCATCTGCAATTTATTCTTATAATTAGTAGATATGTACTCAGTGTTGATTGTAAAAAATATGTGGCTCTTCAGGAACTTGTCAGCAAGATGAAATAAAATGGAGATAGGAACAATTAGGTTCTTGTAGTGGCCAATGAAAAGATATTCAAAAGAGATTTTAACTTTCAATGAACATTCACTGGATATAGGTAAAGGTAAAGGTTTTCCCCTGACATTAAATATAGTCATGTCTGACTCTGGGGGTTGGTGCTCATCTCTGTTTCTAAGCCGAAGAGTTGGCTATGTTGGTAGATGCTCCCAAAGTCACGTGGCCAACATGACTACATTGAACGCCATTGCCTTCCCGCTAGAGCGGTATCTATTTATCTACTAATGTTTTCGAACCATTAGGTTGGCAGAAGCTGCATGTTTTCAAACTGCTAGGTTGGCACAAGCGGTACCTATTTATCTACTTATATTTGCATATTTTCAAATTGCTAAATTGGCAGAAGCAGCTCAGCGGTTTAACTTCCTGTGCCACCAGGGGCTTCTCACTGGATATAAGGCACCTTGAAAATTATGGGTAAAAAACTGAGTGTTATATATAGAGGCGAGGGTCATCATAAAGTTGAAAGTTCATCTGCGAAGAAGCTCTTATAGAAAATGAGATAAAGATTATTTTAAATAACAGAATTTACATGGGTGAAAACAAACCATTTCAGAAGGGAAATTGCAAGACAGAATAATATTTTGATAATGAACCTGGGTATCATAGAATCATAGAATCATAGAATAGTAGAGTTGGAAGAGACCTCATGGGCCATCTAGTCCAACTCCCCGCTAAGAAGCAGGAAATCGCATTCAAAGCACCCCCGACAGATGGCCATCCAGCCTCATAGTTTATAGTCATGCTGACATTGAAGGAAGCACAGTAAATCAGAAAACATTCATCATCTTTGGACTGCTTAGTTCAGGACTAAGTATTCTGACCTTGATTCTTTTAGGAGATGGATCATTTCAAAGCCTAAATATAGGGGGAAGTGGTCTCTCAGATAAAGTTACACTTGATTTAGCACCGGGTAAAGTTCCTCTTCTTGCTAAATTTAAAAGGATGTTCTTTAATTAGGACAAAAATGAATAATTGCTTCTAATCGTCTCTGCTAGTTTTAGGTTGCAACCTTTTTTCTTCTTACTTTACTGGTATTCAGCCCCTTTGAAGTCAGCGGGAGTTCTTTCTCAGTAGAACTGGGATTGCATTCTTACTAAAATTTATATATTTCCTTAAATTATTTAGCCAAAAACCAAGTTTGGCCTCTTCTAATAATATGGGGTTTTGTTTAAAATTCTGATAGCAAATAAATGATAAAATAAATTTATCTATACATTTTTAACTATGCTTTCATAATACCTGGATTTTGGTCTTAGAGGTTATCTTTGTTACTGTTATAGAATATGACTCACATGATTATTGCTTACCATGACTATTTAATCTTTGACCTGACTTTCCCAAGAAAGCAAACTAGGTTGTGAATTAGTGCTAATTAGGATCTGGCATTTTGTGAATAGGGACAACATGTGGGTCATGACTACTACCAAGTGCTTTTCAGTATATATTGCCATTTAAAATGATAAGTTTCTCAATATATAACTTTTATATTCAGCTGGCTACAGCTTGTCTAAAATAAAAAGATGTATGACAGATCAGCAACTACATTTTGAGTGTTCCAGTTTTGCTTTTTATCATTTATCTTCTGACAACCTATGTTTGGTTTGTAACTGTAAACTGCTCAGTACACAACTAAATGATCTGAAGTTGAATTTGTCTGTAAAACTTTTACTCTCATATTTTGAGAAAATAAAATCTTCTATGAATATTCTGTGTATCATATGGAAAATATGAAGAAACACAAGTCAATGTGAATACTTTTTAAGAGGGTAATATTATTAAGTTCAGTACATATGCATGTCAACCAAAACTTAAAAGGGAATTATGCTGCCAATAATATTTGGATTAAAACGCTTTTCAGAAAAACTTCAGTCATGTCAATTTTGCAAGAATGAAAAACAGGAAAATAAAACATTTCCATACCAATAAAATTATATAGGATCAAAAGTTTGTTGTTAGTGCTATAACTACACGCCCAGATTGTAATTAATAAAAAGTATATTGATTGTAATGTTCCTTCGCCCTGGTCCAGGATACAGATACAGACTTTTCAGTATTACTTTGGAAATAGCAAGAAATACGATCACTTGATTGTCATGGGAAGCAGTAACAGAAGGACTTTCCTTCTAGAGATGAAGCAAAATCGCAATTGGACTATGATGACTTCATCTTTTGATCTTGAAGAAGCCATTTTCTCAGGCTCTTAGACACAAAAGAGACTTCCCTAGAATTCCCCTCTCCTCAGAAGTCCACTTTTACCACTCTGATAGAGTGAGGCAACAAAATCATAGTTATGCTTGTTATATGTCTTAGCAGTAAAGATAGGTATTCCATAGCAGCTGAAATTGGAAGCTATGATGACTAGTAGCTGTAGGTAGCCTTCTCAAATTTTAAATCTGTCCAATTTGGTAGTTGTCACCACATCACTTGTGATGAATTTCATAGTTTAACCATATACTTTGGTATCCTATATACTCATATATAAAATCAACCTCATGTATAGGTTGAGAGCAGCTTTGGGGGTCAAAATTATGGATTTTTATATGTCCATAATTTTATAAATTGAGGGTCATTTGACAGGGCGGAGGAGACACCTGTGCCACCTCAGAAGCTCAGAAGCTCCCAGTTGCACCACCCTTTCCCCACCCGGAAATTCAAAAAGCTCAGAGGAGGCACCATGGCAGAGAGAGTAGAGGGAGTTGATGTTCCTTTTACATTTTCCCAGGATATAAGTTCTTGACTTACACCTCTGTACTCAGAGTATATGATGCTTCCTTTTCAAATGGGCATTAAGGAACAGTTCTCATATTGACTCATAGATAAGTCAACTTAGGGTTTTTGAATTGATTCTTTTGGGCTGAAATTTTTAGACTTATTCATGAATGTATAGGGTACTTCCTTTTCTCCTTCCTGTAATCTCTTATCACTGAATTTCATTGAGTGTCCCTAGGTTCTGTTATTAACCCTTTCCTCATGCCATGGCTCTTTCACGGCCCGCTTTTCCTCACTTTTCCCCTAAGCTACGAAGCTCCAGTCCCATCTCTTTGCAAAGAGAAGTAGCCCTTAAGTTATTTGGATTGTTCTTCAGTTTTCATGCTTTATAGTATTTTTGAAGTATAATGGTTGCAACAATATACATGTTTGGTTGTTATCATATGATAAATTTGTATAAAGACATTATAGTATTAGCAGATTTTAAAAAATTATCTTAATAGCCCCCAATATGAAACTTGCATTTTCATAATTCACACCCATTGTATCCAGATTCTCATTGAGTTTTCCAAAAATGGCTTAGTTCTTTTTAAGTTATCAGCAGCTTTATCAGTGTGATTTTAAGGTTGGGTTGCTGACCTGAAAGTTGCTGGTTCAAATCTAATCTGGGGAGAGTGCAGATGAGCTCCTTCTGTCAGCTCCAGCTCCATGCGGGGACATGAGAGAAGCCTCCCACTAGGATGGTAAAACCATCAAAACATCTGGGTGTCCCCTGGGCAACGTCCTTGCAGACGGCCAATTCTCTCACACCAGAAGCGACTTGCAGTTTCTCAAGTTGCTCCTTACATGAAAAAAATCAGCTGCTTAGGTCCCTTCTGTTGATATGTGAACTTGGGTTCTGTTTTGCCCTAGATGTGTATTCTTTCTTTATTTGCATTACACTGCATTTTCATTATTTTGCACCTGGAGCTTTCTTTGTATCTTTTTGTTTGAAGCACCATAAAAAGTGTCATCACAAACTTAGATACTTTGCTGCTGATCCATATCCCCAAATTGTTTGCAATTTTAGGCTTATTTCTAACTCACATAATGTGCTGAGGGAAGTGATTGTGTGACTGTTTGTTACTTGCCAAATCCTGTGGTCCATTCATGTTTGGGACCACAGGTATTCCTCCAGCCTGACTCATTGTCTCAAAATAGTGGCTCTCTGCAAGTGCTAGAGGTGAAAGAAAAGGGGAGCGAAAGAAATGAAATAGAAATATCATTTGGAATGTCAGTCTGAGTGGTATATTGAACGACACTAAAGACCCTCAGTGCATCCCTACTTTTATCACCATATCAGTTCCAGCAGCAGTGAAAGGCATTTTAGAATTGTAATAGTTACAGCTTTTACATATTCATTGACAATATTTGGTATCTATAATTTAAATTTTTTCCTTAATGTCCACTCTAAATAAGCAACAAAGAGAGATACCAGAGTATCTATTTTTTACCTTCTTGCAATTTAGATTGCATTTACATATCTTTAGTGTTGCTGATTTCAGGTTAGAGGGAAAAGGTGGCGCTGGTATTAGTATTCTGCAAATGTTTAATAAGATATTTGTTTATGAATTCTTAAGATTTCATTGTCGCAACTGTATATTTAAAGTTCATGCCATCTTTTTCTTATAGATTACTTGCACTAACACTGCACATCAATCATCTTGAAGGAGAAGAAAAAAAACACATAAACTGTGTACAGTCTTCAGTCTGAATCACTGACCACTGAATCAGAGCCAGAAGAAGCAACACCAATGCATCAATTTGACCCTGTAAACAAAATAAGGTAATTCAGACCCAGTGCACATTGACATTATATGATATGAACCCTGATGTAAAAAATACTAACAGCAAGTACAAATCCACTGGCACATTCAACTGATCTTGGGCCAGAAGGGAAACAGATGAGTTAATCAACACTGCTTGTTTTAGCTTGCATGCTCTGTGGAGAAACTTCTCACAGTTCTCTCTGAACCAAGAGCACACTTCATCAGTTGATAATTTTCAGAAATTACATAGTGAATGAAGGATAGGGGAAAGGAGCTGTGGATCTGCCAGGCACTAGGGCTTTGCAATGTTCCCTGAGCATGACCAGCCAGGTACATTTGATCTTTCCCATCCATTGACACCAGCATTTTACAGGGGATATGGTGCAAATCTAGCAGGAGAATCCAGACTTCTACATACTTTCCTTATACTGATCAGATTTCAGACTTGTAGAGCAACAGCCCTTTGAGAAAAACTCAGCACGGACAGCTTTCTTTTCCTAAAAGCTGAAGTGGAAGGGCATAAAAAACATTTTGGCTTGGAGTCTTGCAGATTTCCAGAAAAAGATTTGTGTTTGTGTTTGAGGGTGGGGAATATTAATTCAAATGTATCTTCAATTTGGAATTCTTGTCATTTTCTATATACTGGCTCATTTAGTATTTTATTTATTATTATTACATTTATTGGAGCCCCCGGTGCCACAGTGGGTTAAACTGCTGAGCTGTTGAACTTGCTGACCGAAAGGTTGGTGGTTCGAATCTGGGAAACAGGGTGAGCGCCCACTGTTAGCCCCAGTTTCTGCCAACCTAGCAGTTCGAAAACATGTAAATGTGAGTAGATCAATAGGTACCACTCTGACAGAAAGGTAACAACACTCCATGCAGTCATGCTGGCCACATGACTTTGGAGGTGTCTATGGACAACGCTGGCTCTTCGGCTAAGAAATGGAGATGAGCACCAACCCCAGAGTTGGACACGACGAGACTTGAAGTCAAGGGAAACCTTTACCTTTACTATTACATTTATTATTTTACTCTGATATTACTGTTATTACATTCATTATTTTACTCTATTATTATTGTTATTATTGCATTTATTATTTTACTCTATTATTATTGGAAGGATATGTAAACACATTTACCTTGAAGAAGGTTAGAATAATGATTTAATCAGAGTTGGACAGTCTTATCTTAAATTACAGTTTTATGTAAATATTCAAAATATTTAACCTACTAATGACTCAATTAATATAATTTTATTAGTATTTATTTTATTTTATTTTTGAAATTTACCAGTAGCTACTTCATTTTCCACCCTTGGGTTATACTCGAGTCAATAAGTTTTCCCAATTTTTTGTGGTAAAATTAGGTGCCTTGCCTTATATTCGGGCTGGCTTATACTTGAGTATATACAGTAGGTTATCTGGAAATTTCTGAAGTTCATGTTCATGTAATTCCTTTACTAAAACCAAGCAAATGTTTTAAAAAAATAATAATGTACATTAAGATGCTTTAAAAAGCCATATTTCTCAAAATATTAAGTTTTAGCTTAATGGTGACACCTTTCTTCCTATAAATGCACCCATTTCAATGCAAAATCAGTTTTATGTATTTTGAACTCTTTCTTCACATGCATAGCACACCCTGATTAAGACTCAAATGCCTTTCTTCAAAACTTAGGGGTTCGGTCTCACATGAAAATGCATGCACATAATTCCGTAAAAGCCTAGTTTTGCTTTGCTGGATAAATAGTTGTTAATGAGAAAAATCTCACAACTGCTGTAGTTTTTTTTTTAAAGAAAAACACATGTATACTTTTATTAAAAATTACTAAGTGGCAATGCTCAGTGAGACTTTCAGAGCAGATTTATATATTTGTATAAGATTGCATTATAAGGCTACAAACATGCATATTTACCTAGGGGTAAGTTCTTTTAAACAAGTATGTTTCAAATTCCGATTGATTTCTAGCTAATCACATAACACTCAAATTATATGCCCACTTTCCTTGGAGTAAGGCCATTGCACTCAGTGAGAGTTATGTTTGAGCTTTTAAGTGAAAGAAAAATCTTGTTTGGCCTTCCTGAGTTCAGTAGATTTTAGAGCAAGTTGGATATATGTTGCGTTGAAATGTTCTTTGTGTAACGGTCCAGTTATATAGAAAAGTATTTTTGCTAACTCAAGAAATTTCTACTGTTGATATATTAAATGTGTAGCCCCTGAAAAAGGCCATTCAGTGAAACTTAAACGCCATATGCTATGGATTTATACAAAATAAGATAAACATAAAACTTTTTTAAAGTAAAATAAAAAAAATAGGGACTATCAATAAGCATGTGAAAACTTGTGTCTTTCTTTACCTGTGGATTATAAATGTTCCCAAGGAAGAGATTAGGAGAAGGAAAAGAGTGGAATCTGCTGCCCGCCATTGTCAGGGATGGTATATGTTTATGAAGAGTTTCCCCTGATGCACCACCATAAGTGCCTACCCCAACTTTACATCCAATTTAATGTCGTATAGGAAATGGCCTATGATTTCAGATCACTTCTTCTTAAATTTGGAAAGGCATTTCCATTTGCAAACATTTGACTCAGAATATCTTCATAAAATCTTTCATACATCTTTAGATAAAAATCATCTGTTGGGCCAAATGCAGTCACTCTTTTTCATGTATATTTTTAGCAGCTCTGGAAAATGCCCATCTTCAGCAGTTTTCTGATGCTGGTTTTGAAAGCATTTTCCTAATTCAAGAAAAATTATTCTCAGTTATATCAGACGTAGCCAATCTTAGGTATGTTCTTGAATCCCCACAAAAGGCCAGACAACAAACATATGGTACATAGGGGCCATTATGCAACCTATTTGTTTATTAATTTATTATTGAACTTTTGCAACCTGCAGGGAAAAGGGGGGATTAAATCCTCCTGATGGGTATAGTCAAGGGACATGTGTCACTTCACTGATCACCTCCATAGACCACCCTGGACAAGCATCCAACCCCCAAGGGGCAATCCAAACTATTTTGGTTGCTCACCCCAGCCGAACTAATAGGAAGGCCATTCTGGGGTGCTTCTTCCCAAACCACAAAGTTTTACAAAAGTGAGAAACTTCCATTCGAGCTTCAGGGGGGAGGGGCTTTTGCAGTCCACCAAGGTAGATGCCCTAGAGAGACCGTTCCAGAAGCTGACCATTCACCCACAAAAACAGTGTGGGGTAGGCAAATATAACCCAGATGAAACTTAGGAGGAAAAGATTCCTACCCAGTTCTTATGCAACTAGCATACAACTCACACTACCCTGACGGTGGAGACACCGTCACACAACTAGAAAAGAGGCTGATTGTGAGGGGTGGAACCTATTTATAGGCTTCTCCGTCCCTTGTCACATGTAGGTGGGAGGAAAGGCTTAAACCATCCAATCCCGCCAGGCCCCATCTAGCTACCTTTGTGGCATGGATTGGGCTATTTCCTTAACGTTGTGTGCATATTTATACTTACAGTATGTATTTGCATTTCACTACTAAAAATTAAATAAGAATCCACCATAATATTATGAGAATATTATTCCCAATTACAAATGCCAGAATTAGGTTTGCATATGAAACATTTAAAACAACAACATAACAACTTGATCACCATTGAGTTTTCAGTTCCAGTGAGTAGAAATTTGATGGATTTTTTTCACCATCCATTCTCATCAGGTATAACAAATATAATTCTCTTTCTCCATCCATTTTTTTATTTACATTTTACCTTCTTGTCAGGGTGGAACTCAAGCTTTCTTGCAATGAGGTGAAAAGAAGAGATAGATATAGTATACTGGTGTCACTTGGCCCCAAAACTCTGGATGATCTCTTCCATTTATACAATAAATACCATGGGACCCCACAGGCCTACTATCAATTAGTTGCATGGTAGTCCCACGGCACTACCTTCTGGTTTCGAGCTTCCAGAAGGAATTGAGCTGCTACAAAATATTGTCACAAAATCCCATCTCACTGAGGTTGTCTATACTGAATGGCACTGAGAGACATCCAGCAGAAATAACAGGGATACGCTTCCCCAGTCGTAATTCTCAGCAGAGAGCACCCATCAAGGTGACCAAAGCTGTCTCCATTCCACATCCAGACATGAAGCCAGATTGTAATGCATGCAGAAAATCAGTGTCATCCAGAAACCCCTGGAGTATTAGACACCAGCATATAATTATAGCATAGGGTGGGATCCAGGGTGGTATTTTTAAACATGGGAGTTACAACTGCCTAGGTCCCATCAAGTCAGTTCTCCTCTGTGCTCTTTGATAAACTAGGACAAGAATCTAGCATACATGTAGTGGCTTTCATTTATCCAAAGATCTTGTCTGCATTCTCATTCTGCACTAGTTGGTTCTACCTTATAGCTGGCAAAGCTAGTTGTCAATTGTACCAAAACTATGGAGAAAACCCATTTAATGCAGCAGAAAGAAGACACCAGGGAGCAGGGGCAGGACCAAGAAAACAATATTTAGCTACACTTCTCTCCTTTCCCTCCATCAACATACTTGGCTGGTGTGACTTTGCTTCATAGCTAACATAAGGGATGTTTACACAGAAATTCCCAACTATATACATAAATTCTGCTAATGTAGTTACACTGGGCTTATCTGTTGTTTATGCAATAATGCAGATGTGATATTTTGTGTAACTGTTTACATAATGGAAAACTGCTAAAGTTGCTCTTGTGTTAATTCTATAAATATTGTAGCTATTCCTACAACAGACCTTTGAATACTCAAAGTTTGCCAATGAAATAATTTTTAAATAATAGCATCACACAAGGTGCACAAAATGCTCTGGAACAGTCCTATTTGAATATTATCAATAAAATTTATGATGGAAGAAACTAACTGATTTTCTGATTTATATATTTAAATAAAAGATAATGGCAGCAGACAACTTCTGGTTTCTTTTAGCACAAGCTATTTCTTATGCTGTTTCTTAAGCTTGGTGCTGCATTTTAAGTGTTGTCCTACATAAATTAAACTCAAGATTCTTTTGAAAAAAGAAATCAAGAAGTGCACTATATTAAGGAAATGAACTGCATTTTCTGGTAAATGTACTAAAATCCCCCAAGCTTTGATCAAATGCCAGCTGTTACATCAGTCCTGTTTGTAATCTTGCTTCCTGATCTGTGACCTTGACCTTGTACCATGTCTGTATGTCAAATCTATTTTTGTGATACCTAAAGTATAGGATTTTTACTGCAACTTTTCATTGTTGTTTATTAGAATTTAAAAGCTGAAACAAAAAAATCCATTATTTCTGCAGTAAATATAATGGAGCTTTAAGATGCAGTTCAGTTCAGTTCAAATATTTGAATAAGTGCTTTTCAAATGTGCTTTATGTTTCCTAATGGCATAATACACACTTGTTTTGTTGTCAGGTTTTTTTTCCAAATCTCAGATTGTATTTAGTAGTCAAGTTTGGCTGTGATGCATTTAATTGTAGATTATTATAATCTTTATTCTTCTGTGTACCAGATTTAATTGACCATATTTAAATATTGAAATACACTTAGGTAAGTGGGACCAGAATCTCTACCATGACTTAGAACATCCAGATTCAAATTAAAGTGCAAATCTACAATTTAGTGATGTAGGGATGTAATTCTTTGCTAATTTTCTTTTCAAAGAATACAAGTACTTTTTAAGTTTTCTTCTCACTAGAACAGTGGTACCCAACCTTTTTTTGACCAGGGACTACTCTCCAACATTTGTACCAAAAGGGTTTCAAATCAGTTTTTGGTCAACTTTAGATTTGGTTTGGTTTTTTGATTCAGAAAATTGTATTGGATAGACCACATCAGCTGTAGTTTCTGATACAGAACATATGCCATCCAGTAGTCACCATCTGCTCACCCACAGAAAACTGTATTTAATAATCTAGAGCTGATGTATATCCAATGCAATGGTCAGCTCTGAGGAAAGGAGTGGAAATGAAATGAAATAAATAAAATAAAATAAATAAATAGAAAGGAGGTTCGTGGACCAGATTTTTGTTCACACAGTCAACTGACGGCCCACGACCCACGGGTTGGGAAAACTGCATTAGAAGAAACACACTAGGTGACCTTAATCAAGTCACATTTTCTCAACCTCAACAGAAGGCAAAAGCAAAGCCCCTCTGAACACATTATTCAGGAAAATTCTATGATAGGCTTGGGATAGGCTTATTAGATTTAATAAACAGAGTCCCAGAAGAACTATGGACAGAAGTTCACAGCATTGTTCAGGAGGCAGCAACGAAGTACGTCCCAAAGAAAAAGAAAACCAAGAAGGCAAGATGGTTGTCTGCTGAGACACTCGAAGTAGCCCAAGAAAGAAGGAAGGCGAAAGGAAACAGTGATAGGGGGAGATATGTCCAATTAAATGCACAATTCCAGAGGTTAGCCAGGAGAGACAAGGAACTATTTTTAAACAAGCAATGCATGGAAGTGGAAGAAGACCATAGAATAGGAAGGACAAGAGACCTCTTCCAGAAAATCAGAAACATCGGAGGTAAATTTAAAGCAAAAATGGGCATGATCAAAAACAAAGATGGCAAGGACCCAACAGAAGCTGAAGAGATCAAGAAAAGGTGGTGAGAATATACAGAAGATCTGTATAGGAAGGATAATAATATAGAGGCTAGCTTTGATGGTGTGGTGAATGAATTAGAACCAGACATCCTGAGGAGTGAGGTTGAATGGGCCTTAAGAAACATTGCTAATAACAAGGCAGCAGGAGATGACGGGATCCCAGCTGAGTTGTTTAAAATCTTGAAAGATTATGCTGTCAAGATAATGCATGCCATATGCCAGCAAATATGGAAAACACAAGAATGGCCATCAGATTGGAAAAAATCAATTTACATCCCCATACCCAAAAAGGGAAATGCTAGGAGATACGGGAAAGGGAGGCATAATTTATTTCGGCCTAGGGAAAGAAGAGTTCTTGTAGGTTTAAAACGGCCTCCTGACATAGGAAATTTGGGTGCCCAGGTTGGCGGACCCTCCGATCTGAAAGTGGTGCTGCTGAACGCTAGGTCTGTCAACGGAAAATCAGCGATTATCCAGGATCTTATCCTGGATGAGCGGGCAGACCTGGCGTGCATATCGGAGACCTGGTTGGACGAGGCTGGGGGGGGGGGGTAATCTCACCCAGCTTTGTCCACCAGGTTACACCGTGCAGCACCAACCAAGGTCTGGAGGGTGGGGAGAGGGATTGCATTAATCTACAAGGAGTCCATCCCCCTAACCAGGTGCCCCATCCTGCAGTCAACCCTGTTTGAGTGTGCCCACCTGAGGGTAGGTGGCCGGGACAGTGTAGGGATTCTGTTAGTGTACCAACCACCCCGCTGCACTACAGTCTCCTTGCCTGAGCTAGCCGGGGTGGTCTCAGGCCTGGCATTGGAGTCTCAATGGCTCATTGTGCTGGGGGACTTCTATGTCCATGCCGAGACCACTCTGTCCGGGGCGACTCAGGACTTCATGGCCACCATGGCAACCATGGGGCTGTCCCAATTAGTATCTGGCCCTACCTACAGAGCAGGGCACACACTTGACTTGGTTTTCTGCCAGGGATGGGAGGAAGGTTGAGGTGTGGAGGAGCTCACCATCGCTCTGTTGCCATGGACCGACTATCACCTGATCAGGTTTAGACTTGCTGCGCCCCCTAACCTCCGCAGGGGTGGAGGATCAGCCTGTGGTGCAGGCTGTTGAGCAGCCAGCTGCAGCCAGCTGCAACAATCACTCTGACCAAGAGGTCATGAGTTCGAGGCCAGCTTGGAGCCTGCGTTTGTCTTTGTCTTTGTTCTATGTTAAGGCATTGAATGTTTGCCTTATATGTGTAATGTGATCCACCCTGAGTCCCCTTCGGGGTGAGAAGGGTGGAATATAAATACTGTAAATAAATAAAATGGTCCGCCCCAAGAGACTGGTGGATCCAAATGGATTCCTGACGGCTCTTGGGAGGTTTCCTGCTGCCTCGGCTGGTGATTCTATCAATGCTCTGGTCGATCTCTGGAATAAGGAGGCGGCCAGGGCAATAGACATGATCGCTCCGGAATGTCCCCTCTCAAGTACCCAAGCTAAACCATCTCTTTGGTTCACCGGGGAGTTGGCAGCGATGAAGCGAAAGAAGAGGGAACTAGAGAGCGTGTGGCGCTCAGAGCCGGACGGGCCAAACTGAACACGGCTATGTCTCTACCTCAGGGCATATGCCGCAGCAATTGTTGCTGCAAAGAACTCCTTCTATGCAGCTAATATTGCATCTGCAAAGAACCGTCTGGCGGAGCTGTTCCGAGTAGTCAGAGGTTTGTTATATCCCGTCTCCCAAGACGGGTTCTCTGACAACTCAGCAGCCCACTGTGAAGCATTTGCTCGGTTCTTTGCAGACAAAGACGCTTTGATCCGTTCTAGCTTTGACACCATATTAACGAGGATGTACCTAGAGCATCCGCTTGTCCCATTTTGATGGATTTGTTTCAATTTGTGCAGCCTGAGGATGTGAACAAGGTGCTTGGAGAGGTGAGGGCTACCACATGCATCCTACACCCCTGCCCATCCTGGCTGGTGAGAGAAGCCAGAGGGGGATTGGCTGAGTGGGTGAAGGTGGTGGTGAATGCCTCCCTTCGGGAAGACATATTTTCAGCGAGCCTCAAACTGGCTGTAATCAAACTGCTGTTGAAGAAGCCATCACTGGACCCCACTCAATTGGACAGCTATTGGCCTATTTTCAATCTCCCCTTTTTGGGCAAGGTCGTGGATCATGTGGTGGCTGCACAACTCCAGGCATTCTTGGTAGACACTGATTATCTAGATCCAACACAGTCTGGATTCAGGCCGGGGAATGGTACCAAGACAGCCATGGTCGCCTTAGTAGATGTTCTACACCATGAGCTGGACAGGGGGAGTGTGTCCCTGCTTGTTCTGCTGGACCTCTCAGCGGCCTTTGATACTGTTGATCATGGTATCCTTCTGGGACGCCTCGCGGGAATGGGACTTGGAGGTACTGTTCTGCAGTGGCTCCGCTCATTCCTGGAGGGTCGGTCCCAGATGGTGTCACTGGGGGACACCTGCTTGGCGTCACAACCATTGTCTTCTGGGGTCCCGCAGGGGTCAGTATTGTTCCCCATGTTGTTTAACATCTACATGAAGCCGCTGGGAGAGATCATCCGGAGTTTCGGGGTTCGGTGTCATCTGTATGCAGATGATGTCCAGCTCTGTCACTCCTTCCCACCTGTCACTAAGGAGGCTGTCCAGGTCCTGAACCGGTGTCTGGCCGCTGTGTCGGACTGGATGAGGGCGAACAAATTGAAACTCAATCCAGACAAGATGGAGGTCCTCCTGTTCAGTCGTAAGGCTGAACAGGGTACAGGGTTGCAACCTGTGTTGGATGGGGTCACACTCCCCCTGAAGACACAGGTTCGCAATCTGGGGGTTCTCCTGGACTCATCGCTGAGCCTTGTGTGCCACCTGCACCCGTACCTTGGGAAGTCGGACTTGGCCATGGTGGTCCATGCTCTGGTTACATCCCGCTTGGACTACTGCAACGCTCTCTATGTGGGGTTGCCTTTGAAGATGGCCTAGAAGCTTCAACTAGTTAAACGTGCAGCAGCAAGATAAATAACTGGAGCGGCATACAGGAAGCGTGCCACCCCCCTGCTAAGCCAGCTCCACTGGCTGCCAATATGCTACCGAGCCCAATTCGAAGTGCTGGTTTTGACCTATAAAGCACTAAACGGTTCTGGTCCAAACTACTTGTCCGAATGTATCTCCTCCTATGAACCAACTAGGGTGTTAAGATCATCTGGAGAGGCCCTGCTCTCGGTCTCACCTGCCTTGCAGGCACGGCTGGTGGGAACGAGGGACAGGGCCTTCTCGTTGGTGGCTCCCTGGCTGTGGAATGCCCTCCCCAGTAATGTTCGACAAGCTCCGACTCTCCTAGGTTTCAGGAAAACTGTGAAGACAAGTCTATGTACTCAAGCGTTTGAGGAGTAACATCTGAGGTTGATATGACGTGAATCAAGGTGTGCGCGAGGGTGTTAGTGGATGAACTTAACTATATATGCATTTTAAATTTTATAATTCATGGTTTAATAGAGTTTAATTAGAGTTTTAATTAATGCGGTACTGTTTTATTGTTTATGGATTCTGTTACTGTTTTATTGAATGTATTTTGGGCAATATAATTGCAGACTGTTGTAAGCCGCCCTGAGTCCCTCCGGGTGAGAAGGGAGGGGGAAAAGTGATGTAAATAAATGTAAATAAAAACAAAGAATGCTCAAACTTCTGTACAGTGGCTCTTACTTCCCATGCCAGTAAGGTAATGTTCAAGATCCTGCAAGGCAGACTCCAGCAATACATGGAGCGAGAGTTGCCAGATGTACAAGCTGGGTTTAGAAAAGGCAGAGGAACAAGAGACCAAATTGCCAATATCCGCTGGATAATGGAGGAAGCCAGGGAGTTTCAGAAAAACATCTATTTCTGCTTTATCGACTATTCCAAAGCCTTTGAGTGTGTGGATCACAATAAACTGTGGCATGTTCTTGGTGGTATGGGGATACCAAGTCACCTTGTGTGTCTTCTGAGAAATCTGTATAAAGATTGGGAAAGGAGTGCGGCAGGGCTGCATACTTTCACCCTACCTATTCAACTAGTATGCAGAACACATCATGCAATGTGCGGGGCTTGACAAATCCAAGGCCGGAGTTAAAATTGCTGGAAGAAACATTAACAACCTTAGATATGCAGATGATACCACTCTGATGGCTGAAAGTGAGGAGGAACTGAGGAGCCTTATCACCAAGGTGAAAGAAGAAAGTGCAAAAGCCGGGCTGCATTTAAACATCAAGAAAACCAAGATCATGGCAACCAGACTGATTGATGACTGGCAAATAGAGGGAGAAAACTGTGAAGGCAGTGACAGACTTTATTTTTCCAGGTGCGAAGATCACTGCAGATGCATCAAGGTCAAATATAATTCATGACGGGATGAGGGACTGCTTTCTCTTGTATGGATGTTGCTTATCTCCAGTCCTTAATGTTGATTAAGGGGGAAGGGGTTCTACTTATTTTGGTGCAGACTACTGAAATCATGTTCTCATTCAAATTAGGAGTGTTGCCAGTGTTGGATGTCTCAAACATCAGCTGAAAACCTGTTTTCCAGGGATTTTCCTGTTCATTTTCCTAGTTGTTAACTTTTGTCATTTCCCCTGTTTTATAATGATTAACGAATAATTTTATGGACTTGACTTTTTATTGTTTTATTAGTAATCATTTAGCATCAGAGCAATGTCTGTAGTATAATTCTGTAGATGTGGAACTGCAAGATTATTCCACATTTATATCAGCTTGTATATGCAAAATACCCTGTTTATCAAGACAAAACAGTGTCATAAGTTAATAATTGCAGAGGGGATTTTTTTAAAGTATCCTACATGGTCATTACATTGATCAGAAAAGTAGATCACCTTTGTAAACAGTCCTGCACTCAGAGTAAATTCATAATAAGCTCTTAATGGTTACAATTATATGAATTGGACCAATTGATTTATTATTGTGTGAGCCTTCAACTTGTTTCTGATTTGTGGTATTCCTATACTAAATCTATCACAGGTTGCCTTGACAAGATGTGATGGGGGAGGGGGGGGAGGGGTTACCTTTGCCTTCCTTTGAGGTTGAAAGAATCTGATTTGCCCATTTGGCCAAGCAGGGATTCAAATCCTCATCTCCAAAGTCATAATTCTTTTTTATCATTAAAAATTTTCTAATATATTTTAAAAGAAAATATATACAGTAGAGTCTCACTTATCCAACATAAATGGGCCGGCAGAACGTTGGATAAGCAAAAATGTTGGATAATAAGGAGGGATTAAGGAAAAGCCTATTAAACATCAATTTATGTTATGATTTTACAAATTAAGCACCAAAACATCCTGTTTTACAACAAATCAACAGAAAAAGCAGTTCAGTACACGGTAACGTTATGTAGTAATTACTGTATTTATGAATTTAGCACCAAAACATTGCAGTGTGTTGAAAACATTGACTACAAAAACATTGACTACTAACACATTGACTGCAAATAAAGATAGAATTGCATAAGGTGAACTTGCAATAACAACATTGTCAAAAATTAAATCCATAAAGAGTTCAGTCCTTGCTGCCCAGAGAATCAGTTGTGGATCCAGGTGGGAGGCAGATTGCGTTGGATAATCCAGAACGTTGGATAAGCAAATGTTGGATAAGTGAGACTCTACAGTATATGAAGAAAAACAGAAGTAAATTTTACATCGTCTTTAAACTTTATTAACAATTGTCTCAGCATACCAAGAGGGTAGAGAAGAAAAATCTATGATCCTTCTTAATATTTCAATTTTTCAGTGTCCAGTAGAACACACAAGGCATACCATCCTTTCCTCTTTTTTTAAAGGAAATCGCATGTGAGCAGCAAGCTATAACTAGGGTACAAACTTGCTCAATCCAAGAGCTTTCCAATTAAATTTTGAACTGGAAATGTTCTGCTGCTTGGGATCTTAGAAATCTCATTTATTTATTAACATTAATTTTGTTTTGATATTATCTTTATTGGAAACTTTTATTGGAAACTTTTAATATATGTGACAGTTCATTAGTGTGCATTTTCTTTATTCTAATTATGATTTTGATATGATATTATCTGTGCAATCTTGTACAGTTTTACTCAGAAAGTGATAGCATGGAACACAAATGTTTTACTGCCTATTTAAATTTTAATCTAAGACTAAGAGGGTGGGGGAATTTAAAAGAAAAGAAGCAAACCCTGAAGAGCATTCAATAGCAGACATAAAAGGTGCATTTCAGGATGCTCAAAAATTGTTTGTTGGTAGAAAAGTCGGCATTTTCATTTGTCCAGTAAATGATTCAAGAGTTTTTGGTTATAAACTTCTAACATTTGATTCTGAGTAAAACCTTGAAGAAGGTTGTGAGAATACACATACTTAAAAATACTTTCAGCTTTTCTACCAATAAATAACTATATTTTTATCATCTTGAGAAATGCCTTTTGTTTTTTCTGAATTTTTTAAAACAGGCTGATATGAAAAAATATGTGCCCATACATATATGTGTTTCATACCAACTCTCACCTGAGAAAAATATAAAATAATACAATTGTTTTTTTTCCATTTTATTAAAACTATTCAGTTTGCCCAGTTAATTTGTATTGTGCTCCTTCATTATGGTATTACTGTTACAAGTTATTTGTAAAAGGAAAAAAAAGTCTCTACATAAAATTTAATGTGAATTGTGTTGAATTATGGTCGCTGCTGAATTATAGTGACTATTACAATTCATCACCTATTGCACTTGACTCACAATTGAAGTATGTTTGCTGTTAATCATGTAATGACTGGGTGATACTAATTTGTTGAAAGTAACCTTAAGTAAAAACTGATTATCACCAGTATGAAAGTATTTGACCATTTTAAACTTTGATTATTTTAGCAACTCTTGGTGCTGAACAACAGAAGAGTATCATACATGAGTAACCCTTTCAGATATCATATGTGAATTCATTATGGGGTCAGCAATTTTAGATATCAAGAGGAATGCCCTTAGTTTTTCTTGGAACTTACATGCCAGTAGAATGACTTGTCTCATTTCCTTTGTTAAAGTGATTGACAATGCTTGGATTCTTTAAATATTGTTTTGAATTAGTGCTTAGGCATGACACATGTCAATCTAATATGTTAACACCTTAAATATTCATTACTTGTTTTAAAATTGTACAATACATAGTTTTACAGAATATTTTGAAAATAGTGTGGTAATGTATCAGATCTAATCTGTGCAAATTTACTATAATATACATATAGGAAATGTATATACACATCATGTTTTGAAAGCTGGAAGCACATCAAGAGAAGGATATTCACTTCTTTATAGTATTACAGAACCTTCTGTTGCCAGAATCTTGTTGGTTCACTATGCTAGCAGTCACACAATAATAGTGATGACTTCAAGTGTTCCATTTCTTCAGGAATTTGATTAGTGTTGGGCAAATTTCTTTTGCTTTTATTTTTTATTCTTTAAGGGAAAATATGTTGAATGTTTGATGAACTGCTGTTGTGGGATGCATGAGATTTCTCCTCCACTGTAACCTTTCCTAAACAGAGAGAATGGCATTGTAGACAGTCTTCTACATTTATGGGTTTCCCTTTAGAAAATTTAATTATTCATGGATTAGATCAATTTGATCTCTGTAGGAATCACTAAATCCCTCAAGTGCAACTGTGTGGTCAAAAGACACCAGAAAGTGACCATAGCATCACACAGGAGGACCTTCATAGAGAGGTGTTTTCCTAGTTTAAAAATAATAACCTATTTTATTTGTGTTTTCCACTTTTGCATGTGTCCTGTGCCCCTAACACTGGAAGCCCTAACACCAGTAACTAGAATCTAACACTCTATAGTTCTAGAACTGGATTAAGGTCTAGTCACTGTTGAGGACAGGGAATTCTTTCATTGTTGACATTCAATAGAATGTTTTCTGTCATTGTCATTAAGTAAAGCTGCTGCTAGGACATGTTACAGAACAGGGATAGGAAATGTTGCCTTACTGTTAGACCTGAACACACATCACTAGCTGTATTAGCTAGGGTATATCAGAGAACTGAAGTTAAAAAACATTTTTTTAGTGACATAAGTTGCTACCTGTATTATAGAGGTAAAGAAAATGTAATATGAGAGAAGAGTTTAGGAAGATTTACCATAAAAAATATTGTATATACAATTGTATATACACCTCTTTTTATCTACTTGAATTCAGCATAACAAATCTATGTTGTACTTATCTAATATATTTTTCTTCTTTCATAGGAATCAAGCATGTGTAATATGATAAAAAAAGACTGAAGAAAGAAATGCTCTGTTGCAGAAGATTGTGGAATGATAAAAATATTGCTAAGACATTTTAAACAGTGTTTCTGGATTTTCTACATAAACACATATGCCTATTACTGCAGAGATGGATAAAAAAGGAACTTCAGATATTCCACAAATGTTTAATGGAAGAGTCATCCAAGATCCTTCGCACCTGTTTTGCATCATGTATTGTAGAGTGCTGTAAAGCTTTCTTGTTAAGCTGAATCTCTGCTCACTTTCAACAGATTAGACCTTATAAGCTAATAAAAAGGGAACTGCTGTCGATACTTGTATTGAACATGACTCATGGAGAAGAGCTTGTCTCTGAGATGCACCAGGATTCTGTTGTTCTAACTTACCTAGAGGGATTACTAATGCATCAAGCAGCAGGAGGCTCGGGTTCGATGGTTGACAAAAATCCTATTGGGCCTGTTGCAGAGGATCAAAATTGCAAGGTTTCTGGAAATACATCTCCCAGCTGTCAGAGAGATGGTCCAGTTCCTAACACAAATATATATCGAAGTTCTGGCATGCTGCATCACAAAAAGGCAAGGCTGCTACAATCTTCTGAAGACTGGAATGCTGCAAAGAGAAGACGGTTGTCTGATTCTATTGTGGATTTAAATGGGAAAAAAGAAGCTTTGTTAGCTGGCATGGTTGAAAATGTGCCCAAAGGCAAACAAGATAGCACATTACTAGCTTCTTTGCTTCAGTCATTCAGCTCTAGGCTGCAGAGTGTTGCTTTGTCACAACAGATTAGGCAGAGCCTAAAGGAGCAAGGATATTCCCTCAGCCATGATTCTCTGCAAGTTGAGAAAGACTTACGGTGCTATGGTGTTGCATCCAGTCACTTGAAGACACTACTGAAGAAGAGCAAAGCAAAAGATGAAAAGCTGGAGACAGGTCTACCTGAGGTAACAGCAAATGTGGTTAAAGATCGTTTTATAGAGTCTTCTCACACAGCACAGAGTAGTGGTCCAAAAGTGATGAATGAGTCACTGTCTTGTGCTGCAAGATTGCAAGCTGTTGCAAGCATGGTGGAAAAAAGGTCTAGCCCTGCTACATCTCCTAAACCCAGTGTGGCTTGTAGTCAGCTTGCTCTGCTTCTTTCAAGTGAAGCACACTTGCAGCAGTACTCCAGAGAACATGCTCTTAAAGCACAAAATGCAAGTCAGGTTGCAAGTGAGAGACTTGCTGCTATGGCAAGATTAAAAGAAAGTGTTCCAAAAGATGTTGGCCATTTCAAACTGTCAAAAGGAATGGAAAGCCACCTGAATGGACAGGTGAGATCTTCAACCAAATCAGTACCCAATAAAAGCAATATGACACATTTTCAGAGTTCTGTGGGGATAACCCATTCACCTCCCAGAAGCATAAGCTACAAAGGAACAATGGAAAAAAATCATTTCAAACCACCTACCAACAGTAGTTTACTTCTGCATCTCCTTAAAAATCACAATGCTACTAAGCAGGTTAAGGGATATGAACACAATGACAGATCAAGTGTTTTTGAGGAGGGTAGTACACCAACTACTGTTGATGAGTACTCTGACAACAATCCAAGTTTTACAGAAGATGACAGCAGTGATGATGAAAGTTCTCATTCTACTTGTCTTCCCATAGATTTATCTTTCAAACAGAAAAACAGTGCTTCAGATTCTGGGCCACCATCCTCTCTAGACAATTTAACACAATCCTTAATTCATAACTGGGATTCAAAAGTGCCGGGTCTAGAAAATACAGAAGAGAAAGATCCACCTAAAACTGCCAAACTAAATCCACATCAGAAAGTAACTTTACTTCAGCTATTACTTGGCCATAAAAATGAAGACACTATAGAGAAACTTCCAGAAACTGAAGGAATGTTAGTTACAACTGATGTGGCAAAATTTAATTTACCAGCAGGTAACAGAACTCCTGTGACTGACTGCATTAACACAAGTCGAAATACTCCAGTAAACACTCCCCCTTTGTTAGCTTCTACAAAAGCAGATTCACCCATCAACCTTTCACATCATTCTCCCTTATTGATCAAACATAATTCATCACCATACACTTGCATCATACAGCCTGAAAGAGTCATTAATCCAGCTTCTAAACACTTGATGGATCTCACGATCCAGAAGGAACTTCAAGGAAGTAAGCAGAACAGAAAAGAAACGCCGCAAGCGTCGTCATCTTTTAGTGCAAGTAAACTTCTGCAAAACTTAGCTCAATGTGGGATGCAGTCTTCAGTGTCTGTAGATGAGCAAAGGCAATCAAGCAAACAAGTAATGACTCTAAACACAGAGAAACCAATAGGTTTGATAGATGGACTAAATAGCTCCATGCTTACTAACACATCCAGTACATTTGAAGAAAACACAATAGTAAGCAACCAACCTCTACCAGCAGAACAAAAAATTCCTAGTTCAGAAATCCAGAATCTCCTTGAGAGGCGTACAGTCCTCCAATTGCTTCTAGGAACTTCCAACAAAGGTATGAGTGAAACAAAAGAGACTATGCTATCAAAAGAGGAGGGTTTACAAAACCCAACAGAAAAGACTTTGAATGAACAAATATTAACTGTAAAAGTAAAATCTGAACCTTCAGAGGAATTAAATGCCCTTCAGAATACAAATGCACAACAAACAAGGGGCAATGTTCATAAGAAAATTCATGGACTAGGTCGTTCATTAGAAAGAAACACACCTACTTCCCCAACATCAGAAGAACCTAGACCTAACCCTTTGTTACCTCAAGATTTTTCCTTTTCAAAAAATGGTTTATTGAGCCGACTGCTTCGACAGAATCAAGATAACTACTCTGTAGATGATGTAGACAGAAATCACAGAAACAATGAACAGACATCTGTGGACTCAAAAAGTCACAGCACCATCCCAAAGAAGAGAAAGCTTCATTGTGAACCCTGTGAGAGTCCTTTAAAAATAGTAAAATGTAACAGAAGTAATGTATCTGAAACTGCAGGCAATCATAAGTCTTCTCCAGATGTGATGTATGGGGCTGCTCTTAAACAGAAAGAATTGAAATTTAGCAGAACTGACCTTGAATTAAAATATTCTTCAGGTTATGGTTCAAATAATGAAAGTGAATCTAGAAGTTGGTCTAGAGAAAGCAAAGGGTTTAATGTGTTGAAACAACTCCTTCTGTCAGAAAACTGTGAAAAAGACATGTCTCAGCGTAGGAATAATTCAGCAGTGATTGATGGCAGAAAGAAAGCAAACAAAAACAATATAACAAATAATAACAAAGGTGAATCCAGTGTTTCTTCATTGCATACACTTGTGGGGAATCCTGGGCAACAAACCAATTGTCTGGATCACCAAGCATTTCAATATTCAGTTGCAGTGAAGAGTCCTGCCAGTTCTCCCTTCTCTGATCAACTGGGAGGCACGGTATCATCACACCCTGAATGTGACCAATATAGTGTTTGCCCTGTACCTAATGAAAGGGGGCCCATAAAATGGATCATCACAGATTCAGACAAGAATGAACATGGCAGAGATTCCCCAAGATTGACCAAAACTAATCCAATATTATATTATATGTTACAGAAGGGGGGGAGTTCTGTTAATATTCAGGAAGCACATAGCAAAGATTCTTGGAGTGAAACATCATTTACAGAAAATTCATCAGCTGCCACAATCAAGAGAGAACTATCACCTGTGGTAGAATGTAGAATGCCATTTCATGCGGTGAGACATGCATATAATAACCATTCAAGTAACAGGGTGTCACTTCAACACAATGTGAATGGAGATGTATATGGACTCTTAGAGAAAGTGTTAACGATTAAAAAAGAACCAGAGTAAATTATAGTCATATAATGTGTTTACAGGCAGGTTGGAATCTTTACTTTCAAAAACAATGTTGTATAAATCTAGCATGATTTGAGAAACGCATGGTATAAGTGAAACATGTTTTTGTTTGATGAACTTTGTGGCTAATATTTAAATACATGTTGCTTTCTTCTCCTTTTTGTACTTTTCTTTTTGGCTTTAAAGGAGAATTATCACAATTTTTCGTTAATTATATAACTTGTAACTGGAGATGTTGGTCTCTCTTGCACATAATTTTCCTGATGTAGTAACTGCTGCCAATATTCCTTCTACACTGGCCATAGTATCAAGAATCTGGCTAATGTGTTCAGCTTCAAGGTATGTTTCAAAATCATGCAAGTAAAGGGACAAAAACCTCCTAATGTGTCATGTGTATGGCTGTTAAACATGGCAGAAAATTGAACCATCTAGGCAGAATTCTTTAAATTATTTGATTGATATAGGAATATTTATAGAGGCAGAAGCAACTACATTGGGAAATTGCATCTAAAGAGGATCTTATTTGGAACTACTGGTATTACGCATGTAATGCAATGTAATATCCAGCCTACACTGGTATTTTGCACCATTGTATCCTGCTATGTAATATATTTTCCTTTTTAAAAAAATCTGGGCACTGGGGCAGTATAATTTTGTGCTTTTCAAAATTTTATGAAATGTGAAGAATTTTTTTACAGATACATAAATGGATCACTTAGACCAAGACATTTGTTTATTGTATTTGTAATCTCCATTAGTGTCAACTAGAGAAGTGGACAGAAATGAAATTTATAGTGCTTCCAAATGGCTTTTAATTATGTTTTGATATCTGAGAGAACCACAAGTAGAATCTCTTTTCTCTAGTTGCATTTGGAGGATGCCTTCCCTAGATACTCACTTGGAATAAAAACTAGGTGATGACTTTACATTTTTTTTATAATACTGGGTTTCCAAAATGCTGTCAGTTTTTAAAAAGTTTTATTATCCACATTTATGCGTTGGTTCAAGTAAACACAGCAAGGTCATCTCATGAGATTAATACAGGAAGATAGAATTTTCCAGAACTACTGCTGATTTATGTTAAGAAAGAGAAAAAATAATAATAGAAGAATAGTCATTTCTCATCAATCCATGCATGTTTAAAATATGAGCACTAATAAAGAATGGAACATTATTTATGTTGCTGATCTGTCGATGTAATTGTAAAAACATCAGTTAATCTGTAAACTGTTCGCTTATTAATTTATTAGCCTTTACCATACCAGACTTAAAAAGAGTGGTATAAATTGAAAAAGTGGAATGAATCAAATGACAGCTTTAAAACTGGAATGCATTTAATAACAATATAGTTATTAGTTGTGTCATGCACCTCTCTCTCTCTCTCTGTTTATCACTGGACACATGCATTTACTTTTCACACCATTGACTTGGCTTTTCATAGACAAATAGACTTTTTTAGCATTCTACCAAGAAATTTTTGCTACTCTTGCTCAAATTACCATGCCACCTTCAAAATACAAATGATCTTTCTGAGTACAATACTTTGCATTTGCTTTGAGTTCTATTTTAAGTAAAGTTCTATCTACTGCAATAACTTGAAACATGTAGCATTCTGATTCAGAATTATCAACTCTGTTGAACTCTGAACATTCAGAAGTTGTGATAGTTAATTGTAAATGAGAAGGGCTAAATTTGGTGGTAGCAGTGAAACTACCTACCCCCTACATCACCTTAAAACTAGCTCAGACCTACTGAACTAAGGAGGAAAAGATTTCCCTTGCCAATCCACTGGATCCTGCTCTTAAGACAGAGGAACACTATCATTTTTCTTTTTCTGTATAATTTTCCTGGAGACATAGAGATCTCATTCAGAAGTTGTCTCAAGTCAAAGTTGACTTGGCGACAGTTAACAATATAGTGGATGGCACTAAGTCTCAGTTTCTGAGCTCAATATATGTCCTTTGTACTGAGCAATTTATTCTAATCTTACCCAAGTCTTCCATTGATGTTTAGCATTTTTGAGAAACCATAAAAGGCCAGTACAACCCATCTCATGGAGAGATTTAATGATAGGGAAAGCAGATTATCACTAACAAGAAGGGCCTTTCTCGCCCCAGCAAAGCTGGGGTGAGGGAGGAATTTGCCGCCTCCACCACTGAAGAGACTTTTTGAAAGTAGTCCCTCTGGGACTACTTTCGGAGGGGAGGCTGGAGCCAGGTGAGGCCCACTGCCCTCCTCAGTCTTGAAAAATTATGAAGGAGATGCATATTTTAATTAAATATAATTTTAACTTCCATTATGAGTCAGGTTTCAGTTGTATCTCATTTGAGATACAGCTCAATAAACCTTTTTGGAATAAAATTCCACTTAATTATGTAAGACTTAATTTTGAGTAATTACATATAAGATTTGTGCTGTTCAAGTATTTATTTTAGCTTTTAGAAATAGCCAATGACAACTCAGATGTCATTAATTCAAATGATTTCAGAATTTTCTTAATGATGTTGAATCCCTTTTTTGCCTCACATTAACCGCTAGAGAAGGGTATACTTGTTCCATTATAAAGTTGCCTACAAAATATTGTTTTGTTATTTTAGTAGTAGTAGTATTCAAATAATTTATGTGTGTATGGGTGGGTGTTGTGAACCAGAAACTGTGAAATTGTAACCTATGGAAAGGACCATGCTTCAATCTTTATATAAAAAATCTAGTAAAATTTGGCATAAATATTGCTTAAAACCTCGTGTATTGCAATCCATAGTCATTCCACTCCTGTACTTCTGCATGTGTTAATGTCACAACAAATCTTTGTTACTTTACACAGTTTAAACATAATCATACAGTGTGCATTTCTGTACTTTAAACATAAAAATGGTCCAGAGGATTGTAGTCCATTTATCAAAGAAAGCAAGGAGAAACTCCCATTATTAATATGATCATACATATTCCATTAGATGTTCTCTAGACAAATATTTAAGTGCTTACTGACAAAACAGTATTGTTCCACATAAGCAATCATTTTTATAGTACCAGAGGTTGGTGTGTCCCATTCTAAATGTTACCTTCATTGACATAATCAAAATTCTCAAAATTGGGTAGTAAATAAGATTTTAATCAAAAAGTTTTACATATATCTCAGTCAGCTGCCTTACCCACGTGGCCAGTAAAAGCCAGCCATGCAACAAAGGGTAAGCCAAGCACTGCAGTAGCTTGTTTGCAATCATCGTACACAGCTCTGAATATGAAGCATGCACTATTATCTCACTTCAACTGTTCCAGCTCCATCCTATGTTATCCTGGGATTTGCAGATTAGAAAGTAGTATTTCAAATTCTAGTGCCTCCAAAAACTATAGCTTCCAGGATTCCATAGAATGCAACCATAGTAGGTAAAATGGAATAATAATGTGAATTGATAAATCATCCAAGTAACATGTGCTACAGAATCAAAGTATACATGATAACATGTCCCTTTAGTTAAACCTAGATTTGCTTCAATATAGTCACCACCAGTTTCTCCCAAGTTTTCTCCTTTTCGCCTGTGCATTAAAGTCATCTTAGAAGGAGAGAAATACTAAGCAACGGACTTCAGAAGAAAGTGAGCTGATGAACTAGGGATTTCCCCCCACATTTCTTCTGTTTATATCAAGATTTGTTATATTTTCTGGTTTTTATGTGACTGTCTCAGGTAACTTGAGTCAGAATTTGACAATAAGATTTATAGAAAAAAGCAGTTTACATTGTGATCTAAAAGAGGAGTAACATGGATCTTGGGATAGAGAACAACATTTCTATCTCATTTTTCTGCCATTTTATAAAAGCATACACTAGAACTTCAGAATAAAATTTAAATTTAGGACCATGTAATAAACTAGTGGAGATTACTTAAACCTACATTCGGATTCACAGAAAATACACCCTATTGAGCACAATGGGTCTTATGTCTATCTACATAGTTAGTTATGCACTGGATGGGGCTGCACACCTGGAAACCTATGCATACTTTCTGAGACTAAATGCTTTTGAATTCACTGGAATTTCTTCTGAGTAAATGTGTTTAGGATTATTCTAAAATATCGGTCCATTTTTGAAGATAGAAACAATAGTTTGAATGGAAAATCAGCCATGTGTTTACTTCTTAAACAGTATATATTTTTTAAAAAATCTAGATTATAAAGTGTTTAATTTACATTTTTTCCAAGATACATTCTTTTATTTTCCCCACCACACATCAATCAAATGTGATAATGCTATCATGTATGACAGCAAAATATTGCCAGTTTAGTTTCTACTGCATTTTAGTAGAATGAACTGGTTAGTTATATTTTATATATACTTTATATATATGTAAAGTATGTATGTATGTATATGTATACATTTGTAAATATGTAGACTTGTTACACATACATGTCAAAATTGGTTTTTAAAAAAAGTGATGTAAATAGTGGTTTCTTTAATGAAAAGTACCTATTTTGTATTCTATATAATGCAAAAGATTAAACCTTTTACTCTTTTTGTTATGTATATTCTATGTATTAAATGTAAATATGATCACATAGGTTTAAATTTTTGCATGTATGTATACAGTTGCAAGTCTGGAAGAATGTATAAAAACATTTTATTTAAAATTGTAATTACTTGCTGCATGAAAAATGCATGGGGGACCCTGTGCATCTCTGCAATGGCAAAAATGTCTTAAGTCAAACAAAATGTTTATCAAACACAACTGTTTCTGGACATGACTTCTGCTGTGGTATTTTAGCTTTGTGAAAGAATGTGCTTCAAATGAAAGGGTCTGGGGAAAAAACAGCTTTTTTAAAAAAACAAACAAACATAAAGAGCACCTCCCTTCTGCCAGCCACAAACATCATTAACTTTTTGATTCCATTTCAAACTGCTGAGATCTGTTATAGTTTTGTCAGTGTAATATCAGTTTTCATTGCCATAAAGAAGAATTCTGGGGTTTATGCAATCTTTTTTGTTGTGGAGTTTTCACTAATTTAATGGCTCTCATTTTTATTAGAAAATGATTTATTCATGTGATGTCATAATACTGTACATACTGCAGTGTGAAGGTTTTTTTTTTATTCTTTCAGTGTTTACTTCCTGCAGAAAATTTGAATAAATGAGAAAAATGCATTGAATGAGTAGTTTTAATCTGTTTATTGTACAACTTTCTATTTGCGGTGCAAATGCTATCTTTATCCGAGATCCCATTGGTTGTGACAGATCCTCCAGCAATCTTATAAAAGCACTTTCTATCTATGGTTAATATGAATACATAGAGTTGAGTAGCTCTATGCAGTGTGCCGAAGAATCAAGAGCACACAAACAACTCTTATGTCCTTCTATATATAATCAAATTGAGTCTACAGATTGTCTGACTTGGACCTGAATCAATGTTTATTTAGCAATGTGATTCTTTAATTGCAACCTTGTGATGTGTTCACTGGAGGTGATCTGCTTCGTAGAAGGGCGTGGGGAACCCGGCACCCCATGCTTCGCATTGCCTGGCTCCAGCTGAGGGTGTTTGGATGGGGAGAAGCATGAGCATGCATGGAGCGTGTAGCTTCCCCCTATGGATTGTAATGGCAACACGGGAACTCTCCATGCAGCGGCTCCACCCTCCTTCACTCATGGAGCTGTGCCGGTGTCATCTGATGGGAGCCGGCTAGGTCGATGGCACATGCAGCCAAATGTAGCTCTGTGTGAAGGGGTTGTTGGTGGCTGATCTTCCTTTCTCTTGCTTTGAGGCATTGAGAGGAATCCAAATCCAGTTCAGGAGAGTAGGAGAGACTATATTCTAAATCTTGGAAGTCTTATGTGCTCCAGAGGGAGAATGGGAATACCAAAATCCACAGTACATACAAAAAGACAGAAAACAAGGGTCATGTGTGGCAGAGTAAATTATATGTTGTTTTAGTTTATATAGTCTAACTCTTAAGGTTTTAAAAAGCTGTATGAATGTCTGAATCACATTTTTAAACTGTGCAATAATAGGATGTTCTTAGTGGGACACAGATAAATCACTAATGTGAAATGCAGAATGGCAAACAATGATAAATTGGGTCATCCCAACACTATCCTAACAGCACAGAGCACCACTACATAAAGCCAGCTTTAGAACAAAGATCTAAAACATTAAGAACAATTCTTGGAATAACTGAGGATAAAATGGTCTTCACCTGGCTCTGAAAACTGTAACAGAAAAGGTGAGAATTTGGTTTGCTTGCTTTTTTTTATAAGAAGAAAGGGCACTTTGCTCACCCTTGATCTGATATTTACTACCACAGCGTTCTTGGCTCTTTGCCTTTTTACCCACTGTTCACCTAAGGGGTTGCAGTGGCTATGAAAATTAAGAACTTAAAAGTCCCCAGCTGCAACCACTGACCTTCATATCTATTTTCTCTTTTATTACTGAGCATGGCAAAATAAAAAACAGTGACAGTTATTTTCCTCCCAAATTAGTGTTGCTTTTGAGAGAATGTAGGCCCAAAGCATATCAGTAAATCCTCAGAAAATGCAACAGAAGGTGAAAGAACCAAGGGAAATATACTTGTTTTACTATAGCATTTTATAATCAACCAAACGAACAAATCGACATGGTGTGACAAGGTAATATAGTGGAGGGGATCTTGGGGAAATGCTCTTAAACTACAAAGGATTAGGCTGTAATTTAGTTTCCTTTCAAAATTGTGTTCCTATATTTTCAATGAGATTTAACTCCAAATAACTTCGCCTGGGTTGAACCAAACAATGCATTCAAGCATGACATAAAACAGTTCTCTTATAGCTACATTCATATCTCTTTGTGGGTTCAATATGGCCCTTGGAATTTCAGTGGTCTGGGAAAAAAATCTCCAAAATTGTAAAAAAAACCCAAACTTTTTGAGTCTCTATAATGTGATTGCAGGAGATACCTGGCCAAAACCAACCAGTGCCTCCCTCTCCATTCTGGATGGCTACCAGAAATGATGTCCTGTCCAGTTGCTGGAAAAATTTTTATTTAAATTCAAATGGCAAATTAAACCCAGCATTTCCAGTTCCTGTGATCTGAAGAATGGCATACCTCTGCCTCCAATCACCATCACCAAAAGTAGAATACAACAATAACAATAGCTAATTATTTTGTGTCTCTTCATGCACCCAACACTCTGTTATCTGAGGAGCCTGTCTCATTCTGTGTGTGGCTAGAGCTGCCATTTCTCAAGTACACACTGTGTCTGTTGCACATCAATGTGAACAGCCACTCATTTCATTGCCCATGCAACCCTACTGTGTAATCCTAGGTATGTTGCTCTTTTACAGTATGGCATACTGAACCCAAAGAGAAAGGTGTCTGCTGCCTGCACACCAAAACACATCTCAGTGGGTAGATTGAGAACATGACTTATACATGTTTGAAGTCAAAGATTATATGAGGTGTGGAGAACAAAGCATATGAGGAAAGGTTAAAAACTTGCAGAGCTGTTTGGCAAAATGTAGACTGAAGTGTGACATTACACTAAACAGTTAAAAAGCTGTCACAGAAAGGAGGGGAGAAGTTTCTTCTACCCCAGAGGGTAGAACCATATCTAATTGTTTTAGATTACAGAAGAAGAGAATTCACCATTACCAGGAAGTTATGGACAGGAAGAGCAACTAATTCCCCATGAGAGATCAGCCTCTTTGTAGGGTGAATAAGCTACATGCTAGTCATAGCCTAGCAGCTGGAGATACTTTACTTAAGAGAAGATTGCACATGATACCATGTGCTCCATCCAAATCTTGGATCTATGACTCTAAGAGTATATCTCAATGGATAAATCCAGAACATATCTATAAAGGTATCAATAATACTTTTCAGTGGAGGTAACTATTAAGTTAAATACTGAACAGGAGAAGAAACTGATGATCTGTGGAGAAAGTGCCTAAAATTACCTCATGCTGTATTCCAAACAATATTTTAAAGAAACTACTAAAATAATATTTTGAAATACATTTATCTATCAGGTTCCTTCCTGTGGGATATGATTTAAACACCAGTAGAGGAAAACATTACTGCTTTGCTTCACCTTGATAATCAAAAAGGAGCTTAGGGAATTTCACAGATTTGGAAACACACCTTGATAGAAGCATATAAATGAACTTGTACCCCTGTCATATTAAAGGAGTTTATTGCTCTTCGGGGAAGGCTTAATACTCTGTTAATTGAGAAGGCGGAAGATCATTTGCACTTGACTGCACAGTATTACAAAGAGTGTTATAATAAATGGAGTAAACTTCAGTTCGTATTTTAAGTAACATTTGATAAGGAAAGCTAAATAAAAGAGTTCCAAACAATGTATGTTTATAATTGACTCACAGCAGTCCATTATTTTTTTAAAATGAAAACAATGTAGTTCCATTTTCAGAATGGGTTATTTTGTAACATAACTGAGAATAGATTCAGATTAATGATGTAGATGTGGGATGAAGTGCCAAAGAGTAACCACAGGTGAAATTATCTCCAAGCAAAGTGGGAAGATGCTCATTTTCTAAAGTATGAAGGGGCAACATCATTTGATTGTGATTAGTGATAGCTAATGCATAGTTCAGTTTGAAATTAGATTATAATACCAACAAAGATATTTCCTTAAAAATCAAGTCTGGACTGATGGGTTTCAAGCATAGCTATTCATAAGAATATAAGAAGATCTGTGCTTTATGTATTCTAATATTGGCTTCATACAATTGCCTATGAGAAACCCATCAGATGAGTCCACATCACATTGCCCAACAAGCATACTGCCTCTGTATAGTAGTCAACCTGATCTTGATGACCTATCCACCATTGATATATCCAGTCTCCTTTCAAATCCATTAGATTGGCAAGCAATGCATTTTCCACAGTTTTACTATATAGTTTCACTCATTACCATGTACTTATTGATGCTTTAACATATTCAAAAGGATTTCTGAGTCAGGATCTACTTTTAACAAAGTTGTTTTGATTCTAGAAAGGATGGGCTTTTTCTTTAATAATACTTCCCATCATTCTACATGGAACAGATGTTAATGTAAGTGGTTTTTGCATATCTCTTGAATTATCTTTAAAAACATGTGCTATCATTCAGTCTTGTGATATTTGACACCTGTGCTTTGTTTATCTGTATTTGAATCTGGACTCTATGAGAATAAAATGTAACCAAGGACAAAGACAAAATAATCAACATAACATGACACAATTTTCAAAACAGAACAAAGAGAAGAATAACAATTTGAATAATGAATAAAAGTAATCACTGACTTTGAGGCTTTGCACCAAATTATCTTAATATTTCCTCCATCCCATCTAATTTTAAAGCATCCTCTTTCCAAGATGTCCTTACTACATAACATTTTACATTCTCACCCACAAAGCATGAAAAGAAAAAAGGAAGAAGAAGAAGAGGAAGAAAGACAAAGAAAAAACTAGGGCAACAAGATTGAAGCCCTATGTAGGCAATTGCTTATAGCACTTGGACTGGGAAAGAGGACTTCTAAATATGGGACATGGTACTATAAATGGAAATGTTCAGCTAACATTTATGTTATGATATTCTGACTGCTGAATGGAAACCTCAGTAATTTATAGTGTCTGCTTCATGTAAGCGAACATTATGGTCACAGATTTTTTTTATCTGACTTGAGTGTTAATCTAAGTCAGAGTTTAAATGAAATCATTTTCCAGATCATCATATTTGCTGTCCACCAACTATTCCCTTACTGTGTAGTGTGTACCTACTACCCAGCCCTGCAACCACCCTGCTTACCTTTCTGCTGCTGCTTGCTGCAGTGGTGATGATAGGAGTAAATATGTGCCTACCACTCATAAGTGCTAAGTACAGCTGTGGCAGCAAACTAGGTTCCAGACATTCAGATGTATGAGACCTGCAGTCCATCAAGAATAGCAGGCTAGAGAAGTCTTGTTTAGATATAAAGTGTCCCAGTGATCAGTCTGTTAGCAACTCCAATGCATTTGTGATTTTCAATTAGGATAATAGGACAAGCTTAGTACCAAAAGGTTGAAGCATATTTGAAATCTATCCACTTCTACAATGGATGGACAACTAGAACCATAGAACTGGAAAGACCGCAAGGACCACCCAGTCCAAACGGCTGCCTTGGGGGAACATGCAATTAAAGCATTCCAGGCATATAGTAGTTCAGAGGGAGACTCCACCAGACTTTGAGGCAGTATATTCTACAGCTTTTATCACCAGCTGTTAACATCAGGAAATTCTTCCTAATATGAAGCTGTAATCTCTTCTACTGTAGTTTGAATCCATTTCTTCATGCTCCAGTCTCTAGGGTAGCAGAAAAGAAGCCTGCTCCATCTTCAATACTTTCAAACATTTAAATATGGGTATGATGTCACCCCTTAACCTTCTCTTTGGTGAGCTAAACATATCCACATCCATAAGGCCCCTTTCATCAGGACTGGTTTCCAGATCTTTTTACCATTCTAGTTGTCCTCCTCTGGAGACTTTCTAGCTTATCAAACTCTTTCCAAATCTGTGGTGTAAGTATTCCTGGTGAGGTCTGACCAACACAAAATAGAATGGTACAATTACTTCCTTTAATCTAGACACTGTGCTCCTATTGCAGCAGTCTAGAGTTGCATTGGCTTTTTAAGCTGCCACACAATTATGTTACTGATGGTCACATATGGACAAACAAGGGTGAACATCATCTAAAGACTAGAAGCCCATTTTAGCTCTGCCTTGAACAGTCCATACATACAAATCCCCATTCCCCATGTCTCCTATCCTAAATGATCACCTAGGATTTCTAATAACCAATTCTTATGCCTACAATAGAGATAGGGATAAAATTAATTTTAAATGGTCGATCATGCTGCCAGAAGATTTGGGGGCATAATTTGACAAGGGGAATGGCTCTGGGCCCACACTTTGGATTTTGCACATCCCTGGTTTAATACATATTTGAATTGTGTATAATAAAGAATATACAGCTTCTTGATATTCTCTTTTATGTAAAAGCTTAGCTTCTCCTCTCTATCATCCCATGTGGATGTGGCATGTAGAGTCATTACTGTGAGATCTGAGAAAACACTTCAGACAGGAAAAGCTATTTGAGGCTTTAAAGCATTAACATTTATTTCTGTGCTTCATTTTGAATATCACAAGTGGTCGATGTTATGCATATATCACTACACACACGCGCATACATTTATGAAGTAGCTGGCTGTCTTGGAGTGAAACATGGGAAGAAATGCTTAAATCAAAAACTCCTCTGTTTCAGAGCTTCACAGTTCAATTAAATCAATGTAGATGCAACAACAGGATTGGAAAACAAACGTCAAAGTTTGGGGATTTTTAAATAGGAAAGACAGCTTTATGTGATGTGTGCGCATCTTCAAATCACCTGACGACTTTTGGCAACCCCATGAATTTCATAGGGGTTTCTTAAACATGAAATACTCTGAGATTATTTTGCCAGTTCCTTGTGCTTAAATATAACCTACAGCGCCTGGTATTCATTGGTGGTCTCCCATCCAACTATTAATTAGAGCTGACCCTGCTTAGCTTCCAAGCCCAGAGAGGATCTGGTGTCTTTAGGGTATTTATGCCCGTGTATGTCACACTCCCCTTGAAGGCACAGGTTCGCAGCTTGAGAGTTCTCCTGGACTCATTGCTGAACCTGGAACCTCAGGTTTTGGCAGTGGCTAGGGGGGCTTCTGCACAACTAAAACTTGTGTCCAGTTTACCCGTACCTTGGGAAGTCAGACTTGGCCACGGTGGTCCATGCTCTCGTAACATCTTGGATAGACTAAAGCAACGTTCTCTACATGGGGTTGCCTTTTAAGACTGTTCGGAAACTTCAAATAGTTCAGCGAGAGGCAGCCAGGTTAATAACTGAGGCAGAGTACAGGGAGCTTCACTGGCTGCCAGTTAGCTACCGAACACAATTCAAAGTGCTGGCTTTGGCCTATAAAGCCCTAAATGGCCCCAGCCCAGTTTACCTGTCTGAACGCATCTCACTCTATGACCCACCACAGAGATTAAGATCTTCTGGGGAGGCCCTGCTCTCGGTCCCGCCACCCTCACAGGTGCGATTGGCAGGGACAAGTGATTGCCCCCGGCTATGGAACTCCCTCCCTGGGGAGATTAGGTCAGCACCCTCTCTCCTGTCTTTCAGAAAGATGGTCAGGACCTGGCTGTGGGACCAAGTCTTTGGTACAGGGTGATAACATCAGCAATAGGAAATTTCACCCTGCTGACCAGATACAGTAAGGCTGTCTTGCAATAGTTTTAAATAATGGTTTTAATGTGAAGATAACTGATTTTAGTGATTATGTATATTTATGGTTTATTTTATGCTTCGGCATTGAATGTTTGCCGTATATATGTTGTGCTCCGCCCTGAATCCCCTTTGGGATGAGAAGGGCAGAATATAAATGTTTTAAATAAATACTAAATAATATATGTAGAGGAACTATCATGTGCTAGAATTAAAATATTAGTGGGTTCTTTTGGTGATTTCTGTTCTGCTGCTATAAACCTTTGCTAAATATGAAGCTCATGTGCTAAAAATAGCATAGATTAGACCTAGAATTATCTGTTATCTTCACATTGCTTGAGGAGCCTACCATCAATTTGAAATTTGCCGGTGACAACGTAGTTTTTAGGTACACATTAGACATCTCAAATCCCCCTTGCTATGTTCCAGAAGAACAAGGGTATACAAAGGATAAGATGTAGAAAGAACTATTAATTAATGTATTTATTTATTTCAAACCCAAACTATATGATATCAAGGATTCATACAGACAAAAATAATGGTTTAAAAAAACCCTCAAAATATTTAAGACAGTAAAACAATTATAAGACATGATCTTACCACTTTGTAGTAAAATCAAATGAAATGGGTCACATCCCTCTATTTGCAGCATTTTTCAACCAGGGGGTCAGGACCCCTAGGAGGGTCATGAGGGGTTGCCAAGACCATGTCAGAGGGGTTGCCAAGACCATCAGAAAACATACATTTCTGATGGTCTTAGGAACCCGTTTGGCAGAAAAGGTTGAAGATCTCTCTGCCTGTCCTTCTCTTCCTTTTTGGAAAAAGACAGCGAATCCTCCCATAGCCGTTTGGATTCACAGTGCTCTCCAGATGTAGGTGAACCACTTCTCCCCTAAATCACTGTCAATTCCTCCCAAATCCCTCCAGTATTTTCTGGTGGTCATGGGGATTCTGTGTGGGAAGTTTCTGAATGCTCTTTGATTGTAGGTGAACTATAAATCCCAGCAACTACTACTCCCAAATGACAAAATCACCCCCCCCCCAAGCCCAGCAGTATTCAAATTTGGGTGTATCGAGTGTTTGTGCTTAATTGGGTCCAGTGAATGAAAATGCATCCTGCATATCAGATATTTACATTATGATTCATAACAGTAACAAAAATAAAGTTATGAAGAGGCAACAAAAATAATTTTATGGTTGGGGGCACCACAACATGAGGAATTTTATTAAGGGATTGCGACATTAGGAAAGTTGAGAATCACTGCTCTATTGAGATGGCTGCTTTTTGTTCTTGAAACTTATGGTGCGCATGAGGTCTCTTCCAACTCTATGATTCTATGAAATTCTTTGGCTTCAGAACTTTTGGCTGTAGAATTTTTAAAATTCTTGCCTGAGGATGAGCCATTGTATTTTGTGTCTTTGTTTGGTCTAGTAAAGTATCACCATAATGTGTATAGAACAGAATGGGTCATTTAGAATATATCATCCATCAAAGCCCAAAAGCAAGTACATGCCTTCTTATATTAAATTGTAGCCTTGATGGAAGAATCATATGTTAATATTTATTTATTTATTTATTTACAACATTTATACCTCGCCTTTCTCACCCGAGGGGTGAGAAAATTTAATGCCCAAAAGGCAATCATAAAAACAAAACAATATAAACAATAAATAACCAGTGAAGATAAAGCATTGGGTATTTTCAAGGACTAGAAAGTTGCAATAAACCTACTAGGCATGAGCAAATTTCTCGGAATCGTCAATTGTAAAAAAAAAATGTATCTTTTTGGGTCCTGAATGGGGTTCCGAGGTGATTTGGCCCTTCAGAATTAACCTTCCAATTCAAAGCATTAGAGCCCATTTATTTAATGGCCTCGGAAAACCTTCGGATATATGAGAAAGCATTTTTAATTTAAACCAAACTTTGTTTGCAGGGAGGAGCAGCCTAGCCTGGGCTTGCTGAGTCTTGGCAGAAAGGGAAGAGCATTTTCTCTCCAGGTTAGAAGTGGGCTAAGCCTCATGGGAAGAAACCCACTGCTGAGCGTTTTCCTTCCTGGTTAGAGATTTGCGGGAACTGCCAAATATCTTTCCCTTACTCGGCTGCGATGGCTCCCTCTTGCTCTTCTGCCAGGGAAGGGGAGGAGAAGGAGGGAAAGGCAAGTGCTTTTCTCTCCTTCTCAATCCCTTCCGCGGTGGTGGCGATGGCTCCCTCCTGCTCTTCTGCCAGGGAAGGGGAGGAGAAGGAAAGAAAAACACTCTCCTTTCCCTCCATCTCCTTCCTTTCCCTGGTGGTGACGGATCCCTCTTGCTCCTCTGCTGAGGAAGGGAAAATAATAATAATAATAATAATAATAATAATAATAATAATAATAATAATAATAATAATACTTTATTTATATACCGCCCTATCTCCCAGAAGGGACTCAGGGCGGTTTACATCAGTAATACACAGCATATAATATATAATACATACAATACATAACAATATAAAAACAGATTATTACACAAAATAAAATGTTACACTAAAAATAGCAATCAATGATAATCACAACAGGTTTCAATCGGGGGGCAAGGGTCCATAATCCTATAGGTTAAACATGGTCCATGGTAGGAGACGGTGAGTGTTTTCCCTCCTGGTTAGGGCCCATTTTGAGACAGCATGGTGTATTGTACTGGTTTGAGAGTTGGATTATGATTGTGGCTCGATTCCCACTCAGCCATGGAAACCCACTGAGTGATCTTGGGTTTCCATGGCTACACACTCTCAGCCACAGAAAACCCAATGAAATCAGAAATAACACTTTCATACCAGGAACAGATTTCCTTATTCAAAGGCTGATGTTCATCTGTCAGGAGTGATTTGATGGTGTACTATGATTTCTTTCCTGGGTAATAAATGTCATTTCCCAATTGGTTCTGTCATAAAAACATGACAAAACTTTATTACACTGCCAAAACTTTGTCTTTGTGCAAGGGACATCGTCCTATAAAAAATAGCACATTATGGTTTGTTGAGTCTCCGTCCACCAATTTAACAAAGTTTCATCAACAAAAACAAAGTTTCTGAAGTAGAACAACGACTTTCAAAGGAAAGACCCAATGAAACAGGAAATAACACTTCCAAACCAGGAACAGATTTTTGTTATTATTAAAAAATGTTTTTTTAAATAAAAAATTGAAAATTTGCCAGAAATCTGAGGATAAGTCAAATGTTCTTAGATTTGGTGAGCTAACGGGGGTAAATGTGTTCCTAATTTCATTAGGATAGCTCAAAAAATATGGGAGAGAGAAATCTCTCAAGTTTCCCCATTGACGATAATGTTTTCCTTCATGCACATGTGTATCCGCCATTAACGAGGTACGAACAAAGATTCCAAAGTTTTGGAAAGTTTCAGTTTTTTGGCTTCAAAATTCAAAAATGACTTTAGAAATGAAGCATCAGCACCCCCTACTTTTGAAGCGAGTATTGAACCATTATTTTCATGGATCTCACATGCCTAATACCTACAAATGCTCTGGAGCATTCACCCAACATGTAACTATGCCAGCATTATGTCCTGGTTCATTTCAAATGAGGTAATTTGGCTTATTATTTTTCTAGATTGATTTTTCCCCATGTGTGAATCTCTGGGGGAATGCATCTATAAATTTAGCTTTCAGTCTTCATTAATGCTGTTTTTCATATAATTAGACATGTGTGCTTTAAATATTTACTGACCTTGTCATTTTTGTTTATCCAGTTTCCACTCATTTGAGATGCACAAATGAGTGGAAATGCTGTCTTCTTTAGGGGAGATGGAACTGAACCTCATAATACAGACCTCTTAAGCTTGTTGTAGCAGTTGCATAAGGTAGTGTTTCTTGAGCAACCCCAAGCATTTCAACAGCCATCTAACTTTGTTATTATATGCCATCAAGTCAACTTTGACTTGTGGCAACACATGAATAAAAAAGTTCCAAGATCCTCATCAACAACTGCCCCTGCTCAGGTCTTCCAAACTCAAGAGTAAAAATACCCATCCTTGTTAATACTTGAAGATCATAACATTCACTATTATGCTTATATTAAATGACATAAATTGGATTTGAGAGACATTGGGTTATGATAGTCCTACAAAGTACATGATGGGAAAGTATCTTTCCCAAAATTAATAACACCTAAAATCCCTCAACAAATCCCTTCAAAAATGACCTCAAAGAGGTTGCAATTTTATAAAACAAGTAGCTGAGGACGATGAAGGTTTAAAGCTCTTCTACCTGTGCATAGGCGGTCCTAGTCTGAAAGTTTAAAAAAATAAGGAAATGCTCAGCTGCATACTATGGCTGGAATTCACAATTGCATTTACAAATACATAACCTAGAGTTACACATTTGTAACTGATTTGTATTTGTATTCTTTCTGTATCTCATAGTGTATGGAATATCTACATATGGTCTGGACATCAACCACAGCGAGTGATGGAGATGGGCTCTCCTGTTAATCAGACCACATCACTAATGTTCCCACCCTGTTTCATGGATGATTTTTGGTTCTAGGAGAAATTTTGGCAGGAATCCTTAGTTTGGCTGTTGCAATGGAGAGTACTCATGAGAGGAGAGCAGAAATGTGCATCTGATGTGTCCATTGACAGACCCCCATCTCTTTCAGTGGCTGCTGTGTCATAATACTGGCTAGAATGGGGCAAGTGATGCCACTCAGCTACGCAACTAAGGTAGTCATGTAACTACGCAATGTATGTAGTGTGTCTGATATATTTAACTTGTCGTGTACTTTAGCTCTCAGTGAAGGCAATAAATGAACGTAACTCAACTACAATTTAGAACTGTCTGCAACATGGCAGAACCATGTTACATGACTGTTTTCATCTTGTAACATGAATTATAATTTACTTTTCGTATCTATTTTTTCTGCATTTTCTTTCACGCAGAGGTAGTCAGTGATATGGAATATTATTGGTGTTGAAACATGTAATATGATGTAGTAATAATATATATTCTGGCGTTCAACATCGACACTGAAATACAATACCACTTGAGCTCTGCGAGTGCAGCATTTTTCTGAATGAAGAGAGTGTTTGATGATCGGTACATCCGTAGAGATACCAAGGTGCTTGTTTATAAAGCCATTGTCCTCCCAACCCTGCTCTACGCCTGCGAAACGTGGACTGTCTACAGACATCACACTCAACTCCTGGAGCGTTTCCATCAGCGTTGCCTCAGAAAAATCCTGCAAATCTCTTGGGAAGACAGGCGGACAAATGTCTGCGTGCTGAAAGAAGCAAAGACTACCAGCATTGAAGCGATGCTCCCACGCCATCAACTCCGCTGGACTGTGCCATGTTGGTGGGCAGGAAAAGAGATTTCAAAATGGGCTTAAAGCCAACCTTTAAAACTGTGGCATAGACACTGAGAACTGGGAAGTCCTGACCCTTGAGTGCTCTAACTGGAGGTAAGCTGTGAACAGCAGTGCTGCAGAGTTTGAAGAGGCATGGATGGGGGGCTTAAGGGAGAAACATGCCAAGAGGAAGGAGCATCAAGCCAACCCTGACCGGGACCGCCTTCCACCTGGAAACCAATGTCCTCACTGCAGGAGAACATGCGGGTCAAGAATAGGTCTCTATGGATCCACCCCAAACCCCACAACTGGAAGACCATCATCCTCGACCTACAAGGGATCGCCTAAGTAAGTAAGTAAGTAAGTGCCATAGATTACATTGATCTGGATTTGTCTCACTTGCCAACCCCTGCTTCTCATAGGACTTAATCTTTCTTTCATGTACGGAAGAGGAGTTGTTTAAAGCTACAGACAATGTGGTTGCTGTTGCCTGTTTTTGGTCTAAAACTATTTAGTTGCTTGTGTTTTCCTTCTTTTCATCATTTTAAAATGTATTTGTTATGCAATGCTTTTGACACAAAATAAATAAATCTTTCCAATACAGTATGTCGCCTATATTCACGGAGCTGATATTTACAGTTTCATTTATACATGTTTAACAAAATATGTCTTCTCTAGGTCCTCCAAAATGACTCTCTGGTATTCTTGATCCAGAAATACTTTATTTCAAAAGGACTTTCTATTATTTACTGTTTCACATTTTCAGATGAAGCCTGGGAATGCACGCATGCATGGGTGCACACACACACACACAGAGGTATTGCTAAATGATCTTCTAAAGAACGAGCTTTAAGTCTGATTTTATGTTTTTAAAACAATCACTCAAATATCATGGTGGCAACATTTTGAAAGGATACACACACACACACACACACACACACTGCTTTATTTTGACCAGAACATTAAGAAAAACATAGATTAAATTATTAATACCAAATGAATCCATTAGTGTTATATTTCATTTCCTTTTTCCCAACCCAGGAGTCTGTGCAGAGCAATAAATTCTGGGTTCAGCATTCAATCTAATAAAGGATTTGATGCATCAGCTCTTCTTCCGAATTTGGCGCTAGCTATATTTTAATTGGAATATATCACCCCATCCCATAAGCATATAATTCCTTATTGGGCTGATAGTATGTTTCAGACAAGAATTTGCCTGTAGAGGACTAAGCAGATGTTTGTGATTTTAATTTTAGAAACTAAAAAATAAATAATTAGAAAAAATGGCCTGTTGCTCCTTTTTATCCTATTTTATTTAATTATCAAATGAATCTGTGAAATCTTTGCAATTCAGATTGTATCCACACTGTAAAATAACAGTAGTTTGACATTACATTAACTGTCATGGCTCAATACTATGAAATTCAGAGAATTGTAGTTTTGTGAGATATTTACTCATAGCTGTCAAAGAGCTCTGGTACCACACCACACCACAAACACCAGAATTTCATAGGATGGAACTGTGAAAGTTAAAGTGTTATTGAGCTGCTATAATTCTGCAGTGTGAATTGTCTACCCTTAAGATTGCTTTGGAAGGAATGTTGATACTTGCTCATAGCCATTGAGCATCATGGCACAGTAGAAACTAGAACCAAGCTCTACCTGTTCTAGGTCTAACTTTCCACACACTACACCAGTGAAGTCCAAAACCCACTGTTGCTTTAGGTTGCAAATGACATTGTTTAGAGTAATAAGGCACAGTTGCTTGTCATAGTACATGCAAATGATAACAATTTGCAACCTGAAGAAAACTGTCTGAAGTCTCTCAGTACTCTCAGCTCCTAAAGCCAGAAGCAACAACCGCCAGTAATGGGAATGAGAGCCTAGAGGGCTTCCATTATTTTAATAACTTCCTGGCATGGTTCCAGTCATTTTTGTCTTTTATCTTTTGGAAAAATCCTTTTAGTAAAGCCACCAGAGCTGTTGAAATGATCATGATGGACAGAAAAAGATGCAGGCTTTAAAAGAAAGTGTGTCCCCTCATAATCTCCCTGTAATATTCTTGCAGCTACCTCCATTATATGGGAGCCTGCCAGTGTTCTGGCGAGTAGCAACTTTTTGAAGAAGACATGCAATGCAAACAAAACAAAGTCATTCTGTGAGTATTCAGTTTTCCACACTTTAGTGTGTGCATATGGGGGGGGGGGGGGTGAGAACGTTTTGCTGAACTCCTAAGGAGTGAGGCCAGTTCTAATTGTGGCTGGCGGAAGAGGGTGCCCCAGGCACAATTAAAACGTGCTCTTTCCCCTTGGAATCTTTAACTCCCCCCCCCCCCCGCCTCATTTCTCAGTGTAAGTTACCCTACAATTTCATGAAAGAATGGACAATTGACTTAGGGTGGTGTCTTAAATGGTCTTAATGGGAGCTATTGGAGGAGATATTGAGTTGGTGAACACTTTTTTATTTATGCATGTACAGTCGAGCTTTCACATTTGTGGTTTTGACTTTTGCTGGTTTGATCATTCACTTATTTGATAAAGCTTTTTTCTTCAGAGATCTCTAGGTTTTCCATTGTGACTTTGATCAACATTCACTAGAAGTTGGTCATAAGAGTCAAGCTGGGAGACCTAAAGATTCTCAGAGAGATCACCTCAGTAAGAATCTGTAACTCCTCCAGTGCACTTCTGTGGTCAATCTCTGGCAGGTATTGACCATAGAGCTGTGGTTCTCAACCTGTGGGAACCAGATGTTTTGGCCTACAACTCCCAGAAATCCCAGCCAGTTTACCATCTGTTAGGATTTCTGGGAGTTAAAGGCTAAAACATCTGGGGACCCAAAGGTTGAGAACCACTGCCATAGAGTCATGCTGAGGGACCTAGAGATTCCTTGGAGTGCTGTTCCATTTTGTTAAAAATGGTATGTCTATGTTTGTGTGTGTGGGGGAGGGGGGTATTCATGTTTTTTCCACTATTGTGAAGATTGTGTGCCTCTAATGAGAGGACTGGGTGTGTCTATTTAAAATATAATTTAATTTGTGCTTAACAAGAACAAAACTGAAAACAAGTGCTACAGTGAAAACAGAACAATACATGAGATAGCTAGCACCAACCAATTCAATCTCCTTCAAGAGCAGACCAACTTATTTATTCAATTTTGGGCTTTCCTGAATAAAAATGTCTTTGAGATGTCAGAGGAAGGACAAACAATTCTTTTATCTCCAAGATACTACTTCTTACAAGTAACCATTTAAATCTGTTTGGTCATCTACACCATATCTTCAATACTGAGTTGAATGAAAGTTCTGACTTTTAAGACATAATAGGGTAGGATCCATGTTGGCAAAGAGAGATAAAAAACTACAGGAAAAATTCTTATTAAATGGAACAAAGCCAAGCAAGTAACCATTTCCAACAACTTAATCAGCTTAATCACCTACTCGGAGGAGATACTGCCAGCAAGGGGACTTTTAGAGTAATGATACTGAAGGGTTTTTTTTTGGTTTTTTTTAAACCCTACTGTATATCATATGAGAATACAAATTAGAAGGTAAATTCAAAGTGTCCCTATTTTTTTAATTTCATATAATCCAACTTCTCTTCTATGAAATTTAAAAGTTTTACTTACCTATGTTCTGTTTGTTTTTGCACTATTTTTTTATGTGATTGTTGAAATAGAAAACAGCAAACTGTCGTACAAGGTAAAGGATGATATAATAAAATGTATCTGATTTTTTTTTAAAGCATCCATTTCCTGTCTGGACTATAATTGTGTGCTATAGTTATATAATAAGAAAGGGCCCCTGCATTTAATTAGACCTGTTAGAATTGGTTCTATATAAGGTAACCAAGCAATTTTCAGTGGCCAGTGTAATCTGCAGAATATGTGTGATGTCTTTTAATTAACAAGCCAGGCAAAACCAAGCAACTGAAGAGGGCCAAGGCCTGGGACTGCACCAACTCCTCTTTAAAAAAGAAATAGTCGGATTCTGTATCAATGGATTACATCACTTATGGCTCAAAAGTAAGTTAACCTTTATTTTGCCATTTTATATAAGGGACACCATTTTGCTACACCATTATATGAGGGTTCTTCAAAAGGTTTCCACATTTTTAAAAACTCTATTTATTAAAAATCTCAATACAAAATACAAAGGAGCACAAATTGTGCTCACAAAAAGCATATGACAGAATGCTGTTCCTCTTTGGTGCAGTTTATAAATTTTGGAGCCATTTTCACTACAGCACGTCAAGGTAAACTGCAAGATTTGCCAGCTTGCTTGACAGGCTAGTTACATGACACTCTCAGATATGACCAATTATTTACTACTAATCCTGTCCTCACAATTTCCAATGAAAATATAAAAGTACAAAGCCTTTTGGAAGACTCCTTGTATATCTAGATTAGAACTTCAAGCCTGATTACTACTGTAAACCTGTTAAATTGATGAGTTTCACCTACATGGTGACTCACCATTCTACAGTTGATTCAATAGGTTTACTATAGTTGGGACCAACTAATAGGCCTCCTATTCGTTGTTCTCAACTAGATTCCATTGTATGTAAAAATGTATTTTTAAAATGCATATAAAATTAAAGAGTCACCAAAAACTGATTCAAAACCATATTCGCCAAACAAATCAGTCTAATCTTCAAATAACTTACATCATTAACCATAAAGCTGAGAAATATAAAAATGTGCAAGTGGTTAAAATGTGCAAGTGGCCACCTGTCGGGAGTGCTTTGAATGAGGTTTTCCTGCTTCTTGCAGGGGGTTGAACTGGATGGCCCGTGAGGTCTCTTCCAACTCTATGATTCTATGATTCTATGAAAAATGCACACAATTTATAGTACTTAGTGAAATAAAACAGTTTCAACCTCATGCCAAAAATAACTCAATGTTGGTGTGAGGAATATGTTTTCAAGATAAGCATTTCACAATTATGATGTCATTAAAAACTAAAAAGGCATAATATAAGCACTAATATATAACAATTACTATTACTATAGGAATTAGAGTTGTGTAACTTTCAGTCCAAACTGATCCAGGCACAACCCTAACAAAAATACCTGTGGATTCTTCAACTTCTGCACATTTTTATTTTTATTTACTTTCGTGTAATCCAAAACCACATCTCTCTAGGTAAAGCATACTTTGTCCTTTTGCATGCAAAACCTGTACTGTGAACCAGAACTTGCCCCTAACAAAATAAAGGTTCTATGCACACATTCCCTGTTTCTAATTACGTATCTCACACATAGTAGAAAACAATTGTAAGTTTGAGGCTTGTTCCCAATTATGCCATATGGTCATGGATAACTAATCCATTTTGTTTTGAAAATATTTCAAAATGGGGGGGGGGGGGTATTCATTTTGTTTTGAATCCAAATGTTGGAAGTTTTGTTTTGTTTTGTTGGTTTTTTTCCCCTTGGCAGCAATGGGAAAATTTTTGAGGCTTGTTTCGTCATAATTTTTAGGGCTATCAGGATGAAAATTGTTGCACTTGTATGACACATTAACAACTGTAAACCCCCCCAAGGTTGAGAATGTTTTGCTCACCCACTGATTTTTGGGAAATGTTTAAAGTTTTTACCAATGCCAACTACAACAAGCATTACTGGAATTTGAAGTCCAAAACAGTACAAGAGGGAAAGAGAATGGAGAGGAAAAGCAGCTCTGTGATTAGCTGAGAAAGAGCATGTAAGCTTTGCAGGGGAGCCTTTATGTCCCATCCAACCCTTGGATGGTTTTTATGGGCTATGTCCTCTTTGGCTAAAATAAAGCAGGCTGCTCACTGCTAAGCCCCATTGCCCCCACCACAAAGAGATTGTTTGTGCTTTCAAAACAAATGAAAACTAACGATACTTACAAACTTTTTCCATCCCTGTTTCATTCTGTCTGGGTTCAGGGGCCTCAAATTTGGGTTCATAAGTCGAGTTGCAAATACAAATTTTGTCAAAATTAATACAACTTATGAAACCCATCTGAAATTTTGCACAGCTCTAAAACTAATATACACAGTCCATGTGCAAACTGGTATCCCTTCTAAGAAAGAAACCATCAGCATTAGTAGATAATGGTCACTCTGATTGTACCTGGTAAGTACTCAATAAAACTCAACATACTGTCTCTGACAACAGTTTGACCAAAAATTTTAGAAGTATGTTCACATCCCTAGGGCATGTTGGTATCAGTTGAGATGAATTTCTTACATGTGATCCAAAATGCTGGGAGCAGCAATTCCGACAGGATCCATTCTGATTTAGTCGGTATGGTTGTATTCTATCCTAGGCTATAAATTACCCAAATTATCGTGAACTAATCTTAGAGACTGAAAGCAAGACAAACAATTGAATTAATATCACTTCCATCCCAGTCCTCTCTGGTGTTAGAAACTAGATAGCACATAGAATCATAGAATCATAGAATCATAGAATAGTAGAGTTGGAAGAGACCTCATGGGCCATCCAGTCCAACTCCCTGCTAAGAAGCAGGAAATCGCATTCAAAGCACCCCCGAAAGATGGCCATCCAGCCTCTGCTTAAAAGCCTCCAAAGAAGGAGCCTCCACCACGGCCCGGGGGAGAGAGTTCCACTGTTGAACAGCTCTCATAGTGAGGAAGTTCTTCCTGATGTTCAGGTGGAATCGCCTTTCCTGTAGTTTGAAGCCATTGTTCCGTGTCCTAGTCTGCAGGGCAGCAGAAAACAAGCTTGCTCCCTCCTCCCTATGACTTCCCTTCACGTATTTGTACATGGCTATCATGTCTCCTCTCAGCCTTCTCTTCTGCAGGCTAAACATGCACAGCTCTTTAAGCAGCTCCTCATAGGGCTTGTTCTCCAGACCCTTAATCATTTTAGTCGCCCTCCTCTGGACGCTTTCCAGCTCGTCAACATCTCCCTTCAACTGCGGTGCCCAAAATTGGACACAGTATTCCACAGTATACACAACATCTCAAAAAGGAATTATGTTGTCCCTTAAGCTGCTTGGAAAAAGTAAAACAATGACCAAAGCATTTTGTATGGAGGAATTCAAGGGGACATGACACTGCTAAAGTGTTATTCAACTCCCTTTCTCAATTCTAATAAGGACTAAACCAGGCTTGGAGTAAAAACCCTCTAGCCTTAATTTGAGCTGAAGTACAAGATGTAGACCTTCACGTAGGACACACTCCATGAGATGCAGTCTTTCTCTTCAGTTTTCAAAAAGCATGGAATAGGTTTGCCAAATCCTGAAACCACTCTAATTACATTAATAAAAATAGATTTACTATTCGCTGTCACCAGTCAAAGGCAGCTGTCTACCTTGTATTGGTGCTGACATTGCCTGCTAAGGCAGCTTCTCTTCTTTATTTTATAGAAGCAAAATGTAATTGTATTTCAAAAAGAGGGGGGCATCATTTACATTATCTATTGCAGGAGAAAGGAAATCTAGTATACTGCAGATTTTAAGCTAAAATCAAAGTGGTCAGCCAAGCAAAACCAGAGTACCACATAGCTAACCTGAATCCTTAATCTTTCCAGATAGCCTAAAAATGCTGTACACTCCTTGCTAGGAAATGACTCCACTTGGTATTTAAATTTATGTGAAAAGGAATCAGCCTACAAATATAACTTAAGTCTGATGTCTTTTTCTAGGTTAGCTCTGCCTTATTTAGTCAGCTTCATTAAATGCTCAGTGACATAAAACCAGGTGGCAGTTGACACACTAAACCACTCTAAGCAGGTCACAGTCTTCTCCAATGTCAGTCATTTGCCTGGGGTCAGGAAGTAGAACTAGGCCATGATTTCATTTCCAAAACATCAGAATTGCTTTGGTTTCTTGTTAGTATGATTCAATCTACACATTATTGGTCTCGTGTCATCAGTTCTAGTAACAATGAGTGAAAGAAGTTGTTTATAGATGGAAAACAAAGGAGCTCTGTTCGAAGCAAAGGCAAAAGACAATAATTTTGCAATTTATCTTAGTTAAATTTGCCTATTTGTTGATAAGGCTATTTAAAAATTAACATCCATTTAGTATTATTTTCTCTCTTCCTCCCTCTCACCCCTCCTCTCTCAATAATAACTTCAAAACTTCTGTGACTATAGACATAAATGTTATAGAGTACAGCATGAAGCAATGGTGGGTAATTAAACATTCCTTTTTGTATGCCTTTGATATATTTTCATTAGCTTAGGATGTATTTTTATGTTATGTCATTTAAAATAACCTGTCCTGTTGTCATGTTTGTAAGATGATATGATTAAGAGTTTTTAAATGTGCTAAAAGCCACAATCTAATAAAACATACTTTTTAAAGGAGGAAATGTGAGCTAGGTGAAAGAAATCTAATTTAAGAAGAGATTAAAATTCCCAAGAAAATAAAATGATCTTTAACCACTAGCAAAATTACTTTAGCTATGTTTCTAAACAGAAGATGCCATTTCTAATTCTTGCCTGTCATTGCAGAATGTATGAATTCTCAACACATCTACTCAATGATTAGTGCAAGAGAACTATGGATAAGGTAGAGGCTCCTGGACTACACTCACAGATAGGTTAGTGAGGATAAACCAATTGCCAATAGCAGGTAATGGAAGGTTCTCCAAATGGAGTATTCTGGAGGAAGGATATGGTGCAGAAATCACCTTGGATTTGTTAGAACACCATTGGTCTGTTGACCAACAGGAACAACTACAATCTGCAGCCAACTTGGAGCAAGTTTAAATAATGCCTCAACCATTTGAATCAATAGTAAGAAAACCAAGCATGGTATGAGAAATACTTCTCCCATGATAGCTAGCATGAGCCTTTGGATGTTGCAAATGTTTAGCTGCTTCACATATTCCATGTAGCCCACTTAGGAGGAAGCTCACTTCCTCAGATAAAGCAGCTCATCAACTTCCAGATAAAAACCAAGGGTGCATCTGGACTACAGAATTAATTCAGTTTGACACCACTTTAACTACCATGGCTTAATGTTATGGAATCAAGGGAGTTATAGTTGGTGAGGCATCAACAATATTTGGAAGAGAAGCCTGAATACCTCAAAAAATACAAACCCCTATGATGATAAACATTGTAAATTATGCAGTGTAGATGCACCCAAATACATCTCAGCGAATGAATCAAAGGTATGCAACATAGCAACTTTACAGAAGCTAAAGGGTTCTGAATCTTTGTCAATGTCTATATGTAAAATGTTGAAAAAAACCTATGCATGCTGCCTTCAATTTATTGTGGAAGAAAAGACGGGTATGCATGCAGATAGATAAATATTACATGACCATGGCTGCAAATGGATATGATTTTCAGCAGCAGTGTTTCATCCCATTTCCCAGAGGCAATAACTGACCAGCTAAGCCCTTTTTTCATATCTTCAAAGAGCATCATATGATCATGGCTAGGATGATAAGGTTATATTACATCACACCATTAGTCCATCTAGCCCAGAATTGTCTACTGACTGCTCCTTCTCCTTTGGAGTTTCAGACAACAGTTTTCCCCATCTGTATATGGAGTGATAGGGATTGAATTCGGGATCTTTGTCATAAGAATGTGTGCCATATCACTGACAGTAGCTTTTTCTGTTATGTAAAGAGCAGTCCTGTAAATCAATGGAGTTTCTTCTGAGAGATCTCAGATAAAGGCATCTCTACAGCTCAAGTATGACCAGTGCTCTGTCTCTACTCTGCAGGTTAAGGTCAGAACACAACCCTTAAAAGACATTGCCATCACTATAAAAAGCTCTTCAGTACATACTTCATTTTATCATATAGATTACTTTACAATAAGCCAAGTATCTTGATGCTTTCTCAATCTTATGCTAGAATTTCAGTCTGACCTTCAACTTACAGTCTTACATATGTATCTACTCAGGAGTAAATCTTGCTGAATTCAGTGGGACTTACTCTCAATGACAGGATTATAACATCATCTCCATTTTGAGCTTCCAGTTCTTTTTACTCTAATCTACAGTACTGGTGTAAGCTTCTAGGAAAAAGTGTCTAGGAAACTGGTGTAAGTTGTCCTCCCAGAAATTTCTCCCTATAAGCTTACACCAGTTTCATTTATAGTTATGGGGAATTTCTAAACATTTAGTATTAAAGATCCAAATTCTTTATATGTTCAAAACTAAATTGACTAAACTAGAACTAATTCACACTATTTCTCAATTGGGAGTAAAAAAATAGTGAAATTTTAAACATGCCCAAAGTTGTACTCCTTGAAAGTTCTAAGCCTAGGAAATTCCAAATAAACTGCAATATGGTTGATAATCACATGCTTCAAAAAAGTTAACTTTGCTTATTCAGTCTGTTTAAAACTTTCCAAGATTTCCTTCAGTCAAATGAACAGTTGTGAGCTGTGTGTTCAATTCTGGGGAAATATTCTTCACATTCTATTTAGAAATAGGAAAGATAAGGCATATCTTGCCTGAACTTGGAAACTAACTAAAAATTAGTGCTGTATTTAAGACTGAATGAATTTAATGAACAGAATAATATAGAAGAAAGAGAATGTGCAACATCTTAGCTGTATTTACAGCTACGGCTACACTCCCTGTGTTAAGTATCCATATCCATCCTGCTGTGTTGTGTGTCAGCTGCATTTCTAATGTTTTACGAGCTCATATTAGATGCTCATCAGCTGGCTCACTAATGGTCGATGTGAGGACTGCAGAGAGTATTTATGCGCTCTACAGCAAATCTAGGTCATTCCTCATAAGGGTGTTTCCATCTCCAAAGCTAAAATAATCTCTAATTACATTAAGCAAGAATTGCCTAATGCTGTGAGGTGGGCTCTTGTCACCATGCCTTCTTTGCTCTTGGCCGGAGAGCAACATTGAGATTAAGTATGAGAGCTAAGAGCTAAGTGTCTGGTTCAAACTTTTATTTCATCTGCAATCTCACTCAGTAGATAGCATTAGACAAACAATTAAGCACAGTGAACTTCCAATTATCAGTTTCTCCAGCTTGCTACACATTTCCGATGAAAAAAATTGCTGAAGTGTTTCCTAGGTCAGCTTCCTTCAATCTGGTGCACATCTGATGTATTGGACTGGGACTCCTCCAATCCTGCTAACTTGAGATGTGCCATCTAATACATGTATGCAACACCAGCTTGAACTAGACCTGAAGATGTGAAAGTTGGCAACATTTGAAACATCTTATCAGTGGCTTTATTTCCACTCCATCAAACTTGACCTGGGTAAAACCAAATCTGATGGTGCAGAAATATTGTATTTAATGTCTTGTATTCAATTTCTTTTATCTCTCAATTTCAGTCTGAATAATGGCCCAGCAACCTCCACGAGTCAATGGACATACATATCTCAAGACCTTGACAAGGAAATATTTTTGGGCCCTCATACCCTTAAAGGTTTCCAAGAATACAGTTTGCCAATTATATAACAAACATTAGCTGAAAACATAGAGGAATGAAGGAGCCAGTATATCACTGAGATTGGGGCCTGCAAGCTGTACTTTGCTCAACCCTGTTCTAAATGCTTCTCTCATATCCATGATGCAAAATTGTCAGGACCTGAGGTGACATCACCCCAGACTAGTGCCTTTTACAGGTCTCAGGCAGAAATTCAACCTGTGCAAAGAAAGAATCTTTAAAAGTCCTTCATAATCAGCAAATGTTTTAGGTAAAGGTCCTTTTCTTCATTCTCACAAGAGTTTCCAAGCTTGATTGCTTGTCTGACCCAATTCAGCATCTGCTTTTGGATAGACTCTCATGTCCATGTTCAATGACCAAGCACTGGGTCTCAAAGCATGTTATCAGTGCAGCCCTTTTAGTGATACACAGAGCCGGCATTACTTCAAGTCCCTGCTTAGCCACGAAAACCCACTGGGTGCCTTTGGATGAATCACACTGTCTTAACTTCAGAAGAAGGAAAGGAAAAATCCGCTATGAGGCATGTGATAGGGTCATCACAAGTCAGAAATGCCTTGAAGGCACACAGCAACAAAAAAGCCCCACAGTTTCATTTCCTTCTTCTTTTTCTCTTTTGACTGATCAGTTTCAACTAAGCAAATGGACACAACAGAATACTTTGCTTTATTATGCTTGCTCAGCAGTAGCAGATTTCCTTCCAGACTACTAGCACAGTGATTCAACGAACCAAGCTATAGCTTAAGGAGTCTAGTGAATGTCTCGGTGGCCTTGCTGCTGGACAATCTAAATTGAAATATTTATTTATCTTTAAATTTCCATTCCTTTTTTGCATTTCTGAATGGCTTGGGGCTGTTCTGGAAGAGCAGCATTCAAGTGAAATCAGACTAAAATTGTTTCAGAGTCAACTGCCATGACCATGCGTCAAATGTAATTGCTTCTCAAGTGCTCCTTATGATGTGTCCATCCTGCAGTATAAAAGCGCTGTTTAAATGTTTGTAGGCAGGCTTTATAGCCTCATGCCTAGCTGAAAGCAAGTTTCTTGATTTTGTACTTCTGGTAAAGACCTATTTCCCATGATGGAAGACAGTCTTGATACTCATGAAAAAACAAAAAAAAACAAAAACAAAACAAAACAAAACAAAAAACACCACAATTCAACCTTAACATGTTGAGGATTAGATTTATGGGTAGATTATGATTTGGCTAATTTTCTTAGAGCAAATGGTGTTCTTTCTCTCTTTCTTTCTCTCTTTCTCTCTTTCTTTCTCTCTTTCTTATTTTTGGGGCTAATTTATGATCACTTTTAAATCAGTCCCAGGATTATTTTTCTTGTCTTTTCTGTCTCTATGACAAACAGTATTGTTGGTGTATATCAGTGGGAATCACATATTCAAATATAGATCATAATTCCATAGCTATTACTGATGAATATGTTTTCTTTCCTTCCATTGGAGAAACATTTTTTTTACTATGCAAGGTTATATACTTTGGGATCACAGAGTAATTGTAGCCCTAGAGCATATCAGTTCAAATTATGCATGGGGCATTGTGACATATGTCATATGAATTCCCCGGTCAAATGCTATCTAATGATGACCTGAGCTGGCTCAGGTTTCTATTCTGCAAAAAGTGCAAACTAGGATTCTCATTATAATTTATAATTAATAGGCAACAATGACTTTACATTTGTAGTCATCACAAGTCATATTTGTAAAGGAAAATCTTGGCGACTTCATCAGCCTCATTGCAATAGTTGTGCCACTTCAATTAGCTTTGTGAAAGTCTTCCTGTGTCACATTTATTGAGACCCATATAAATTAACACTGTGACACTTCCTGAAGGTTCACAGCCATCACATACAATCTGTTATTTATTGCTGCAAACCTAGGAACTTCAGTTTGGCACTATAGTTTGACATTACAGCTGAAAATTCAGGGAAAATTCCAATGCAATAGTTATTTCAGTGGAAAAAAAACTATGTATGCTGCTTTGTATGCATACTATAGATAGTAACTGAAGCTAAAATTGTGTGTGGTGTTTGGTGTACATACAAAATAAGGTGACTGGAGATTGCATCAAATGCAAAAATTATGCAGTTAATGCCTAGACATTTTAATCCCCCACACCCATCCCAACCTTGTCTGAAATTCAAAGGAAGGCTTGGGCCTTGAAACAAGCCCTGATTCCTGTTGAACAGGAGACCTATTTTGAAATTGAAACACAATTGACTATATAATTTAATTAAACAAACTTATTATAATGTATTGCGCTAAGATAAGTCTGTGTTCCCTGAACTCCAATAGACCTTTTCATTTCTGTTCCCAAAGATGTGCTAGGTCTTATTTTCAGGGAATGTCTTTTTTTTCCCCCTCTCGCTCCTGATACAATAAAAATTTGGAAAATTGGGGAGAGGATGAGGTGGAGGAAGAAAAAGAAGTCCTGCCATAACTTCCTGAGGGGAGTGCCTTTGAGATCCCTTTCCCCACCCTCGACTGATTTGACAAAATGCTAGATCAAAGTACAGCAGTTGGAGAGGCAAAAAATTAAAAAATGGGAAGGCTTTGCCAAAATGACCCCTCTGCTGCATCTCCCAAATGACCCTCCCGCAGGGCAAGAATCAGGGAGGAGGGAGTCAATCTTTCTCTTTCTCTTTCCCTCTCTTCCCCCCCCCCTCCTCTGTGGGCCATCATCCCAAGCTAGGTTTCTCCTGGCCCTGCAGCCTGGGTGTATTCCTGAGCTGCCTTCCCAAAGCCTTCCTTGAGGTCTGGAGCTCTTTTGCTGCTGAGCCTACTCCTCTGTCCCTTCCTTCAGGCATTTTTTGGGGCTTGGTCCTCCACTCGGCACTCTGGAGAGTGATTAGACAGTGCCTATTCAAAGCTACTGATCCAAAGAGAAAAGAGGATTAGATAAAAAGCGATTTCAAGTGACCTTTTTCTCCTTTTCACACCAACCTGAGTCGCCAGAATAGCCAGGGATCAATTGGGACAAAAGACTCAGCCAAGCCCGCTCTATCCTCCTCCTCCTCCTCCCCTTCCTTTGCCCTTTCAGCTTCTCAAACCTCCCTGCAAAGGGTTAAGAATAAAACTGGTCCCCCCCCCCCCCACATACACACAACTTTGCCAGGGTCTTGCCATTCAGGGATATTTTTTATGACCCATCGGTGGAGGAGGAGGGAGCTGCCATCGAGGAAGGCACGTGCAGCACGAAGGAGAAGGAGGGAAATGCGCTCACCTTTCTCTCCTTCTCCTTTGTGCCACACACACCTTCCTCAATGGTGGCGGCTCCCTGCTCCTAGGTCTTACTTTCGGGAGATGTCTTATATTTGGCAATTCACCAAAAGCTCCACTAGGTCTTATTTTCAAGGGATGTCTTATTTTCAGGGAAACACAGTAGCAAGCAATAAGATTTTTTAGAGCTATATTGTTAACAAATTTGTTCTTTAAACACTATGGATATGGTAGAAAATCAAATGATATGGCTAGGTTTAGGTTTAGCACCAGATGGTTTTCACCAGATGTTTCCAGATACGTTGGTGTAGATAGACTCTGAATATTCAAAACTACCATGTAACTGAAACTACCATTTCATTATATAAGCACCCAACTGGCAACCAGTATTATCCATAAAAAGTGTGGCGAGCAGAACCTGGAGGGAATGTGACATTGAGTCTTGTGGCATTGCCCCTGGCAACTGTTCAAAGTCCTGAAACCTTTTGGGGTTTTATCAACCCACTCATATGGAAACCATCAACTGCTTCCATTTCACTTTCTTCCCTTCACTCTGCTAGTTCTTCAATTATGCCAATGTCCTGATTATAATTAAGTGTTTCTAGCCATGGTTCATAGCTTGATGTTCTCCTTCTGTTTCTCACATGCTAAGCTTTTTCTTTCTGCATATACAAGCACTTCTGTAAGCCTCAGTTCCCATTGAATAACATACATACAGTACATAGCATCTACAGTATTACAGTTTGTAAAGTTGCATAACTTATATATCAACTATATATCACCTTTCTATCCCAGTTGTCTGAATAAAGAAAGGCTGTCTGCTAAGATAATATAATGCTCATCCATTTTTAGAGTATAAAAATAATATTAGTCTACCTTCAGAATATTGCTGATGAGTACCATTGCATGGATATTAATAAACATTAAATATAAGCTTTTAAAATTCAGTGATTCCATTTCTCAGGGTGCAGGGGTAATAGATGGTACCGATTATTACAGATGCATTTTCTTCAACATGTTTCTACGATTTATATTTATATAAGTTAGTGTTCTCTTGGCAATCATTTTGCCACATAGTCTGTATTTTCATAATAATAATAATAATAATAATAATAATAATAATAATAATAATAATAATAATAATAATAACAACTGTGCAGTTTTCTGGCATTGTATATTTCTGCCGCTTCTGTGACTGTTCATTTGGGTTTTGATGATTCCGTAGCCCACTTGTTGATGGATGTCCAGAATCAGCAGCATCCACCGCAGTCCTTTTTATCCTGGGCAACGACCGAGCCAGTATAGACTTCATTTTGGTTTGATTCTCCATAATGCTAATGGGTTAGGTGCTCTTGGTTCCATTCCTCAAAGTGAAGGAACCTGCTTTGATTGAAGTCAAAAATCAGAAACTCCTCAAAGCACAGCAGACAAAAAACCAGTACAAGAAAGACGCACTACAAACTAGAGCTGACAGCTGGCACAACAAAACATTGCATGGAAGGTTCCATGACAAAATTGAAGGAAAAGTTGATAAGGAGAAGACCTGGCTATGGCTCACGAATGGGACCCTGAAGAAGGAGACAGAAGGCCTGATCCTTGCAGCCCAGGAGCAAGCCATTAGAACAAATGCAATTAAGGCCAAGATCGAAAAATCAGCTGATGACCCAAAATGCAGACTTTGCAAGGAAACCGACGAAACCATTGCCCATATCCTCAGCTGCTGTAAGAAAATCGCACAGACAGACTACAAACAGAGGCACAACCATGTGGCCCAAATGATTCATTGGAACTTATGCCTCAAGTACCACCTCCCTGCAGTAAAGGATCATTGATGTTGCCATCCCAGGTGACAGTCACATTGACAAAAAACAACAGGAAAAACTCAGGACCTCAAGATTGAACTTCAAAGACTCTGGCAGAAACCAGTGCAGGTGGTCCCGGTGGTGATGGGCACACTGGGTGCCGTGCCAAAAGATCTCAGCCGGCATTTGGAAACAATAGACATTGACAAAATTACGATCTGCCAACTGCAAAAGGCCACTCTACTGGCATCTGCACTCATCATCCGAAAACACATCACACAGTCCTAGACACTTGGGAAGTGTTCGACTTGTGATTTTATGATAAGAAATCCAGCATATCTATCTTGTTTGCTGTGTCATAATAAAATAATAATAATAATAATAATAATAATAATAATAATAATAATAATAATAATAATAAAAAACTTTATTTATATACTGCCCTATCTCCCAAAAGGGACTCTGGGCGGTTTACAACAATAATACTCAACATACAGTACATAGCAAAATAAAAACACATTATTACACAAAATAAAATTTTACACCAAAAATGACAATCAATGATAACCACAACAGCTTCCAACTGGGGGGCGAGGATCAATAATCCCATAGATTAACATAGTCCATAATCAGGAGAAGATGAGACTGTGCAGTATATTTCGGGTCAAAGTTGGTGGGATAACCAGGATGGATTCATTCAAACACCTGCTGAAACCACCAGGTTTTGAGCTCCTTACGGAAGGTATGCAGAGTAGGGGCCAACCTAATCTCCTTAGGGAGGGCATTCCAGAGCCGGGGTGCCACTACCGAGAAGGCCCGCTCTCTCGTCCCCACCAACCTTGCTTGGGATGGCGGCGGGAGCAAAAGAGGGGCCTCTCCAGGAGATCTCAAGGACCGCACTGGTTCATAGGGGGAGATGCGATCGCAGAGATAGGCTGGCACCTAGATGGCCATTCACATAACACCAAAAGGGACTATACCTATGAATACATGATAAATATTACCCAGATAACTAATAATGTTTTCTTAAGTAGAAAATGTGCTTCTTCATTCTCTGTGGACAGTGCATACACCTGAACAGTGTGCATTCATTGCAAATGCCCTTCTTGCCTGCCTGGCATCCATCTTCTTCCCAGGAGTCTTTGTGTGCCTGAACATTTTCCTGGTCATGCAAATTCTAACCAATCAGATTGAACTTCCAGGTCTCAATCTGATTGGTTTTCCCCAGGCGGACCTTTTCACTCTGGTTCACCTGTTGGCTATTTATAGCTAGCCAAGCTGCTCCCTGGCTCAGTTGCTTTCCTGTGCTTCCTACCCTTAGTTCTTGGTTGTTGTTGTTTATCTCATGTCACAACTTGGGGACAGCTGGCATGGGTCCTGCATCACATTTTAGCTTGTTCTTCCTTAGCTGATGGATCTGTCTGTTGTGGGTTGGGGAGTGGGATAGCACAGGGAGCCCGGAGCGGCATTGAACGGGAGCCTGCACCAAGCCTCACTATTGGTTCCTCTCCTTTAGATGTCCCCTATGGACACCGCTAAAGGTCCCTTCATGGGACTGTCAGTAAATCATGCAGGCTATCCAATGTAGTGATCCAGGACCCATGTGTGTCTGCTAACCCTATGTCATCTGTAACCAACAAACAAGTTGTTGCCTTGTTATTCATCTGTATGTGTCATTTGTCTTGTGTTCGGGCTGGGGGATGGGTCACCTTGCATGCACAAATGGAAAATTGATTTCCAATTTGTTCAAAACATATGATGAGAAGAATGAATTGATAGAAATACAGCTCCTTTTCAAGTTCCATTCATGTTTACTTGATTCTTTCAAGAAAGAAAAATGGATATGAAAAGGACAGATTTTTTTTTCCGTGTCAGGAGCAACCGGAGTTGCTTCTGGAGCGAGAGAATTGGCCGTCTGCAAGGACGTTGCCCAGGGGACGCCCGGATGTTTTGATGTTTTTACCATCCTTGTGGGAGGCTTCTCTCATGTCCCCACATGGAGCTGGAGCTGATAGAGGGAGCTCATCCACACACTCCCCAGGTGGGATTCGAACCTGGCAGCTTTCAGGTCAGCAACCCAACCTTCAAGTCACTTAGTCCACTACGCCATCTGGGGGCTCAAAAGGACAGATGAATAAGATGGTTTCAACTGCCTATCAATTCCACTCAGTTTTTTCCCACCTGTTCCAATAATCTGGGACATTACAAGGAAATTAGATGCTAGTGGTGCTCACTATATTTTGTTGTTCCTAAAATGTGCTATAACATCTAGGCCAGAGATGGAGAAAGGGAGACTAAGACTGGGTCTACACTGCCATATAATCCAGGTTATCAAATCAGATAATTCACATTATCTGATTTGAATTGGATTGTATGAGTCTACACTGCCATATAATCCAGTTCAAAGCCTGGATTTTATATGGCAGTGTAGAAGGGGATGTAGATGGAGCTTTAAGGACATCATGCAGCCTCTATGTATTTCCCAATTTTGTCATGTTTGCCCCCCCCCCCATGATGTTTAAAGCCCATAGGAATATAATCATATAATAATAAAACTTTATTTATATACCACTCTATCTCCCCGAAGGGGCTCAGGGCGGTTTCCAAAAAGAAAATCAAATACAAATACAAAACAACATACAAAAAATATAACAAATAATACATCATAGATAAAACACAGCAATATCAGTTAAAAACAATCACAGTCACAGCATTCGATCAAGGAGCGGGAAACATTGGTCAGGGAGAGGCTGGCCTTCATCCATTTTTAAGGGTAGATAAGAACTTATATACATATCTTAGGGGCAGGCAATGAGCAGTATACCAAAATCTGATTTAAGTGAAAACTAGTCTTGATCAAAAACCTGCCGAAACCACCAGGTTTTTAGTTCTTTACGAAACATTTTTCCATCCAGGAAATAATCAGATTACCCACAAATGTCACAAAAGTGAAATTGTTTTCCATGGCCCATGTAGGTATTGTGTCGTATTTTTTATGATTTTTTAAAAAATCCTTAAAATTGCAAGATGTTGTGCAGACATAAGGCAATCTCTTGGTTCATGATGCCCTCCCTCCCTTGATTCTGAGTACTTGTCTTACTTTGATCTAGAGCAAATCAGATAAAACAGTAATGCTGCCACTGCATACAGTAGAATAAGTATCAAAAAAAATTTAAATCTCAATGAATCAAATACAAATCAAATGGGATTTTGATAAATGAAGTATGAAGCAATTGAAGCAACCAACATCAGAAAAGAACAAGAAAACTGCTTTTGTCCGTACTAATTCATATTTGTCTATTGAACTTTTCACTGTCTTCCAAATCTCTGGGAATTTACTAGGTTATCACTTGGAGCCAATATTTATCCCTTTTTGTGCATATTACTAACTTTGTATTCTTACTGGTGATCTTTCTCCTGAAAATTATATCTTGTGTTCTCATTGCTGCGAAATGTGTTATTAGAACCTCTTTTTGAAATTCTCTTTGTCACATGTTCACCATTCACTTTACAAAAGCAAAAGGATGACTGCCCTACCACCTCAAGCTAAGTTATTCCCATTTATGACAATGAAATAATACAGTGGACCCTTGGTATCTGCTGGGGATTGTTTCCAGGACACGCACTGCCAAATGTATACCAGAATCAGTGGATGTTCAATATTTTTTTAGCTTTCTTTTAGTGACAGCTATCTGAAACACAATGTTTAAGTGCCATATGATATGCAACTTTATTTCAATGTTCAATTTTTGTTAGGATATGGCTGCAATCATTCTGAACCAGGAAAGGAATTCTAGGGAGAGATAAGGGAATTCTGTCATCAAAAACAAGATGAACCTGTTTGATTTCACGCAGACTGAAGCACTCAAACTGCTGCATTCAGATATATACATGTGTTGTTTAACAGATTGTTCTTTTTTGGTAGGTATCTGTTCATTAGGTATTAAAGATATAAAATTGATATAGGAAAGCATCTGTATGATAGATGAAGCATATTTATTTCACTTTTTGCAAAGATCTCTGAATCTACTTCACTTGCTCAGTAACAGTTACATTCAGAAATCCACAATTTCACAGATTGAGCAGCCAAACCATAAATGAACAATCAGGTGCTAATGGAAGCAAGATGACAAAGATAGCTAAACTATCTCAAAAGCCAGATAGAAAATGGAGTTCCATTTCTTTAAAGAGTGTAACTAAATGCAACAAAGACTAACACAATTTCAGCTTATGGGTTTGGAAAGCCATAAAGACTGCATCAGCAGTTTGCAGTGTTCAATACAGCATTAAGAGAGCCAACAATTTGCTTAAATATGCCTGACACAGATGATATAGTGCTTAAAGGCCAATGGAGCGGCTTTATATTCAGTGCAAGCTCTGAAATGTAAATCAAGCTGCATTTTGTTATCATCCACTTTAGCTGCAGTGGCAGACCTGAAATTCCAAATTGCAAAATCTTGAAGAGCCTTCCCCCTCCTTTTTCTTCATTGAAAGGGGACAAGGAAGTCTGTAACTTTATAATAGCTACATTGTTGAACAACCTAATTCAATAATAGATGGAACGTGGAATGAAAGTGGATAACGGATCATAATGAGATGGCACAACTGTTCTCAGAAGATATCTTTAGATGTATTATTGTACCAAATGAAGATGAATCCTATTTCTCCGCTGCTACAAGCCAAATCTTCAAGTGGTATCAATCTGGATACCACTTCTATACCTTAAAGTGCTAACATCTACATAAGTTGAAGGCAGATCTGGCCTATAGTGTTTAAAATTTGGCATTTTATTCAAACTACTTTCCTCATGACATTTTCTAGGAAGTCACATTGAACTGGTGTCTTGTATCTGGTGTCTTTTGTGGGCAGAATAGCCAAACAGAGTGCAGTTCTTATCCATTATGTTTAAATGCATGGTCTTGCTTGGCCAAAACCTCTGGACTTCTGGGGCAAAACTATGACCAGAAGAATGAATTATTATAGAGCAGAGGAAAGGAGAGCTTATTTCACCCACCCAGTGCAGTCACATAGAAATACTTCTTCTCACCATAGACTTGTAGTGACTCCCTTTGGAATCATCTTTGGTGCAATGGGGCCAAACTGAAAAAATCTGTAGTAGTTTCTAGAAGTTTTCTATAATTATTATTATCATTACCTATCACTGTGAGTAATGATAATAATTATAGAAAATTAGAATAAATGGTCCTAGGAAAGCAAGTTATGTCAAAGCAGCACATCAGTCGGGTATTTAAGAAATGAAAGTATGGGCTTTTAGATAGAGGGCAATTCATGTCATCCATTAAGGGCAAGGGAGATGGTACTGGTGGTTATAATATGGCATCATATTCAAATATTTTCTTCTCCAGCACAACATATAGCTTATGGTGATGGTGGGGTTTTTTTTACTTTACTTCTTTTCTACACAAATTTTCATCTGTCTGAATCATTGCCCATTTCTACTTTCTCCTGTCTCGGTGTCCAGATTTTGGAAAACGTAAACATAAATGCAATTTCTAAATCTGGCAATTAAGTAAGATATTTTGTTTCTGAACAACTCATGTTTAATCTTTAAAGTCTTTAAAACTTTAGTCTTTAAAGCTTTGAAACATAGGAACACCCCCCCCCCACACACACACACACACAGACACACAAATACACATTGTGGCTTAGTCTATTACTATTCAGTAACTCCAACTTGAATAATATACTCCTTTTAACAAATTGTGCCATTTGTCTGCAGGATAGCTTGTTAGAAAGTCTCTTTGATATCCTTGTCAGAGCTAGCACATCTAAGGATTTTCTCCTTGATAGCTTTCTCTATGCTGGGCAAAATTCAGAAATACTTTTCAACCACAGCCCATACATGTTTTCTTGAAGTTTGAGTCCTGTGAACACTTCATAATGCATGAGGTTAGCTCTACTACAAGGTACAGCCAAGTCAGCTGACTCAGGTGGCAACTGTTCAGGAGAGGAAGGAAGGTTTTCACATCAGAGGTCTAGCTGCTGTCTGTACTGCTTCACATCTCTTAAACTGGGCATAGGCAAACTTTGGCCCTCCATGTATTTTGGACTTCAACTCTGAGAAATTCCAGCCTGCTTATCAGCTGTTAGGAATTATGGAATTTGAAGTCCAAAATACCTGGAGGGCTGAAGTTTGGCTATGTAAGTCTTAAACTGTATGTTGCCAACAGTGAATCTCACAATGTTTAATGGGAATTTACTCCCAAGCAAATGCACATATAGGATGGTGTCAATAATTGGCACTTGTCGTGGTGCTTTGTGTATCCAGAAATGGATTAGATTTCATCTAACATTTTGCTTAAAAGTTTGAGTCACTTGCAAAGATAGTTGGTGGTAAGACAACTTAAAAATCAAAAGGAAGACAACAAGGTTTAATAGCTAGATGACTAATGGACCTTTTCAACTAGGGCAAAATGGGCTGGATGACAAAGAGCATTGATGGTAGCTGGGATAACGGAGCTGTAATGCTCTGATCATTTATTTATCATGAATGTATTGATCTCCTTAAAAAATCCAGGGTTTCATATGTCTAGTAACTATAAATTTTGGACTACATGTCAGTTTATTCTGTTATGAATTATGCATGTACATATTACTGCTGCTGTCATATAGGAGAAGTATCAACATATTTTTACTTTCAGACAAAGTAAAGCAGCAAGGAAGCTTTTGTTTTTCCTTTTGGCTAACAAGAGGACTTACACTGCTGTTCTGTTCATTGTGGATAACTAAATCAACACTTCTTTATAGACATACCTTGAAGAAAATTCCACTGGATTGGTTTGAGTGAGTCTAATTTAAGACTAAACTGAAAAGATCTGTATTATAAAGCTGTAATCCTGAACATACCTGTAACAACAACAACTCTTTATTGATTAGTCAATTTTGACCATATCAAAACATATGAAACATATAAAATGTACACACTTACCCAAACATACAATAAAACCATTTATAGATATAAAGCATCCCGGCCTGCAGGCCTACCAACCCACTCCTAGGTGATTGAGCAAATACAGAATAAAAAGATTAAAATTAATTATTTCCTTAAGGTAAGGCTTGAGTAGGGGCAAGGGTAAATAAAACTAGTGGCTTGTCCATAATAAGTTTTTAAATTTGGATTTTGTTAATGGCAGTAATGTCACAGCTTTCAGCTTCCAACTTCTCACGAATGACCTGAACATACCTAATGTATTTACTTGAGTACAGTTACCAACAAGATGAGTTCTGTAGCTTTGTTCTTAAGTTGAATTTGTATGTAGGTCAGAACAGCTACATTTTTAAGTGTAACTCCAACTACACACACACACACATATTTTGGATAGCATTGGGAACCTTAACACCCCTGTGGTGATTTTCTTGCTGTTTGTGCCCCTGTTCAGAAGATTTCATCTCACTTTCTATCCCTGTGATAATTGGATTTTGAAAAAATTGGCTAGTTGGGGAAACAATGATTGGTGCAAAATTTTCGGTTGAGACACCTTTTCACCATGATAGTTCTTCCAGGAATAAATTTCCTTTTATAAGGGTAGATTTCTCCCATTTCCTGTTGTCTCACCCCTGTTTGTAATTATGAGTCTTTTGTAAGTTGGATATTTTTAACTTGGAGACTTGTTTTTGTCAATGTCCCTTTGGCGGTTAACTGTTCTGCTGCCTGCCTCAGAATGGCTGACAGGCAAGGGGAAGCTGTGCTCCTCTAAGTTCACCAGGCTCAGCCTGATGGATAAGTGATTGCTTTCTAACTAAGGCCTTATTCATGTGGTCTTCAAAACTGAGGGGAAGGTTTCAAAGGTCATGAATGAGGCCAGTTGGGATGCCATGCTCCTCCATCAAGCCTAGGTTGGAGAGTTTGCTAACCTTGGCCTGACACAGGGGTACAGGTGGGTTCCTGCATGAAATTCTAACTCACCATTGAATCTAATGTGCACCTCACTTTTGGCTATGTAATTTAGCCAAAAAGGCTGAGCATTAGATTCAAGTAAACATGGTATTTGGCTGCTTTGAAGGAGGGAAATGGCACAATATTAAGAATAAGAATATAACCCACTAAACATGTGTAAGAATGAAAATTATTGCTTTGTGCTTAACACAAGCTAAAATCAGGTTTGCAACATAACTCTTCCACCATGTAATAATTAGGAATGTAGTTCAACTGCAATTAGTAGTTCTCATGATTGTGGAGCAGCCAAGCCATTCCAGGTCTTCACTGCACTTTAAATGTGCTATCCAAGGTGCTGAACACTACCTTCAAATTAAGGTCAACACCTTGGATAGTTCTTTTAAAGCTGCCAGAATCAATTCACTGTCCATTGACAGCTACCACTAAAGGAAATGTGCATATGATGTACAGATAGGTTTATGTTTGTAGTGTTTGAAATAGGAAAAAAAAAATATTTACACGCCTTCAAAGATTAATTGTGAAAGAATTATAGCATTATATTCATCTTAGGAAAAGCAACAAGGTCAGCTTGTGCTGAAAGTATCCTTCACATACATTTCTCAAGTATAGGCTCACAAAAACCTGTCTTTTGGTCACTCTTTTTGAATCCTTGCTGCTCTGATAAGCAGTCAATACTCAAATTCCCCAGCTTAGGTTTAGATGGATATACATATTCAACTGTTCATAGTTTTAATTTTCAAAATGCCTTGTCCCAAAAGCTTAGGAGAGGCACCAGCTTTCAATGAAGGCATAAAAAGTCTAAAATAATCTAGTACATGTTTAATGTGCAAATACAACTTTGTGTCTATCTCAGACAAAAATCCACTCTCCTTCCCCCCCCCCCCTAAAAAAAACCCCATTTTGTCCTGGGCACTTTCACTTCCTTTTTGTTCCTATTTCATCCTCAGAAATCACTGTGACTGCATCATTATCTCTCTCACACAGGTAGGCTCTAATGAGTCACCCGGATTCCCATGTGTTTCTTGCTGTAGGAGATCTGGGCTGATCTTTTTTCCTTCCCTGCCCTGTGTGGCATAACCTCCTTTCTCTCCTACGTCATGTGTAGAGCAATCCTTCCCCTTCTCTGTTTAACATGTCCAGTAATCTGCCTGCAAATGCACCAGCTTGCCCTTACCAAGTGATCCCTGTCACCTTAACCTTAGGCATATTATCACATGATGGGAGATTACATGATTAAGATGTATTTTCAGTCTTGCTGTTGCTGGTTGTAAATCATTCAAGCTTTCCCCCTGTCTTTTGTAGCATGACATCAGCCATTTCACTAACCCATGCATAGGCAGGTTTCCTTCTTGCTTTTATTTTCTGCAGCAATTAATTTTTCTTTAAGCTTCTGGTTCTGGTTGTATTTCTAACATGATCCCAAGGAAATGTCCAAGCACAGTAGTCTTTAAAAAAATTCAATAAAAATATAAAAAAGTAATATCAGTTTATAAACATTTTAAATCCATTAACACATAAAACCTTTTGAAAGATAAAAAAAATTATCCCTGATAAAATGAAAAGCTCCCCTTACTTACACATTAAAATGTCTTTGCTTGCCAGCAAAAGGACATCAGGGAGCTCACCAGCCTAGTTTCCAATTGAAGGGAGTCCCAGAGGGTGGGAGCAGTAACTGAGAAGGTTCTCTCTCTCCTATCCTCACCAGTCAGTCTGTGATGGTGGCAGGACCAAGAGCAAGCCTTCTCCTGAAGATTTTAGGGCTCTGATAGGTTAGTACTGGGAGATTTGATCTTTCAGATAGTCTGAATCCAAGTTGTATGGGGTTGCAGGGGGAATTGGAATAAAGGGGCAGATGGAAACAACTAGGATTTAAAAGATCACAGCCATGAAAGCACAAACTGGCACAAAGGAGTTAAGCCAAAACTTTTCCTTCCCAGTAATTACTTTCTCATATGCCCATTAATTTATTCAAAAAGAGAAAAAAAATGGTCAATTATGTAAATAAAACTAGCCTGGAGCTGATGAACCTACCTTTTCATGCACCTGTCTTTTCATACTTCTGGATCCTAGCAAAACATGACAATAAAACAGCATCTACCTCCACAAATGCCTCTTTTAAGTACTATTGTTCCTTTCTAACATTTATTTCAAAATAAATTATATTCAGGATGTATGCAATTCTTTCAGTTTGGCTTTTATCCTGAAACAGATGTACAGAATGATACATTCTGCCTACATATTACAGAGAACACATTTGTTCTCAGTTTAGATATATCCAAATAAGATCTGGAAATCAGCAGGGGGCAAGGAAGAACATTGTGCTTTTCCTCTTTCAGCTTCTCTAATGTTCTCAAAGCATCAAATCCTTTCCCCCATATATAAAATTGCAACCTCCTGCAGCACCTTAAAACTGATGAGATCTAGAGAAAGAACTCTGTCATTAGAGCTCTCATTGTATCCTCATTCATTGCTCTGGTCAAGCAGAGCTATTTCTCTGCAGTGAAGTACAATTAGCCCATCACCAGGCTGTCTTAAAGATTGAAGACATGGTACTGGAAATCAGTCCCTTCTCCAGGTGCTTCTTTGACTAGAAATACAATCCTGTCTTTTTGTTTTTGTCAAAGAGGCTGGCATTAAAATTCATTTATTTACAAGGACCTCATCACAAAAGGATAAGGATTCACCACACACCATGGCAAATCCATGAGGTCCCAACGGGGTGTGTGGTGAACCCATCACTCCATGCCCCGCATTGTCCAACTTACCTGGAACCCCATTCCACAGGGGGAAGCATTGCCGCTCGGCTTCCCCCTGGACTTCCCCCTGTTTATCCATGTTACTGCCATAGCCACGTACACTGCTTGCTCTTCTCTTTTGGCATGGAGCCTGGCTGGAAGTACATGTGTATCGTGTAATGGGCTCTGTGTCGAAAATGGAGAGCAAGCGGCATACGACGAATGAATCAGCCCATCTGATGAGTTAGAGTTTGTTTTAGATCTTGGAAAATTGCTTTCAAAGATACTTTTATTTCTTACATTAAAATTATATTAATTCATTACCAATATAGTCCAAAGAACCAAAAACTAATTAGTTACCATTATATTTTCAATTTCTAAAAAAAAAAAAACCAAAAAAAAAAAAACATTTACCTTTCATGTTCTGCAGAGATAACTTTACGTCAGGGTTCTCACAAAGCAGCAGTACACAAACCCATACAAGCCTATGCTTGAACCACAAAATTTTTCCCTCTCCATCATATAATGAGGAAACGCTCAGCAAAGTCAACACCATAAAGAAAAACGTAAGGGAAATCCCACGCTGCCCAGAAATGCTGATATTATCTAATCAATGCAGTGATACAGATGTGTTGCTCTGGTTTGGGCACATTGGCACCACCCACTATCACCACCAGTTATCCCAGCTAGCAAGTAGGAACTTCCAAAGCTATCCACAGTGCTGAATCTATTTCAGGGTAGGATTCATTCATTTGAAGTTCCAGCCCACTAGCAGCCATCCAGTTCACAAGGGACTAATAAGCCAGTTGGTGGAATCTATGGTCCTTTTCTACATGCACATCCCAAGGCTGCCTCTGTGTCCCTTGACTATTCCTGACTCTGCAGACTGTCCTTATTTTGGTCAAAAGGGGTTTAAATAGTTTCCCACTCCTCCTTCTGCTCTCCCCCAGGAGGAACCATTGATATAGATAGTGTGTATGAGCACACATCTGCATGAACACACACAGAGTTTAACATTAAGGAATTCCTAAAATCCTTGTTTTTCAAAATGAAAAACAGACTTTTTGAAATGCCTCTTTCTTTTTGAGAAGGAGAGCTCTTTGGGCGGTCCATGTGGCCGCTAAAAAGTGCCAGAATATTTGTCCCTGGATCTGCTTTAGTTGTTGGCCTCTCACTTACAACTTCATCACAGAGTGTCTATCCACTTTAAATGCTGTTGTTGCCTCCTGCATCATTCTGGGGTTTGTAGTTTACAAAGGGGCCTTTAAACTGCTCAGCAAGAGAGGTCCTGGACTTCATTGAACTACAAATCCCAGAATTTTTCAGGAGGCAGCCACAGCATTTAAAGTGGATAGATATTTTAGTGTGATAAGGTCCTTAGGAGCTTTTCATATAGCATACATACCTCCATTGTGCTAGCCGCCAGCTTTAACTTCACTATCAGCTCCAGCAGGCATTAGTTCTACTGGATGTCATCAAATCAATACTAACAGAGAAGTCAATAAATCCATAAATACCTTCTGCTGAACACTTGTAAGAATGAATTCACCAATGTGTAGAAACTTGTCCTCTGACTACGATTGTACTGAGACCTTAAAAATCATAAACTGTCACTTCCCCATTCATATAGATTATATTCTTCAAGATTTCAGTTCATGCCCCCCACTAATCTCATCATTGGTTAGGTGCTATATATACTGCATATTTGTTCCATCACTTCAGCTACTCCAGCAGATAATGTCATGCTGAACATAGTGTATACAAAGAGGGTTTGCTGTTGCTTGACTACTCTTGTTTAGTCAAAATTATATCAACCAACCTTGGCCTTCTGGAGAGGCTCTAGTCTTCAGAAGTACATTAAGAAGTCCAGAGGGGCAAAGTAGTTTACAGATTGCTGGGTTATCCCAAAAGAAAACTTGTAGAATAGATTCAATTAAAATATGTAATTCCTTTGGAAACACAACTATAACCAAGGTATTTGCACTACCAGTCCAAAGTGTGTAAAAAAATTAAGCAACTGTCAAGGTGGATTTTGTGCTTTACCTCTAACTTTTAAATCAAAATTGGCAGGAACAGTAAATTAATTAATCCCGAATTACAATGGAACTGCTAAGAAAGTACCTGTGACATTCAAATTAATACCAAAAGTGTATCCGATGATTAATGTTACTACAATGAATACAGAAGAAATTAATAAAGATTAGACCAATTATTACAAAGTGTCACCCACTAGAGATAGTTCACTGCAGATTATGATGTACACCATGAAAAAGGGTAATCTCTTTCCCCTAGAAAAATCATGTTAATAGAATGATAAAGATCTGGTAAAAAAATTTGAATCACCTGGAAAAGTGCTTCTAGTCACTTCTCCTAAGATGCAGATATCTACGTTCCCAGTATTTCATATTGTCTTTGCGACTTAACAAGCACATATTGGAGGTGCAGTGATGTGACGTACATGACCAGCTTTTGATTGGCTACAGGGTGATAGTGGCAATCACATGTGTACTTATTTGAGAGTAAGTCCTACTTAACTCAATTAACATTTTTTATCATGTCAGAAGCAAGCAAGACACTTCTGGTATGAGAGAATCGACTGTCTACAGAGACATTGCCCAGGGGACGCCCAAATGTGTTATCATGTCCCCACATGGGAAGCTGGGGTAGACAGATAGGAACTCATCCCATCTCGTGGATTTGAATGGCCAACCTTTAGATCTTCAGGTCAGTAGTTCAGCCAGCACAAAACCCATTGCGCCACTGTGGATCTAATGAACATATGATCAAGCAACTACTAGGCATAGGATTATACTGTGGGTTCCTTAGTTATAGAGAACCAAGAATGCCATTCCACAAGATGGTAGAACATCTAGTTTTACATGTGTGCATTCAACTTCCAGTTATGCAACTCATTACCTAATCCATTATACACTTTTTATTATTACTAGAATATAGTATGACCCAGACTTCTATATGGATGGGGGAATACATTTCTGGACGTACAATAGAAATGTGAAACCATAGATAATAGTCAACTCTGTTGAAATGGACAATCTTTGGTGGAAGCATACAAAGAATTATGCTGAGGAACCAAGAAAGTACGGAGAGAGGACATCTGCCCCTGGTGGTGGCGCAGTGTGTTAAAGCGCAGAGCTGCTGAACTTGCAGACCGAAAGGTCCCAGGTTCAAATCCCGGGAGCGGAATGAGCGCCCGCTGCTAGCCCCAGCTCCTGCCAACCTAGCAGTTCGAAAACATGCAAATGTGAGTAGATTAATAGGTACCGCTCTGGCGGGAAGGTAATGGCACTCCATGCAGTCATGCCAGCCACATGACCTCGGAGGTGTCTACAGACAACGGCGGCTATTCGGCTTAGAAATGGAGATGAACACCAACCCTCAGAGTCAGACATGACTGGACTTAACATCAGGGGAAAACCTTTTACCTTTACCTAGGTCCTTCAGCATGACTCTGTAGTCAGTTTCCAGTGAAAACATACCATAGACTTGCACTGGATGACCTAGAAAATGTCTACCAAGAACATATTTCTGAAAATATGAGTATGTTAAACCATGGATATCAGTCCAGCAAACACAGGGATTGTACAGTATTTCATCCTGGTCTATATCATACTGTCTCAAGTAAGCTTAATTTAATAGCTTGAAACAATGAAAAATAGAAAACAATCAAAATAATTTAAACAGACTGAAACTATATTTAACAAGTTAAAAGAGGTCAAAAAAATTAAAATTAGCTGTGCATCCTTTTGTAAAGGAAAAATTGCACTGAAGAAATATAAGAACACATGTTCTGGCATTTGCACAAAATCCAATTCATTTCGCTTTTCTAACTTTATCTTGTCCATAGTTGATTTCTTTTCATCAGCCTGAAACATTTGAAAAGTTAAATTACAATTAAAATAATAACTCTAAACTCACAAACCAAATACAGTAAAACCATTATTAAAATCACCCAGAAAGGAAAAGAGCACCCATATTTCAAAAACGTGCACAAATAAATATTTTCTGTAATTAGCGCCTAAAGGACTTGCATGATGTAACTCTTGATATAGTAGAATGGAACATACTGCCTGGTTCCCTTTGTAGTAACAAAAATTGTACAGACAGAACAATTTCTAAATGTGTTGTCAAAGGCTTTCATGGCCGGGATCACAGGGTTGTTGTATGTCTTTCGGGCTGTGTGGCCATGTTCCAGAAGTATTCTCTCCTGACGTTTTGCCCACATCTATGGCAGGCATCCTCAGAGGTTGTGAGGTATGGATAAACTAAGTAAGGAAAGGAAAGAATATATATCTGTGTAGAGTCCAGGGTGTGGCAAGAGTCCTTTGTCACTGGGAGCCAGCATTAATGTTTCAGTTAATCACCCTAATTAGCATTGAAAATGTTTTGTCTCTTGCCTGGGGGCATCCTTTGTTCAGTCAAGCCCTCAGAGTTTCCATCTACTGTTTTGATTTTGGAGTTTTGTAATACTGGTAGCCAGATTTTGTTCATTTTCATGGTTTCTTCCTTTCTGTTGAAGTTGTCCACATGCTTGTGGATTTCAATGGCTTCTCTGTGTAGTCTGACATGATAGTTGTTGGAATGGTCCAGCATTTTTGTGTTCTCAAATAGTATCCTGTGTCCAGGCTGGTTCATCAAATGCTCTGCTATGGCTGATTTCTCTGGTTGAATTAGTCTGCGATGCCTTTCATGTTCTTTGACTCTTGTTTGGGCGCTGCGTTTAGTAGTCCCTATGTATACTTGTCCACAACTGCATGGTATCCGGTAGACTCCTGCAGAAGAGAGAGGATCCCTCTTGTCCTTCGCTGACCGTAGCATTTGTTGGATTTTCTTTGTGGGTCTGTAGATAGTTTGTAGGTTGTGTTTCTTCATCAGTTTGCCTATGCGGTCAGTGGTTCCCTTGATGTATGGTAAGAACACCTTTCCTCTGGGTGGATCTTTGTCTTGACTCTCATGGCTTGTTCTTGGCCTTGCAGCTCTTCTGATGTCTGTGGTGGAATATCCATTGGCCTGTAGAGCCCAGTTTAGGTGGTTGAGTTCACCTTGGAGGAGGTGAGGTTCGCAGATTCTTTGTGCACGGTCTGTCAGGGCTTTGATTGTGCTCCTTTTTTGACTTGGGTGATGGTTGGAGTTTTTATGAAGGTATCTATCTCTGTGTGTAGGTTTTCTGTAAACTGTGTGACCCAATTGTTGATTGGGTTTGCGGATGACCAGAACATCTAGAAATGGCAGTTTTCCTTCCTTTTCTTTTTCCATGGTGAATTGGATGTTTGGGTGGATGCTGTTAAGATGGTCCAGGAACTTGCTGAGTTCTTCCTCTCCATGGCTCCAAATTGTGAAGGTGTCATCTACGTATCTGAACCAAACAGTTGGCTTTTCTGGTGCTGTTTCTAGGGCCTGTTTTTCAAAGTATTCCATATAGAAATTTGCTACTACTGGGCTGAGAGGGCTCCCCAATTTCTAAATGGTTCTTTCAATAAATTTCACTGATATTCCCTGAGGCAAATTTAAAATCATATCACCAGTATCATCCCAATTTCTCCAAAATCAAGACTCAAAGGCAGCTTACAAATGAAAGCAAATACAGCATAGCTAGACTAAACAGAAGATTAACATAAAATGTAATTAAATTGTCAGTAACATTAACAACAATTTGGAGCATACAATTAAAACAGGACATTAAAAGCAATGGAGTGTATTGTTAATGGTCCTTTCTTTAAAAACAGTCACTACTTGAAGGCTCCTTGCCTGTTGATGAAAGGAGAGGAAAATGCGGCTATAGTTTAGTTACCCTAAGGAAGAAGTTCCAGAGACTAGGAGCAACAGCCAAGAAAGTCCTACTCCAACCATATGAAGGAGCAGCAAATATATAGTTTGAGAAAGGCCAGAAATAGCAGCAGGATGGGCAAAAAGGATCTGGATTTTTTTAAGGTTATCATAATATGGATATGAGGCAGCAGTGCAATGTAGCGACTAAAAAATAAATGCAACGTATTCTGAGGGTATATATACTGTACAATGTAGAAGTAATGCAGTTTAACACTACTTTATCTACCATAGCTCAATGATATGGAATCATGGGAATTATGATTTTAAAAGATCTTTAGTCTTCTCTGTCATAGAGTGTTGGTGCCTCACGAAACTACAAATCCCATGATTGCATAGCATGGCAATTAAAATGGGCCCAAACTGCATTAATTAAGCACCCTAAAGTATCAAATGCGATCACAAGATGTAATCATTCACTGCTTGCCTCAACAACTCAAACTGCTTTATGTTCATATAGGAGGATATATTTTAATAAGAATTTTGACAAATCTGTTTGGACAACTGGAGACAAGCTATAATGGGCATTAACATTGGTATTGTTATTTGTTTTCAAGTTGACTCTTGATTTATGGCAACCCTGATTATAAGGCCCTTTCTACACTGCCATATAAAATCCAGATTATCTGATTTGAACTGGATTATATGGCAGTGTAAATTCATATATTCCAGTTCAAAACAGATAATCTGGATTAAATGTTTTGATAATCTGGACTATATGGCAGTGTAGAAGGTGCCTTAGAGACCATCAAGAGCCCTCTCAGTCATCTCCACTGCTTAAGTCTTGTGAGCTTAGATCTGTAGCTTTCGTTGTTGATTCAATCCATCTGTAATGCAGTCTTCCTCTTATCCTACTGCCTTACACTTTACCAAGCATCATCATGTTTTCCAATGAGTCATGTTATCTCATTAAATGACCAAAGTGCAGCAGCCTCCATTTAGTTATCTTAGTGAAACTTCCAATTTGATTTACTCCCAGGCTCATTCATTCATCTTTACAACAGTCTATGGTATCCATACAACTCTCCTTCAGTACCACATTTTTAATAAGTCGATATTCTTATTGTCAAGGATGGCTTTTTCTTTTAGTATTTTCCTTTTTATAAGGACTTCTTTCAAAAATAATGGATTTGGCTGAACCTCCAGACACACTTTGGTATGCCCAACTGCCTGGGAAGTTTGACAAGAACCCTTCCCATCAGGCCTGTAACCAAGGGAAGGAGGTTGTTTAGGGGTTCAAACCACCCCCCCCAAAATTTTCATGCTAAAAAACACTGGTTTACTTATGAATTTTAACTGGTTCACCAAATCCCCATGCTAAGTCTATGAGAAGCAAAAATTAAGAGCTCCTCCATAACTGCAAGCACTATCTCAACCAAATTTTGACAATTTATTTACACTGTCATTACCTACCTTTCCACCAATTTACATTGCAATATCATCAAGAAAAAAGCAACCAAGTTGGTCCACCTGCAACTGGCAGGCAAAGCCTAGGGCAAAGGAAGAATTTGAAGGACCTCATGAAGGATACCAGACTTGGTGTTGTGCTCTTTGCTTCAGCTTGATATAGGAGCCAGCTTCCTAATGGGGAATTAGAACTTTTCTTCTTTGTTCTCTCCTTCCCTATTTATTTATTTATTTATTTATTAGACTTGTATACCGCTACTCCCAGTTTGGCTCAGAGCGGTTTACAGAAATAGATTAAAACAATACACTTAGCTTTAAAATAACAATAAAAGCAATAAAAACAACAATAAAAACAACAATAAAAACAGACATAGCCCCGAGTTTTTCACCCATCGAAAGCTTGTCGGAATAGCAAGGTTTTGCAGGCTTTCCGAAAGGCAAGTAGGTCTCGGATAGTTCAAGTTTCAACTGGCAAGGCATTCCATAAATGAGGGGCTACAATCGAGAAGGCTCTCTGCCTAGTAGAAGACAAATGATAAGTTGTATGTTAGGGACTTCAAGCAAATTTTGGTCTTCAGACCAAAGTAATCTCTGGGGTTGGTAGGGGGATAAGTCGGCCCTCAGGTACGCCGGCCCCAAACCATGTAAGGCCTTAAAGGTTACAACCAGTATCTTGAAAGTAATCCGGTACTCAATCGGTAGCCAGTGCAGCTGTTGTAGAATTGGGGTGATATGCCACCTCGCCGGCACCCCGGTGAGAAGACGAGCCGCTGCACTTTGCACCAGCTTCAGTTTCCGGATCACTGACAGAGGAAGGCCAATGTAGAGGACGTTACAGTAGTCGAGCCTCGAGATTACCGTCGCCTGAATCACCATAGCCAGGTCGTTCCTAGATAGGTAGGGAGCCAGTCGCCTAGCCTGACGTAGATGCCTGATCATGACTGCAACTAGGCCTACCATCTGCTCCCTCGATCCGTGTCCCTCCTGGCTAGTAAAATCTTGCCTGGAGGGATTACGTGAACCTCTGTTGAATATAATAAATAGCTCCCTTGAGCAAGGAGTTTTTCCAGAGGGTTTAAAAGAGGCAATGGTATCTCCGCTGCTGAAGAAACCAGACTTAGATCGTTCGGTTCCCTCTAGCTACCGCCCAGTCTCGAATCTTCCGTTTACAGAGGATAATAGAGAGTTCCCATTGCTATGCCTCTGCCCTTGGCATTTTTTGGCAAGAATTTCACAGCAGAGCATAAGGGCTGAAGTTTTGGTTGGCTCCACTAAGCACAGTTCCCCTCCTCATCTGGCAGCATCTAGGCCTCATAGGTTGCCTTAAAGAAGGCACATTCTGTAGCAGAGGATGTCCTCTCCCCCCCCCCCCCCACACACACACACACTCCTACAATGCAATAGGAGCAAAGACAAGAAGCTGTGTTAGGCCTTGGACTTTATATGAACAAGACTGTTTCTGATGACCAAGTGAAATCTCAATTAGTGCAAAATCTATGGACTCCATTGTCAGGATATGTATTTCCTGTGGATAAGAAGAGACATCTAAGTTTTCAACCCAAACTTCTTGCTAATTTACAATGGAAAACATCCTGATGTAACCTGTCATCATGAAAAAGAAAAGCAGAAGAAAATAGAAAAAAACTTCTGCCAATTGGGGAAACTATTGTCCTTTGTGGCCAACAGAAACTGGCTTTAAGAGGGAGCAATGATTCAGGACCTATTACCTGTGAAGAACCTTTGCACAATGATAATTTCAGGACCTTGTAGAGATCTTGTGCCAGATCAGGAATATAAAAGGTAAGATAAAATTAAATCAAAATCAAGTGAAGTACAACAAAATTTACCCTTATTGTACTGTGGAATATTTCCGTAATCCAACAAATGGGGAATGGGATCAACCTTCTCCAAAGCAAGCTAACCATTTGACTACCAGGCTACATAATTTTGGCTTCATGAAAACTACATGATACATTTCTTTTTGTACCAGCATGATAAATTGGTTGGCAAAATAATATCCCAACTTTTAAAAATCAATAGATCAATATATTAATGGAAAAATGTTGAAGGGTTCCACTGATTTTAGGTTAATAGCAAAATATAGTATAATATAACGTAATATAAATATAGCCCTGCACATGGGGTGAAATTTGGGTACTTTCCTTATAATTATATAGGATCTAGTGATCTGTGGATTCTGCAACAAAATGTGACTCTAGGGAACTAAAATGTAACATTTTCATTTCCACTACTGGCTGTTAGCCAAGAGTGATTTTGCTCACTCCTCTTTGTTATTTGGAAAAGGACACCACGGTGCAACATAATCTTATGCTATGCCAGATCATTCCAGCCTATTTAAGGGAGCACAACTCAAATCTGGACCATTTGGTCACTGACAGCTCCCATTTACTTTCTTTCATATGAAAATACCCAATTGACTTTTGGGGCTCAATAGGAATTTTGGATTGTGCCCTGATTGCCTCTGGGTATACCTTTTTAATAGTGTTCACCTGACTGTTAGCACTTTCAAGTTATTTTTGGTATAGCTATTTAGGTTAGTAAAATGCTGTTCTGGGGAGTCTCCTGGGGAGTCTCCTGGGACACTGAATGATGAAGAACCCCAGGTCACATTTCTTTCATTGCCAGCCAGCTCAAGGGGAAAACTGTGGAGGGGGAGTGGGTCAGTTGGGATCCTCTTGTAAAGGTCCAACCTCATGTAGAACTCTCCACTTTCCCTTCCTGAGGAATTGGCAATGATGAAGTCTCATGCCTTGGCAATGTTAGTTCTGAGCTGGGATCCAGTCACCTGATGGTAGGGGTGACTTGTCCAGGTCTCTCAAACGGAAATAGCAACATGTTAAGCACTTTCTGCCTCATTGCAGTCATGGTCTTTTACTACACCAAGAATTATCGATCATTGTCTTTCCAGCAGAAGGGCAATGAAGTGCAGGAGAGTTAAAATAACATGTAGCTTGCAAACATTGAGGAAGGTTTTATGCAACAGCTGATTTAGGGAAATTTCTAAAGATGCCTGTATTTATCACACCACCTTGTATACAATGAGACTTGAAATAATTTGAAGGCTTTGAATAATTTTCTGTCTTATACAACCATTGACCTTTTCGAAAAACTGTCCTTAATGAGCAGTTGAGGCTGAGGACACAGAGCATGTTATATTCCATGTCATGTCAGTCATTATTCTCTTTTTGACATGACTTGTGTTCTTAAGTCAATGCATTCTTAAGTAATGGCATTTGTTCTCAATCAAGAAACCATTTAAACACACTTTTAATTTTAATGAGTTTTCTGTGATTATTTCCACATGACTTATTCATTTTTAGGACATTTCATAATTTACATTTTTCTCTCCCCTGAGCAGCATTAAGACTAAAGACTGAACATGGCTTTGACCCAGTACTTGACTCGTGTGTGCATTTCTAGACAGTGCCCTTTCTTCAAGAAGTTGCTATATTTCCAGGATTCCTTGATGCTTCTTCATAAGTTGCAAATGTGGGGTGCATACAGTATTTTGCATTGAAACATGTCAATGTGGCCACTTATATAAGAAATATATATTCCTCCTACTATCACACCATATTGTATCTAAGAAATTGCACTTGAGGTTATGAATTTTTTCCTAATTCAAACAATTTACAAAATTGGGTATAAATATCCTAATTCTGGTTTCTTCATTCATTCTAGTTCTTACTTCAGCCTCAGTTTTGACCAATCCACCATTCCAAAATTGTTTGGCATGACAAGGTCTATGTGGCCACTGGAGTAAAATTTAAGTTCCTGTTAACTGATTCTTATCAAACTCTAATTGGAAAAGCTCAGATAATAGCATTTCCCACTTGCTGACTAGAGGAAGGAAGGAGAAGTGTATGTTCTCTTTCAGCAGACTGCCCTAATGAGAACAAATGCACTTCTTAGTTAATAGATAAAGAAAAATGATCTTAATCCAACTCTCAAAGCAACACAGCATCTAAGTGTTAACAATGAAAGTAGAAACATAGAGGGTTCAGTAGAGATGAGCAGAAGGATTTTAAAAATGAAGGACAAAAAACCAAGGTAATGAATCTTTTGACTAACATGGCCAACCTCTAAAAAGGAAGGCTTTAGATATGGGGTCCTTTCACACACTATTATAGCACTATAATATATTTATTTATTTGCTTTACTTGTATACCGCTTTTCTCACTCTGGATGGGGGACTCAAAGCAGTTTCCAAACATATTATGACAAAATGCCTATACAACTACTGATTGAATCATAAAAACACAATAACATAAACATTAAAACATACAGTTAAAAACATATTGATTTAAACATTAAAATCACATAATCCAAAAATCAAAGTCCAGAGTCGTTCCAATATCAGTCTCTATTGCACATAATCTTTGATCATTCCTTTTATTGCTTATTGCCTGAAGGCCTGGTCCCATAGCCAAGTTTTTACTTTTCTCCTGAAGGCCAGAAGGGAGGGAACTAATCTAATTTCATTGGGGAGGGAGTTCCACAGTCAGCTTTAACTGTCATGGTTTCATCTAAGAAATCATGGGATTTGTAATTTGATGATGCACCAAGGCTGTAAATACTATGTACCCTTCCATAGAGTGAAAATCCAACAATTCCACAAGATGCAGCCATGAGAGTTAGAGTGAAAAAGCCCTTGTTGTGTAGTACAGTAGAGTATCTGCAGTTGTCATTTACTATGAATTAATAAAACAAGTGTTTTATTAAACAAGTGTTTCATTTTGAAATTACTTAATTTTATTCATCCACACTTCTGGTTCTGTGTTTTTGCTTTTGCTGATTCTTTCATTTTTCTATTTTTCTACATGTTTTAGAGACTGGTTGTTGTTCTGTTTCATAAGCCACTTTAAGTGATTTTTTTGAAGCAGACAAGCAGGTTACCAATTTTTCTTAAATCAATCAAATTATAATCATTATAATCCTATTTTTAATCATTAGATTTTAGTTCAAAGTCTCATTTTACTCACAAATAATTAGGTGGCTTTAGACAAACTGCTAACTCACACTTCTACAGCTTCCTACTGCCAGCTGCAACATAATGTCTGACCTTGACTCGCTTTTCTGTGCTGTTATGATATTGAGATAATGTGTGTCTCTAGAACACAATATAAATGATAAGCAGGCTGAATAGAGAACTGAAAGCATTTGGGAAAATGAATACTGTGGAAATCCCTAAGCCAAACCTCAACTTAGAACTGGTCTAAGGTAGCAACCATCCTCAGGTAGCGTATTTTACTACTTGGGGCAAACGATAAAAAGTCAATTCCATCTCCTGGACTAGCAGATGAACCTTACCTCAGCAATGGTAAATGTGAATGTCAGGATAACTTGGCAAGATAGTATCTATGATGCATAGCTCTGTCCTCCTAGAAAAGGAAAAGGAAACACAGAAGATCATACCCCATGTTATTATATAGTGGCAACATGAACACTCAGAGAATCTAGAGTGGGTCCTCCACAGGCTCCAGATCCATAACTTCCACCAACCATAGATGAGGAAGACATAAACACACACATTTATGTCTCCCTCATTTAATAATAGGAGGTGTGGCAATTCAAGGTGGGTGGAAATCGTGGATCTGGAGCCTGTGGAGAACCTGCTGAGGGATGCCCATCCATGCCCTCTAGCAACTGTGATTTGGGGTAGTTGTTTCACTTTACTTAATTAAAGTATTGGCCCTACATCAACTAAATTCTGAGCAGCTTTTAAATTGCTAATGTAACTCATCCAAGTATTGACATATTGCTAATGTAACCACTAAAGGAAGAAGCCATATTTGCTGGTTGAGTTCAGAAGGAGAGGGAGAGCTGGAGAGGAATTGCCAGGGTTAAAATGGAGTTTGAAAAAGATTATGGTATTTTTAGTTATGCATTTAGAAGAGAACAAGGGTAAATTCTTTGTAGTGTGATTTTTTACATTGTATTTGCTTCTATTTTGTAGTCTTTATTTAGGGTTTTAAAGTTGCTGTCATATCTGAGCTGCACAGGCAGAAGAGTTCTCCATTGGCACTTCATTGAATACATGAGGCTTTGGAGGCATATGTGTTACATTCAAAATATAAAATGTATGTTTGTTATGTATATATGGATTTAAAGTTACAGTAAGAAGAAGGCAATGACAAACCTCCTCTGAATAAATCTTGCCAAGAAAACCGCATGAGAGGGTAGTCATAAGTCAGAGTTGACTTGAAGGCACATAACAACAACCATCATCACCACATTACTGTTGCTGGGGGTATAGTACATATACCAGATAAGTACTGACATTTAGTTCACACCTTTTGTCTAAGAAAAATACCACAGATGGCACTTGAAGAAATTATTCCAAAAGGATGACCAAGCTACTCACTTGCGCTCTCATCTCACTTAATGTACTATACAAATTTTCTTCAGTATTTAAATAGAAGACTAAATGGTCAATATTTACTCTACAGCATAGTAATAAAAAAAATATGCAGATTATGTTTGGCACTAATTAACAATCATTCTGAGAAAACAGTGTTTTCTCTACTATGAGATTATCTTTTTTTTTCCAGCTTTCAATTTTTAAAATCATGTATTTCAGTACATTGTTTCTTTATAGAAATTACCACCACAGAACAGAATGCTTGTATGTATACTTTAGAAGCCTGTTGTGGTAACCCCCATCTCTTTCTATATATGGCAATCCTTTCCTTTAGCCTTTCCAGTACAACATGACCCCAGTATCTATGGGACTGGTACCTACCTACATCTGACAAAACGTATCCTAAGAATTTTCTAGGGTCTCCTTTGGGACTTTATGGTAACCTCCAGTTGAAGTAATTAATTTCAATATGATTTGCTATTATCCATGGTTTTCTGTTTCCACAGAAAGTTCAGGAATGTATCTGTTGTGGCTCAGCCACCATGGACCAGGTTTCATCGAGAGTTAGAGTTAGAAACAGATGAGGCGATGGATTTTGAGGGCATTCCTGCTTCAGTTCCAGGCCCTATGGCCTTGCAGGTCCCAGATATTGTAGAATCACAGGATCAGCTAATTGACGAACATTCCAAAGTCTCTCCAGTGTTATCCGTACCAGATGGTACAGACGTGGGGGAGAATGGAACTTTTAATCGGAGAGATTTTGTTACAAAAGATAGAAGCAGGAAACAAGGGGTGAGAAGAAATCAAAGACTCACTCTCAAATTGGATAATGATTAAATTTCCCATGATAACTTTGTGGGTCCTGCACTCCCTAATTCTTGCAGACTTAGGATTCTGTTAAAAGTACTCCTCACTCTATTCTGATTGCGGTGTCAACTTTGCCTTTCCTCAGAAGAGGTTCCAGTTTCCAGCTCCTTGCCTTGTCTTCTGAATCCGTGCCGAGTTTCCAGTTTCAGGAGAGCCGCACCGAGCCACGACTCCTGAGTAGACCTTGCCTTGTTACCGCGACTTCCTTGTTCCTGAATCGAGATTGACTCTGCTTTGTTTATAGAATAATAGAATCATAGAATAGTAGAGTTGGAAGAGACCTCATGGGCCATCCAGTCCAACCCCCTACTAAGCAGCAGGAAATCGCATTCAAAGCACCCCCGACAGATGGCCATCCAGCCTCTGCTTAAAAGCCTCCAAAGAAGGAGCCTCCACCATGGCCCCGGGGAGAGAGTTCCACTGTCGAACAGCTCTCACAGTGAGGAAGTTCTTCCTGATGTTCAGGTGGAATCTCCTTTCCTGTAGTTTGAAGCCATTGTTCTGTGTCCTAGTCTGCAGGGCAGCAGAAAACAAGTTTGCTCCCTCCTCCCTATGACTTCCCTTCACGTATTTGTACATGGCTATCATGTCTCCTCTCAGCCTTCTCTTCTGCAGGCTAAACATGCCCAGCTCTTTAAGCCGCTCCCCATAGGGCTTGTTCTCCAGACCCTTAATCATTTTAGTTGCCCTCCTCTGGACGCTTTCCAGCTTGTCAACGTCTCCCTTCAACTGTGGTGCCCAAAATTGGACACAGTATTCCAGGTGTGGTCTGACCAAGGCAGAATAGAGGGGGAGCATAATTTCCCTGGATCTAGACGCTATTCCCCTATTGATGCAGGCCAGAATCCCATTGGCTTTTTTAGCAGCCGCATCACTTTGTTGGCTCATGTTTAACTTGTTGTCCATAAGGACTCCAAGGTCTTTTTCGCACACACTGCTGTCAAGCCAGGCGTCCCCCATTCTGTATCTTTGATTTCCATTTTTTCTGCCGAAGTGAAGTATCTTGCATTTGTCCCTGTTGAACTTCATTTTGTTAGTTTTGGCCCATCTCTCTAGTCTGTCAAGATCGTTTTGAATTCTGCTCCTGTCTTCTGGAGTGTTAGCTATCCCTCCCAGTTTTGTGTCGTCTGCAAACTTGATGATCGTGCCTTCTAACCCTTCGTCTAAGTCGTTAATAAAGATGTTGAACAGAACCGGGCCCAGGACGGAGCCCTGCGGCACTCCACATGTCACTTCTTTCCATGATGAAGACGACGCATTGGTGAGCACTCTTTGGGTTCGTTCGCTTAACCAATTACAGATCCACCTAACTGTAGTTTTGTCTAGCCCACATTTTACTAGTTTGTTTGCCAGAAGGTCGTGGGGGACTTTGTCGAAGGCCTTACTGAAATCCAGGTACGCTACATCCACAGCATTCCCTGTATCGACCCAACTTGTAACTCTATCGAAAAAAGAGATCAGATTAGTCTGGCATGACTTGTTTTTGGTAAATCCGTGTTGACTATTAGCAATGACCGCATTTGTTTCTAAGTGTTCGCAGACCACTTCCTTAATGATCTTTTCCAGAATTTTGCCTGGTATTGATGTGAGGCTGACCGGACGGTAATTGTTTGGGTCGTTCTTTTTTCCCTTCTTGAAGATAGGGACCACATTCGCCCTCCTCCAATCTGCTGGGACTTCTCCCGTTCTCCAAGAACTCTCGAAGATAATTGCCAGTGGTTCTGAAATAACTTCCGCTAGTTCCTTCAGTACTCTTGGATGTAGCTGATCTGGCCCTGGGGACTTGAATTCGTTTAGAGTGGCCAGGTGTTCCTGGACAACTTGTTTCCCTATTTGGGGTTGGATTTCCCCCAATCCTTCGTCCATTCCATGTTGCTGAGGTTGAAGATGGCTTTCTTTTTGTGAGAAGACCGAGGCAAAGAAGGCATTAAGTAGTTCTGCCTTTTCCCTGTCCCCTGTCGCCATCACCCCATCTTCTCCTTGCAATGGCCCTATCGCCTCCTTTTTCTTCCCTTTTCTACCAACGTAAGCAAAAAAGCCTTTTTTGTTGTTTTTTATGTCCCTGGCAAGCCTGAGCTCATTTTGCGCTTTAGCCTTGCGAACCTTTTCCCTACAGGTGTTGGCTATACGTTTGAATTCTTCTTTGGTGATTTCTCCCCTTTTCCACTTTTTGTGTATGTCACTTTTGAGCTTTAGCTCAGTTAGAAGTTCTTTGGACATCCATTCTGGCTTCTTTGCACTTGTCTTATTTTTCTTCTTTGTTGGCACTGTTTGCATTTGCGCCTTGAGTATTTCACTTTTGAAAAACTCCCATCCATCCTTAACTCCCTTGTTTTTTAATATTGGCGTCCATGAAATGCCGCTCAGTAATTCCTTCATTTTTGGAAGTCAGCTCTCTTAAAGTCCAGAATGCATGTTTGACTTGTCTTAGTTTCAGCATTCCTTTGTATTGCAAACTGCAGGAGCACATGGTCACTTGCCCCTAAGGATCCAACCACTTCAACTGTATTGATCAGGTCTTCCACATTTGTTAAGATTAGATCAAGAGTTGCTGATCCCCTTGTTGCCTCTTCTACCTTCTGGACCATAAAATTATCTGCAAGGCAAGTGAGGAATTTACCTTGCTTCCTTGACTTTGCTACGGGTCTTTTCAAGTGGATTTGCAGTGCTTTGTTTTCTGCTATTGCTTCATGGACAAACTTTGATTTCTAAAGGAAGCTATCGAGCGAGCATCACTTGTGGATTACAAATTGGACATTGATAAACTCTTTCTGAATTGCAATAGACTATATATTATGGACTATTTCTTACTCTGACTTTCCACCTTAAATGCATATGTGTGTATGTGTGTGTGTGTGTGTGTGTGTGTCTGTGTGTGTGTGTGTGTGTGTGTGTGTGTGTGTGTGTATATATATATATATATATATATATATATATATATATATTCTGCTTCAATAAACGGCTTGTGTGTTATATTGGCTCCGGTCTGGTTTTCGAGTGCTCGCGCTGCCTTGGGGTGCAACAGTATCACCCATGGATATGGGGGTTCAACATTTGATATCTATGTACACAAATGTGTATGTGATACTAATGGATGATAAGGAAATTATCTATATCCATATCTATCGTTTTCCCAGTATAGGCAGCCATATAATTGTCTTCCCTAAAATGATGTGTATTAATGGTTGGGCGAGTCATAAACAACTCAGGATGCATCTGCTCTGTAGTTGTGTTAATCTGCATAAATTCTACACCCTCAGATCAGCTGATTCAGAAACATGTCAGATATTATTATTTGTATTTAGCATCAGCACACAACAACATGGAGGGAAAATAATTTTGACAAAAAGGCATTTCAGTGTAGTGGCTGTGGTGGGTCAGTGGTTCAGTGTAAACTCTTTTTTTTTCCTTTTGTAACTTTTGTTCCTGTGAACATTTTCCACTCCAGTGCATGACATACATGTGCATAAATCAACTTCACATAAAAGTTGGGAACAGGTTTTGGTGCCAAAATTAAGGATTTTGATATGACCTATGGATATGGCAATAGTCATTCTGCAGAGAGGAAAAAGCACCAGCATCTCCTAAGGCAGTGGTTCTAAACCTATGGGCTCCCAGATGGTAAACTGACTGGGATTTCTGGTAGTTGTAGGCCAAAACACCTGGGGACTCACAGGTTGAGAACCACTGCTGCCACTCTTTTCCTGTCCATGCATTTAAAAAAGCTAGAAGTGGTATTGGAGCAGAAAAAGTAGTCACTGCTTCTTTTAGGTTCTCCCAGGATGGACTACAATCTCACCTTTTGCCACTCTACTCAAAGAAGGGGGTGGTTCCCTTTTTATAAGACCCAAGGATAATTTGACCTGGGTTTCTTGAATTGGATTTTTCACTAAAATTCTAGACCTATACAAGAGTATATATAATACATTGAAGATTTTGTTTCTGTTCTCTGTCCAAAAGCTCTCATTACTCCAGAATTCACATCATCTAATGTACTTCTAGAAAACATAGCATCTAGGAAAGACTCATTCTATGTTTACCTTCTGCAAGTAAGTGACTTAAAAATAGTCACTGAAATCTCATAGCATTATGGGAACACAAGACATGGAAGAATGAACATCCTCCTTCACATTTATGCAGTGAAATAAATTGGTCATCTTTGAAAAATACAAAGAGTTCACCAATGCAAGTGTTGATGTTTAACTAGTATAGTTGGCTTTCAAGAGACATTTATTTTCCAGAGTTCAAAATACAAAGAAAAAAATACATTTCAAAAGTCGTTCCTGAATGATGCGATAACAGATCAAAGGGCTTTCCTTTATTGCAATATTTCATCCTTGTGGAATAGAATCACATTGGACTTTACCTTTTGTTTGAAATCTTTACCTTTTAATAAGTGAACTTTTGAAATTACTTCAGCGAACAAAGGTTCCTCTTGTACAGTTAAACTCTTAACCCTTGTGGTTCAACTGGTGCAGGCCAAAGGAGAATGCCATCGTGTTTTCGCTGAACTTTTTACCCTTTAGAAAAAAGGGACAAGTTTAAAGTTCATTTAGTGAGCAAGAGGTCTCTGGTGGGTATTTCTGGTATTATTAACTTCCTGACCTCAGATAATTAAAAGAGAACAGTGAAGCACTATAGACTTAGACTCAACTTTGAACTTTTAACCTCTCTTGCAAAACTATTTTGTGTACAAGTAGCATATATGCTCAACCCGTTTATTATTAACTTTCTTCAACCCTTGGATGCAAAATAATGTCAGTAAAATTCTTTTCCATGTCAGTCCAAAAAGCATGGGAAGTTTTTTTTTTTAATTCTTAAGGTTTGTTTTTTTCTTTAAGAAACAAGAAACAATAATAATTTTTAATACAAAGGCATTTAGTGTTATTTACTGAACATCAGAGAATATTGCTCTGTGAATAGAGGTGTTCCAATTTAAGGCTAAATTATTATATTTAAGGCAAACCGTTGTGTATCTCTTTCAGTTTTAGAGCGTGGAAGAGTGAAAGTAGTGTGAATATTGTACGCTAAAGCATACTAAGGGTGAGTCTATATGGGACACACTTTGAATACACTATTGGCAATCTTCACAATGTATCCCAACTTGTAGTGAGTATCGTGGGTTTTCTTGCTTTACTTAGACTTAATCTCATTTCAAGCAAAGTCAGGAGACACTCCAGAACTTGTTAGAAATTTTGGAGTATCCTGGGGCTCTGCATAACAGCAGTCTGGATAGCTGGATTGGGTCAAATTCAGCCTGTTGTCCAGACTATCACTGCATCATCACACTTTCCCTGTCCTGTTCAGGGCTGTGTCAAAGCACCTGGCTATCATTGATACATCTGTGGTGTGAGAACAGAATCCCTGCATGACTAGAAAAAGGCAGGGAGTCAATCTCTCCCTCCCCTTCTTGGTTGTCATGCAGGGTCCCCATTCTGACATCACGAATGTGAACGGCTATGGACAGACACTTGCACAGATCTCCTTGGCTGTCTAGAAGAGATTTATTTATTTATTTATTTACAGCATTTATATTCCACCCTTCTCACCCCGAAGGGGACTCAGGGCGGATCACATTACACATATAGGCAAATATTCAATGCCTTTTTAACATAGAACAAAGACAAACAAACATAGGCTCCGAGCGGGCCTCGAACTCATGACCTCCTGGTCAGAGTGATTCATTGCAGTTAATTGCAGCTGGCTTGCTCTCCCGCCTGCGCCAAAGCCCGGACCTAGGAATTTGGAGGGTGAAGTGATGGTTGAACCAGGCCAATGCAGTCTTTACTAAGGTGGACTATGTGGACTCCAATATTACACCATTTCAGCATTTTCAGCAAGTTATATTCCCTCTCTCCCCATGAACAAATCTTGCCAAGAAAACTCTGTGAAAGGATTGCTATAGGTCAGAAAAAACTTGATGGCATAAGTTTAGCTTGATCTCGAGGATGTCTGTCTGTCTGTCCTTTTTGGTGGGACCCCCTGAATTGCACAGGAGCAGTATACAGAATCAGTAATATAATGCTGACTAAGGTTGATGTTGCCCTCATTTGAAGTCACTGCTATAGAAGAAAAGCTATTATTAAAGGAATTCAAAGGGCACTTGACACAATCAGGTCAGCCAGAGGTGTTTAAACAAGAGGCCAAAAAAGGCACAGAAAAGTGTCTTTCAGTTTTATACCTGCAAGACATGCACAGCAAAGCTTTTATTCATTCACACCTGATTGGATGGCATTTCTCTCTTTCTCTGTTCTCTCTCCCTTCCTCTAGCCATTTTCATATTTTATCTGCCAGGCAATTTTCTTCCCTGCAATCTGACATACAAAAGGACATTTCAAAATGAATGCCTAATGCTTAAGCAAATCTTCTCTTTGTTCCAAGATTTTAAAGCAAATCTTCATAGCAGACAGATTTTCTTAGCTAGGATGCTTAATGGCCAGGTGCCCCCTTTTGTGTTCTACCTGCCAGAGAGAGAGAAAAGGCATCACATTTGGTCAGGGATGAAGAACAGAAGGGGAAAAAAGATATCAGTGGATGCTGTAGGTTGCTCTGTTGCTTTGAAAAAGGGAGCAGGCAATCCCTAAAATGATGTATTCATTTTTTATTCATGTAGACAAAAAAGGTGATTATGTTTGCTATGCTCATTTTGGTAAGAACAAATATGTTTGTGTTCATTTCTGAGACAGAAATATCAGGATGTTATTTAAAAGATACCATAAGATAATTGCCAATTTTGCTGTGCATCTACATGGTTTAGCCCAGGAGGCTACATTTAAAGAGCTAGAAAGTGGGGTTGTGCATTTTGATTCAACCCGATCCATTTTCGGTGTCCCCGATCTGGTTTTGGAAACTTCCAAAATTTGGCAGGGTGAGAATCTGTTTTCCTTTATGGCAACCGAAAGATCCATTTTCGATCCGGCCTCTTGGTGGCAATGGAGAACTTATGAGGCTCCTCATTCCATCATTTTTAGGACAAGAGCTTAAGAAACCCTGCTTCCTGTGATCATTTCCCTTCTTTCTTTCAGGGAGACCTAGGTTTCAGACAACAGGCTTAAGAAACCACTAGACATGAGCAAAAACCCCACTTTTTGGATCATATGCTTCGTTAAAGCTGTTTCTACTCTAGAGGAGACAGGAGTATGGGTGCATGCAGCTCTCTCCTTACAGAAGATAGTTTTCCAAAACATTTTAAGGGGGCTTCTCAGGGAAGGAAAAGGGATCGACCTGGAGGTATCCTATCCTGGGCTTCTTTTAAAAAGCCCTCCCTCCTATCTCTATTTGGAGACGCCAGAAAGGAGAACTAGCGTCTTGCTTAGAATGCCTCCCCCCTCGTACTTTGATTCCGTCTCCAAATCAAGAGAGAAAGCCTGCTTCCTGCAATCCTTTCCCTTCTAGTGGCTGTCTCCCTCCCCTCACTCCACATGTAACTGAAATAAACCAATAGCAGCCAGTTTTTGACAGCCACTGTTCTGTTGCAACTGAAAAAGAATGGTGGGTGGAATGCCCATACCGTTACATCTGAATCAATCGAAGACCATTTTTGAAAACAAATTCATGCACAAATCTACTAGAAAGCAGAATAGTGTGTGTGTGTACATATCTGTCTGTTTCCAATATCGATACAAACATATACTAAATAAGAATGTTGAAAGTACATGCAAGCATGCATTCTTACTTCACAAAAGTAAAATTAATCCCCATTTTTAAAATTTATAATGTAGTTCATATAAGCTTCAATACATTAGAGTCACTTTGATTGCTGTTTAAGCTAAAGAATGATATGGGTTAATTATGTTCTGCACTTAGGATTGATTTCACTATACCGTGTTTCCCTGAAAATAAGACAATGTCTTATATTATTTTTTGCTCCCAAAGATGCGCTAGGTCTTATTGTCAGGGGATGTCTTATTTTTCCATGAAGAAGAATTCACTTTTATTGTTGAACAAAAAATGAACATTTATTATATACTGTACAGTAGTTGTCATCACAAACCAGCATAACCAAACAAACTGTGAATCCTATCAAGAATTTCTTGTTACTACCAATATTTCCATGTACAACACTTTATGGTAGGTACATTTACCGATCCTGCATGCTCTGGTGTTCTGTTCGGCGGGCATGCTTCCAAACACAAAATTTGCTAGGTCTTACTTTCAGGGGAGGCCTTATATTTAGCAATTCAGCAAAACCTCTACTAGGTCTTATTTTCTGGGGATGTCTTATTTTAGGGGAAACAGGGTAGTAATGGCACCCTATTGGTTATACAATTCCAAGTGGCCAATGGGTTTATTCCTTTAGTTGAATGTCTTTCTGACAGTTGGCCAGGACTTGGTGAAATCAATATCATTATTTTAAGAAAAATTTCCAGGCAGTGGAAATACTAGTTATAGTAACTTTGCTGTAGGCTACCATTCTTGTAAATAATTATAAATTATTGAATGAAATGAGGTCACCAGTGACCAAGAATTGAATAGTCTAATTAAAAGTAGAATTCAACAACCTATTCTGACTTACATGCAAATTCAACTTAACAAGAATCCTACAGAACCTATCTTATTCATAATAGCCTCTACATATCAGCTGTAAAGCAAAGTCAGGAGGAGGCTAAGGCCTAGATATGGAATCATAGTCTACTTAACCCAAGATATTAAATGGGACTGAGAAGAAGACATATTGTAGAAAATTTGAAACAAGCTACAGTGAGAATTCAGTACTACAGTACAACCCTGGTAGTCTGAGTTAAACGGGAGGACCTCTGCTCGGTCAACCGGGTAACTCGGATTACTAGGCTTCTTCTCCGTGGGGACGAAGGCTGGATCAGGAGGCGCTTGCAGCACCTCCCGATCCAGCCCTCGTCCCAACCGCAGGGAGACCTCTCTGTGGGGACAAAAGCTGGATCAGGAGGTGCTTGCAGCACCTCCCGATCCAGCCTGTGTCCCCACGGAGAGGCCTCCCCGTGGTTGGGAGCACCCGCTGAATGAAGGGGCTCTCCCTTCCTTTGGTGGAGGCCTGGAGCCAGGGAAGCGACTCTCGCTTCCCTGGCTCCAAGCCTCCGCCAAAGGGAGAAAGCTCCTTCGTTCGGCGGGTGCTTGGAAGAAGCACCCGCCGAATGAAGGGGCTCTCCCTCCTTTTGGAAAGCCCCTTCGTTCGGCAGGTGGGTGAACAGGGAGGACCGCAAAAGTCCTCCCCGTTCACCCACCCACCTGTGCCTCGGCTCCTTCGTCACGCCGGGGCCGGCAACACTGGCGCCCGGCGTGGCGAAGGAGCCGGCCGTGCGTGTTGCTAGGTAGATAGCAAGCTACCTAGCAACACGCACGGGGCGATCGCCCCTTGGGAGGTGCCCCTTGCATGTTGCTAGGTAGCTTGTTATCTACCTAGCAACACGCACGCCAGCGAGCAGGTGAACGGGGATGGCCTGCTTGGATTGCACGGAGGCTCGGAGGAGCGGGGCTCGAACGAGCGGGGTTTTACTGTATTTATTATTTGGTATGCACAACAAATGGAAATATCGGTAATTACTTTATATTTTACATGTTAAAGCTCTGTGCTCCATTCTGATGGGCAGTCTGTTCATAATTCACATTGGTAAGCCAAAATTGAGAGTCTAGCACAGAGGAAAGTTGCCAATAATGCAATGTCTATTTTGACTACAGTCCATGCTCCTCTGGCATTCTTATATTTCTGCTAATCTGGTAAAATATATGAAGAGATCTTCTGTATAAGATCAAAGGTCTACCCAGTCCACCAGCATTGATACAGCTATCATCATTTCAATATCACTTTGCCACAATAAAATATATCACTTAAGATGGCTAATAACATCATTAAAAATAAACTTAAATTAAACCTTTAAAATGATTACTGCAGAATATTTTAATAAAAAAAGTCATGACAATGAATAATCAATACACATTAAAACAGTTCATAGAGGAGATGCGGCTGCCAGTCTGCTTCCACTGGCTGCTGGTCTGCTTCTGGGCTAGATACAAAGTGCTGGCCATTACCTTTAAAGCTCTAAAAAGTTTAGGCCCAGGCTATTTGACAAATCACCTCTCCTTTTACAAACCAACTCAGACACTGCGATCACAGTCCTACCCACGCCTCAAATATGGCTGGTGGGAACAAGAGAGAGGTCCTTCTCCGTGATTGCCCCCCACCTCTGGAACTCCTTCCCTAAAGAGATAAGGCCCTCTTCCTTCTCTCCTTTAAAAAAAACTATTAAAAACCCACCTTTGCTCACTAGCCTATGTAGAAGAGGAGGATTAGATGACTATATACAGCTAAGATACTTCGACTGGAAATTGTTTTCATACTGTGGCTCTGTAGGCCCGGTTGGCCTTGTTGACATCACTGGTAATATAATTAATTTTAACATTATTGCAAATGAACCTTAAGTGGTTTCTATGAATTGGGGTTCATCTTTTTATGTTGATATAATTTAGGTTAAATTTAATTTAATTTTAGGTTGTATGTGTTATAATTTGGTCATATATGTGGGTTTATTTTGTTATGTGTGGGTTTATTGTGGTATATGTTGGTTTATTTTGGGTTCCGGTAGGTTTATTATTGTATTTGTATTTATTGTTGTTTCAGTCATTGAATGTTTGCCTTTTTGTTGTTGGAATATGCCCTGAGTCCCCTCCGGGAGATAGGGCAGAATATAAATAAAGTTTTTATTATTATTATATTGTTATGTGTTCTCATGGTCTAAAATCATTGAGAAAGGAAAATGATTGCAATACAACACTGGTGTGAAATTGGGAAGCAGCAGAATCATCTGCCTTGTGTCTATCGAACAGACCTTCATAGATATTCAAAGACAGTCTGTCTTTGAAAATGTTAACTTATAGGACAGGTTTGCAACAATATCATGCTTCCAGTAAGTGGAAAAACGCAAGCAGGTTCTGCAATCAGCGATGACTGCAATGTCATGGAAATCCTATCCTTGGAAGATATGAACAACTGTGTTCTTATGGTTTCAAAAGCTATTTACCAATGTGTTCTTGTGGTTTCAACTCTTTCATGGTCTAAATTTACAGCTGCTTTTATTTCTTTATTCTTTACTGATACTTTTATATGTACAGTATACTGTTTTATTTTTCTGAAATGATTTGATTATACATTTTAGCCGTATGAGTTAAGTCTTTTTTATCCAGAAACCTAAAATATAAAGCTTCTTGCAGCTGCACTTTTCTGTGTTTGAGTAAAGGGGGCTATTCACACATCCAGTCTACATTAATTTTCCCCTCAAGGAGCTCTGATGGGGGAAAGAGAACAGGGGAAGACTCTGCTTACACAAGTCCCCCTGTAAAAAGTAGACATCACACATTTCCGCACATCTTCTTCCTGACTAATGGTGAGGTGAGTGTCCTGGAAATAGGCCATGAAGGCAAATGTGAGGCATCCACATTGGCCTCTGCCTGTATTCAGCCTAAAAAGAATGAACATGATTCAAGTGGGGTAACATGGAGGATTTTCCTCTCTCCTCCTCGTTTCTTTGCTAAAAGAGCAAGAAAGTTTATTGACCACCCTTTACGAAAAACTATGGGTACTGGATGTGTGACTACCTCTCTCTCCTTCCTCACTCCTTATTCATTATGTATATACAAATAAAGTTTTTGAAAAATCTGGAATTTTCTGGTCTCAAGCATTTTGAATAAGGGAGATACAACCTGTACTGGAATGTTTGCCGATTGTAGAGTTTGTTTGTGATTTAAGTGTTATCCTTTAAAGCAGTCTTCCTTTAGCAGGTGCTCTTCAGTCTAAACTCTAACTCTCATGAATCATAGTCACACCGACTAGGGATGATGGGAGTTATAGTTCCAATACATATGTGTGAAGTGCTAGATTAAGGAAATCTATTTTAATGAGTCACTTAGAAGTTTAACCAAGAAAGGAAACTTCTAAATGTCACTACGAAATTAAATAGCATACCTATTCTCTATTATTATATACAATTTCTATCCAGTTTCTCCATAGCACACATAGTTTTTTAAAATATCAGGCACCACCTCATTTGTCCCAGAAATGGAAAAGCCATGAACAATGAGCTTTTCCTCATTTGGAGAGCACTTCTGTAAGCCTCAGATAATTTGTATTACTTTTCTATACATGTCTTACCAGTTGTACGATACCCAGTTGAAGACCTGACCTCTGTATATTTTTTGTAATGTGAATGAGCAGTAGATTTACATAAGGGCATTATGATACTTACAGTGTTATATGAATTCCCCTTCCAAATAATATCTAGTGAGGAATTTGCAATTTTCACAGCTATCAAATACTCTGTTGATATTTAAACTAGGATATCTACTACAGCTCCAAATTATTCTGCCTCAGATGTTAATTAATGTGCATGTAGTTCTAGGGACTTTTATGTCCCATTGTGAATTATTTAACATTTACTTACACTTATTCTTACTACTTCATCACGTGAGGGGTTTTTGGCCCCTTACCAAACTGGGGCTTCTCTTTGGGGACATATCAAGATGAATTCCATCATATGACACAGGCGGTGGCCCTATCCCATTGATGGATGAAGTGGCAAGGAAGCATTTGCAAGGAGCTTCCTCACCAACCATGGTGAGCGATGCGTCTTTTGGGTAGCTCTGATGTAGCTACCCACAGTTTTGGCCCTTTCCCCCATCTGATGGGGGAAACGGCAACATAGCAACATGCTTTGCCACACTTTCCCCTGTCTGATGGGGGGAAGAGACAGGGTGCCAACATGCCTCGTCCCAGTGCCCCCATGTAACAAGGAAAAGAGGGAGGGTGCATGGTGCCACATGTGCCTTCCATTTTGCCTGTGATTGCCAGCAAAATGGAACAAAAGAGGGGATACTATCAGTATGATGAGGTACCTAGAAACAACAGAATGGAGGTGTAGAATATGTATATGCAAAGTATAGCCACCATAATGGAGTGAAGACCTGACAGTTCTCAACAGCCCCAGTTGTTACAGAAGACAAAGTGGTGTCTTCTCTACAATTAGAATATCATGCCAGTTATAATGTATTTTCTATGAAATACTATCTTGATTACTGTTTACTGCTGCCCTTGTCAGAATGTGTATTCAAGCAAATGACTTTAAGCTATTATTTCAATCTTTCTACTGAAGTCTTGAGTATTATGTAGACAGCTCGTTTCTCTCTCTTAAACACAAGTAAGATGATAGTGTGCCATTCAATAACTTTACAATAAATAAAAGCAACAAAATTCTATCACATCTGTTTATAGTTTTGTCATGGCTTTCAAGTCACCATGTTCTGTATTCTGAAGTCAAAGATTGACCAACAGCACCACAACAAATTTTTGTTGATTGTAGCCAAGAAAGATGCACAAGTGATGGCTGGAGTCCAAGGGATTGATGTAGTGTCTGAAAGATAACTTAACAGCACTGGTTAGACAAAACTAACTGTGGGCATAATTTGCTTCCTATGAGTGAGTCAACAGGATATTTTTGGACTCAGCTCAGTGGGAAAAGACTCTGGACTTGATCTTTATTTCTAACACATCGGTAGTTCAATCATTGTGCAAAGTGTCCATGTTCTGGCTGGTGGCCACTCATTCTTGTATACTAGGTTTAAGTGACAGACAAATGTTACAGGGCCAACCCACTCAATAACCTGTAAAATTGATCCAGCTGCATTAATATTTTTATAATTTAATTTATCCGACTTTCAAAATTCTTTTAAAAATCTAAAACTTAAAAAGAAGCTCTTGGCTTTACATTCAGCATTTCTTAGCACTAAATTATTTGTTTCATTTCATTGTAGTTTCAGGTAGACTATCTTATGGAATGAAAAAATCAAAATGTGTAGTCCACACACACTGCCTTGCCAAAGAAGATAAGTCTGTCCTTAGACCCTCTCTCTCTCTCTCTCTCTCTCTCTCTCTCCCTCCCTCCCTCCCTCCCTCCCTCCCTCCCTCCCTCCCTCCCTCCCTCCCTCTCTCTCTCTCTCTCTGTCTCTCTCTCTCTCTCTCTCTCTCCCAGGCTTAACTATTTCTCCAGACATGAATCAACCAATCAGCTTCATGCATCTTATTTTGCAGTTGACACACACATTAACTTCTTACATATCGTAACAGACTAAACCCACTGAATAAACAGCAGTGTGGCAAGTATAAATATCATTGGGTCTGCTACATTTTGGATTAGCAATTGAATGTAGGCCATTGTCGGTCCATTGCTCTGTAAACATTTCATTTTAATTCAAAGAAGACAAAGATTCCAGAGATGCTCTTCAGCCCGTTACTAATTTATCCTTGTTACTGCATTTTAAAGCGTGTATCATTCACATGTTCTAAACATGTGTCTTATCTGTTCTTTTAGTGACCTGATTATATTTGTATTTAGTTGAATTGTTACTATTTCTTGCAACTTGAGTGCTTTTTAAAAGCAGAAATGCAAGATGTAACATTTATTTATTACAGTAGAGTCTCGCTTATCCAACCTTCACTAATGCAACATTCTGGATTATCCAACGCAGTCTGCCTCCCACCTAGATTCACAGCCGTTTCTCTAGGCAGCAAGGACTGAACTTTTTACGGATCTAACTTCCAACAATGTTGTTACTGTTAGTTTATTTTATGCAATTCTATCTTTATTTGTAGTCAGTTTTTTAGTAGTCAATGTTTTGTAATCAATGTTTTCAATACATTGCACTGTTTTGGTGCTAAATTCATAAATACAGTAATTACTACATAAAGTTACTGTGTTTTGAACTGCTTTTTCTGTCGATTTGTTGCAAAACATGATGTTTTGGTGCTTAATTTGTAAAATCATAATGTTTAATAGGTTTTTCCTTAGTCCCTCCTTATTATCCAATATTTTCATTTATCAAATGTTCTACTCACCCATTTATGTTGGATAAGTGAGACTCTACTGTAATTAAGATTACTCCTTCATTGCTTCAGTAAAAAGCCACTATGACCAACATGCAACTTTTAAGAATTCAATAGCTATTCTTGATTTACTGAATTTTTCTTGAAGTAGGAGCCAAAAAACAATAGTTATAACAACAAGAAAAGTGCATCTACCTATAGAAACATGCTGTACAAAATAATCAGTTACATTCTCTTTAGATTGTTTTGACAGATTGTTGATGAGATCCTTTACAAAATATGGAGAATTATGAATGCTGACAGGAGCATCATTTAAATTAAATCCAGTTTCTCAGATGCTGCTTCCTTAAAAGAGATTAGTGGGAATCTGCAAACCGTACTTTTCAACTGAGAAGTTCCAGTTATTGGAAGTGAGCAGGGATTATATTCTACAATCTCTTACAATCCTTCGACAGCTTCTATAATTTACAGCAATTCTCCTATTCCATCTTGTCTATTTTTGTGGTGACAGAGAGAGGGAAGGCCGATTTTCCATATGCCCAAAATTCAGCTCCAGTCATTTCCATATTTTCTTTGCTTAGTTTTGAAAGATCATACAGCAAATACAGTAATGGGGAAGATAGGAGACAGCCCTGGAATGGGTGAATGAAATGGCCTGTCTTTTCTCTTGCTGCTCTTCTGACATTTACTTGTAATCAATGAATGAGGATTGGTTACACTGGTCAACACACATTTTGGTGCCTAAAATGTTAGTCCTATTTCTGAATATATCTGACCTGCTGATTAAAAAATAGCACCAGTGTTTTCCCTATCAGCTGTACTTTTTGAGATACAGAACAGACGCCCTCTACCAGTTGCCATCTGCTCACCCATAGAAAACCATGCTAACTATGGACCTCATCACACTTACCAATTTAAGCCTCCTAGGATGCTTGTAAGCCAGTTGAGGGACAGATTGGCATGCAGCCCATCACATGATATCCCTCAACTTCCAATAGGGGCCCCTCTCTCAACCAGTGTGGAAGCATCCTAGGACACTTCCTTGTCAACATGGAAAGGTTCCCAATGGATCCAGCCACTTCTGACTTGGTTGGGTGACATTTCCCCGTGTGATGGCTGCCCCTGCCATTTCGCCATGCTTGCACATGCCTAAAAAATCCGAGCTGATGTGGTCTACCCAATGCAATTTTCTGAATCAGTACTCCAGATAACCTCAGGAACAGGCCTAAAACCCAAGACACCGAGTGGTTTTTCGTTGAATAGTGTTGCTTAAAAATAAAAATAAGTTATTTTTATTCTATCCATTACATGTAATTCTGTGAAACTTAAAAGAAGAAACATCCATTGTACACTTGGGTCTCTTTCAGAATACATTGTTATAAAACTTTGATCTAATTTTAACATTGTGAGTTCTATTATTTATAATATTTAAAATTCTCTGGCAATGGGCTGTACTAGTCTCTCCCAAAACTACAAATCCCAGGACTCCATAGGATATATCCATGGTAATTAAAGTGGATCAAAGGGCTATAATTGTATGGAGTGGAAGAGATTAATAAGAACTAGCCCCTCCACAAATAGCAGTTTTATCACCACTCTTTCTTGGATCTGTAGATACTGAACAAAAGAAGAAAAGTATTTCAATTTGTGCATGGCAGCACCACTGAATCTATGCAATATGATTAAACTGATTCAGCTCTCACATATTATTTTGGAGGAGCACTCAATACCCAGGAGTGGCTTTGGGGGTATGCACAAGGGGGGAAAGCCAGAAAAATTCACTTGTGCGAATAGAGTTCTTTTAATCACTTTCTGACTTCAGTCCTTTACATTTTAAGTGCACAGATATGGAACCAATCAGTAGCTGTGTAGAGAAGAAATACCTCCTGATTGCTAAAGAAACCAAACCAACCCACTTTTGCATTAAAATGTGAATTCCAATGCAAGGCACTAAAGGTGTATGTTCATTTTCAAAATATCAATAAAAATATGAATCAGACACATTTGTTTCATCTGATTTTACAGAAAAACAAATGGGAATTTAAAATAAATGAAATGCAAATGGAAAGTCATTTCATGTTTTTCATTTGTAGTTGCTCTGTCTTGCATTAGTTGGTACAGCCAGGATGAGAAAAAGCAAGCGTTATTAAAATGACAGATACAACTTTTAGTCTATTTTTCAAAATAGCTCCCTAATAGGCATTGAGGAATTTCACTATGTTTTTTCCTGACATGACTGTTTTTAGTCCCAACAGGATCTTCTATTCTTTTCCAAAACTTCTTCTAAAAAAAAGATCATCCATGGTGTAAAAGAAATAGTGAAATTTGCCCCGAACTCTTTCAGAAGAGCCAGCAAGATCCCTGAGATCATCTGAAGAGACCCTGCTCCCGGTCTCACCTGCCTCGGAGGCGCGGCTGGTGGGAACGAGGGACAGGGCCTTCTCGGTGGTGGCTCCCCGGCTGTGGAACACCCTCCCAAGAGAGATGCGTCAAATTCCAACCCTGTTGGGCTTCAGAAAAGCCCTAAAAACATGGCTGTGTGCCCAGGCTTTTAATCAATAAATGGTGAAAATGACACGGACTGAACTATGGACAAAGCATGAGGAAGAATGGATCTGATTTTATGTTTGAAAGGTATATTTTTAATTCATAATGTATTTTAATAGTTTTAACTGTTTTATGTGCAGTTTTATATTGGTTTGTATGGGCATCTAATTGTTGCCACTGTTGTAAGCCGCCCTGAGTCCCTTTGGGTGAGAAGGGCGGGATATAAATGTGAGAAATAAATAAATAAAGGACCTTCATGAGTGCAAGAAAGGCTGGAATAGGTTGGACACAGTCTTGCCTTCTACCTAACATGAATACTGACCTATTTGAAAGTTCTGTGATGTTCAGATTAACCAATAAATGCTCACAGGATTTAAGCTAAGACCCCTTTGGTTTAACTTCATTTATGAAAGCATTATAATTTTCTTGTAAATCAAACAGGGCCCAGGGGAAAATTTTCAATGACATTTTTGTCATCCACGAAAAATGGTTGCATTTTAGTAGTTTCTTGGAACTTGCTGAAAAGGTGTGTGTGGAGGGGTAAACTCCCAAAATCATTGAGCTATGACTACCAAAGCTTAACGAATACTTCCTGTTCATACTTTGAATAGTCTTTATGATGTTATCACATAGCCAAATATGAACAAATATTATTTTACTAAAATAAAGTCTCCATCATGCTTACCTGATTACTATCATTAAGTGGATTCTTGTAATATGGAAGACGCAATCTCAAAACAATATTGTTAAGAGAGCTGCTAAGCAAACACTACTGAACAAAATTAATCAAGGAGCTTTCAAAACTTCTTGAGAAATGACCTTCAGAAGCCATAGACTGTTCATAATGTAATATTAAATAATTCAAACATTTCTATTTTTATATCTCCCCAAAATGATTGGAAGAAAGATGCTTGAGATCATGCAGGATTGGACAAAGTTCCAAAATTCCAGTAATTAGAACTCTCTCCTGTCCCCCTCTCATTGCACACAGAACTTGCCTTTTTTTTTTGTACCTGAAACACATCCATTTAGTGGTCAGATATGGGAAGTGGCAGCCAAGGATCACCCAGATTTGTTCCTACAAGGCAGAATGTGATGACCTACTTGGGGGTGTTCCAGAGGTACTGAAGGATGACGTTCTTTTCATGTTTTTTTTTTCTGTAGAAACATACAAAAACATCAATTCTGTTCCCTATGTTCCCTCAGGCCATTAAATGCACCAATTCTAACTTATTCACATGGTAATATCTCTTCCTGGAAAAGCACATATGCAGACATAATTTGATTTTACATCTGCATATGTCACCAACAGTATGTCAGTAGCCAATGTTTTTGTCATTGTTACTCTAAATCAGGGGTTCTCAAACTTCTAAAACCACAGAGCCCTTTTTTGAAGGAAATGTTTCTCGTGGAGCCGTAAGAAATTTTTGGACATATGGCCACATTGCATTTTAAAATTTGACAGATGGGCCGGGCCAGTAGCAGATGGATGAAGAATGTTTGTGTGAACTAATTGAAAAAAACATGCACAAATTCCTGTGCACACTGCACATATCATGTTTGTAGTGCAAAAAGAAAGAAAGAAATACAATATTTAAAATGAAGACCCCAGTGGCCATTCAGCATTAATAATAACAATAATAATAATAATAATAATAATAATAATAATAATAATAATAATAGAAGCAACTCCGGGGGCCACCCAGTCCAACCTGTTTCTGACATGCAGTAAAAGCACATTCAAAGCTGGGAGGCCCCGAAGTTGTATCAGGGCCTGCTTTAGCACTCATGCAGTGAGGGAGGACTGTGGAAGCTTCTCTTTGGAAGCACAGGGAGGAAGCCTCCCTTGCCCCACAAAAAGGGGACCCTGTCTACAGTGCTTCCTAGGTAGGGGAGAGCCAAAAGGCCATGGAGCTCATGTGGAGCCCCTGACTGTGCTTCACAGGGCCCTAAGGACTCCATGGAGTACAGTTTGAGAACCACTGCTCTAAACCAATAATTTCTCAGCAGTGGATAAATCATAGAATAGATTTGGAATGAGTCCCATGAGCCATTGGGTGCAACCCTTGTTCAATGGAAGATCTCCAACTAGAGCTTTCCAACCAGGTAGCTGCCCAGACTCTTTTTGAAGACTTCGCTCTCTAGGGAATGGATTTCGTGGCTGAACTGTTCTTACTCTCAAGAAAGCCCTTATAATGTTCAATTGAAATTTACCCTCCTATATCAAAACAATTTAGCCTAATTTTGCCCTTTGGGGCAGCAGAAAATATGTCTGTACCTTTGAGTCCAAACTGTCAATGGAATCCATAGACATCAATGTGAACTTTTTTGATTAAATTACTTTTGGTGCCCAGTCAAATTTATGACATGTGACGTCTAAATGCAGCTGTATATCAATAGGCTTTCTAAAACATGATGTACACCTGGAAAGTTATAGCTTTTCAAAACAAGAATGTAAGCTAAAGAGGATTCTGAACAATATTTTTAGTATAATAAAGGGAAAGCAGGATGGCTTTTGTCTGACTTTTCAGATCTTACACAGCAGCAGATAAGTATTCTTGTTGTATGTTTATATAAACAATTAATTCTGGTGTCACTTTTAAAATAAAAAAAAACCATTGGTTGATGTCTAACATGAAGAATATATATCTTTTTCTGTGTAGTTACAGGAGACAAGAAACCTATTTTCTCTGCTTGACTGCATCCAATGGGGCACAGGGACAAGACAGCTCCATCTCTGAGCTGGGACCTGATGTGTGTGAACACTGTGGGAAGATAGAATATACTGTGGGCCAAGCATGAGAAAGACTGCTTCTTTCATACTTGGGGGGCAAGTGAGGTATGAATGATGTTGGTGATATTGATGATGATTTTAGAAGCCTGATTATAGAGAAGAAGAGAGCTTTGGCTACAGCAAGGAATTCCAGTAGGCAACAGTCTGTGAAACTGAATAACAGCAGCAACAGCAAAAAGCAACTGGAATGTGGTTAGGCACCACAGTTTTTTTATGCAAGCCACCTATCTCCACCTATTATATAGTTTGGAAGGGGAAACTATCAGGATTGTTGTTGCCAAAGCTGACAATACTATACTACATAAAACATTAATGTGACTTTGTATAAGGGAGCCTTCTGTGTTACTGTGTTTCAGTATTCAGAGAAGAGATTCTTGTATAAGCTGAATACTTGGAAAACTTCATATGGGAGAGGAATTTTCATGCATTTTTGTGGGAAAGGGTGGCGATCCCAAGATGTGTTTGTGCTGATTGTACATTTCACAAAATATTATAAAATGCAACATTATGGGATGCAATTGCTCCCCAAAAGTTTTATGGGTAGTCATTACAATACCACATTAATTGAAGAATATTTTAAAAGAAAACAGACTACTTTACAGCATAGTATATCTGTGGTTTGTGCAGTATAGTTAAAATATAGCTTGAAAATGTGTTATCGAAGGCTTTCATGGCCAGGATCACAGGGTTGTTGTATGTTTTCCGGGCTGTATGGCCATGTTCCCGAAGTATTCTCTCCTGATGTTTTGCCCACTTCTATGGCAGGCATCCTCAGAGGTTTTTTTTTTAATTTTTTATTACATTTCTATTCATTCTGTTACAAAAGAAAAAAATGTTTACAATGCGTATAATTAATTCTTTTCCTTCCCCCAGTGTGCTACCCATTGTGCTCCCCATCACCAGAGTCCATTTCTTTGTAGTCCCACCAGAATGTCATTTCTTCCTTAATGATTCTTCAATAAATTTCTTCCGTATACTTTCAAAATAATTTTTCTTCCTTATGCCTTTTTTAACATTTAAATTACATGTCAATTTATCATTTATTGCTAATTTCCAAATTTCCTTGTACCATTCTTCTATTTTAATTTCCACCTTTTCCAGTTTCTTGCTATTAATAACCTTGCAGCTGTTAACAACATAGTTATCAAATTCTTTTCATTTTCTTTCCATTCATCTGTATTATAAATAGATAATAGTATAGTTGCCGGGTTTGTATTGATTTTTTTCTTCATGATGTTTACTATGACCCTTCCCCAAAACCTCTTTACATATTTACATTCCCACCACATATGAATATACGTCCCCCTTTCTTGACAACCCCTCCAACATTTTTCTGAGCAGCTCTTATCCATATTATGTATCTTTGTTGGGGTCAAATACCATTTCCATACTATCTTGTAGTAGTTTTCTTTTATTCTAATTGATACATTTTTGAGATATCTTGCTTTCCATAATTTTTCCCGATTTCTTTCTCCTACTTTTATTCCCAGTTCTTCCTCCCATATTTCCCTTGTTAATATCCCTTTCCTCCCACCTTTAATCTCTATTAATATTTTATATCTCATACTGGTTACCCCTTTCGGATACTCATTTTCTTCTTTGGTCTGTTCTTTTAATATTATATTTTCAAATTTTGTTGGTTCTCTTCCCCCCGAGTTCTTTTTTGCCAATTTTAGAACCACTGGTCTAGTTGGACCTAATGGAGCCATGATATATTCCCTTTATGTTGTTTTTCTCCTTTATTTGTTCCATCCAATTTCCAATTTTGTCTAATTTCTTCCTTTTCAATTCCTTATCCGTCACTTTTTTTTTTGGTTTTTAGGAAATTTCTCCTCCATTATCACTGGCATTATTTTAGAATTCTCTTTGATGAGGTGGCTTTTATATTTATTCCATATTGTTAATACATTTTTAATGATACATTTCCCATTTGGTTTTCCCTTTTTAAGTGTTCCTTAAAAATACATTTTCTAATCTCATTTCTATATCTTTAGTAATTGTTTCCATCCAGTCTATATCCACTTTATTTAGCATCCCTTCTACCACATGTCTCAACTGGTTTGCTTCATAATAACTTTTAATTTCGGGTAATCCTAGTCCTCCTTCCTTTTGTGGTTTATACCAATAGTATTTATTTATTCTGCTTTTTCCCATTATTACAAAATTTGGTTGTTAATTGTTGCCATTTATTCAATGCAATTTCTGATATTTTATGGGGTATCATTCTAAATATAAAATTTACTTTAGGTAGTATTTTCATTTTAAATAAGGCAATTCTGCCAAACCAGGACAAGTGTATATTGTTATATTCATTTAACCTTTTTTCTGTCTCTTTCCTTAATGCCGCTAAGTTTTTCCTTTCCATTTCACTTAGGTCCTTAGTTACTACTATTCCTAAATATTTTATGTTTTCTTTTAGAGTTATTTTTTATCTCCCTCTGGTTTTTGAAATCTTCGTCTTCTTGTTTTGTGTAGTTAAATAGTATCATTTCTGATTTTTTCCAGTTTATTTTCAGCCCTATTATTTCTTCAAACTTCCGTATATGCTCACCTATTATTTCCATTTTATCTGCTATTCCTTTTAGAATCAAAATTGTGTCATCGGCAAACAAGCTAATTTTATCTGATTCTTTTCCTATCCCTATTAATTTATTGTCATTTCTAATTACATTTGCCAATATTTCTATTGTGATTGCAAATAATATTGGTGACAAAGGGCATCCCTGCCTAGTCCCTCTCATTACTTTTATTCTATCACTTATCCCATCCTCAGAGGTTGTGAGGTATGGGTCACCCTGGGCTTTTCTTCTTTGCTTAGTTTCTCCATACCTCACAACCTCTGAGGATGGCTGCCATAGATGTGGGAGAAACGTTAGGAGAGAATACTTCTGGAACATGGCCATACAGCCTGGAAAACATACAACAACCCATAGCTTGAAAAAAAAATCTCTTTTTGGTGGAAAACTTCCAGAATCCCGTAGTCATGGACAATGGAGAGTTCCAAGAATGATAGCAAAAATTAAGTTTGTGAAGGTTTGAGGGAAAGTAACAGAAAGTTGTGAGTAGTTGCTAGGCTGTAGTTAAATACTCCAATTATGCAGTTTGCTTTCTTTTTAAAACCAAGCATTCAGCCCTGCATTTCAATAGTCCATGAGAACCAAATTCATCTTGGATGTAACTCAGTTTGAAATGAATAAATGCGCCTGGCCCATTAAGTTTAGCTTGAGATAAAGTCAAGGGCAAAATGATATTCTTATGCAAAGTAGCATCAATGCAGATATGCTACTAATCACTGTGGATTAGGAGGAGGATATCCATGTCCTCATAACACCTTCATGCTGATCTTTTGCTCTTTCTCATTTTTCTAAACACTAGTAGAAGGATTTAGTCCTTCCCCAGAGAAGGTATGGTACTATCTGTTACTGAAGTGATATAACATCATTAAAGGTGCAAATCTCTTATTATTTTGGAGATAAAACATACTTATGCACAATATTGCATGGCATACAGAATGTCTTGCAAAAGAAAAAAAATAAAGGTTTTTAATCAATTCCTGAGACTATTAATTATTACAAACTGCCAAATTATAATAAATATTTTGCTTCCTGCTATTGAGCTTCTGTAATAAACCTTTTATGAAATTAGCTTCAAATCAGTTTATTTTGGGGGACAGTAAGGAAGGCCTAAGGTTTTCAGTAAGAATACAGTCACTTCCTGTGAAATGTAGGCATATTTGCAATGATTTGGTCATTCACAGTAGCACCTTCTCTATATTAATCACACAAAGGGGATTCCTTGTGATTAAGGGGAATTGGGACATCATGGTACTCAGGGCTCTTCCAGACATGCCCTATACCCCAGGATCTGATTCCAGGTTTTCTATTTATCCCAGATTATCTGGCAGTGCAGACTCAAAACCTCGAATCAGTTTCTGGAATATAGGGCCTGTCTAGAAGCATCCTTAGATAATTCTGTTCAAAGCAGATATTGTGGATTATCTGCCTTGATATTTTGGATAATATGGCTGTGTGGGAAGGGGCCTTAAATATATTGTGTAAGGATATCTGAAGCAGGATGGATTGCACACACATTTGGAAACCATGGAATCAGACATCCAGAAATCAGGAGTGAGACTGCTACTCATAGCACTTTGACTTGGCCCAGTTCTAACATTGGGCAGAGAAAGGCAGTTGGCTCAGGAAATGCTGGAGAAAGCCAGCAAAAGAACAAGCTATCCTACTGTCTATCCTTAGCACTCTGTTGCCTTCTAGTATAGTAAAGAATACTTCCCACTAAACACATTAAAGGATGAGTCAAAAGCTATGCCAGTTGGCTTTTGTATATGAAATACGAGGGACTGCCATATTGAGCTTCACTTCATGTACCAGAATATCTCTGACATTGAACCCTGCTTTATGAGAGAAAATGTAATTCAGTAGAAATAATTTTGTTCTGAGACCAAATCCACTAGGGGTATATTGGATGTCTTGGTATTGAGATTAAAATTGTATGTCCACTTGCCTTGAATTAAGTCTCATTGAGCAAAACAGGCCTGAATAAACACACATAGGAGCATGTTTATGTTCTCTGATCTATAATGATAAAGTAAGTGCTAATAGCATCACTAGCGTTGGTATCACCCAGTGATGGTAACTCATGGTGTCATCCCCATGGACCTTTTCCCATACTAGACCATACAACAATATTGTTGTCAAATGACAGGCAATTTGACAAAATTAACAACTATGAAAAAACAGAAGCATTAAAACAACAATGTATGCTTGTAGCATGTGTTGGCAAAGCCATGTGGATTATGAGCAATAATGACAACTCCAGTTGCAAATGCATGTACATTAGAAGATTCAAAAATCAGGATAGAGTTTTAGATTTGCGGGTATACTGCTAAAGGACATGTAAAATGTTTTTTGTAGTTATACCTAACTACAGAGATATTTCTATTAAAAAGCAATACATTTTTGCTGCAACACTGCATAAAAAACTTTGAGTTACTTTGGTGTGAGCCCAATCCTCACAAAACCACCCCATTAGTGATGCTTGTGGAAAATGCCAAACATTTGCCTTGAGGATGAATGCACAGATAATGCACATCAGATTTAAAAGTATTAAAGAGACCAACTATACAGACAAAAATGGAGTATATTTTCAGACCCTGCTCATCATGGAATATATAGTTTATATGGTATCAAAACTACAGCATCTTGTTAAGGACACTAATTCCTGCTAAGCTGCCCATCAGTTGTGATCCCATACACATGATTATTGCTTTTAGGTTTGTGCTGACATAGATTGCTTGATGATAAGCATAGTTAAAGCAATGGTATTCCCCATAGTAACCTATGGATGTGAGAGCTGGACCATAAGGAAGGCTGAGTGAAGGAAGAAAGACGCTTTTGAACTGTGGTGTTGGAGGAAAATTCAGAGAGTGCCTTGGACCACAAGAAGATCAAACAAGCCCATACTCCAGGAAATAATGCCTGACTGTTTACTGGTTCAATGAAATCATGGGAGCTGGAGTTTTTCAAAGTCTCAACAACAACAACAACAACAACAACAACAACACTTTATTTATATACCGCTCTATCTCCCATAGGGACTCAGTGCGGTTTACACATGGTAAACATTCAATACCAAACATACAGCATACAGATGGCACCCAACTCCAAAACTCCGGATGACCTCACCCAGCAGTTTCATGTAGATGTTAAAAAGCAAGGGGGATAGAATAGAACTTTGTAGGAACCACAAGTTAAAGGCCAGAGGTCCAAGCATATGACCCACAGCTTCATAAACTGGGAGTGACCCTCTAGGAAGGAGTGGAGCCACTGCAGAGCAATGCCCCCAATACCCATTCCAGAGAGCCGTCCCAGAAGGATACCATGGTCGATGGTATCGAAAGCTGCTGAGATGTCCTGGAGCACCAACAGGGGCACACTCCCCCTGTCTAGTTCTCTTCAGAGGGCATCCACCAAGGCAACCAAAGCCGTCTCCGTTCCGTGGCCAGGCCTAAAACCAGACTGTGCTGGCTCTAGATACTTGGTCTCATCCAGGAACTTCTGAAGCTGCAATGCCACCACATGCTCCAGAACCTTGCCCAAGAAGGGGAGATTAGAAATTAGCCGAAAATTATTAAGCATTTATGGATCTAGGGATCTTTCTTCAAGATGGATCGTACTAATGCTTTTTAAAGGAATGATGGCATGTATTTATGATTCTCATAAACCATTTGGCCATCCCCTCCTTGGCAAGTTTGATTAGCCAGGATGGGCAAGGATCTAGAGCATAGGTGGCCTTCTCTGCTAAATAATGTTGGTGCCTCACTAAACTACAACTATCATGATCTATTGTATTGAATCATGGCAATCAAAGTGGTATCAAACAGTATTGATTCTGCAGGGCAGATGCACCCTATATCTGAGAAGCTCAACAATTTCAACAAACAGCATTTTGCTCAACAAAGTATGCTACGGGTGACCAGGCAGAACTGGCGCTGTCACTAGGAGAAGTGAATCATTCTCCCTGGGTGACAGATGCTGGGGGACAGCTGTAGAGGTACCTTGGCTGTTCCTTTTGAGCTTTCCAGCTGTTCCCCTCTATTGAAGGGCAAACTAGTATGCAGTGCCCATTGTGTCCTAGAATAAAATGTCCTGCACTTTGCCTGCTGCTGGTGTGATGAAGAATACTAACTCACTGATGGTGTTGAAATAGGAGTCAGCAGCCAATCCAGTTGATTTCTATGTATGGAATGGAAATGAGATGGGTATCTTGTCTATCACCTCAATAAAATTCTCAGGTCAGCTGTGTTGCCAGTGCATTAGTGCTGCCCAAATTATCAATGTATACCTTTGGTTCATCTGGCAGTACAATATTATTCTGACCCCAAATATCTTTTGCTTTTCCCCATAACTGACGGCTGGCTTACTGGGTTACAGTGGCTAGTTAAATGCTCATTTACTCTTGTATATGCACATGCAAATTCTCGACATAACTAGCTTATTTGAAATCCTGCAAAGAACAGATAGATCAATCTCTAAGATCTCCAGTTTAATTGTAAACTAAAATCCTAGATGCTGTTCACTATCAACTTTCCTGCTATTAATAAGACATTTATTGCTCTGAAACTAAAATGAAATGCCACAGTTCAATGATTAACTGATAATATATATTGAAATGAATTGCAGGAAGGGTATATGACTACAATATATATTGAAATCGAGCTTATGTTAAATATCTCTGTCTATATGCAATTATAGATTGAAGATGGAAAGAGATAGATTGTGATTTCATTCATCATAATGCAATTTGTCTCTTACTTTGAATGGTCTGAAATAAAATATATTGCAACTAGGAACAAAGCTATTGGTTAAAAAGTAGGTTATCTTTCTGGTCCATTTGTGGAAATATGCACACAAGACAGCATTTTGCTAAATGACTGTAAATAGGACTAGAGTAGAATATTTTAATGCAAAACTAGGTTAAGAATAGATGTTTCTTCCTCAGTCTCGTATTGCTATTTTGAGAGAACTACAAAGTTTGGTTATGAACTTAAAATTTTTGAAATCACTTTTAGGAGAGAAAGTGTGATTCAGCAGAAGGAATCCTCGACTGAGACCAAATGTATCTGGAAAAGTATGGATGGCTATTCATGTCTTACTCTGAAGTTCTTCTCATGATTATTCTGAAGTCTTATTGAATTCACTGGGGTGAATACTTCTAGATAGATACAGGACAGGATTCAATTAATGTTAAACAGAAAAGCGCACAGTCCAATTGTGAGAGTAATGCTTTAAAGTGAGGGCAACCAATTTTTGGAACTCCAAAGGTTCCCCACTACAGAAATTTGAACAAAAAAGGAGAAATAATTCTTTGTTTTATAAACGTTCTGTTCTCATTCACATCTTATTTTGACTCACCCACCAAAAAAAGCAGAAGGCAATAGGAAAAGAGGAAGGCCATCTTACAGGTGGATTGATTCAATTAAGGGAGCAGTGTCAGGGGTGCTGTTGATGACCTGGGCTCTAAAGGTCTCTCGTTCAAAGTTGAATTTCATAGCAAACTTCTGGACACTTCTGGACACTTGTACTTTCATTTTGGAAAGTTTATTCAGCTTGCAGTAGGTTCTGGGAAAAACCTGGCCTCTTGATCTTTGGAGCATGTCCACCACTGACAGCTTTAGGAGTGAGATGGAAGCTGAACAAAAGAAAAGGAGTGCTTAACTCCTTTCCTTATCACATTTTCCCAATACAGTTCAGGCATCCAGTGGTTTTGAACTCTACATTATACAAGCTCATGTTTGAAAATAAATGGGTAGGGAGAATGGAGTGCAAGGGAAGAGGATCAAAAGGTGAATGAATGCAGTCCTGAAGCCTATTCGTAAGTCCTTAATTTTGTCATATTTGAACATCTGCATGAGATTTGGATAATAAGGTATATTGAGCAACTCCAGCGCTGGCATAAAACAGATATGTCAAGGCACCAGCATCTCCTAAGGCAGTGGTTCTCAACCTGTGGGTCCCCAGATGTTTTGGCCTTCAACTTCCACAAATCCTAACTGCTGGTAAACTGGCTGGGATTTCTAGGAGTTGTAGGCCAAAAACATTGCATTAGGATATAATCATTAAAAACCCACAAAAGGCAACTTTATTGACATTATATTTGCTATCTTACTGCAAGATTTGATTCAATTGGGGAGTCAAGCACTAGCTGTTGATTTGGTAACTTTGTGGAGCTGTCATCCTTGGCAGACAAGAAGAACAACTTTGAATTGTTTTTGCAATTTTTCCAAGAAGACCATGTCAGATGTTGATGGATTTGTTCTTACAAAATTGCCAGTTGGGAATTGTCAGAAGAACACTATCAATGTACTAAATTAGTATGGCCTTAAATCTATTTACCAGTACATTGAAAGGCTGCCTAGAAGATTGCATCCAGAATTGTGGCCGAGCAAGAAAGATAATCCTATTGGTCAATTTCAACTAAAGTAGACCTACTGAATCAATGGATTTTCCTTACGTATTAATTCACCATTGAACAATTTAATCAGAGAATTTGTTCTAAATGAGATGATTTAATGGGATTTAGGCCGATAATTTTTACCATGGAAATTGTATTTTTAGGCACAGAAAATATACAAGCTTCATTTTCTTTGTTTATGCATTTAGTTATATCTTGCCCTGTTTTATTATGTAATATGCTTTGACAATTTTCTCTGTCTCCTGTTTTTTTCTTTAAAATGCAGTATATAAATATTGTAATTTAGAGAGAGAGAGAGAGAGAGAGAGAGAAAGAGGCGAAATAAGTTAGTATCAGTGGAGCGCATGCATACAGTAGACTGCAATATCCTTGCAGATGGCCAATTTTCTCACACCACAAGCGACTTGCAGTTTCTCAAATCACTCCTGGCACGAAAAGTATACTACATTGTATATAAAGTGACTCATTCACATTAGAGCAGTGGTTCTCAACCTGAGGTCTCCAGATGTTTTTGGCCATCAACTTCCAGAAATCCCAACAGTTGTTAAACTGGCTGGAATTTCTGGAAGTTGTAGGCCAAAAACATCTGGGGAACTCAGGTTGAGAACCACTGCATTAGAGGTTGTACACATTTGCATGCCTTCACATAAACATGTACACTTGTCAATATTTGCGTAAGTTTATTGGCCTAACACATATATTGCAATAAGCTCATTTGAATGTTTATGCACATCTTAAGATTGCACAGTTTCTGTTAATAATAATTAAATATAAGAGGTTAAAAAAGTTACTTTTTTGGCTACCAGATGCAGAATGTCCCATCCAAGGTGACAACTGAGGAATTCTGTTATATTTTTTAAAGTAATGTTTTCGAGCTCTGTAGAATATAAAAGGTCAAAGTGTAAATTAGGTAATTTATTCCTTTAATCTTTTTCTGATTGGTTTTTTGTTCTCTGCTACCTATTGTTCTCTGATAGTCACAGATTATTTAATTTTGTGCCTAAAATTTTACCTTTGATTTTTTTTTAATATGAATGTGCTGCTGATCTTTTGGACATGTTTATAACAGCTAAATGTTTTTATGGCTATCTGATTAGACAAAGTATGTGTCCACATTTGACAGTTATGGGGGTTTTGTTCCATTTTACTTGCAATGGTTGCATACTATGGGATCCTGGATTGTATCATTGGTGATATACTAGTATACTTTGCCATACAAATCTACCATATATGCTCATGTATAATCTGACATTGTGTATAAGTTGAGAACAGGTTTTGAAGACAAAACTACGGATTTTGATATAATCCTTGGGTAAGTTGAGGTTCATTCCATGTATGAAAGGACCAATGCTGCCTCAAGGGGATGCTTGCCCCCACCATGGCATTCAAAAAGGCCAGAAGCTGAGACAGTAGAAAGAATCAGTGCTCCTTTTTGGTTCTTGGGGATGGACTAATTTTTTGCTTTTCAGCACTCTATTCAGAGAAGGGCATAGTTCCTGTTTTGATAAGAGTACAATACTCTCATTGACCCATGTATAAGTCAACCCAGTTTTTTTGGTTTGATTTTTCAGTAAAATTTCTCTGCTTATATGTAAGTATATGGAATAATAATAATAATAATAATAATAATAATAATAATAATAATAATAATTTTATTCTTGTACCCCGCCTCCATCTCCCCATGGGGACTCGGGGCGGCTTACAAATGCAGAACAAAAGTACAATAACATCAGTAGTCCATTCCCCCTGAACAACAGTCCCCAAAGAACTCTAGAGGAACTAATAATTCAATCAGTGTAATTCTGTAGCACAGCCAGGCAAAATGTGACTTGTATAGTTTTCATTAAGAGATACATTCATGTGTAGTATGGCGGCTGGTTGATGGCTCCTTAAAGTAACTTGATATCTTGTAGAAAGGCAATAACATTTCCAGAATGTTCTTGCATACACTCACTTCTGAAGCTGGGAAGGGATTTTCAGACTCATAACATCCCAGAGACAGGTGGCTATCCAATATAGACATGTACTATGGCATCTGCTAACAGTTACAGACTGCATTTAAATCAGCTCCATTTCTGATAAGCAGCCAACGTGTTGACAGGTATTCAGCTAGAGCAGAATGTACTGTAAGATGAAAAAGCAACACATCACATTCATATTTTAAATTGAGACTTCGCTTATAAAGGGTTAATAAATGATTAACAGTTACAGATCTAATTTAGTAAATTATATTTTAAGGGTATGAAGTCTAACAGCCTGGTTCACTCATTTGTAATCATGATATTCACTGTATCAACTAAAATGAGCATGTTATATTTGTCATATTACATAAACACTGAAAGTTTTGCAAGATTTGGTAATATATAAACAATTAGTCATTCACATTATTTTCAGGTAAAAACCAATTTCATATCTCATAAATAAATTACACCAACACAATAGCTGCTGTTTATAACAAGTCAGAGCCTTAGCAAATACCCTCAAATATATCTGCTGGTTAACAATAAAGTTGGGACAAAGTTCAACCTCCATGAGAACTTAGATCAGGACTCTTGCTTTGAATAAGTATTAAAACATTAACAAAACATCAGGGCCTGCCCTACCATTAATAAGGTTGAAGCATTATCTCAGTGGCTCATGGAGTTGAAAGCCACTAGAAAGGGTTTACCGAACAAAAGCAAATGGGAAGGGTTGTCCTGGATGTACTCTTGATTCCCCATCACCACTTCAGCCCTGAAAGCCAAGCATTCACTGAATTGGTGGCTTGAGCCTGCAACCTTTTTCTCACATCAGCACTGTGACTGCCACTATTTTTCTTCATGTGCAAAACAGAATCACTCAGATAATTCTATGATGCAGGAAAAAATTGTCAGGAGGAGGATTGAAGACAGCCCATAGAGAATACACAAAAAGTATAGTCATTTAGGTTGCAAAGATTCTACCTAAACATTAGGAAGCAATTTCTAATGGTAAGAACTGTTCACCAGTGCAATACACTGTCTCAGAATCTGGTGGCATTTCCTTCTTTGAAAGTTTTCCAAACAGAGACTATTGAGAGTGCCTTGACTATGTATTCCTGCATGACAGGTGGTTGCACTGGATGGCCCTTGAGGTCTCTTTCAGTTCTATGATTCTGTGATTCTATACCTTCTGGAAAAGAACCTATAAGATTGACATACTATACTGTACTGTACTGTACTGTACTATACTGTACTACACTATACTATATAATTTATTCTTGGCCTGGATTGTTCTGAGATATACCATCTCATCACATTGAGGGGTTTGGCCTACTTTTCCTCTTCTGGACAAGGCCTGCTGAGCACCATCAGACGACGCTGGCTTGGCTCCAACCCCATTTCTACTGAAGTGGAGGGGAAGCACTTTGATGGATAGATAACTGTGTTTTGGGTGGCTCCAACTGAGCTAACTGCATTTTTTTTTTGCCCTTTCACCCATCTGATGGGGGAAAGGGCAACACGGCAATGCTTGTTGCTGCCCTTTCAGCCATCTGATAGGGACAGGTTGCCAACGTGCCTTTCCCGTCCTCACCATGTGATGTGAGAAGGAGGGAGGGTGCATGGGCACAAGACACCCCTTGCAACTCCTGGCAAATGGCACAACCCCAGGGGACTTGTGAAGAGGTCAATATTCAATCAAATTTGGAAGGAAGAAAACATCCTTAGTAATACCAACAGCATGAGTTCACAGCATGCAATACGATTTGTTCCTGCCTTGTTGGATAGGTGGCAAAATTCCAAGGACATTGAAGTTGTCTAGAAAGTGCAAAGGTCATTGAAAGGTTCAGCTGTATGTTTTCATTGAGGAGACACATGGTTCACGTCAGAAGCAAAATGAAAACTACTTGCATATATGGGCTAATAAAATGTTTAGGAAAAGGGTTTTTTTTTTCAGAACTCCTCATTGACCCTTCCACACATCTGTATCACCCAGAATATCAAGACAGGAAATTCCACAATATGTGCTTTGAACTGGAATATATGGCAGTGTAGACCCAGATAACCCAGGTCAAAACAGATATTATGGAATTTCCTGCCTTGATATTCTGGGTTATATTGCTGTGTGGAAGGGCCCAAACCATTGACCATATTAGTTAGGGATTCTGATAGTTGTCACCCAAAGCAGTGACATTTCCATGGTTTGAGCTGTAAACTCAATGGATGGGGCTCGGCAAACTGTGGTTGACTTTACTAATCACAAGCAAAAATTGAGCACCACTCAGTATTTCAGAGATTTCATGGATGACAACATATGTTGCTAAACAAAATCTGAGGAAACAGCAAAATTATTAATCACAAAAAACAGACAAGCTAGGAGAGGCTGCAGCAGTTTGCTTTCTCCTGAGATTACAGTCAAGAGTAGAATTCTGCCCCTCCCCCTTCCCAGGTTGACAGAGCACAAACTACTTTTACACTTTGAATTCAGTTTTCAGCACTTGAAGACCACCTATTGAGGGCAAAGGATGAAAGTTGACAGAGGAGATAGAAAGCATCACATTTGAAAGTAGCTGAAAAAGTGAGAGAACACAGTATTAATTAGGACTGCCCTTACCAGATTAGGGCAGTTGGGGGATATGAAATAGAGGAAGGCCCTCCTTCCATTGTAAAGAGCTCCACTTCTCAATTACAACCAATTTGCTTGGCTCTGCAACAGGATTTCCACTTGTAAAATAAATTTTAAAATGACTTAATTGTACAATCCTGCCCATGTTCTGTTTAGTCTCCAATAAGGAATACAGCAGCACTTCCTTTAGTTGCTCCATGATTCTATCTCATTTGAACTGAAAAGGTTTCCCCAATTTATCTATTAACCTTGGTGCCAGACTGATGCAGTCTTTCTCTTGGGTGATTTAAACTGGCCACAACAAACATGCACATGCAGTATACTCACTTCCATGTCAGAAGTAATATATATTAATAGCAGTTCCTGAGTGCTGTGGGACACGCAGACTTTGTAAAACTCTTACTGACTGCTCATCTGAGTTGTCTAATACCTTTGAAAAGAGTGACCCTGGATCCTTTTAAAGTCACAGTGAATTGTGGTTAAAGGTCAAGGGAGATTTAGGATGTTACAATGTGTATGCTGGTTAACCATGCGCCAGCTCCGTATAAACAGCTTATTGTTTAAGCTCCCAGTCCTCTTCCGTATTTCTAGCCCAGCAAGAGTCATATAAGGGCATACAATTGTTGCACCAATTACTTACTCATTGTCCTTAGATAATTCTGGTGGAGCCTCCTTATGCCATCTTGTGTACAGTCACTAAACTACACCTTGGTTCTGAAGTTCAATTCTAAAGGGACTGATTAATTAATACCATTATATAGCAATGATTTGGGAGTGAGGACAGAGGTGGGAGGAACAAGATAATTATTTTAACAAAGCATAAGCCCAAATGGGTGGGCAGCAAAGTGATGGTGTGGCCTTTCTCTCTTAATTTACTTGATTGCTTTTACAGCTTATGTCAAGCCCATTGCAGGGAAGTATCCTTAACTTAGCCAGGACTGTGAGATTTGAGTCTGAATTCAATAACTGGATAATTCCTTCATCATTAAATGATGGGTCTCCATGAGTCAGGTAAGAAAAATCTGTCATTCTTTGGCTTTGATGTCGTTCTTATCAGATGACAAAGGTACTGCTCATCAAAGGTCCTTGTCAACTTGGTTGCTTAAAATCTCTTGTCAATCTTCCCAGCCTCTTCTAAACTGCCCAGGTTTGGCTGACTGCCTAGTCCCATGTCCTACAACATTTGGAAGATAAAAACTGGGACACATGTGTCCAAAACAATATCAGACTATCAAGATGGTAAAGGTTATTAACAAGGAAGGAGGAAGGACACATGTGCTGGGGAGCCCTGGGCATACTGATAAGGGCATGATTCTGCCCCCTCCTAATTCCCCGCTGAACTAAGTGAGTGCAAATAATTTTTGTACTCTGAATTCAGTTTGAAGTAATTCAGGATAAAGGGAAAAAGTAGGGGAAGGAGTGAGAAACTAGAGCATTGTAAAAGCAAATGAAAAAGAGGGATAGAAGAGGTGGGATTGAGTCTGTTCCTGGAAAATGGGGACTATTAGAGAATATGTTTTTCCTATTTAGTGTCTTCTGTGTTTTGGATATTTTAGTAAGAAAAACAATTTTAATATATTATTGAAATATAATTTCAATTAACATATGTACTCATGTATAAGTTGAACTCGTGTATACATCAAGGACAGTATTTTGGGCCAAAATTATGGATTTTGTGGACCTGCCAATAAGTAAAAGGTCATTTTGTGGAAAAGAGAAAACAGCAATGGGCCAAACTACTGACACCATTTCTACTGACTCCCAGCTGCTGACACAATTTCTCCACCCAGGCATTAAAAAAACCAAAAGCATCACCACAGTGAAGGGAACAGAGGGGGTTGGTGTTTCTTTTAGATTCTCCCAGGACTGACTAAGCTCTTGCCTTTTGCCATTCTACTTAGAGGAGGGAATGGTTCCATTTTTGATAAGAGCTGAAATATAGTTCTCATGTTGACTTGTAGATCAGTTGACCCAGGATTTGGGGAGTACCTTTTTACTGAAATGCCTAGACATACATGAATACACAGAGTAGTCTCAGAGACAAAGTGGTATAATGGTTTGGATGCTGAATTAGAACTTATACATGAATATATAGGGTAGTCACAAGAGTGGTATGGTGACTTGAATGCTGGTTTGGTTCATGTATAAATCTAGGACTCTAGACATACATGAATATATAGGGTAGTCACAAGAGTGGTGTAGCAGTTTGGGTGCTGGATCAGTGTGGAGGTTCAAATTCACACTTGACCATGGGAATTAAAGTGGAATGATACTGTTATAATTCTGCAGTGTGAAGGCCATTAGTTTCCATTGTCTAGGTCAGGGGTCCCCAAACTTTTTAAACAGGAGGCCAGTTCATGATCCTTCGGACCGTTGGAGGGCAAGACTATAGTTGGCCACCGAGCAATAATAATTAACAACAACAACAACAACAATAATAATAAAAAAGAGGGTTGGAAGAGACCCTTTGGGCTATTGAGTCCAACCCCCTTCTGCCTTTGTGCACCAAAAGCACAAGCAAAGCACCCCTGACAGATGGCCACCCAGCCTCAATGTTAATAATAATAATAATAATAATAATAATAATAATAATAATAATAATAAAAGCTGATAAGGAGAAGACCTGGCTATGGCTCACGAATGGGACCCTGAAGAAGGAGACAGAAGGCCTGATCCTTGCAGCCCAGGAGCAAGCCATCAGAACAAATGCAATTAAGGCCAAGATCGAAAAATCAGCTGATGACCCAAAATGCAGACTGTGCAAGGAAACCGACGAAACCATTGATCATATCCTCAGCTGCTGTAAGAAAATCGCATAGACAGACTACAAACAGAGGCACAACTATGTGGCCCAAATGATTCATTGGAACTTATGCCTCAAGTACTATCTCCCAGCAGCAAAGAACTGGTGGGATCACAAACCTGCAAAAGTATTGGAAAATGAGCACACAAAGATACTGTGGGACTTCCGAATCCAGACTGACAAAGTTCTGGAACACAACATACCAGACCTCACAGTTGTGGAAAAGAAAAAGGTTTGAATCATTGATGTCGCCTTCCCAGGTGACAGTCGCATTGACGAAAAACAACAGGAAAAACTCAGCCACTATCAGGACCTCAAGATTGAACTTCAAAGACTCTGGCAGAAACCAGTGCAGGTGGTCCCGGTGGTGATGGGCACATTGGGTGCCGTGCCAAAAGATCTCAGCCGGCATTTGGAAACAATAGACATTGACAAAATTACGATCTGCCAACTGCAAAAGGCTACCCTACTGGGATCTGCGCGCATCATCCGAAAATACATCACACAGTCCTAGACACTTGGGAAGTGTTCGACTTGTGATTTTGTGATATGAAATCCAGCATATCTATCTTGTTTGCTGTGTAATAATAATAATAATAATAATAATAATAATAATAATAATAATAATAATAATAATAATAATAGCAAGGGTTGTAAGAGAAGAAGAGACCCCTTGGGTCATTTAGCCCAGCCCCCTTCTGCCCTTGTGCTGTGGGGGCTGGATAAATGGCTTTGATGGGCCGCATCCGGCCCCCGGGCCTTAGTTTGGGGACCCCTGGTCTAGGTCAACATCTGTTCATTCCTACCACCTCACTTTCTAATTCTGCCAGTCATTGTCATAGGTGATAACTTATTATCGACTATGATTGTCTTCGAAGGGTAGAATCTTGGCAAAATATCCGTAAGTGACTGTAGAGACCTATTCTAGATCAGCATGGTATTTCACAATGAGGAGATAGGTTTCCAGATGGACAAAGGTTTGCATGTGTCTCTTCATATATTTCTCCCTTTCACCCTCTATTCACACCAATTCAAAACCCAACACATGGTAAACAGCTGACTTCTAGTTAGAACGCTTGAGGGCCACGACTTCCCAGTTATCAGTGTTTATTCCACATTTTTAAAGGTTATCTTTAAGCCCATCTTTAAATCTCTTTTGCTGTCCACCAACATTCCATTTTCTGTTCTTGAGCTAAGAGTAGTAACTGCTTTGGGAGACAGTGATCGGGCATTCAGACAACACTACCGGTTCAACGAAATTGATGGTGGAGGATCATTGCTTAAATGCTGGTGGTCTTTGCTTCTTCCAGAATGCTGACCTTGGTCTGTCTGTCTCCTCAAGAGATTTGCAGGATTTTTCAGAGGCTATGTGATGGAATCTTTCCAGAAGTTGAGAGTGACATTTGTTGTCAGTTCATGTTTTGCAGGCATACAATAGAGTTGGAAGAACAATAGTTTAATAAACAAGCATCTTGGTATGTCCTGATCCTCAAACACTCCCTGCTTCATTTGAAAAATGCTTCACTCACAGACAGTGTTGTATTTTGGCATCAGTGCCAACCTTTGTGGAGAAGTGGCTGCCTAGAGAAGCAGAAATGGTCAACATTTTTACATCATTAAGCTTTATTGTTGGCATTGCAAAGGGATTGATTGGTTGAGAAAACCTTGGTTTTCTCTGTTCAGTAAGAGGCCAAGCTTTTCATATGCTTCTGTGAAGGTGTTTAAGGTGGCTTGTAGGTCTTCCTCTGAATGAACACACATTACATTATCATCAGCATATTGTAGTTCTATAACAGGAGTTGTTGTGACCTTACTTGTGATGTGGCTGCTAAGAAAGCCAACGGGATTCTGGCCTGCATCAAGAGGGGAATAGCGTCTAGATCCAGGGAAGTCATGCTTCCCCTCTATTCTGCCTTGGTCAGACCACACCTGGAATACTGTGTACAATTCTGGGCACCACAGTTGAAGGGAGATGTTGACAAGCTGGAAAGCGTCCAGAGGAGGGTGACTAAAATGATCAAAGGTCTGGAGAACAAGCCCTATGAGGAGAGGCTTAAAGAACTGGACATGTTTAGCCTGCAGAAGAGAAGGCTGAGAGGAGACATGATAGCCATGTACAAATATGTGAGGGGAAGTCATAGGGAGGAGGGAGCAAGCTTGTCTGCTGCTGGGTTTCTTACTTTTCTGGATTCAGATACCTGCAAGCTGCACAATTATCACTCTGGAGCAATTCTACTGTTATAAATGAAATAATTTCTTAGTAAGTGGTTTGATTGCCTCAACCTCACATGTTTCCATGGGTTTCATAGGACTGAAACTGCTGAATGGTTAATTGAAAATATCTCTCAAGAGATATTTTCCTCCAAAAGGTATCAGTCTCCAGCTTTTTTTTTTTTTTTGCAAAAGATCCCTTTGGTTAAGTCAGTTATTTATTCAGCTTTTATAATAATAAGAAATGCCAGTAACGGGATCCATCAATAACAACTTTTTAAAAAATGTGAATGGCTAATGCCTCCTTTGGTGAAAATCTGAGACAATTTGCTATTGTATACAAGTACTTGAAAAATGTGATATGACTACTAATTAGCATGTGTTGGGTGATTTTTGAATTCATGTAACCACTTTTAGGCATACTCATCAGAAGTGTAATATCATGTTTCATAAAATGTATAAAGGATGGAGTGATAATTAATGAGTTTTGGCTCAATTGAGCTGCTCTATACAGTGATATCCAAATCATCCTTTTGATTTAGAGCCAACTGATTTTGACCATGTAGAAAAGATGGGGAAAAAAGAGGACCAGGCCTCTTGCTGCTGATATGAACTTTGCATTGTTTCATCCTTTCCTCCCAACTCCCTTAAGATCGATATTAATTTATCTGACTTTCCCAGGATTGTGGCCTGGGGAAATCAAGCTCAAGATGTAATGTGTCTATGTTGTAAAAGAAATGAACAAGTCAAGGTTTTATACACTTCTTCATTCTCACCCAAGGGCTTATTTTTCTTTCCACACCAACCATCATTTAGTTAAGACAAAAAAATTGAATTGAGCAAATATCTAAAAAATATCCAAATGAAGCAATAATTATGGCATTAAAACGGGTTTTTAGTTCATTAAGATATATGTTTTAAAAATTAAAAGAGTTGATCTTACATTACAAACTGCAATAAATGTACAGAACATTTGGAACTGATGTGAGGTAGGGCTTGGACTGAACTGCAACAAACCCAAGTGTCATTTTGTTATTCTATGTGGGAAATGAGTCTCCTAGGGAGAGAAAAGGTGGGGTATAAATAAACGTAATAAAAATCATTATCATCCTCCTCCTCTCTTTTGTATAGTAACTTCAGTGATGGTTTGGTGAGGCACCCAGTTCTTGTGCCAAAGAAACTTTCTATTTATATCATTTCCTTTACTGTGGCCTGGTAGGGTACACATGCTAATGTCTGCCTGTCAACCAGCTTTTCTAGAATGGCAAACCTTTTCATCTTCAATGGGAAATCCAATGTATCATTAATCAGGATCCAGATCTAATGCATAAGAGCTGAAAATATGAAATACAACAGAAAAGACATCTCAACATAAGATGGGGAAATGCCATTGGACAGTATTTGCACACCAGAAGATAAGTCGCAGCAACATTTTTGTGGGCATGTATCCGTCTGAACTCTTTCTGGATAAAGAGACGCGCATTTGAGGTACTCTAAGGGTCCTTAAAATAATTGTATCTGGAAAATATTAAAAACTGAGTAGCTTTAGAAAAATTATGAAAAGCAATAATTTCAATTTCAAAATTTCAAAATAAGTTTGTGACTACGTGTTAGAGATATCATATCTATCTACTTAGCAGTAGGCAGTTTTTTGTTTATTTCTAAGAGTTAAGAATTTGTCAATAAGATTAAAAGAAAATGTATATACAGTCATATGGAGATGGTATACCACACCGGTTAAACTACACCAGATGGATAGGAAGCAAAGTAACCTCTGTTGGAGATGTGGCATGCACAAAGGGACATATTTTCATCTATGGTGGGAATGCCCCCAGTTGAAAAGATTTTGGAACAACATATTTATAGAAATCAGTAACATTATAGGAACAAATATCACTCTGGATGCTAGGTTAGCATTATTAATGGATGCCACAAAGTTGAATTTAGAAATGGAAAAGAAAGAATTGGTGATTATCTTACTCACAGTGGTGAGACTCATAATTGCAAGGAATTGGAAGATAGTAACCAATCCTACACTGGAAGCATGGTAGGAGGAGGTATGGAATGTAGCCTTAAATGATAAATTATCAATGGAAATGAGGGTGTTCAGGGGGAAAACTAATAGATCTGATTTTGATTTATACTGGTCAGTTTTTATTAAATATGTTCTAGAAAGTGAAAAAGGAAAATAATATAAACATGTTGGTCAGGAATTTTGGATATGACATTTGTTGACTTATAAATCTTATGGTAAAGGAAATGATACTTGTTCAGGCCTTGGTGGGGGGTTATGTGTTTGTAAAATGTTCATTGTTTTTGTGTTTTGTTTTACTGAAAGTTGTTAATGTATGTAAATATTTTTTTAAAAAAAAAAAGAGTTCAACACAGCATATCTTTATGTCATTTCTTATTTGTAAGCCCCACTCTCCCTCTTCCTGCATGCTAGGTCTGCATTCAAAGGCAGAATCATGTTAGTTTGGAATATCAGTATGCAAAGGGATCTTGTAGCACTTTGGAAACTAATTGAGAGAATTAAGTTGTATATGTTGCCAAAACCACAGAACCCCAAAACCAGCATCCAAAGAAAATGCCAAGGAAGATCCCAGTGGTTAAGTCTAAGAGTGACCTTTCCCCCAGAAACCCAGAATGGCTAACATCCACAGACGATATTTGTTCCAGATCTACAGTTACGCAGGAATGTGCGTGCGTGCACACACACACACACACACACACACACACACTGGGGGAAACACAGGACAAATGCTATCATTTCTTCAGGTAACCAGCATAATATCCCCTTCCTTGCCACAATAATCCCTTACACCCAACAATGGACTAATCCTCAGGCAATCTGAAAAGTTACAGAATTACCCGATACCCTGCATTTCTTTCTCCCTGAGAACTTATCCAGGTGTGCCAACACACATTATCTTACCTCTACATGGAATAGATAAAAAGTGGTGAAGCCAATGTAAATATTGTACAGACTAAGAAAATTGTGTTCATGGATAAAGATAAGGATAAAGGTATAAAGGAAAATGTGTTAGGGGTATGGGGTGGGAGGTGTAGAGGGAAAGAGGAAAAAAGTGAAAATAATAATAACATTCTGAAGAGATGAACAGATAATATAGAAATGCTCCATTATATATAATGTGTGTATACACAATAGCTGTCTATTACCTATTCACAGATTGTGCTAGTAAAGGTGAAGGTAAAAGTTTCACCTTAACATTAAGTTTAGCCATGTCCGACTCTGGGGGATTGGTGATCATCTCCATTTCTAAGCTGAAGAGCCAGCGTTGTCCATAGACGCCTCCAAGGTCATGTGGCTGGCATGACTGCATGGAGCACTGTTACCTTCCCGTTGGAGTGGTACCTATTGATCTACTCACAACTGCACATTTTTGAATGGCTAGGTTGGCAGAAGCTGGGGCTAACAGCAGGAGCTCTCCCCGCTCCCCGGATTCTAACCACTGACCTTTTGATCAGCAAATTCAGCAGCTCAGCAGTTTAACCTGCTGTGCCACTGGTGGCCCCAAGATTGTGCTATTATGTACTTAATAAAAATAACTTTTTTAAAAAAACACTAATTGTCTTATCCGGACCCATTGTCAGGTTCAAAATTATTTGTATTCATCAACCCGAAGCCTGCCCAATCAATCAGTCTGCACCAATTATCACTTGGGGCAGCATAGCTGTCAAATCTCTATAAATGTCTTTGCTTTATCTCTGATTTGAGAGTGCAAACTCTCCAGACATCCACTTTGGCCAAAGTGAACAAAGCCTCTGTTCCTTGCTTTCAATCCATTCCTGTCTTAGACACACCAGGACCCTGAATCAGCAAAATTGTGGGGCTAAAATCACATATCACATAGACTCGGAGAATATTCATACTGCACAATTATTATAATCTGACACCACTTTGTCATAAATCAGTGGAATCATACAGATTCCAAGAGACAGCCAGTCCAATATCATTCTGACATGTAAGAACACACAACTGAAGCACATCTGACAAATGGCCATCGAGACTCTGCTTAAAATCCACCACACTCTGAGGCAGCACATTCCACTGTCAAACAGCTCTAACCATAAGAACATTCTTCCCAATGTTTAGGTAGAATCACTTTTGTTGCAATTTGTCATGAGTTCATCTCATGGAATCCTGGGATTTGTAGTTTTGTGAGAGGCTTAGGATCTCTTCACATGGCCCTTTTTGGGCCATGTCATTGCACAAGCAATTACCGGCAAAAGGGAAGGTGTGCGGGGCAGTTTGTGGCACCTCGTATGCCTCCCTCCTCCCGTCATCACACGGAGGGGCGGGAGGGGGTGCTTTGTTACCCTTTCCCTCCCCTCATCAGATGGCAAAAAGGGCAGCAATGAGCATTGCCCTGCTGCCCTTTCTGCCATCCCACTGATATTTGGTGAGGAAAGTGCGGGGAGCTCCATCGGTGCTACCCGAACAACACTTTACTCCCCATGGTGGAAGACAAAGTGCCTTTTGGTGCTTTGCCTACACCTTGGGAGGAAAGTAAACATTGTGTGATGACACACAGCAAGCCCTGTCCGAGCTGCAAAATAAAGCAGCAAAATGGGGCATTTTTGCCCCATGTAAAGAGGTCCTTAGGGTTCTCTGCTACAGAGTTATAGTTCAAGGGGTGGATTATTAGTTTCTAGGAGACTGCAAATCTCAGGATTTCACAAGGAAGAGCCATTGCAGTGAAGCTGGTATCAAACTTCTCTAATTGTGCAGGATGGATCGACTTCCTCAGATGCACCTTGTGCTAGCAGCTTCATTCTCTCAATAAGTCTCCAAGGTGCCATATGTTCCTTTTGCATTTAGTCTAAAATTGGTGAGAATTAGTTCAACTTCCCTTTGTATTCTGCAGATTTGTGTGCTAAATAAGGCTTTTTGTAAAATTAATGCTGCAATGGTTTCTGCTAAAATGCTATTATTCAATGTATTCTGCCTATTTAAAATGTTCATGACATTTTGTGTAGTTCATTTTAATGGCAATGCCTAGCATAAATTAATGTAGTCAATCCAACACAAAATAAAAATTCACTACATATATCACATATGCTTGTCTCATTTAAATTGTGTGTTTTGAATACATTGCAATATATTTCAATTAAAATGATTTGCATGTCATTTTTATAGCTATATTTGTGTCCTGATACAAAGAAAATTTTAAAAAGAGTCTTGAACATGTAGGCAAGAGAAGACCCTGTTAGTAGTTGCTAGTTTGAATGCCTCTTTAAGAGTTTAGGCACAACATATATTTATGTAATTTCCTTTTTGATCATCTTAGTCACATCCTCTTTTTTCTTGCATAAGACTACAGTTAGTTTGAGTTTGCTTGTCCTCTAATCCGTGGTGAATGTTTTTTCTCTGTTTGAAGAACATATATTGCAGGTATTCTTACAGTGAGGGTGATGAAATCATTAATCAAATGTAAACCTACTTCATGTGTTTTTACATGAAATATTTTTTAATTTTTAGTTTACACATTTAAAAAAAGAATAACAATAAAATTTCATTTAAAAAAACTAAGCCTGTTTTGTTTCTCTGCTAGACCCTTTGTTTGGGTGATGGTGTGGAACTGGTTGTTCCTCACCTTCTGCTCATGAATACTAAGTACTCTGCTTCTGAAACATATTTCTATCTCTCACAGTGCACAGCACTAGGAATTGTTTTGGCACATTTATGCAACATGTCTAGTCTAGCACAGTAACTTGGGTGGCCATTGTGAGACACAAAAAAAACCTGGTATACGGGACTAAAACATCATTTCATAGGGTGTTCTTAGGCAAGGAATGTTCAGAGGTGGTTTTGTCACTTTCTTCTTTAAAAATATAGCCTAAGGACCTGGTATAACATCAGTCAGTTGTTTCCCTTTATTTATTAGATATACAGTTGAGTCTCACTTATCCAACACTCACTTATCCAATGTTCTGGATTATCCAACGCATTTTTGTAGTCAATGTTTTCAATGCATTGCGATATTTTGGTGCTAAATTTATAAATACAGTAATTAAAACATAACATTACTGTGTATTGAACTACCTTTTCTGTCAAATTTGTTGTATAACATGATGTTTTGGTGCTTAATTTGTAAAATCATAACCTATTTTGATGTTTAATAGGCTTTTTCTTAATCTCTCCTTATTATCCCACATATTGGCTTATCCAACGTTCTGCCGGCCTGTTTATGTTGGATAAGTGAGACTCTACTGTAACATCCATTTCTTTCACCAAAAGATTGAATGACTACAGCCACATTTTTCAGATATTCTTGCTGTTAGGTTTCTCTCTGAAATAAGTGTGAGAGCACCAGATTTGCATAAACTTTTTGAACTTGGCTGTGAAAGATTCAGATCAATAGGTTGCTTACTCATCAGTCCTACTCATAAGGATTTTTACCTTGTATACACATCTGTCATTCATGCCAAGAAATTTAAAATCTGCCCTTGCCTCACTTTCTAACCTTGACTTTTGAACATCAAGGCCAGACACTGAATCATTACCATATAAGTTTGAACCCTTGACATTCCACTAGTAATTGATCTCGTCTCTCCATTATTATGTTAAGCCTATATGGATTTAGAAGGCTGAGATCCTTCCTTAATTAACCTTAGCCTTTTTTTAAAAAAAAGTAAGATTACGCTCATGACTGACACGAGCAGTTCATAATTTATCTGAAGTTGAAGTATTCATACACAGTCAATGCAGGAATATTGGAGCTAAAAGACACACTACTAAAATCTACCAGAAAATACTGGGAAACCAGATAGTTCTCTCTATCGAAGAAATTAATTTTAAAGAAGTTACCCAGCCTTTTATGTAACCACAAATAGTGTTCTACACAATGGGTTACACTGAAATCAAAATGCACTCAACCATTTATTAGGAGAAATGCAACAATGGCTACAACAGTGGCATGCAGTGTTGGATAATTATGCTGAAAGGATGGTCTTGATTAGCTAAAAATATTGTTGTTATGTACCTTCAAATCAACCCTGACTGCTGACTCTGTGCTAAGATTTTCTTGGCAGGATTTATACAGAATTGTCATTGCCACCTTCTAAGGCTGAGAGAATGTTACTTGTCCAAGGTTAGCCTATGAGTTTCCATGTCTGAGTGAAGATTCAAACTCTCATCTCCCAAGGTTCTGGTCCAGCATAAACTGCTAGACTACTCCGGCTGTCCAACAAGACATTAAACTATATTTTCTTCTTTAAAACCCTTCATCCTATGCCCCATTTTCATTCTGTCAGTAAGTGGTTTTGATTTCCTGGCTCAGAAATCTCTGTAGTTTTGATTTGTCACAAGTATGCATAACTGCATTCAATATTTATGTATGTATATAAAATAAATGTATTTCCCTTATTTAAACTAAAATACTCAGACTAAACCGAGATTGCCATTGTTTGGAGATATCATGAATTGAAGAGACTCAATGAAAAAGAAGATTATGCTGGGCAAAGTAGAAGGCAGTAGAAAAAGAAGGCCATAGTCTTGAGTTTGCAACACATGAATTGGACTCTTCATAACCTGGGAGGGACTTAGTCATAGTTAAAGTTCACTTGATGGCAATTACGTGTACTGAAATGGAATTTATTTACATATCCTAAAGATTCTGAGCATCTCTTCCAATCGTATTGATCAGTACCAAGTATTTGATGTATAAGTATGGATGCAATTGTAGCATGTAGATAAATTGTTCCCAATTTTAATCTTACTACAATTCCACTCACTCTGTATAATTTTACATTGACACATTTGTGTGTCTTGGTCTTTTCCAGTATATTTCAACCTGTTTGTCCTGCCCCAGTGTAATTCTGGTCCAAACTCAGTTGACATGCCAAATGCAACTCTAACAGAACTACTCAAAGCTGAAATAACTAAATCAAATGTAAGTTCCAACTAGAATTTATTCAACAACGTGAATGAGACTGTTTACACACACATAATATAATCTAATTGATTTCAATGGGAATCCATATGGCTATAAACTATCATTTTTAATGATACCTGAATAACCTGACTTTGCTACTGGTTCTATTCTGATTGACCTTTTCTACAAGAAAGATTAGGTTATATTTTAACATATTCTTCCCCAATTATTGATGAAATTTGCCCACTCCACCAAAGAGTCAGTAATTATGGATATATATTCACATGCAATACATTTCCCATTTCATCTCTTACAGACAGTTGCAGCCATGACCTCTAAGCTGCTACTGAAACCACAAAATGACAAGCCAAAACATCCTCCAGTGATTCTGCCTTAAGATCCTCTGTCTCTATGAATTAAGAGCTGAGATGCTTCACCTGCATGGGAGAAACAGCATCAGCTCCAGTTAGCATTCTCCTTTGAGTATACACTGACCTTTCTTGTCAGGAAATGCCTGTCTTAGAAATAGATTCTTCGGAACTACTTATACTGGAATCAGTAGGATAATCCTGAAGTTAAGAAGATATTCAGAATGACTGAGGAAGACTTTAGAGACCACTTCACTTCACAGAAGCAGTTAACATACTAACATTTTCAAGCCTGGCTATGCAAGATAAAGCTAGTCAAGCAAGACTCGGCATCTTTGAAGTATCCATATAAGTGTGTGTAAATATGTAATTCAGAATAGCCCATTTGTGATTGCTTCATATTCATAATATCTACAGGTGCCTTCATTTGTGGGTATGTTGGAACCATGAAAGTCCGCTATTCCACACTTTTCATGAAACAGGTGTCACTTAGGAAGCAGCTGACTGATATTTACACCACCTTCTGAGCATAAGCAATCTTTGGATCAGAGGGTTTTGTGAAAGTGATGCTTGCTTTTGCTTGCTGGAAAGTAGATGACTCACAGGAGTGTATGGGAACACCAGTCAACTGCTTCCCGAACTACAGGAAAATTGATCCCCATCATTGCAGTAGCTGTTAACCAGTGGGTTGGCATTGAGATGGGAAGGTGAGGAGTCACTGCATAACTTCCTAACTATGGTGACAACATTTTTATATGTACCCCAGAGGTATATGTCTATGTCTCAAGGCAAGCCATCATTCATTGGGTTATCATGTTAGATGTTTCAAAATCTAATATTGTGTGTGTGTGTATATGTGTGTATATGTATATATGTGTGTGTGTGTGTGTATACACATACATATACATACACACACATATATTGTTTTAGTGAAGTTGAAGGATTGAGTTTCACATTAAACACTCAAATACACGGTTAAGCTACAACATACCAGGAAACGGTGGTAAACACCTCAAAGTAAATAAATAAATTTGAAAGTAGTTTTAGTTTCTTATCTAAATGCAGTTTCAAGACAAAATACCAATGTTCCAAATGAAAAGTTTCTTAGAAGCAAAAGGGGCTTGCCATAACTCAACACAATACTGTGGTGACTCCTCAAAATTTCAAAGAGACTGAGCTCCTACACTGAGGAAATGAAGTGTAACTTTAAGCTTATGTAATATTACATAATGTCACCTTGTTAGTAAATTTTGACATTATGGAATTGAATGTACAATTGCATACACATCTTCATGTTCATTGTGTAATCTGCATGCAGATCCATTCATGTCTGTGTGAAAGCATATGCACCTCAATTCACAATGTATAATCATGTGCAAGGAACTATGTCCAACATTTGATCTACAAGCATGAACTAAATATGACTGTTCTAGGAAAATGTCCAACTGTTTCCAGAGGATAATTCCAGCCAGAATTACTTTTTGTGGTTTCTCAAGTTGCAGTGTTACTCACTGACCATATTGCTACAATATTAAAATCACTTCATTGAATGTCAATTGTTTTCTGAACAAGATACAAAGTGATTGCTATTACCCTTACAGCCCTAAATGATTTTGGTCTGGGTTACCTGCAGGATTGCCGTCTCTTGTAAAATCCACCCTGTATGTTCAAGTCCTATGGGAGACATCTACTTCAGTCAGCCAAATGTAGACTGCCTGTTACCCAAAGGACAATTTCTTCTGCCACTTCCAGACTGTAGAATGACCTGTTGGAAGAGATTCATCAGCTCAAGATGATGAAATAGAACCTCATCACATTAGTTGCCAGATTCACCATGGAGCACAATGAATCTGGAGGGCCTGGTGTGGGGCATGAGGAATCAGTTGCCCCATGCCCCACATCGCCAGCTTCCACCTTACGTATTGGATTATCTGCTCTCTTAACTGATGCTATGTGTTGTGTTATTTGTTGTTATTCTCCATCATGATCCATAAGTAGAGATGGGTAAGAAATAATAGTTGTTGCTATGTAACATGAGTTAGTACAATATTAAAGTGTGACAATTACTTTTATATTGAATGTATTATGACATTTATTTCACAACAATGTAATATGCGTGAGGACAGTATTAATATATGAAGATTACTTTTATGTTGAACATATTATGAGATTTATTTCAAAACAATAATATATATATATATATATATATATATATATATATATATATATATGTAAAAATAATTATTATGGTTATTCTATTAGGTACAGACCTCAAAAGCAAAGGATACACACTCCTACTAGATTCCTATGTAAACATTACTTGCTATAGTAATTATAGCATTACACAGTGAGAAACTATTGCAAATCCCACTCACATCGGAGATCATGTGAGAAGGGGTGAAAATGTCAGGGGGGACTCCCATCAACTCCAGATGCTGCTCACTGATAAGTTGTATTTGGGGACTTTGTTAGACTCTACATCTCTGTGTAGGGACCATGAATAAATAAAATGAGTTACTGTACATTGTTTATTCATAACTTTGCAACAGAATTTTGGTCAGTAATTTTAAGAGAGAGAGAGATAAAGTGTAATTTAACTGGTTGATTCCATGTAATGGCACAAGAAAGTGCTATAAATATGAGTTGTTCAACTCTATTTGTTCGCTGTCAAATAAGTTCCCTCAGGTTTCTGCTCCACGACCAAGCCCATTACTTGACAGAAAAGTATAAAGCCATTACAGATTGATGTTTCTTTTAGCTACCTCATGCCTCACGCATACCACAAGGAGTATGAAATGGCAGTTTTTCTCTTTCAAAAGCTTGAGTGGAGGCCTAAGGCTATAATCCTATGCTTGTTTATTTGAATGCAGTGGACCTTCAAAGTAAGCATCTATTGGGTCACACTTCACACAGAGAATCATAATGCAACTTCCCACATATTTCGTCCAGTGCTTTTGAAGATTTGTCTCAGATAAAATAGATTTCTATTATGTAGGAATGAACCACTAAAACTAAGGAAGATATTGTGTTATTTAAAAGGTCTAAAGTTGTAGTTAAAGGTTTACTGTTATCTCCTGAATGACAACATTAGACCTCACCCTGGATTCTATAAGATAGAGCCATGTCAGTTTAAGGGTGATCAAACTGCAATAATCATATAGTTCACAGATAAGGTTCTTTTTAAAAAGCCCACTTCAGTGAGATATATTGATTTATCATAGAAAACCTTTGCTGAGTTATGAAACCTTTGCTGAGTTATGAAACCTTCCCAAAATGGTACCAAAATCAGAGGATCCCCACCATTCATCTTGTAGTATTTGACACAAATAATTGCCAAATGTGGTAGTTTATTTTCAAGCTCAGGCAGAACATGTAATAATGTTCAGAGAGATCTTACTCAGCTGCCTGCCCTAAAGAATAAAGGAATTAGACTTCTGGACAACTAGGAAAAAAAATCTGACAGCCACCATAATTTGAAAATTTCCCTTCTTTTAATGAGAAAATTGTTACTCCAAGCATGGACAAACTTCCATTCATTTCCCATTTATGATATACTAGTTGCAACAGTGTTCCACCCATGGGAAAACTCTGAGCTAAGATGTGTATTATCTGGATACAGAAGAGGAATTTCCCTTTGGGACCTGATCCCATTTCTTGTAAACAGGAATGTAGACCGAGGAATAGCTGATATATTTATCATACATGAAGATTTTTTTAAAATGACAACAATGTAGGTTAGATAAATAAAACAGGCAAAGCAACAATAGATTCAGCAATGACTATTGCAAAAAAAGAGAGAGAGAGAGCCCCCGGTTCCTCAGCAAGTTAAACCTCTGAGCTGCTGAACTTGCTGACTGAAAGATCGGCGGTTCAAATCCAGTGAGTGGAGTGAGCTCCTGCTGTTAGCCCCAGCTTCTGCCAACCTAGCGGTTTGAAAATATTCAAATGTGAGTACATCAATAGGAAGTTAATGGCACTTCATGCAGTCATGCCAGCCACATAACTTTGGAGAATAATGCCAGCTTAGAAATGGAGATGAGCACCAACCATGAGTTGGACACGTTTAGACTTAATGTCAGGGGAAAACCTTTGCCTTTATTATTGCAACTAAATTAGTCAGCCCTCCACATTTGCAGTAGTTATGGACAGAGTGTTCTTACAATTCTCTGCCAGAGCCCCCCAATGCTATAATTTTAAGTGGTGTACTGTAATTCAAGCTGAACATTCCAGTCTTCTGTACAATGGAGCCATAAAACTTAAAGTGGCATCAACCTGCTATAATTGTGCAGTGTGGATATAGCCCAGAAACATAACAATGTTGAAAATGTGAAGACCAGCTTGTTAGTAAGGAGAGTGGGGAAAGGGTTATTTTTGATGGTCAACAAAAAATACCTAATAACTGATACATGTATTATGGCATAAATATTCAGGGACTAGGGTGTCCTCTTCATCATATGAACTCTGTGTTTCCTCAGTGATTAACTTTCTGCATTTTAAAAGTAGGTACCAACCAATAGTTGCCTTTTCTACAACAAACTTACATGCCCACCCAATACATGTAATGGACGTAGGCATAAGGCTCTAGAAGAAAGACCATGAATTTTTCATTTGAGATTACATTTTAATAATTTATCTTGATTAATCTAGCAAAAGAGAGAGATATATGTGAAGATATAACAACTCTATCCTGCAAACATAGGAATGATCCTGAAAAGTTAGGAAGAGAATAAGATCATGGAGCTTAAACATAATCTAGGTGTTGTGTGAAGACAAATGGGCAGACTCAAATACATTTAGGATAGAAATTAAATCAACAGAATGACATTCTAGGAATATCATAAGAGAACAATGTTCAAGGCAAGGCAAAGAATATTACTGGTGTTAAATCTGAGATTTTCAAATTCATACGCCTTAGATCCTGTAATGGCAGCTACATGGAAAATTCTCTCTGGGTTTTAACTCAGACACTAAAGGAGCTATGAAAAGTGCTGGCCCTATTTCAAAGATAGGGTTCAGCACCTTTGATAACTTCTTTAAAGTCTGGACTAAAATAGGCCACATTAACATGAAACCCACTAGTGTCCCTGTTGTATGTTACATTAGCAGACCTAAGTGGGTGTTCAGATGTTAGGAGAATTCTGGACAAGATAATCTCTTATTCCACACTCACTCTTGTTTTGCTAAATAGCTTTAATGTTTGGAAAATGGGATATGGATTAGAAAATATTTATTTTGGACAAATTTATTTCAGAGTTTCATAAACTTCACTTGTAATAGAAGGAATGCAACAGTCAGTACATGTCCTAGTTGTTGTTTACAGAATGGCAGACGTCTCTAACATCCAACTAGGAGAGCTTAAACATAACTAGGAATTTCTTTTTTGGCTGCATTAATAAAAGCACAACATTATTACCTAAGAACTGTAAGTTAAAGAAAGATAAATTTATAGAACATAGAATTCCTGGTATAATGACTTCTCACACAAGGAAGAATTGCATGTATGGGCCAAGTATCTTCTTTAGAGCTTTTGTAAAGTCAAGATGTGATGTTGCAAACTTGATCATTGTCACTTAATGCTGTTTATTCATTCAGTACTAACAGTTCCTCTTCTTTTCTGCAACCAAAAAACAAATGAGGACAAATGTTTGAAAGTTATATGATTGTTTTGTCACTGAACTGAACCAATTCTAGTTTATCCCACTCATTGTTTCCAAAACTACATTTATATTGTCATAGTTGCTTATATTGTATGTATCTGTGGATGGAAATGGAAGTAAAACTCTTACTTTTAGCTTGGAAGATTAACTCCAATACATTGCATTAATTGTGAAATTCTGATTATTTGTTCTAAACAAAATGACCTGAAGGAACAAATAACAAGGGCAAATCACAGAGTAAAGACAACAAAACTCCTGAGATATGATTCTCATGTCCTGAGATGTGAATTGGTCATAATTTTTATTCTTCCACACAGATAACATAAAGCAACCCAAGGTTAGCAAATGCAATATGCAATTTTATCTATTGTGAATACCAACACAATTCATAGAGATCTTTTAGTTCTGTAATGCAAGCAGCCTTTTCTTTTAAGTGTTTTTCTTTTTTGCTAGGGTAAACTGGAGACAGTCATTGGTTTTTGACTCAAGAGTACTTTCTGGGTCTTTTCCCACTGAATGGCTACAGACTGTGTCCTCCAAGAATGGGACATGATAATGTTTGCCAGTTATGCTGGCAGGTTGCCAGTTATCTTGTTGCCAATTCCGCTCAGGTAGTGTGACCTTGCTGGGTTATAGAAGCATGTTGTACTGACTTTATTACAGTTTGCCCTTTTATTGAGGGTATGTTTAGTGCATGTTTGGGGTCTAATTAAAATGCTAAAATATGGTTCCAGGAGATTATTAGGCTTCCTTCAAAGAAGACAGGAAGCGAAAAAGTGACTGTGCTGAAAGTGACTGAATAACTTGCATGAATTTGGTTCTAACTTTCAGTGGCTCAAAATCAAAACAGTAGACCATCATAATTTCCTTACATTTACCACTAGACAGGAGAAGCAATATCCTGGGAAGAGGCCAAAATCCCAATCTGCATATAGTCAAACTCTCCTACTAATTATACTGTTTATGAGTAGATGATGGTTTTTCCTGGGCTAATGGGTGCATTAATCAGCTCTTTAAAGGAGAAATTTGAAGTGCTGAAGACTATCTGTGAAGTAGACCTAGTACCTTGGAGATCTCCTTTAAAGTTTGGATTAAACTCATGGAAATAAAGAGGAAAACAAGTAAAATATATACAATTGCAAGTCTATGCTTGGCTAGACTAGTGTGAATTATTTTTTAGACTTTTCTGTGGGATATTTCAAAATCCAATGGGATATTTATTTTTTCATAGCTTTTTGATGTACAAGTTAGCTATATATAATTCACAAACTAAATAATCAAACATATTGGTGGAACTACTGATAATAATAATAATAATAATAATAATAATAATAATAATAATAATAACAACAATAATAACAATAATAACAATAATCTTTATTTATACCCTGCCACCATCTCCCCGCGGGGATTCGAAGCGGCTCACAATGTTACAAAAGTAACAGCACAAATACATTAACAATATACACAGTTTAAAACACAAGAAGAAGATAAAACAGAAGTTAAAACAAAGGTTTATACAACAGTAATAATATCAAACAACCACCAATGCAATTCTTCAAAGGTGTGTGTGGGGGGGACTATAGCAGCAATATAAAATAAAATCATTAGATTAAAATACCCCGGTGAAAGGAACCTAATAACATTCAGAATAGAATTATAATGAGGCTAGTCAACCAATAGCTGTCTCTCCAAATGGGTTGAGATGACTTGAAGCCACTATGTAACTGTTACACCCCAAGGTAGCGAGAGCACTGAAAACCAACACAGAGGCCAATAACAATATAATATCTTTATTAAAGCAAATAAAGTTCTAAACGGAAATAAGCAGCAAAGTTGAATAAGCAGTTGACCTTTCAGAGAAGATCAAAATTAGTCCAATAAATGAAAGTCTTATGTCCAATATTAAAGTCTAAAGTCCAGAAACCGAATCACACTCAAACTCGGTTTGAGTATTGAGTGGGGAAAAGGGATCAAGAGGCAATAAGAGTTCTCTGGAGTAAATGTCCAAAAGCAGGATTAAAAAGCAAGGCCGGAACTAGATGAACAGGAACTGAAACGCAGTCCAAACTTGGGCAAGGAGGTAGACCGGTGCCCGGTCTACTCAAGAGTAACGCACCTTCAGGCTGCTTGGATTCCAAGAACTAGAGACGATGATGCTTCCCAGTCAGAAGTAACGTTGACACCACAAAGGAAAGTTTTCAGTGCCATACTTTTATTGAAGTTCATAAGCTCCCCCAAAGCAGGTGCCTGACTCCCTAAAACTTCCCAAGAGAACTGAGCTGGTCACAGTCACCGTGCCAGGTGTCTAACTCCAAAATTCTTCCCAAGAGAACAGGGCTTAGCCATAGTCACCACGCTCTGCTAATTTGGCTTTTCTCCGCAAGCTTTGTCTTTGCGATCTCTTTGTTTGGACAAATGCCCTACGATCAAACACTAAACCTTTCGGAGAATCTGGGAGAGCCAGCACAGTTTCAAGGGCATCCTTAATTGGCTCTGGCTCGGAGATGTCAATATGAGGCATCTGGAAAGGAGTTGAATCTTGCTGACATGGGAGAAAACCATCTTCGTCCTGGACAGTAATGGACAGTAATGGCCACAGGGTCAAGGGCCAAAGGTAACATTTGGGGAAAATGTAGTTGTTCTTGTAACTGTCTTGTCCGAATTGAATTACTGCAGAGACATCATTACTTGGTGCTACAACAGGCATAGGCAAACTTCAGCTATCCAGGTGTTTTGAATTTCAACTCCCATAATTCCTATCAGTCAGAAAGCTGGCTGAGAATTCTGGGAGTTGAAGTCCAAAACACCAGGAAGACCAAAGTTTGCCCGTGTCTGTGCTACATAGTCAGTTTATAAGTCACCAAGACATCACTTTGAGCATCTGGATCCATTCTTTGAATTGATCTTTAAGAATTCTATCCATTTCTCCAGTTCTTTGAAGTCTTGAAGCTGCCACATTGATGGCAGGTTGGTTAGAACATGGAATCTAGGACCAAATGGGGACTATGACCAGCAATGAATAAGCTGAGATGGACAACATATATAAGACTGAGGCTTGAAGCCTTAGTGGTTTTCAGCTAGTTACTATTCCAGATAGCATCCTCCATAAACTGCAACTCTTTGTGAGTAGTGTCAGTCTGGGAACTCTTGTCTAGATCTTCACTTATCCAATTTCCTGACTCCAAGATATGATGGGAATCCAAGAGCCACGAAGATAACAACTGATACAATGATATCCAGTCCTGCGATTTAAATGTTGGGATCCAAAGTTTCTAAAAGATCATTGAAGTCATCAGAGTTCCAAACTGGGAGAGTAACCTTACTGCATGGAAAGTGAATGCAGCATAATAATCAGATGAGAAATAGGAATTCATTCAATGTTTACTTCATACCTTAATCAGGAGATATGGTTGCCAGGGATCTCACCTCTGGCTGATATAATCACTATCCCTATAATCAGATCACCAGATAGTTGACTGTACAAATGATTACATTCTCCTTGTAATGTCACTACTTCTTGATGGGCTCCAATACTGTGTTTTTCGTTGTGGCATCTCAATCTGTGTGTGTGTGTGTGTGTGTGTGTGTGTGTGTGTGTGTGTGTGTGTATGTAAACACACACAAACACACACATACAATAGCCTTCAAAAATCCTTTTCCTCTGACCATTCTGGCTTCAGCTTCTCATAGTTAAATTCCAAATATCTGGAACAACTCTACAACTCCTCTCTTGTTAAATTTTATTTTGCTGACTCCTCATTCTCACTCCCCACACTTTCTCACCTCCTGCTTAATAGACTCATCATAGAACATAAAATTGATACTTCCGATGCACAAGGAGCTTTGTGACAATCTTGGCTGAAAGCTTGTTCGGATTTCAAAGTCAGACCAGCCTGCTTTATCAAAGACAAGCTGTTGTGTATATATCTTTAAAAAAACAAGCTTCATTTGTATTACAATGAAATGTAATACTGCTCATGCTGTTCACACTGAAGAGGATGAGATTACATTTTATCCACCCACTTAAACAGATGGGTTGTAGGGTGTTTAATGTCATTAATATATTTAAGTGTCAATATTAATTATAAAATATTTGAATGGGGGTGGGGCGGATTCATTGCATTACATGTCCCTCTCCCCTACACTACTTTTTTTTACTGGGGGAAAGGGTTATATCATTGGTTTTCTACTCACAACATACTGTTCAATTGCAATAATTGGGTCAATTTAAAAGAAGCCATCGTTTCCTTTGTAATCCCCAATTTCTATCTTGACAGTTGTACAAGCATAGAGTTTGATCCAAGTTGATGATATTTAGATGAGACCCACCACAATTAAATTCATTCTTGTTGATTTTATTGGGTCTACTCTAAATTTAGCAGATCTCAGTCATCAAAATTAGTAGATATTAGGGGAAATGTGCTGTGGTTTGTCGGACAAAGCCTGGGAATTTAGCCAAAGAATATTCCTAATGTTTCAAAAACTGAACTTCAATTGAACTTCTCCCATCCTTTTACTTTTTAAAAATGAAAAAGCTATCATCATATTTTAGATTTAACATGTTATTTATGTAACTGTATTTCATCTCAAAACATTAAAAAGTGCAGAACCTAATCAAGACAACAAGGTGTGATGCTGTGATGGCATTGGGTAGTAATGGAGGCAGCAAATAATCCATGAATAATCAAATTTCTAAAGGTTAAACACACAAATTTGGATAGATGACTGTACTGTATCAGCATTTATTTTAATGATGGATCTCAGTCTCCCTCTGTCTGTTTCTCTGGCTGAATCTATATGGCGGCTGTATCCCAGATCCACTGCATAGTATTGTACCCAATTTGATCCCTTGGCTGCCACAGACACCTATTTCAATCCGAACTGATATCAGTTCAGAAAGTCACACAGAACTCCATCATGTAGTAACATCAAAACAAGAAGTGTTTTTACTGGGTGTGTATGTTCCCCATATTGGTTTATATCTGGTCAATCAACCACACCAGTCTGACCCAGCCTATCTTCCAATGTCAGCAAGGATTTCGTGCCTTCTGGGTATAGACCTCATCTCACTGATGAAGTCCATAGAAACACAGTGAAGACACCAAATCATTCATCGTAGCAGTGCTGGCATTTTGATTTATTTAACATATTATAAATGAAATTGCATTTCACAAACATACATTTTTTTATTTTGTTACGAACTGCATGCAACAATTTCTTCAACATCATTAAGCACAGTTTACCATTTTAGCCATAACACTGCTGAAATATTGATAAATTAAATTGAGCTTTGTTAACAAAATCGTTACATGCTGGCAGGATATGCAACAGAAAACAACATTATACAGTAGAGCCTCACTTATCCAACGTAAACGGGCCGGCAGAACGTTGGATAAACGAATATGTTGGATAATAAGGAGAAATTAAAGAACAGCCTATTAAACATCAACTTAGGTTATGATTTTACAAATTAAGCACCAAAAAATCATGTTATACAACAAATTTGACAGAAAAAGTAGTTCAATACACAGTAATGCTGTGTAGTAATTACTGTATTTACGAATTTAGCACCAAAATATCATGATATATTGAAAACATTGACTACAAAAATGCGTTGGATAATCCAGAACGTTGGATAAGCGAGTGTTGGATAAGTGAGACTCTACTGTACATATGTATGAAATCCTGCTTTTAAAATGCATTAGATATTAGTTAGCATTGTCATAGTCATAAACATTGTTTGGTTTCACCCTCACACACATATATTGCCTCCCATTTTGATAGATAACACACATGTATAAACACCAATGGGTCTGGACAAAGAAACTAAAATGAATTGATAGTCTTCCAATGACAAGATGGACCCAAGAGAGGTTTTTCTTTGTCAGTTGCTAGAAACATGAAAACTAGCCTTCCGTGAAAGCCCAGTTCATGGAAGACTGATTTCTTATTCCAACAACTGACAAAATGCTTCTCTTGGGTCTGACAACTCATGGTGAGAAGATAAACAAGCCATGTTAGCCCTTCAAAAATGTTGTTCTAGTGCATTTGTAAAATTTGTTCTATTGTATGACTCACTCCTATAAGACCTACCATCATCCTGACTATCCTTAGAGAAAAATATGCTTCTTCAACTCAAGAGAGTAAAGGGAAGAAAATGTACAATATGAAGAATTCCATCTTACTCATCAAGACGCGATGCTTTACAGACGTGTTACCACCTACACCAAAAATCAAGAAACTAGTAGGAATTGCAGGAACTTTTCTTCACATTAAAAGATATCAGTACTGTAAACTTATGGTCTCTTAACAGTTCATGATTATATTGTCTAACAAAAGATTCTGATATTCTACCCACATTTCCAGAAGATCCCCAGAACAGATTTGAAGAGATGCATATAGCTTCAGCCGATATTATTAAAAGCTGCTGCTTTTTGTCTTCTAATGGGACATTCCCTTGGAAGAACTCCACCCAGAAATTTTTTGAGGCAGTAGAAGCAAATGATGATGTCAGTTGTTGTTATGCTTAATGGATACAAAATCAGTTTCTTACTGCTAGTGTGTCACCATTTACTGCACTTAGGGAATACAGGACAATCCCTGTATTCATAGGAAACATGCTCCCGGACTTCGTGTGGATATGCAAAACCATGAATAATGGTGAACATTGAAATGAAGGACATTTGGCCCCCAAACACCATATAATCATACTGGAGGACCTATAAAATGACTACAGCAACATAAACTACAACGGGCTACATTTGTGGGCGTAACTTTTTGGATTTGATGATTTATGGATTTGATTAATACTATATGTTCTCTCTAGAAATCTCTGGTTCCTCTACGGTCAACTTCTATCAACTTTTCTAGGAATCTCTAGCAGCACTTAAAACTCATTATTTAAACAATTGCAATTCTAAGAACATTCTCAACTGTTGTGTCTCTAACGGTTAGAAAGAGACTTCACCTGGATAGGCGGATAGACAAGTGTGTAAATATGGACCAAGCCGTATAGGTGATAACCAGCACTTTTAATTGTGCCTTTAACAAGAAAGTTGCATAACTCCCATCTTACTTAGTTTCTCTTCATAGGCATCTTCATGTAGAGTATATTATATTAACCTTCTAGGGATGCAACTAAGACATGAATTACCATGGTCAAATCCTATATTTCAAGGAATAGTGACAGCTGACACACCGGCTTTAAGTGTGCAAAAACATTCCTGAACATTGCAGAAACCTGGATCTCCAGGTTCAAAGATTAGTCCAGGAGAACATCCAAATAGCAAATTTACATCTTTGAGAGGAGACTTAGTTGTTTTCTTATTTGACTTTTGACTAAATAGGAACACTTCTGACTTGAGTTTCAATCTGTAGTGTTTACTGTCATCCTGCCCATTACTAATGATCACAGGCACTGGTTTAGATCTGAGACAGGGCTCCTGGAAACAGTCTAAAGCAGTGGTTCTCACCTTGGGGTCCCCAGATGTTTTTGGCCTTCAACTCCCAGAAATCCTAACCACTGGTAAATTGGCTGGAATTTCTGGGAGTTGTAGGCCAAAAAACATCTGGGGACCCCGTGTTGAGAACCACTGGTCTAAAGAGGCAAACAATTTCCCCCCAATTCTTATATACAAGGAAACCACTTACAGTCCCATAAGTTCTGTAGTCCATTACTGTAATACAAATGTTTCTAGGATTTATAGACAGTTCTGTGTGGTAAATATTGAATACATGACTGGAGTTTACTATAAACTTTTAAAAAAATTCAAGGGTGACCTTTGACTTAAGAGAAAAACATTTTTAAAAAGTGAGCCATGATTGAAAATATCTTGGAGGCATCAATATCTTTGAAAGGTTAACTAAAATGGCTTACAATGAACTGAAGAAAATTGATGGAATAGCAAATAAATGATGGACAAAACAATCTGTTCATGAGGTAAAATAAGGCACATACAAAAACAAAAAAAAGACTGTTATTGACTTGTAGCCGTAAAGGACTTGATGGGTTGTACAGGAATCTGGAAAAGACAGATAGAGCCCTTAAGTATAAGAAATATGCCAGTGGCCCCAAGAATTGCCCAAAGATTTGAAAATGAAGAAGGGAAAGGCATTTTTGAGATGCTAGGGGTGAATATTATTAATTATCACAACACTAAGAGGGCATAACTATCTCAAAGATTAACATCAAAGATTAGATGGAATGTGCTAAACTGCCAAGGGTCAGTACTGCCTAGAGAACAGAAAGGGACATGGACTGAAAAATGTGAAAAGTTTCAAATCCTAATGTTATTATGGATTCTTCTTTGGACACAGGTAAATTATCATGAATAGATAAATCTCTTAGCAGAGCTCAAGATAGTAAATCTTAGCACTTTGCTTTTAGATTGAAAGAGTGATTCCAAACAATTTTAATAGGTCAGTCACTGAGAGAAAGTGGGATATAAATTATATAAATAAAATAAACACTAAATCAACAAATCCTGGCTAGACAATGGATGAACAGGAAGAATATGCCTAAGTGTAAATATTTAAAGGAATGGCATGGCATGGCATGGCATGGCATGGCATGGCATGATGGAGTTGTACTGTATTTGTTCATGTTCAACCATTGCCTGGCCAGGATCCAGGACAAAGTATTTCTTTATTTACTATTTAATTAATTAGTTTAATTATATAATTATATTCCACTTGCTCCCAGTACAAAACCTAATGGACTGGGAGAAAGTATAATATGATAATATAATAGATGACCTGGATCTGTAAATATTAAAGCAATGGCATGCCATAGTGAATTAGTACTGTTGCAATGCCAACAACTATGATAAGTTATCAGGAAATCTGCAGACAACTTTTGCTGCCTCTGTCATGTCTCTATCATTTAAATAAAATAAAATAAATTGGATCGTGTTTTATAGTAATGTTTCACTATTCCCCATGTCTGCTGTTGCAGTCATTTTATGAGTCTGTAATTTTTTTAAAGTTGGAGCTTTATAACAGGGTGGGAGAAGATATGAAATAGTCATGCTAGTGACTGTTCAATTGGGTATAGCAGCAGACTCATAGAATCAGAGAACTGGAAGGAGCTTTAGGTCACTGAGTCCAACCTCTCACCCCAAACTCAGAAACTCCAGCTAGAACAAGACTGCCTGCCTACCTGCCTGCCTATCAATTTATCATATACTATCTGCTATCTACTGACAAATTGAAAAATAGTAGATATTAAATTTATTTTTGATTAAAATCAGTGGGAGGGGTCCTTAACTTTCAAAAGATTATATCTTAGAAACTGGAATGTTTGGCAATGAATTGGACAAGAAAGCTACTCAATTCCATTCATCACAGTTTTAGTGAGCATTTTGGCAGGCAATCACAAGTCTTCAAGGAAGTACACAGTAGGGATGAGGCTGTCAGTGTGGTGAAAAGGACCCTCAAGCCAATGTAGCTGTCTGTCAAATAACATCAAGTGCCTGGGAACTTCTTACATCCACTCCACATCGTACTGGAAAGAGGAAAAAATCCTAAGCTTCCCCAAGATTGCCCAGCAGTCTCTCTGGGGCTCTTATAATGGTCCCCTGAAGCCTGAAAAACCTGTTCAATGGTATTCAGCCTTTCAGTAGCTACCAAGCTATGCCAAGGGCTGGATGTGTTTTATAGTGAAGTGTAAAAATAGTTTGCACTCAATTAATTTAGTAGCATGAAAACAGGAGACAAGGGCAAAATCTTGCCCTTCTAGTAGTCTCAGACATAAGCAACCTTTTAGTTGTGTGCTCTTTCTTATGAATGACTTCCACCATCCTGACTACATTCTGATGTGTTTTGCTACACCTGTCCCAGAAATGTTGGAGGGTACAAATAAGGCTAGTTTCTCCCAAACTGGGACTTAAGGTAGATCGCCAAAGATCAATAATTACAAAAGAAACAATGTGTAGAAAAATATAAAAAAGTTGGGATCAAAACAGTATTAAACTAACATAATAAAAACAATTTTAAATCGTTAATTCTGCTTTTGATACCCCTGATGGAAGCTGGATGACAGGAGAGGGGCCCTCAAATCCAGAGCTATGAAATTCTCTTCAACTGTAGGTGGCAGTATGTTACAGTTTTAACTATCACATAGCTGCCTAGGATTTCTACACATGGAAGCTCTTATGAGTCATATTAAACATGAAATAAACATATAAATATACACATACACACATACATATAATTAAACTATGCAAAATACATGGCAGTAGAGAAAATATACTGTGTTTGATTAAACACCATTTTGTAACACAGAATAAGTTTGCACTGATTTTAGTCAAAACTTTTCAGTTTAAATGTAAAAAATATATCATAGATTGTTCATAACAAATTAAACTTAGATTTTATCAAGAAATGGAACAACAGTGCCCCCCCTTTCCAAAATATTTTGTTGTTGTTATTCTGTGTAGTTCCAAACAGGCTGGTTCTTTATGCATGTAAAATGAGGAACAACTTTGAGGCACTTTTCAGATTGGTTACTCTCATACTGTTTAAATTGGTAGCCTTCTCACCTGCCTTCTTTAAAACATCTTCATAATTAGAGATGAATAACAGTTGAAACATTGAACTATGGTACTTTTATATTGTCTTAAAGAAGATGTGAGTAGACGCCTTTGATTAAACTATATGAGGGTTAGCAAAATCCTTTGGTCTCCCAAAGTCTTCTACTACAACTTCCATAGCCAAATAGCATGGCCAATTTGGTCAGCAGTAGTTCAGAACTTCAGAAGGACAAAAGGCTCCCTCTTCATCTCTGAACTACAAAGATCTACCTTCCTTAAGATCCAGGTGGACTGGACTTCACCATCTCAAGATACCAGGTTCAGGAAGGCTGATATATTTAGATCTACATCAGCCTAAAGCTTGATAATTATTTCCAGGTAAAGCTGAAATGACAAATATGTGGCTTAAATTAAATTGTCAACGCTAGCCCTTTTTCCTTTTCCTCCATTAGCAAAGTATAGAATAACGAACAGAGGAGATGAAAAAAAAATATACAAAATGGGTAATTTATTTGATGAATATCTCATTATATGTTCATTTACATTTTTTCCCAGTGAGTCATCTATGTAACACATTGAATCTGTGACAGCAGCAGTCATTCAGCTGCACTTGAAATTTTCACCAAAGGTGATTATATCACAGCAAAGGAAATTTTAATAACCAGGCAAGTCTCAAAACTTTACCCGCTTGTGTTTTTCCTGTAAGAAAACCTTTAGAATATACTGTTAATAATGCAGGCAGTCCTCAAGTAACAAACAAAATAGGTTTTGTAGGTTTGTTCTTAAGTTACATTTTTAGATAGGGAAGGGTTAACATTAAAGTTTTGCTATTGGTAAAAAAATGTTTCAAAAGTCATTACAAAATTAGGGGGTGCCAGCATTTCATTTCTAAAGTGTTTTGAAAGAATGAGCAAAAATTCTGTTACGATAATAAGAGTAATGGAATTTCATTACTTTTTCATTATAGTAATTGTGCAAGGGAGAAAACTTCAGGGGCTCCTTTCTCCCTCATTTTTACAGTGATTTGGGTGAAACTTACTAAGATGGTAGAACACATTTACCACTGTTGGGCCATCAAGTTTCAGAACGTTTCACTTATTTATTCATTTTTGGGAAATTTTCAGTTTTTATGAACAATATTTAAAAAAACTACTTGAGCTATCTCCTTGAATCTATATATAAATGAGTGATGGAATCCCGCGACGAGCAAAACAACACAACTAAATACCCCCCAACCTCAAAATTTAGCAGCACAACCCCTCATCCATGCCTCTAGGTTCATACAACAAAAATAAACAACAGGAACCACCACGGGGCCTAAAAAATCCAAAAAACTAAAACGCTCCATGTGCGCCTCGGCCAAAACGAACCCCAGGCACGGACAGAACAACCCCCACCCCTCCCCTCAACAGGTGCTCCCACGCACTCCCCTTTTCCTGCCCCAAGGCACTGCCCACCAACAAAAACTCACCCAGCGGCCCTCAATATGGCACCAGGGAGGAGGGACCAGCAAGGCCTGCACAGAGCCCCCCCCACCACCCTCCGGTGAGGCCTCCTCCCCAGCCACCCTTCTCTGGGGCCTCCTCCTCCTCCTCATTGTCATCAGGTAAACAGAGCAAGGTGGGAGGAAGGGAGGGGCCTTGCCCACGTCGCCCCGTCAAACAGGCACACCGATGCCACGGAGGTACAGAGGGGCGGGGGCCAGGAGGAGGGGGGTGTAGGAAGAGTTCTCCCTCAATTACTTTCAGTTTCTCCTCCTCTACACCTCAATTATAATAAAAACAATCACAACCACAACAATAATAAACAACAGCTTCACACTCAAGAAGCACCCAGGCACTGAAGCTGCAAGGCCATTCAGTGCTAATCAAGCTCGCTAATGGCAACATTCACACTTCGGCTCCAAACAGACAATGCAGTAGAGTCTCACTTAGCCAATCTTCACTTATCCAAGGCAGCCTGCCATTTAGTAGTCAGTGTTTTCAAACTAAATGTTGCAATGTTTGCGTACTAAATTCGTAAAAACAGTAATTAATACATAACATTACTTTATATCATATGTAATAATTACTATGGTCTAATAAGAAAACAGAACAATAGAATCTCTAAAATCAGGACACTAAATACAAAACAACACTCAAAACACAGGGACATTCCAGACAGGTAACAATCAGGCCCAGCTAACACCTCTCAACAAAGGATTCCCTCAACTAGGAAACACCCAGGCCTCGAACCTCCAAGGCCATTCAATACAAATCAACGTAACTAATTGCAACATTCATACTTCCTGCACTCAGACTATTCATTCCTATTTGACCTGCCCAATCAACAATTCCACAAGGTAGAAAGCGGCCAGGCTTCAAAGCACCAACACTATCCACTCCTCTTCAACCTGTCAAACCAATATTTCCCCTACATAAAAAAACCCTCACGTTTGGAAGCCATCAGGCCACTCCGTCCCATTCAACCAGCTGAAGCAAGGAGGCCCCTATATAGAAAGCACCCAGGCTTGGAAGCAGCAAGGCTATTCAGTGGAATTCCAAATGGCCACAGCAACGCATGGCAGGGCATAGCTAGTTTTATATATAATGACACAAGATATCAGGGGATCATTCCCCCTCAACTTTCAGAAATATTCAATTGAGGCTTTCTGATGCTAAGCAAAATTCTGGGGAAACAAAAAACAATATAAAACAGAGGTATTATAGTTAATAATATCAATCAACCATCAATACAATTCTGTCGTCTACATAGGTTGAGGAACTAAAATATCTATGCAAGAGTACAGTGATGAGATAAAATGCATAAATAATAAAATATGGACCTAATAGATTTTGAAAATAAATTGCTTGTTGTAGAAACAAGGATTGGTGATAAATCTTCAGTGGAGACACCTTTTTACCCATGATAACTCTTTTGGAAGTGAAATTCCCTTCTGAAGGGTAATTTATCTCGCTTCCTGTTGTCTCACCGCAATTCTTAACTATGAGTCATTTGTAAGTCAGATGTTTGTAAATTGGGGACTGCCTGTACAATTGATTTTTCACCCTCTGTAGACTCCTTCTGTGACCCAAGTTCTGATGCAAGCCTGGTGCCTTTCCCCCCTCTCATTCCACTTTGGAGCAGCCAACGGGGCTTGGAGGAGAAATCCCCCCCTCCTAAAATCCTCTTTCGGCTCTTCCAAGGGAGGGGGAGGGAGAGAAGAAGATTGCAGGTTTCAAACAGAGCCCCCCTTTGGTAAGTGGAGGGGGAAATGGAGGGCAGGAAGGGGGAGGTGGGCAGTGTCCCTGCCCACCCCTGCTGATCTTGGATCAGCACAGGAGAGCATCTAGCGCCACCTTCTCGGCCCCGCCTACTTGTTTGGGCCAGCTGTGTGGCCACCATCCCACTAGGAAGTGGAATTTAAAATCCCAATTCCTCTTGGATTTTCGGCTTGTGTAAAAGAGCCCTAACTGGCAAAGATAACCAGGTAAGAGCTAGTTTCCAAAAGGAAACTAAAGACAGGCATGATGTTTTGTTTTTGTTTTGTTTTTTTTGCAGCTTCAGCTGCTTAGTGTTGGCTCCTCTGTGGCTATCTTTAATAGTTTTGTCATTGCTAGGATGTTGAAAATTTCTTTAGCTACCCTTACTCTGGCCTAAATTTGTACCAGCATGTTGAAAGAGGTTTAAATATAGTATAACTTGATCTATAACTCTCCAGATTACTGTGTTGATAGATCTGTGAGGTTCGTTGGCAGAGAGAGTTCTGCCAAACAAGAGTCTTGTGTCTAAACCTACTTCTCTAGAGATAGTACAGTGTTGAGTTGGGATTACACCATTTACAGAAGGCCTATGCACATCTGACATTTTACATTTTACACAGCTGGCCAAAAGCATTTCAAAACTCTGTAATCATGTTTTAAGGAACAGTTGGACCATGATTTTTAATGCTGTGAGTTTTGTTGGTTGAAAGGCATCCATTCAACCAAGCAACCAAAGAAATAAATGGGCAGCTTTTAATAGCTGTTTAGCTCAAATGTCTTGCTTCATGTCTTTCTTTATTAAGCAATCTTGACTATTCAGAATAATTCTGGAACTTTATCAAGCAGGGTTTGGGGCTATAGTGAGGTTGATGTTGACCCTAAACTTTTCATCTTCTGAACTTTCTCCAAGAGTTCTAGTTATCTTCAATAACAGTTCTGCTGGTATCTATGGGAGATGGTCTGTGCATATACTTTAAAAACTGGGAAGCATCAAATTCTTTCCAGAAAGAAACAGAGAATGCACACTCAATCAGATAAACATACCAACTAAATTGTGGTGATGTAGTGGAGACTCTATGTGTGTTGAGATTAATTTTGAAAATTGGGTCCAAATGTTATAGAGCACATAATCTAGTAAAATTCAATTGTTATTCGGTTTTCACCTCTGAATTATAGGCTTTTTATTTTACAGCTCTATATGAGAGCACGCAAATAGCCTAACATATTAGGCTGGGGGACTATAAGATGAAGACATAAGCTTGTAAAATTTGGCTGTGGAAGAATGGAGTCAAAATTTTTCAAATGATTGCACCACTCAAAATGTCATCCAGGATATTCTTTATGCATTTGTTAGCATGCTAATATTTTTACCTAAGCCTTAAGCTGACAACAACCAGTACCATGTTTCTTGAAACATAATTTGACAAGTTTTGAAATACTGAAAATATTCATATTTGGAAGAGTAAAGATGGTGTACAACAATGGGCTGTATCAGGCAGTTTCACAAGCAGAAGGCAGTGGGCATAGTCAAACCCCTCCTCCAATTAACACCCCCCCCCCCAGTCTGGTGCCTTTCCAAGAGCGCAAAAATATATAATCTGGAATTGGGTGCCTGCAAGGAATCTCTCCTTCAGGTTTCCCTCCATCAGTTCTGAATTTGGTACAGTTTTTTCCCCTGCCATGCACCCTGTTCAAAAAGGTTTCCAACCTTTTGGAGAAAGTGTTTTGGGAGAAACTGAGAAAAAGGAAACCAAACGGAAACACACCATAAGTTATACAAATTCTTTTTACCCAAGAAAACATAGATACAATTCATTGTTCTGCTTCCAACATTTCTACCTAGAAACATTGAACATTTAACCTTTGATATTTGATATTTGAACCATAACATGGTGGCTCAAATTTGGCTAAACTGTTAGAGCACCAAAAGAATACTTTTAGAACTTCGGAAGTAGAATGGACAATCTAGTTAATAGCCTTGATTAAACATTACTGATAATCATAAGACAGAGACCCACGATGAAAAGCAAGTAGGAAGAGCATTTTATAAAAGTCCACCTCTAGGAGCCAGTTAGGAATGGGACTTCTATAGTGCACCCAAAAATAGTTTTTGAACTGGGAATTACTGAAAACTTCAGAAGTGGTATTAAGAGGAACAACCTAAAATATCTGCTCACAATACATTTCAAGTTGTTCGTTTATATAGAAAGAGATAGAGCTAGAGCAATGGAGTGTAGATCTACAGTCTCCACTTTCAACTATGTATTTCTATGCACATTACAGTATGTTTCCAACATACTTCCAATTGATGTCATGACTCTTGATCCAGAAAATGATGTTTGTAGAAGTTTTCCACTCTTCATTGGATAAAATGTTTATAAATGTGTTGTAAATGTAATGTGTGTGCATAGCTATGACTCATTGTTCTATATAACTTGATTCAGTCCCCATTACTTTCACTGATTCTTCCATACAATAAATGTCCATAGTATTATGGCCTTAAATAAAGAGAACTGATGTAAAGAATGGATTCATACACTCCCCTTTTATGGGTTCTCCAGCTTGTGAAATAGGGTAGTGGAAAAAAGCTCATGGGGGGATTTCATTACTGCTAGCGTGATAGTTCTCTAATTACACATCATTAATCAAAATTATGTGATTTGGGTCACTGAAATCAGGTTAACCATATGGCAAGCACAGTGAAGGCTTGGTAATGTACAGGTTTGCTAAGGTTTAAAAAATGTATTAGAGCACAGATTTGGAATTCCACTGAAGAAAGTAATGAACTGCCTTTGAGAGGATGGAAAGTAATCTTGGATAATCAGAGAAAATAGAGTCTGCTCGGCAGTATGTTGAAAAGGTTCAAGAGGTGACAGAGAAGTCATGCATAAATACGCAAAGGCAAGAGTTTATCAGGTGCAGGGGGTCTGCAAATCTCCAGGCCATGATAATGCCACAGAGTATGAAATATTATATTTCACACTGAACCACAGCCTTCCTCAGGAAATGGCACATCAAAGGAAACTCCATTTTAACAGACACAAAGACCAAAAAGCACTGACAGCTGTTGTACAACAAACTGTATAAAGGGCATAAACATAATTGTATAAAATTTAAATATTCTGGAAAATTAGAACTGAACAAAGGCTGTTATCAACATGACAAATATTGTAGGTATCTCAATAAAGTTATGAACTCTTCTCTCCAGATATTTATCATTTTTATGGGAAGATGGCACAAACAATCCCGATGAACATGAATAAGCATGTATGTTGAAACCAGGAGCACTTTTGTTAGTATTATTATCACTCTCTGGTAGCCAATGTGTAACATGGGACTATATACTTTCTAATCAGTAAAATGAAGTACGCATTTCTGATATTGATACATACTATATATTGTGAAACTACACCTTGTCTTGTGTAGTTTACACAGAACAGGGGGAATGTAGAAGTAATATTTCAGACATGCTTTGGTCTGATTTTCCTATATAAAAGCAAACCATGTACTCAAAATCTTAAATCCCAGCTCTCATTCTGCTCTCCCCACCCCATAAACAAAATGAATAGAATAAAATTGATTTATTTACTATGCAGTGCTAAGGTTCAATATAGTGTCCCTTTACCTTCTAGACTTGCTTTTTGATGCTTTCCCCAAAAAACAAGATTTTGGTTTTGTCATAGTTCACCTGGAGGTCATTTGTCTCACAGAAGTCAACAAATCTATGCAGGAGTCTTTTTAATCCCACACGAGAGAGGGATAGTAGGGCTAGTCGTCCGCAAATAATAGGAGAGGGACATGCTTTGGGCTAGTCTTGGGGTATGCCCATCCACTTGGGCCAGGGGGCTATAGGGAGATCATGCAGGAAGATGTTAAATAGTAAGGAGGCTAGTATGCACCCTTGTGTGATTCCCTTTTTGAACTGGATTGGGTTCGACAGGAATCCCCTGTGATCTTTTTCCTGACATAAGTTTTGGTTGTGCAATTCCTTGATCAGAAAAAGAAGTCTTGGGTCAATGTTGAGGACCACTAGTTTCCTCCAAAGCTTTTCTCTGTTTTTGGAGTCAAATGCCCCCTTAAGATCCAAGAAGGCCACACTTAATTTATTAGGGTTATTTTTGGAATATTTGTTGGCTAAGTGGGCCAAGACATGGGCTTGGTCGAGTGTTGATTTCCCCTTGGAAAATCCCACTTGCTCGGGGCCAATTACGTTTTTTTGTTTGATCCATGACTCTAGTCTAGTCAGGAGAAGCTTGGCATAAGTCTTTCCTATGATATAGAGCAGGCTAATAGGTTGATAGTTTGCCGGATCATTTTGGTCACCTTTTTTGAATATTGGGACCATTACGGAGGAGGTCCATGCCTTCAGCATTATCCCCGTTTCATTTATACTTGTGAAGATACTTGCTAGTAGGTTTGCCCACCATATTGGGTTTGCCTTCAATATTTCAATGATAATAGCATCGCTACCTCGGGCCTTGTTTGACTTTAAGCTCTGTATTAAGTGGATGATTTCTTAACATGTAACCGGCTCCCAGTTTGGTTCCACTGGGATTTCATTTTCACCATTTGCTTGGGGAGAGTTTTATTTTGGCAAACACATTCGAGAAGTACTCGATGGGAGATGTCTGCACTAGGTGGTCTCTGGGGATAATTTGTTCTGTTTAGTATTGACCAAAATTTCCTTGGTATCATTTGTTTGGGATGCCTCCAGCAGCTGCTTCCAGTCAGCTACCATGCGGGATTTATGTTTTTGGCCCACAAGCAGTTGGAGCTGCTGTTTAAGAGATGGATCCAGATGGATTCCTGATGTCTCTTGGGGATGTATCTGGCATGCAAGCAGATGATCCTGTTGAGGCTATGGTTGACTTCTATAACACCGAGGTGACCAGGGCCATAGACACGATTGCCTATGAGCGTCCCCTCTCATTATGCAGAGTCAACCCAACTCCTTGGTACACGAAGGAGCTGGCGGAGATGAAGCAAGCGAGGAGAGACCTCCCGGCAGCTCGATGTGGCGAGTTCGCCCATCATTTTGCAAATAAAGTTGCTTGGATACGTTCCGACTTAGATGCCAGCTTGAGTGTAATTCCAGATGAGGTAACCGAGGGATCTGCTTGTCTGATTTTAATGGATTCGTTTCAGACTGTTCACCCTGATGATGTCGAGGGGATCCTTGGGGCTGTGAGAGCGACTACTTGCACTCTGGATCCTTGTCCCTCATGGCTAATAAAACTCACCAGCGGGGGATTGGCATCATGGCTGGCTATGATTGTGACTTGGACCAGGGGCATTTTCCATCTAATCTTAAACAGGGATTGGTGAGACCCTTCCTGAAAAAGGCATCCCTTGATCCACTGGTGCTGAACAACTACCGCCCGATTTCCAATCATGTTTTTGGGCAAGGTTCTAGAGTGAGTGGTTGCCTCGCAGCTTCAGGGATTCCTGGATGAGACGGATCATCTGGATCCATCGCAGTCAGGTTTCAGGCCTGGTCACAGTACCGAGATGGCTTTGGTCGCCTTGGTGGATGACCTCCACAGAAAACTTGACAGGGGGAGTGTGTCCCTGTTGGTTCTCCTGGACATCTCAATGGCTTTTGATACCATCGACCATGGTATCCTTCTGAGTCGGCTCTCTGGAATGGGTATTGGGGGTGCTGCTCTGCAGTGGCTCTGCTCCTTCCTAGAGGGCCATACTCAGATGGTGAAGCTGGGAGACTCCTGTTTGGACCCCTGGCCTTTGACCTGTGGGGTCCTGCAAGGTCATCTGGAGTTTTGGAGTTGGGTGCCATCTCTATGCAGATGACACCCAGCTCTACTACTCTTTTCCATCAAATTCCAAGGAAGGCCCTTGCATCCTGGACCGGTGACTGTCGGCTGTGGTGAATTGGATGCGGGTGAACAAGCTGAAGTTTAATCCAGACAAGACCGTGGTCCTCCTGGTCACTCATATGGCCGATCAGGGTATTGGGAGCCAACCTGTGTTGGATGGGGTCACATTTCCTCTGAAGACACAGGTCCGCAGCTTGGGGGTCCTCCTAGAATCTGCACTGACACTTGAAGCTCAGGTGTCGGCGGTGGATGGGAGGGCCTTTGCACAGTTAAAACGTGTGCGCCAGCTGCGACCATACCTCGAGAAACCTGACTTGGCCAAGGTGGTCCACGCCTTAATTACCTCCAGATTGGATTACTGTAATGCACTCTACATGGGATTGCCTTTGAAGACGGCTTGGAAACTCTAACTAGTACAATGAGCAGAGGCCATGTTGTTATCCGTAGCAAATTATAGGGAGAGGACTACTCCTCTATTGAAACAGTTCCACTGGCTACCGATAAATGTCTGATCCCAATTCAAAGTGCTGGTTATTAACTATAAAGTTCTAAAGAGTTCAGGTCCTGCCTATCTTTGTGACCATATCTACTATTATGTACCTGCACGAACTTTACTTCCACTGAGGAGGCCCTTCTCTTGCTTCGTCCGTCGTGTCAAATGTGTTTGGTGGGGACGAGGGAAAGGGCCTTTTCGGTTGTGGCGCCCTGGCTCTGGAACTCCCTTCTGAAAGAAATCAGACTAGCGCCTACATTGACTTCCTTCAGGAAAGATCTGAAAACCTGGTTTTTCCAAACCACTTTTAATTAAGAAGAAATAAGAGCAAGCCCCTACCGCTATTTATCCCAACACTTTGCACCTTATCGCTGTACTATCCCACTTGAAGTTATAATACACTGCACTTTGTTATCCTTATTCCTCGCCCTTTAGTCTGAAGTACCAATTATTCTGCTCCTGGGCATTGAACATGTTTTTAAATTGTTTTAAATTGTTGTTGCTGTATGTTTTATTCTGATGTATTTATTGTCATGTTCAGATTAGTTTTTACTGTTGTATTTTATTATACTGTTGGGCGTGGTCCCTTTGTAAGCCGCCCCAAGTCCCCTAGGGGAGATGGGGCAGGATATAAGAATAAAGTATTATTATTATTATTATTATTATTATCAACACAACGACGTTGTTTGGCACAGCAAACAAGATAGATATGCTGGATTTCGTTTCGCAAAACCACAAGTCGAACACTTCCCAAGTGTCTAGGACTGTGTGATGTATTTTCTGATGATGTGTGCAGATCCCAGTAGGGTGGCCTTTTGCAGTTGGCAGATGGTGATTTTGTCAATGTCTATTGTTTCCAAATGCCGGCTGAGATCTTTTGGCACAGCACCCAGTGTGCCCATCACCACCGGGACCACCTGTACTGGTTTCTGCCAGAGTCTTTGAAGTTCAATCTTGAGGTCCTGATAGCGGCTGAGTTTTTCCTGTTGTTTTTCATCTATGCGACTGTCACCTGGGATGGCAACATCAATGATCCAAACCTTGTTCTTTTCCACAACTGTGATGTCTGGTGTGTTGTGTTCCAGAACTTTGTCAGTCTGGATTCAGAAGTCCCACAGTATCTTTGCGTGCTCATTTTCCAATACTTTTGCAGGTTTGTGATCCCACCAGTTCTTTGCTGCTGGGAGGTGGTACTTGAGGCATAAGTTCCAATGAATCATTTGGGCCACATAGTTGTGCCTCTGTTTGTAGTCTGTCTGTGCGATTTTCTTACAGCAGCTGAGGATATGATCAATGGTTTCGTCGGTTTCCTTGCACAGTCTGCATTTTGGGTCATCAGCTGATTTTTCAATCTTGGCCTTAATTGCATTTGTTCTGATGGCTTGCTCCTGGGCTGCAAGGATCAGGCCTTCTGTCTCCTTCTTCAGGGTCCCATTCGTGAGCCAGAGCCAGGTCTTCTCCTTATCAGCTTTTCCTTCAATTTTGTCAAGGAACTTTCCATGCAGTGTTTTGTTGTGCCAGCTGTCAGCTCTAGTTTGTAGTGCGGTTTTCTTGTACTGGTTTTTTGTCTGCTGTGCTTTGAGGAGTTTCTGATTTTTGACTTCAATCAAAGCAGGTTCTTCACTTTGCTTGACATATTCTGCCAGGGCATGTTCTTCTTCTTTGACTGCTTGCTTTACTTGTAAGAGTCCTCTGCCCCCTGATCTTCTAGGCAGATATAGCCGGTCAACATCACTGCGAGGGTGCAGTGAATGATGAATGGTCATGAGTTTTCTTGTTTTTCTGTCCAAATTGTCCAGTTCTACCTGTGTCCAATTTATAATGCCAGCAGTATATCTTATGACAGGTATGGCCCAGGTGTTTATGGCCTTGATGGTGTTGCCTCCATTGAGCTTGCTTTTGAGAATTTTTCTGACCCTTTGTGTGTATTCTTTGCTGACCACAGTTTTCACATGTTCATGCTTGATGTTGTCCAGCTGTAATATGCCCAGATATTTATAGGCCTCTGGCTGGTGACACTTTATTGTTTGGCCATTGGGCATATTTATGCCCTCACTTTCAATGATTTTTCCCTTCTTCAATGCCACTGTCGAACATTTGTCCAAACCAAACTCCATGTTGATATCAGTGCTAAAAATTCGGACAGTGTTGGTCAGAGACTGGATTTCAGTTTCCATTTTCCCATATAGCTTCAGGTCATCCATGTACATCAAATGTGAAATTTTGTGAGAATTCTTAGATATTTGATAGCCGAGATTTGTTTTTTGTAAGATTGTTGACAGAGGTATCATGGCAATAATGAAAAGCAGAGGGGACAATGAATCTCCCTGGAAAATTCCTCTCCTGATGTTGACAAGTCCATAGCTTTCATTTCCAACAAACAGTTCAGTTTTCCAGTGCTCCATCATGTTTTCAATGAAGGTGCCAACGGTTTTACAAATCCCGATGGCGTCCAGGCACTTGATGATCCAGCTGTGTGGGAGTGAGTCAAAGGCCTTTTTGTAGTCAATCCACGTCATGTGAAGATTAGCTTTTCGGCTCTTACAGTTCTCCAGAATCATTTTGTCAATCAATAACTGGTCTTTTGTGCCCCTGCTTTTCCGTTTGTTGCCTTTCTGTTCATCTGGCAAGATGTTTTTTTCTTCAAGATAGTCTTGAATTCTGTCAGCTATGATGCCAGTCAGTAGTTTAAACATAGTGGGCAGACACGTTATTGGCCTGTAGTTTCCTGGTGCTGCTCCTTTTGCTGGATCCTTTTGTATCAGGTATGTTCTTCCAGTTGTTAGCCATTCACTGATACTTCCTTTCTGCAGCATCTCATTGAATTGTTGGGCCATTTTTCCATGTAAACTAATCAGATGTTTGAGCCAAAATCCATGAAGTTGATCACTACCAGGCGATGTCCAGTTCTTGACTTTTTGCACTCGTTTGCTGATCATTTCAGTTGTTATTTCCATCTGTTCCATTTTGTTCTGTGAGAATTTTCCTTCAAACTCCTTTATCCACCCAGCGTTTTTGTTGTAGTTTTTATTATTTTCCCAAAGTTCTTTCCAGAACTTTGTTTTTGCAGTTTTCTCTGGCTTTATGGTTACTGTATCTGTTGTTTGGTTCAGACTCTGGTAGAACCGTCTTTGGTCTGATTGAAACAGTTGATTTTGTCTGTACTGGATGATTCTGGCTTCATACCTTTCAATTTTTCTGGCTGTTGCTGTAATTTGTTCTTTCACGATTTCCAAAGCTTCTTCAATTTTTCTCGTGTTCAGCCAGTACTTTCGGATCAGGTATTGCTTGATTTTGTCATTCTTCAGTTTCCTCTCTTTCATATTTTTCAGGTTACTTGCATCTGATCTAAGTTTCTTGATTTTCAACTCTAGCCTGACCTTCCACTTTGGTTTTCCAGTCGATTTTCTTTGGGGCTGCCTTGGTTGTAGGAGCCCAAGTTCTTCTGTTACTATCACTGCTGCACTGTAGGCAAACTGGTTTGTTTGTTCAATTGATGTTATTTGGACAGTGGAGAGTGCTGCATTCACATCTTTCATGAGAGGTGCCAGGTGTCTCTTGGGCACTGTTTTTAGAGTTGGGAGCCGCTGTCTTATTGCATTTGCTGCAGCATGAGCCATGATCTTATCCTTGAGCTCTTGTTGTCTTGCTGTCAAGGTTCCCGGTGGTTCAAAAGATGTTTCAAGTGCTGGTTCCTCAAATTCTTGCAAAAGCGCCACACTTTCTTCTGGTTCAATCTGTTCCACCATTCCAAGTGTTGCTGGAGTCTCTGCTGCTGTCTGTGCTGCTGTCTGTGGTTTGCAAATTTTCTGGATTTCTTCGAGTTCAACTTCACTGAACACTTTGTTTCTGATTATGAATCTTCGTTGGTCAGCCAGTCAGGGTTCTGTTATCTGTGAGTCAGGGTACTCTTGTTTCCATAGCTGATGCATCCTTTTTTGGTAGCCACGCCTTTGAGGTTCAGATTTGTAGTAGCATTTCATAATTGTGCGGTTTTCTGGCATTGTATATTTTTGCCGCTTCTGTGACTGTTCATTTGGGTTTTGATGATTCCGTAGCCCACTTGTCGATGGATGTCCAGAATCAACAGCATCCACCGTGGTCCTTTTTATCCTGGGCGACGACCGAGCCAGTATAGACTTCGTTTGGGTTTGATTCTCCATAATGCTAATGGGTTAGGTGCTCTTGGTTGTGCTCCTCAGCTGAGGCCTCTCTGGCTTGGTTGGACCTGCCGGTAGTTACACTACCGCCAGCACAGCCCTCAGTCATCATTGGAGCAGCTAAGCCCCACCACCACGTCAAGGTGGCACCTGCGGGGGGGAAGTATTATTGTTATTATTATTATTATTATTATTATTATTATTATTATTATTATTATTATTTTATTGTATGACACAGCAAACAAGATAGATATGCTGGATTTCGTTTCACAAAATCACAAGTCGAACACTTCCCAAGTGTCTAGGACTGTGTGATGTATTTTCGGATGATTCCAGTAGGGTGGCCTTTTGCAGTTGATAGATCGTAATTTTGTCAATGTCTATTGTTTCCAAATGCCGGCTGAGATCTTTTGGCATGGCATCACCACCAGGACCACCTGCACTGGTTTCTGCCAAAGTCTTTGAAGTTCAATCTTGAGGTCCTGATAGCGGCTGAGTTTTTCCTGTTGTTTTTCGTCAATGCGACTGTCACCTGGGATGGCAACATCAATGATCCAAACCTTTTTCTTCTCCACAACTGTGATGTCTGGTGTGTTGTGTTCCAGAACTTTGTCAGTCTGGATTCAGAAGTCCCACAGTATCTTTGCATGCTCATTCTCCAATACTTTTGCAGATTTGTGATCCCACCAGTTCTTTACTGCAGGGAGGTGGTACCTGAGGCATAAGTTCCAATGGATCATTTGGGCCACATAGTTGTGCCTCTGTTTGTAGTCTGTCTGTGCGATTTTCTTACAGCAGCTGTGGATATGATCAATGGTTTCATCAGCTTCCTTTCACAGTCTGCATTTTGGGTCATCAGCTGATTTTTCAATCTTGGCCTTAATTGCATTTGTTCTGATGGCTTGTTCCTGGGCTGCAAGGATCAGGCCTTCTGTCTCCTTCTTCAGGTTTCCATTTGTGAGCCATAGCCAAGTCTTCTCCTTATCAGCTTTTCCTTCAATTTTGTCAAGGAACTTTCCATGCAATGTTTTGTTGTGCCAGCTGTCAGCTCTAGTTTGTAGTGCAGTTTTCTTTTACTGGTTTTTTGTCTGCTGTGCTTTGAGGAGTTTCTGATTTTTTACTTCAATCAAAGCAGGTTCTTCACTTTGCTTTACATATTCTGCCAGGGCATGTTCTTCTTCTTTGACTGCTTATTTTACTTGTAAGAGTCCTCTGCCTCCTGATCTTCTAGGCAGATATAGCCAATCAACATCACTGCGAGGATGCTGTGAATGATGAATGGTCATGAGTTTTCTTGTTTTTCTGTCCAAATTGTCCAGTTCCACCTGTGTCCAGTTTATGATACCAGCAGTATATCTTTTGACAGGTATGGCCCAGGTGTTTATGGCCTTGATGGTGTTGCCTCCATTGAGCTTGCTTTTGAGAATTTTTCTGACCCTTTGTGTGTATTCTTTGCTGACCACAGTTTTCACATGTTCATGCTTGATGTTGTCCAGCTGTAATATGCCCAGATATTTATAGGCCTCTGGCTGGTGACACTTTATTGTTTGGCCATTAGGCATATTTATGCCCTCACTTTCAATGATTTTTCCCTTCTTCAATGCCACTGTCGAACATTTGTCCAAACCAAACTCCATGGTGATATCAGTGCTAAAAATTCGGACAGTGTTAGTCAGAGACTGGATTTCAGTTTCCTTTTCCCCATACAGCTTCAGGTCATCCATGTACATCAGATGCGAAATTTTGTGAGATTTCTTAGATGTTTGATAGCTGAGATTTGTGTTTTGTAAGATTGTTGACAGGGGGATCATGGCAATAATGAAAAGCAGAGGGGACAATGAGTCTCCCTGAAAAATTCCTCTTCTGATGTTGACAAGTCCATAGCTTTCATTTCCAACAAACAGTTCAGTTTTCCAGTGCTCCATCATGTTTTCAATAAAGGTGCCAATGTTTTTACTAATCCCGATGGCGTCCAGGCACTTGATGATCCAGCTGTGTGGGAGTGAGTCAAAGATCTTTTTGTAGTTAATCCACGTCATGTGAAGATTAGCTTTTCGGCTTTTACAGTTCTCCAGAATCATTTTGTCAATTAATAACTGGTCTTTTGTGCCCCTGCTTTTCCATTTGTTGCCTTTCTGTTCATCTGGCAAGATGTTTTTTTCTTCAAGATAATCTTGAATCTTGTCAGCTATGGTGCCAGTCAGTAGTTTAAACATAGTGGGCAGTCATGTCATTGGCCTGTAGTTTCCTGGTGCTGCTCCTTTTGCTGGGTCCATTATTATTATTATTATTATTATACTCTTGAATTTTTGTGAGGAGGAGATCGTTTGATGTGGATTGATAATCGTTATAGAGTGAGCCGATCTGTTTGTTTGCTGTTATGCACTCTTTATCGAACCAATTTTTAGGTCTGATCCTGGGCTGCCTCAGCGTTCTTTGCCAATTGTATAGTTTTTAAAAGATAGATTTTATAAGGGATTCAAACCTGCTCAAAATCTGGGTTTCTGATTATCATAGTTTCCATTGACAACACTTCATAAGAGTTTAAGATGTCTAGGCACACCCCTTCTGTCTTAACATTCCACTTCAGTCTAGTTTATTGTGGGTAGGTTTGTTCAGGAGGGGAAGTACTAAGGCAAAGATCATGGAGAATACAGCAATGACAAAGATGACTAGCGGAAGGACAAGGAGCAATAACAAATTTGCTGGAGAAAGTATGCAACATTAATGGATGGAGACAGGACAAAAGGAATTGAAGCTGGAGAAATGTTGGAGACAGATCCTATAATTAATCCTACTTTGATAGATAGGTGACTATGAACCACAAACCCTTTTTCATTACAAGACCTTTCCTAGGGCTCATCTGGAGAGGCACATAAATCTGAGGCTGGTCAGAAGCATTGCTGCTTTGGACCAGCCCGGATTCAGCAGTGGCGTTCATTTCTCCACTCTTAAACTGCAGCAGAAGCGGGAATGGGGTCCTGATCACCTAGTTGTTGGATGGTCACTCTTATCTTTTCCATTATTTGTCACCATGACAGTGGCCAAAGAGTTCCAGAGACCTCCAAGTCTATTCCAGGTGACTTTTCTGATATCATCAAGAGTGGTTGCATGACTCGGAAAAAGGAGAGGAGGAAGGAGGGAGGTAGTCCCTCCTTTCAGCACTTTGGCTGACTTCAGAAAAGGGGCTTAGAAATAGCCAATAACTCTTCAGAGTGACAAACAACAGAAAAGGTAAGGACCATCTTCCTTTCCCTGAACTGTGGAGCACAGGGGAAATGGGATGGTGCCACTGGCCTGTGTTCACAGCTGGCCACTTTGAATTAGAACTGGCCAAGCTGTTTACACCAACTTCAATATGGGGTTATTCCAGAGTTTCAGAGAAAATAACACAATGATTTTTTTATTTATGATTTGATAACCCAAAGGGGTTTTCTTGGCAAGATTTCTTCAGAAGTGGTTTCATTTGCATTCATCTGGGAAAAAATTATATATGGCTGGAAAACAGATTTTTAATATAGTTCCTCAGTGCTGATATGTATAATGCCTACATAGTAGATCAAGTTCTGTGAATATTCCATAGCAGAATGTGACCCCCTCCTTGGGTTGATGTTTTAATATTATTTTGAGAAGCCTGTTGGTGGTTATAGAATTGTAGTGCTTGTCCTGCTAGGGCTCAGTCACCAATCACATTGCCCTTATTGGATTTTATGACTTTGTTCCTGTGAGCCCCATCAAATCTGTATTGATTTTAAGTGGCCTCCTCTTTATACATCCATCTCTCATCCATTTTAGCTAGTTGCAATCTTAAACAGATTGTTAGTGGGAACAATCTATTCTCATCTCTAAAGTAACTTGTGTTTCTCAAGGAGATAGCCCTCTTAGTCTCCTTAACATGAGCTACTGAGGGCAAGGCTGATTAACCTTTCCTCGGAACTCTAATTTGCAAAGCTCAGAATCTTTTTGGTAACCCTTTCTTACCTTCATCTGATCTCCTGTATACTGTGCACACACGGTGGAATCAATAAAAGCAAGACAGATAGTACCATACTGAAGTAGAAGTAGCAGTACTAAGGAGATAATATGAATATTTTGGGCTCAAAAAACTTAGCAGTGTAGCATATATTTTTTATATTTTAGTGAATCTTTTTGGCAATGTCAACACTATCTCAAGCTTAAAAAATAATTGAAAAAGCACAGCTTTATCGATATGCAAATAGATACTGTTGCTATAGAGTCAGCTCAATTGAATAGCAAGATATACTGCAGACAATAACATTGAGTTGTTGAGGAATGCCAGCATGGTGTAGTGTAGGGATCCTCAAACTTTTTAAGTGGAGGGCCGATTCACAGTCCCTCAGACTGTTGGGGAGCCGGACTATGATGAAATAGTCCAAAATTAAGATTGTTGTTGTGTGCTTTCAAGTCATTTCAGACCTAGGTCAACCCTAAGTCTAAAGTTTAGAATAGAGGCCAGGTCAATGACCTTGGAGGGCCTTAGTTTGGGACCCCTGATCTAGACAATCTCATAAGACCATAGGTAAGCAAAAAGGCCTCCAAAGACCATCTAGATGATCTCATAAGGCTATCAGAAGACCATAGGTAAGGAAAGGGACCCTCAAAGGCCATCTAGATGATCTCATCAGGCCATCAGACCATAGATAAGGAAAGGGACCCTCAAAGAATATCTAGATGGTTTCATAAGACCATAGGTAAGGAAAGGGGCCCCCAAAGGTAATCTAGACAATCTCATAAAAGTATAGGTAAGGAAAGGTACCCTCAAAGGCCATCTAGACTGTCTCATAGGACCATAGGTAAGGAAAGTGACCTCCAACAGCCATCTAGATGGTCTCATAAGGCTGTAGCTAAGCAAAGAGACCTTCAAAGACCATCTAGATGCTCTCATAAGACCACAGGTAAGCAAAGAGACCTCCAAAGACCAGGTAGACTTAGGTCAACCCTAAGTCTAAAGTTTAGGACAGGGGCCAGGTAAATGACCTTGGAGGGCCGCATCTGGCCCACGGGCCTTAGTTTGGGGACCCCTGGTGTAGTGGTTTGAGCAATCCTGAAAAAGAGCACAGCATTTTAAAAAATATATAAATATACTTTAGGTTAATGCATACCTTAGAAAGTATGTTTGAGGATACAGTCAGCCTTCCACATTAGCTGGGGCTATGGGCACAGGACCTACATGAAAGGGGAAAATATGTGAGTAACAAAATTGCATGATTCTATGGCCAAATTCCACTGTAAGTTGAACATAGAATTGCATTGGAAGAACTAGAGATTCCCAGAGAGGTGTTCCCTAGGAATCTCTAGGTGACACAACATGACTGGAGAAAGTTGACCATAGACCATGAGATTCCTAAACATAACATTTTAAACCAAAACTGTAAATAATCTAATCCACAGAAGTCAGAACTACAAATGTGGATGGACAACTGTAATCACAAATATTTGTGAGGATTTCCTTTTAAGAAATCATATACAATTTGGTCATACAAAATTACTACCATCAAATCAAGAAACCTACATTTATTAGGAATACGTAATCAGTATGTTCACATGTGTGGGACAGATGAATGAAGTATAGCAAGACAGATTTCTTCCAAAACAATACTTTCTCCCAGAAAAGAGGAAACATACATTCACATATAAGAATGAACATGAATTGGTTTGAGAAGTAAGGCTCAGAGATGCATTAGATAGTAGGAAGACTAACACAAAATGGATTATCTTTGTTAATTCCAGGCACTGCAATTTCGGTACCTGGGTGTGAGTCTGAAAGAGAAATGATGGCTATTAGACTTCTGCACAGATCCATTATAACCATTTTTCTTCAGCTTCTTTGGCTTCTTCAGCTTCTCTGGACAGCCGTAATAACTAGGACTCAGCTGCCATGTTTTTTTTCACCCAAAAGGGCCCATGTGGCTGCCAGGCACAGCTGTTTCTCTTCTATTTGGGAGTATGCGGCACATGGTTCCTTAACCCCGTTTCTCAAACCCAGGTTCCCTTGAAAGGAAGAAAGAAAAGGGTCCCAGGAAGGATGCTTCCTTAACCCCGTTCCTCAAAACCAAGGCTCCCTTGAAAGGAAGAAAGAAAAGGGTCCCAGGAAGGATGCTTCCTTAACCCCGTTCCTCAAAACCAAGGCTCCCTTGAAAGGAAGAAAGAAAAGGGTCCCAGGAAGGATGCTTCCTTAACCCCGTTCCTCAAAACCAAGGCCCCCTTGAAAGGAAGAAAGGAAAAGATTCCAGGAAAGGAAAGGGGAGCCTTTTAAGTTCCCCATTGCCACCAATTGGCCGGATCTTCCTGAATCTTTCAGCTGCCTAGCCAAAAACAGATTTTTCTGCCAATTTTTGGGAAGCTTCCAAAAACGTATCTGGGTACACAACAAAATTTGGATACCAAGAATGGATCGCTCTCCAGCCAAATTGTACAAGCCTAATGGCTACCTTGTAGGCAAATGAGGACACATCCCTAAAGATATCTAGGCTCTTGTTTTTGTGAACCGTAATAATCTTTTTCAATGAGGAGATTTTTCAGTCATAGAATAATACATATCAAGCCATGTCATGCATGTATTACCTATCTGTGGTTATACGCCTGCCACACAACTCCTGGAATGATTCTTTTAGCGTTGCCTCCAAAAAATCCTGCAAACCTCTTGGGAAGACAGGCGGACAAATGTCAGCATGCTGGAAGAAGCAAATACCACTAGCACTGAAATGACAATCCTTTGCCATCAACTCCGCTGGACTGGCCATGTTGTGCGAATGCCCAGTCACCATCTCCCAAAGCAGTTACTATACTCCCAACTCAATAATGGAAAATGGAATGTTGGTGAGCAGGAAAAGAGATTTAAAGATGGACTTAAAGATAACCTTAAA